>NW_028082759.1:32534812-33150132 GCF_014824575.4 Sturnira hondurensis
CCTAGATGCCCATCGGTAAATGACTGGATCAAAAAACTATGGTACATTTACACAATGGAATTCTATGCTGCAGAAAGGAAGAAGGAACTACTACCCTTTGCAACATCATGGATGGAACTGGAAAGCATTATGCTGAGCGAAATAAGCCAGGCGGTGAAAGACAAATATCATATGATATCACCGTTAACAGGAATCTAAACAAACCAAACAAGCAAGCAAAATACAACCAATGACACTCAAATATGGAACAGGCTGTCAGGGTCCAGAGGGGAGAGGGGAGAGAATCATAGGGGAAAAGGGAATGGACTCACATGAACAAGTATGAAAGACACATGGACAATAACTAAGGGTGGGAGGTGGAAAGGGGAGGGAGGCTGGGAGCATGGGGTGGGGGGCGGGCAGGGTTGGGAATATAAGACAGAAACCTATACTTGAACAAGAATTAAATAAAAATTATATTTAAAAAAAAGTAAATAAAATGTTACAAAATAAATAAATAAACATCCCTGCCGATGACCCATGTGGGTCCGTAGACCACAGTGTGAGAAATACTAGATCACTCTTCCTGAGTTATAACGTTCTATACCAAAAATTTACACACTTTCTTTTTCAAATAAAATGTCATTAAAAAAACGAACCCAGTTTGTAAAATGAATCAAAACAGAAGGGCTCTGGTTAAAGTTGGAAAAGAGGCCCTAAGACTGGTGCCTTGGGCCTTCCTCTCCCCCCACAGCTGCAGCATTAGAAGTAGCTCTAGAAACCCACTATTTTACGACCAGTGCCAACAATACCCTCATGTCAATCCCATTGAATAAACTTCAAAACAAAGGTAAGTAATTATGTAGGCTTGACTGTAAGTCAAAGGAAAGCTGAAAAATAAAACAGGTATAATTTAACTAGAATTTTTAAATGTATATAGCAGTGTGATTGATTACATACACATAATTTGCGTAAGTGAAAATACAATGTCTACAACATCATAGGTCTGCGATACGATTTAAGTGAATAGGTGCCTAATTCATTCAGAACTTTGGGTAAAATAGCATTGAAGGGTAGAGACTTGTCATTCTGTGATTGTAAATTTTGGGTACAATTCACAACATAGTAACAGCCACAATTTCTTCCACAGGAATACTTCCTGGCAACAAAAGTAATGAATTTGTTAAGTAATGAATTTGTTGTTACCCACCACAAGCCACACACCCTGAACACCTGCTGAAAGAAAGAATTCTCTAGTTACAAACGTGCTTTGAACATGCTGCCTAGAACAGAAACACTCTGCATGAAACATGTAGTCAAAGTGATAAAGGAGTGGAATGGAATATTCAAATAAGAAAAAATAGGTAGATGCCTACAAATTGGTGTAAATGGAACATCGTTTTGAGAAATGTGTGCTTTCCTTTCTGGATTTACATTTTATACACAAATCAGATGATTAATATTTGGTCATAGCAAATCTTTGTGAAATGGCTTTGGGGGTAACTTGCTACATTATTGCCACATAACAGAGCCCCTCCCCAACAAATACTGGGCAAGATTTATACTATCTGTAATGGCAAAAAGAACACAGAAGTTAGTATTCTCCGTGTAAACCCTTCTCCTCTTAAGCCCATTGGCTTCTGTTGATTCTCCCAACATTTATTCCAAAGAAGCTGGCATGAGATGTTGCCTAGCAACAGCATGCAGTGTACTTTTCTACCAGCCCACAGAGATGCTTTCTCTGAACCTCATGCCATTGAACACCATGGTTTTGTAAATGGTGAGTATCACTTAGGAGATTTTCTTCCCTCCCTCCAAATAAATGCCTGAGGGAGGGTATTTTAATACCCACCATTTAATCCTAAACATTGAACTTGGCTTAACAAAGACCAGGAAATAAGAAGGGACATCAATGGCAACCCTCAACTTCTCTGACCATTGACAGCAGAATCAATAGGATCATACAACTTGTTGAGGATTGCAATATATTTTCTTTGAATGAACTATGACTGTTCAATATCACCCATACTAATATTTAACTAATGCTCCCTATGTGCCAGCCATAGTACTAAGTGTTTACCATGGTTTATAGTTTATCTGTAACATCTATTCATATGATTGTAATTTAATAGCATCAATTCAGGTCAGCCACGGAAATCTTCTGTTCAGGTGGGTCTTCCGTGGGGTAAGAAGGAGACTAGAAGGAGTGGTATCAATATCCCCCACCTTATCATTAGCCGCCAATACCTTACAAGTGACTGTAATCAAAAGAAAAATAAATGTTGTTGGAGCCAACTGTGAGGAAGGTGCTGCATGGAATAGGACTGGAGGGTGAAGTTAGCAAAACCAAGGGAAGTGTTTTAATGATGGATACACTTTTCAATGAGATGCCCTTTTCCCAGGCCCTACCAGGTGTTTCTTTGAGCTACCACGGTGAGTCACTGGTTTGACAAAGCCTTCCCCCACAATTCTGAGGCATTAGAAGGTTGTCAGAAAACTCACACTTGTGGTGGAGATCTGTTTTTGAAGTTGTAGAGAATTACTAATTAATGAGTTTTCATATCACTCTTTTATAGCTGGGTGCATCTGAGTGAGACCCAACCACAAAGGGACTCAGACTTGAATATCATTAATTCTAACTTCCAGAGATCATTTGGTGTCTATTTTGTTTGCCTTTGAATTCAAGAGACCTGTTAACTCCAATTAATAGTCTGATTGGCAAAATATTTAATTCCTCTCAAGTAGCTCTTTTACTTTTTAACGGCAGGTGCATCAAGTACACTAAGCAGGGCTATAAAGTATTTTGGCTGGCTGGCTGTAATAAATTTTGCAAGACAAATGCCCATGTGTTGGGCCATGGGCAGACATGGAATTATAGAATGGATCACAAGTTCTGAAAGCCATTTTACTGGTAGTAAACACACTCTCCAAAAAAAATAAAAGACACTTGATCAATACACAATACTCAAAGGCTCAGCTTGGTACCTGGCAGGTAATAGATGCTTTAAAGATATTCCTTAAATAAATAATGCCATTAATAAATTCTCTACCATGACATCAGTTGTAGTCTTCTTCAACCTGCTCTCAAGTTCCCACATGACACAGAGAATAGATTTTCTTTTATCCAGAATAATTTTTAAATTTGCCTAAAAGTGCAGAGTATAATATAACAAGTATACGTATTTTAACCGTTCATAACTAATTGGTGTTAATAATTTGTCATATTTAAGATTTTCACTAAGAGAAGTATTGATAACTAATATCTGTTGAGGGTTAACCACGTACAGACAATTTTCCAAGTGCTGTACATACACTAATTTGATTAAAGCTTATGAAAACTCTGTGAGGTGAGGTTGTTATTACTCAACTTTATAGAAAAAAGTTGAGGTATAGAATTTTAAGATTATGCCAAGACACACACACAGATTTAAGAGGCTGAATTAGGTTGGGTGGCTTAAACCACAGAAATTTATTTTCTCATAATTCTGGAGGCTAGAAATCTAAAATCAAGTTGTCTGCAAATTTTTTTTCTCTGAGGCCTCTCTTCCCAGCTTGTAGATGGCTATTTTCTCCTTGCATCTTCACATAGTCTTCCTTCTGTGCATGTCTCGAGTCCTAATTTTTCCTCTTCTTATAAGGACACCAGTCATATTGAGACAGGATAGTAAGAAGCAAGGAAAACTTCCTGGCACGTGGAACAGGGAAACTGAAACAGACAGCTGAACACAATGGCTGAGCAATTTACAGCCAGGCCCCCCACCCCCCACAATGCCTGGTAGGGGGCAAAACAGGGAAAACAAGGACCATGCCCCCAGGGTAACCTTTCCTCCCTGGAGATAACACCTAAACTTCCCTTGTATTTCAATCCTAGGCCCAGAAAAGCAGCAAAGCCCGGACCCACACCAAAGAACCCTGCCCTATCACTGACCAATCAGTGGAGACCATGTCCCTGAAAGGACACACCTGGAGAACTGATGAATATTCTGCTGAAACCCTCCCCTGAGATCTCCCCTAAGATTCTCCTCTGCAGGAGAAAGATAAAAACCTCAAGGCAAGGGATGCAGTGGGAACACTCTCCCTCTGGTGAACAGCCAGTGCCATTTCCTTTTTCTTCTCCCCTGGTCCCACACTTCTTTCTTTACAGACACTGATCTCCTAAACTCTAAGGCAATGGACAGCTTGACCTGTCCCCAAGGCTTCCTCTTCTCTGACTCCCCAGTGAGCTCAGGCAGCCTAGCCTAGGCTCTCCTGTGGCTTCTTCTATGCTAAGCCCTTCCTTGTTTCACTGTCCCCAGCTTTAATAAATGTATACTCATAGTCACCTGGACTCATATTGTGAAGTCTTTCTTACATGAACCCACACACTACAGCTGGCCCTAGGCAGACCCACCCGCTCAGGGCCAGCCCCTCATCCAGTAACAATATTGGATTAGGTTTGAAATAGGACCCTAATAACCTTAACTTAATTACCTTTTTAAAGGTCTCATCTCCAAATACAGTCATGTTCTGTAGTAATAGGGATTAGGACGTCAATGTATAAATTTCAGAGGGACACAATTCAGCCCATAACAGAGGCAGAGATGGCATTCATTCCTAGGATAGGATTCTGTGACCCAAAGCCCTGTCCTTGCTGTTCACAACAATTTCCTCTGATGACAATGAAGTCCTCATTGCACTTTCTCAATCTCCACATCCCATACCTTCCTCACAGAGGGAACACTATCACAAGGCTTATGTTTCTTTTAGAAGTTACCCTATATAACATGCATCCTTAATCATATGTTTTTCTAACAAGTATTAAGTTAAAAATATATCCACCCTTCCTCCAAACAAGAATTTTTTAATGTTTTAACTTATCTCCAAATAGCATCATTTGTTCACACCTTTCATATTATTGGTGCCTAGTAACTTAACCATCATTTTACCCGCCTCCCACCTGTATTAGTGAATAATGCCACTATTTAGGAGCCAATGTGCATTTATGTTTACCAACATGCTTGACTTATTTTGTCATGACTTTTTCTTCCATTTGGGCTCATTTTCCTCGTTACTGAAGTGTCTGCATGAGCATTTCTCCCAGTGAGAGTCTGAAAGTAGGAATGTACTTCATCTATACACATGTAGAAATGTCTATCACTCTTACTTGATACAATTTAGGTTCAAGTTATTTTCCCTCAGTGCTTTGGGATAGGATTCCATTATTTTCTTTGATCTATTGTTCCTGGTAATTAACTCCTATAGTCTTAATTGTCATTTGTTCCCACTTTTGACAGTAACCTGACTTTTCTCTCTGATATTTTTATTTTTTTCCCTTAAGGTTACGCAGTGTCTAGATGTAGGTTTATTTCTATTTACCCTATTTAGGACACATGTTCTTTTTTCCATTCTAGAAAACTCTCAGTAATTACCCCTTCAAATATTCTCTCATCTATTTATTCTGTCATTATAGATCTGTAGTAGAAAAGGTTGTAGGTTTTCATTGTATCATTTAAATCTTCCATGTCATTACACTTACCTTCATTTTCTTCAACTCCCTGTCTTTATAGTGAGTTCCAGGTGATTTCCTCAACTTTGTTATTTACTCTACTTTACTAATTCTCTCTTCCTGTATCTAAACTGTTGTTTAACCTATAAAGTGAACATTTCCTTCCAAGGCAAAAGTTCTTTCCAAACTCCTTACTTGCCAGCATCCTGTTATAAGCTAACATTCATCTCAAAGAGTGTTGTTCATAAACCTCATAACACTGTAGTAAAATGTTTTCCCCAGATAAAACAGCAGTAAAAGAAAAAAGTCAAAACCTGATTCAAGCAGTCATTTTTTTAAATATATTTTATTGATTATACCATTACAGTTGTTCTATTCCCCCCCTTCATTCCCCTCCACCCACACACTCCCTCCCCCACCATTCTCCCTCCCTTAGTTTATAACCACATGTCTCAAGTTCTTTAGATTCTATATTTCCCCCACTATTCTTGCCCTCCCCCCTATCTATTTTCTACCTACCATCTATGCTATTTTCTGTGTCTTCTCCCCCCTTCTCCTCCTCCCACTCCCCGTTGCTAACCCTCCATGTGTTCTTCATTTCTATGGTTATGAGGTTTATGAACAACACTCTTTGAGATGAATGTTAGCTTATAACAGGATGNGGTGACTGTCCCCTTATCTCTTGATGCTTCTAGGATTCTCTCCTTCATTTTAGTCTTGGCTAATGTAATTATGATGTGCCTTGGTGTGTTCCTTCTTGGGTCCAACTTCTTTGGCACTCTCTGAGCGTCCTGGATTTCCTGGAAATCTATGTCCTTTCCCAGAATGGGGAAGTTCTCCTTTATTATTTGTTCAAATACATTTTCCACTCGTGGCTGTTTCCTTCCCCCTTCTGGTACCCCTATAACCCGGATGCTGGAACGCTTAAAGATGTCCTGGAGGTTCCTAAGCCTCTCCTCATTTTTTTGAATTCTCATTTCTTCATTCCTTTCTGGTGGGATATTTCGTTCTTCCTTCTGGTCCATTCCATTGATTTGAGTCCCAGTTTCCTTTCCATCGCTATTGGTTTCCTGTGTATCTCCCTTCATTTCAATTAGTTTAGCCTTCATATGTTCCTCCAATTTGTGACTGTACTCTACCAATTCTGTGAGCATCCTGATAAATAGTGTCTTAAATTGTGCTTCTGAGAGGCTGGCAATTTCTCGGTCACTGAGAGTTATCGGCTCTGGGACTTTGAGTTCTTCTTGCGTCATCTTTTGGGCTGTTCGCGCCTGTTAAGTAGCAGGATCGGAGCCCTAAGTTGTTCACGAGAGCAGGGCAACTCAGTCGCTGGGTTATGATGCTGTATGTGGGGGCAGGGTCAACGAGGAACTATGCCGTCCTGTCTGCCACCTCCCACCACGGCCCCCACAGGTGCTGCAGCTGCCACTGTTACCAGGCCTGAGCATTTCGTCCCAGTGAACGCGAGTGTGCCACCACCGTCAGCCCTCGACCCCTGGGGCCTGCGTGGTCTGTCTCACTGTGCATGAATGTGCGACCGCGGTCAGTCTGCCCCACACCCCAACTGCTTCCGGGCTGCCTGCGCACCTAGGTTGGGGGATCTGCCCTGCCCGACCCTGCTCCTCTGCTGCTCCACCCCTCTTACTGTCCTGGTTGAACGGTTAATGGTTGTCGGACTTCCATATAACTTAGTTTTCTGTTTTTTGCTGTGTCTTTGGTCTCCAAACCTTTGTTGTATTCAAACTTGGTTGTGGGAGAAGGCACAGTGTTTCCACCTATGCCTCCATCTTGGCGGAAGTCCTCAAGCAGTCATTTTTAAAGTAATTCATGGGCTATCTCTATTGCATGCATTGTATTCATTGAGAGTTTGTACCAAGAATAGTGCTACAGTAAAGCAAGCATTTCCCAGAAATGATAATAAAATGCAGCAAAAATAGAGATAATTATTTTAAATAATGTTAATGATTTTAATAGTTGAGCATTTTAACTAATTAATCGTAATTGGTTACTTATTACTAATCAAGGAATATGATTCAAAGTTGTAATTTTAAAACTAGGAGCAATAGGTTCTACAGAGAGCGTATCACAACCCTACTGATATTGGGAGCATAACTTTTGCCTTGAAAACCGCATTCTATTAGAATCTAATGAACAAACTGAACTAACAAGCAAAATACAGACAGACTCATTGATAGAGAGCAGGATGACAGCTGAAGGGGTGGGGAGAGTACAAGAGTGGATGGATTGAGAAAAAAAAGGACTCATGGATGTGGACTGCAGTGTGCTGATTGTGGGAGGAGGGGAGTATGTGGAGACTAAATGATAATGGAAAAAATATAATTAAAGCATTCAAAGATAAAGTGTACTAGAGAACACAAGTGACTTTAGCATATGATTATGCTAAAAATAAAGACTTTTGAGTAAAAAAACCTTGCATTCTAAAGCATTTCAGTCCTCTTTTCTGTATATGTTCTTTATGGTAAACTGCTAGGACTTTGACTTCAGTTCCATGTTTAGAATTTTTTGTCAGAAATGGGAAACAAAATGTGAAATGTGAATACATTGAAGAAATGTATATATTATTTTCAAAGCTACAGCTTTTTAAAATTATTTTGTTACTCTATTACTGTTGTCTCAATTTTTTCCCCTTTTGCCCTCCTCCTTCACCCAGTCCAGCCCAGCCCCAACTCCCACAGTGAATTCCCACACTGTTGTCCATGTCTGTGAGTCATTCATACATGTTCTTTCACTATTTTTTCCCCTTCTTTCCACCATTATCATCCTCCCACTCCCTTCTACTCTTTGTCAGTCAGTTCCATATTTCCATGCCTCTGGTTCTTTTTTGCTCATTAGTTTGTTTAGTTCATTAGATTCCTTTTATAAGTGAGATCATATAGTATTTCTCTTTTACAAACTGGCTTATTTCACTTAGCATAATATTCTCCAGTTCCATCCATTCTGTTACAAAAGGTAGGAGTTCCTTCTTTCTTTCTACTGTGTAGTATTCCATTAGGTAAAGCACCATGTTTTTTTGATACACTCATTTACTGATGGGCACTTAGGCTGTTTCTAGTACTTGGCTATTGTAAATAGCACTGCTATGAACATAGGGATGCATAAGTTCCTTTGAATTGGTGATTTGGGATTCTTACAGTATAGTCCTAGCAGTAGAATTGCTGGGTCAAAAGACAATTTCATTTTTCATTTTTTGAGGAAACTCCATATTGTCTTCCACAGTGGCTGCAGCAGTCTGCATTCCCACCAACAGTGCACCAGGGTTCCCTTTTTTCCACATCCTAGTCAAAACTTGTTGTTTATTGATTTATTAATGAGAACCATTCTATGTGTGAGGTACTACTTCATTGTGGTTTTAATTTGCATCTCTCTGATAATTAGTGATGTTGAGCATCTCTTCATGTGTCTACAGGCTATCTGCTTGTCCTCCAAGGAGAAGTGCCTATTTAGGTCTTTTGCTCATTTTTTAATTGGATTGTTTGTCTTCCTGGTGTTAAGTCATATGAGTTCTTCATATATTTTGAAGATCAAACCCTTGTCCAAGGTATCATTGACAAATATGTTCTCCCATACAGTCAGTTCCTTTACCTTACTGATGATGGTTTCTTTAGCTGTGCAGAAGATTTTTAATTTGATGTAGTCCCATTTGTTTATTTTTTCCTTTATGTCTCTTGCCCTAGGAGATACAAGGGCAAAAATATTGCTATGTGGTATATCTGAAATTTTACTATCTATATATTCTCTAGGACTTTTGTAATGTCATGACTTATATTTAATACTTTTATCCATTTTGAGTTTGTTCCAGTATACAGTGTAAGTTGGTGGTCTAGTTTTATTTTTTGCATATAACTGTCCAGGCTCCTGGACTGTTATTGAAGAGGCTACTTTTCAATAAAGAGGCTACTTTTATTGAAGAGGCTACTTTTATTGAAGAGGCTACTTTTACTCCTTTATATGCTCATGCCTCCTTTGTCAAAATATAGCTATAATTTTAATATCATATTATTAATCTAAATTTTATTCTTGCTAGTCTTTAAATCTAAGCTTTTTTTTTTAGATAAAGACTTTGGATACAAGAAGCTACTCAGTCTATTCAGACAATGTGAAACTTCTTTTATTTTAATAAACGTATTGAGTGAGAATTAGTTTTCTGTATAATTTATAGAAAGTACTTTAGGCACTGAATGATAATCATTTTAAAATCTAACAAGCTAAAAATATCCTATAACAAACCTCCAAGACCATTGAAATAAACTTCATTTCATTCTTAGTCTATCCCTCAAACAGTTCTAATTGAGGCAAGTCAGTGTCTCAACTTGACTTGGGATTTATCTTGTGATTAACTAGTCATTTATTTATCTTTGATAAGGTGGCTATTTTTATCCTAAATAATTCTTTCATCATCAGGAAAAAGGCATGTCCCATTTCTGTTTGGCAGATAAAAGAGGTAGGGAGAGGAACAGCAGGACTGGCAGAGAAATAACAGAGCATAGCTGGTTTGGAAAAGGACAGAGAGTCTGTGTAGCTGTGATACAGAGAGTGAAGATGGGAGTGTGGCTAAAGGCCAAATCGTAAAGTCTCTTTGTATTGTTATACTAATTAACAAGTCCTGTAGACAAAAAGGAAATACTAGAGGTCTCTAGGGAGGTAATGACATAATCAAATTTATTTTAAGGAAGACCATACCGGTGCCCCTCTTGGAAGACTGATGGGAATGAGGACAGAAATCAGGAAAGAGGCTGTTCCTTGAGTCCAGGTAACAGACAAGGAGAACTTGGACCAAGGCAATGACAGGGGGCATTCCTAAAATAGAACCACTAGATTTAGTTAACAATTAACTGTGTATGTATGTAATTAGTAATTAAGTGTACTGTTACTACAGGGGAGATTCAAGTTTGAGGAAGAAGACTGAACTCAGTTTAGGACATGTTAAAATCAACATGCTGAGCAAGGTGCTTAGTGACTAAGTGAGGGACATGCAGAGGGATATGTTGTATCCACTTCTTTTCACCAATCCCATCCAACAACTACCTGCTGTGTGCAGCCATGGTCTCCTGATCACATGTCTACCTTTCATAGTAGACTTCACCCAAAGACCAAGTTGGGGTCTACCTCCAGGGGAAGCAAGTCTGAGAGAGGAGTCTGTGAATTAATTAAGATCAGGAGTAAATGCCCAGAAGGTTGCCAAGTGATGCATGCAGCGGCCCTCAGTGCCCGCAGCGTCATGGATGAGATATGAGACAAATTCACACAGACTACCGAGTCCTGTGGAGGAAAAGGGATGGCATGGCTACTCCCTCAAGGGGAGAGCACTTCAGAATGGCCTGGCATCTCTCTCAAGGGGAGAGCACTCTGACCCTTGCCTAGACAAACTTTTATTGGGTTTAATTTGTGCAGGAATACAGGTACAGCTTATTAATCATTGTCAGGCAGTAAGGATCAAATGATAGATAGCATACAAAGATCTACTAGGGCTTCTTGTGAGTCAGGGTCTATCAGCTAAAAGGCTACAAAACTTTGGGAAACAAACTCATTTCCTGCTCGGGACCTTTATCATTTAACTAAGAGCATTCTTAGCAAAGCAGGCTTCACAGGATTTTACAAATCGTTTCTCAGGCCTGATCAGCCAGGGAGCCCACCCTTTCCAGCACAGGGCTGTACCCCACCTCTGTCATTGTTTCAGGCTTATGCCAGGTAGATGAGGCAGATAGCTAAGGAATCTTCAGAGACTTCTCGCTGACTCAGGGGAGTCAGGCTTTGTCAAAGCTGAGGGGCAAGGGTCCATCACCCCCTTTCTCCATAGCTCCCCAAGTCCTTCCCTGGGGCCTCCACATGATCATACCTGTCTTAGGTCGTTCCCCCTTGGGGAAACTTACTGTCATTGGCTAACTGATCAAGCACTGGAGGCCAGTTATGAAAAAAAGAGCAGAAGCTGTGCTCCTGCCAGGGAGATAAGCTTTGTCTCCTTAGTGGCTTCTGGTCCGAAGGTCACTCATTCCGCCTTCGCTGTAGGGGGTTTACAGCTCCTAAAACCAGGCAGGGTGACTCCCAACAGCCAACATTAGACTATTTTTCTACACTTCATAGTCTGAACACTGACTTTCAATCACTTAATTTATATTTTCTCCTCTAACATTATTTTAATCATAGTCTTTAAAAATATAGGCTATTAGTCACTTTTGCAGAATGTGTTCAGAAAGAGTGGCCAACCTCCCTCCTCTCCCAGTACATGTCTGTGCCTAATTATCTACAATTGATTCTGTCTCCCACTGCCCAGCCCATTCTCAAAAGATTCTAGCTCCAAATTACCAGACTCCTCCTCATTTTCTCCACCCTGCTGTGGCCCAGTTATGCTAAATTCCATTATTCTGAGGCCCAGAGGACTAGACTTGATGTCTCTGTAATTCTTCCTGTTTATAGTCAGAATTGCACTCAGGGACTCCAATATCATGTAGCCTGAGGGTCAAGTGACTTAAATGTGAAGAGATGGAAGCTATAGAACACAGAAGCAAGGCAATTCTCCAAAAAGGTTTTATATTAGCATTTGTAAACATTTCTCCTTTTCATAGTCTTGCACTGAAACTCCAGAGACAGAGAAAATATTTTTATTCCTCTCAGGTATTATCAAGGTTAAAGTGCACCGTTTGTATTTCAGCCAAGAACTTTTTTTTTGCAAAATCAAGGAGGAAGTAGACACAGAATTGAAAGAATAATGATATTCAGATCATCAGCTCTTTTTTTTATCTTGTTACAGATTGTCCACTCAGTAATTTACCCTTGGACATTTTTAGTCTCAGGTCAGACTTCCTTCTGCCATTTGGCATTCTCCCAGGCACCATCCTTTTCCATCAGTCAGTGTAAACATTAGCCAAGCATAATTAGGAAGGTAAATCTGCTGTAGAAATGATCATGATTTCATTTAGAATTAGCCAGTGTTGAACAATGGGTAGTCAGTTAATTTTCTTTTCCTGGAAATTTAAAAACAAATAACAGACTAATCATCAAGACACAGCTGAAGTGGGTCTAAGTTATTCACTGCAGCTTGTTTTTCTGGTAATAATACTTTCAATTATGATCTTATTTCAGTGCTAAGAAATGAGTCTTTGGGTATGAAGAAAGAAAGTGCACAAGATCAAAAGGAAAAGTAGAAAAAGACAGCAACAGAGTCCATTGTGTGTCTTGAGCCTGTCATATAATGTAGGTATTTCAGCTGCACACAAAACTCACTACTTATATTGGTTTGCAGAACTGACAGTCTGTTTTGCCAGGATGATCAACATTAGCAAGCAGCATCCTACTGTTCAGCTGTGGATTTAGTCTGGAGTCATAGAAGAGGATAATATGCTTACGAATAGCACCTCTCAGAGTGTGAAGTGCACCTCCTGGGCTGGCGGTCTAACCCTGGTTCTGGCAGGGCCCCAAGCAAGGTGAAGGGAAGAGAAGGAGAAATTAATGAATAATATTGCCTCTTTTACTTCAGATTTGCCAAAACTAAAATCTGGCATTGCATACTCACGGCTGAAATACTCCACAGATAGTTGCTTTCACAAGCTGGATTGAAATTGATATGGCTTAGTAAAATACAAAAATGAGCACTGGATCCTCCAACCATATGGTAAAAGTAACAGCCTGACATCATCTCCTTTTCTTCTCCATCACCAGCTTTTGCATATTCCTACTCTTCTGCCTTCAGAAAATATCTAGACCTGAAATCCTGAACACTGAGTTTTTAAAAGCCCCTATGGCAATGTCTTCAAGATCACAATGTAGGCTGAAAGTCCCCAGACAGAGCAAACAACAGTATTCTCTTGTATACTTATATAGCTAGCCATACCCACTAAATACAATGAGTTAACTATTTCCCAGTAAATAATGTTGCTGAAATAAAGCATTGATTTTCTCATCCCCAAATGAATTATAAAGATAATTCATTTATCAATTACAAATATGCCCAGTGGAAGCTATTACGGTATAGCAAATATGTATCTTCTATCCAAAGATGATGTTATTGCTATATTCTGTGGTAGAGTTTTCTCTTTGGATCATCTCTCCAGCAGTGAAGAGAATGAATGAATTTACATACAACTACTGACATGCTACTATTCCTGTTGTTGGTGACCAAAATCCCTGTTTGTTAGATAGCTGGTCAGAGTGAGAATGATTATAGCAAAATAGGGTAAAACTTATGGGTTATTTTAACTATGTTAATTTGTTTACTACTAACAAAATTTAAATAGCCTATACAGTCTTTTTAAATGTTGTGTGCCACTTCATAAAGCAATTAAAGCACATTATGTACATTATGTCACATAGGTATATTAAATTGATTAAGTTAAAATATTTTCAGTAAATTATTATTAAAAGAATAATTCTAAAAAGATTTTTTTATTTTAAAGATTTTATTTATTTATTTTTAGAGAGAGGGGAAGGGAGAGAGAAAGAGAGAGAGAGAAACATCAATGTATGGTTGTTTCTTGCACAACCCAAACAGGGGACCTGGCCCGCAACCCAGGCATGTGCCCCGACTAGGAATCAAATTGGCAACCCTTTGATCCACAGGCTGGTGCTCAATACACTGAGCCACACCAGCCAGGGTCCAAAAAAATTTTCTCCTATGTGGATGACAATTAAATTGAGTTATAAACATAACCATTACACTCTTTCTCAAGAGGTTTACTATATGAGTCCTAAATGAGTCCATTGTATTGCTTTAGACCAAAACTAGTACAAAATAAAACATAGGTATAAAGTGATGCTTAATTAAATTATAAAAATAAAAATAAATCAAATGAAGTTAAATTAAACTACTCAGCATTCATTTTGAAAAACAAACAACTACACAACTATATCACCATCTCTTTTGAATTCAAACAACTTTACCTTAGGCTTTTTAAGAATAGTGTCGATAAAGTCTCCAAATTCTAAATATTCTGTCACTGTCAGATAGTAACTTATCATTCTATTATTAATCAAAAGTAAATATTAATTATAGCTTTATTTACTACCTTATCCTATGGTTTTAGACAAATAGATAAATAAAAGATGACACAGAAGTTTCCCTATCTTGCAAGCTCCAGATACAAGGTCACCTACATAAGAGGTAAAATATGACTAAAACAATATAATATGAGGATATGGACTATATAATCTCTTAAGGAAGTTTCTTCCAGCCCTATGACTCTATATTTAAATATGAAGCATTAAAAGAAAGTGTATTGTCTTTTTAACTTGACATTTCCCCTCTTCCCCCATTGATAGGACATGTGCTTTGAAGCAAGGAATACAGTCTTTACCATTTACAAATTCAGTCTATTTATAGTTACAATGAAAATAATAATATCTTCCTCACATACTTCACATGGTAAGTTTCAAATGGCACAGGAATATGAGAGCAGTTTGCAAAACTATATAAAGGTTAATATCGCACATTTATTTAGTTGTTCTCTCTTGTTGTCATAATGATAGATAAACACTAAATTAGAGTTTATTTAGATTGGTAAAATGCATTTTCTCAATACATGGCCATGATGTAGAAATGCAATTTGACACTGAATGAGTTTGGAATTATTTCAAATCAAGGGACAAAAATACAATATATGTTATCAAAAACTCAGTAGGTGAGGTTATCATCAGACTGGGTATATCGGAAGATGGGATTAGTATGCTTAAAGACAGAATAGAAAATGTTACAATTGAAGCACAAGTTTTAAAAAAATGGAAAGAAGAAAAACATTATAAATATCTGAGAAAAATGCTCAAAAGCTCTAATGTGTGCAATGGGAGTCCCAAAATAAGAGAACAGAAAGAAGCAGAAGCAATATTTGAAGAAATAATTATTGAGAATATTTCAAGGACATAAAGAAGCTCAATGAACCTAAAGCAAGATAAATACAAAAAAAGACCCAAACACAGATATATCCTACTTAAAACTCTAAAAATAAAAGACAAAGAGAAAAAATTTTAAAGCAGTCAGAGAAAAATTATGCATATTAAGGAGCATATTAAGACTGATGACTGCCAAAACTATAAAATCTAGAAGATAATGAAACACCTTCAAAGTATATAGAAAAAAATCCATCAAGCTAGAATTTTGTACAAAGCAAAAAATATCTTTCATAAAGCAAAAAATATTTTTCATAAAACAGGAAAATATACAAGTTATCACCAGTAGATATGTTTTACAAAAGTATAGTAAGAAGAGTTATTTAAAGGTAACAAACAATAATTGCAGACAGAAATACAGAATGACAGGTAGAAATGCAGAACACAGGAAGGATTTTCTTGCATGAATATAGGATGTTGGAACTTCAGCTATCTGGCAAGTATGAGAGATATATTCCTGAAAGGCCAAAATATAGAAAAAGTTCTTATGGCATCATTTAACTACTGAACTAACCCTGGTACTGCCTCTTATAGACTTCTTAAGTTAAATAATAAATGATCCTATCATTTAGGAAAATATATTTTTATTCTTTTAAAAACCTAACAATATGTGTCTAGCATTATGATATGTTAGATGCAGTGAGGGATACTCCTGCAACACAAAAAACCATATTCTGGATAGGACACACTCTTTGTTGCACTGTTTTTCTTATAAGTATGTGAAGCCTCCAAGGACCACCTTCCTCATTCCTCCCAAAATAATCAACTGTCAACTAGTTCGTTGCCCATCGAGTACATAAGGCACTGAAATATTAAGGTGGAAAAACTGGGCCTGTGAACCTGTGCTAGCCAAGACCAAGGGAAAGACATAAGGAAACAGTAAGTCCTCTGTGGAGAAAAAGTATTCTAATTTACATCTATAGGACTCTCTTAGGTTAAAATAAAGCAATAACCTTCCTTATAATGTAAAAAATCACCAAGCATTTAAGAATATAAACCACCATAAGTAAAAGTCAGAAGAAGTAACAAACAACAGAACTGGCTACCAAGAAACTGTAGATGTAGAAAACAGAACGTGAGAACACGTATAAAAGGTTTTAATTTTTTTAAGATTTTATTTATTTATCTTTAGAGGGGAAGGGAAGGAGAGAGGGAGAGAAATATCAATGTATGGTTGCCTCTTGTGCATCCCCTGCTGGGAACTGGCCTGCAACCCAGGCATGTGCCCTGACTGGGAATCAAACTGTGATTCTCTGGTTCACAGGCCTGCATTCAATCCACTGAGCTACACCAGCCAGGGCGAAAGGTTTTAAATTTTTTTTAATAAAATAAAATGCACAATAATAAGTATGAGCAAATGACAAAAAACTATAGAAATGAATAGGCTAATTTGACGAGCAATGACATTGTAGGAATTATTTACATATAATTTTTAAATTTAAAGAAAGTTAATGGACAGAAGAAATAGCAAATCATGCACTGCTACACATAAGAGAGCAATCTGATGAAAATATCTATAAAGTAGCACAGTGAGATAATAAAATATAAAATACAGGAGGATATGAGATACGAAGAGTGAAAGGGTACAACTGATGTTGGGCAACACCACAGGAAAGTAGAAGGTAAGGCATTGCATCTGTCTTTTTTCTGCCTCTCACATCCACATTAATGCAATTTCACCAGCCCCCCACCCCAGATGCTCCAGAATAATCTCCTTATGTGAAGGTCCATAACCTTAATTCCTCACGAAGTTCCTTTTGACATGTAGATAACACATTCAAAAGTTCCAGGAATTAGAGCATGCACATCCTTGGGGACCATTATTTGCTGACACTCAGCTCTGCCTGCTAGGAAGATAACAGCTAGGAAGCAAAGTTCAACCAAAATCAGGGGTGAATTTAACAATAACTACGTGTACATGCCAACAAAATATCTCAGGCATTTCCTCATGTAGTCATTTACCAAAGGTTTATTGAACAACTGTTGTGGACCCCAAATTTTATAGTGAGTACTAAAATAGAAGATGGCCACATCCACATCCTGGTCCCTGCCCCACAGAAGCTGACATTGAGGAAACAGGCCAGAAAGCTAACCAAGTACAATGCCATGTGGTATGTAATGAAGGTATGCAGGGGTGAGAAGTCACATGGAGAAGGGGATACAGAGGAGGCTTCTAAAAGGAAGTTCAGCCTGAATGATGGGGGTGATACATATAAAAGCTGTGAGTTATCTGGTGTGATGAAGTCTGGGACACATTTGGTGGAGGGAAGGAAGGTGAGCAGGAGAGGAAGACAGGAGACAGTTCACCAACATCATGTATGTGCATCAGAGTAGGCAGTCTGGATGGTACCTCAAAGATAATGAGAATCCATTGATAGATTTTAAGTAGAGATATAATCAGATTTTCTTTTTTCAAAGATCATTCATAAAGCAGATAGGAGAAAACTAAGATAGTAAATTTGAAAATAATTTCCACCCATTCGCTCAGGGATGAAAGAAATCTATATAGCCGTGCATAAAATTAAGCCATATCTGCAGGTATGAAACTGCTAAATGCTACTTCCTCTTTCAGTCTCCATTTCTGAGTTATTTGTGGTAACTATATGGGGACAATCTAAAGGAACACTTTTTTTTTCCTCAAATAAGCTGTTTTGACAATATTCCAGGGAGATCTGGAAATTGTCACAGCAGATCTCAAACTATTCCACCACCCACACTCACAAGGTCTTTCCCCCACACAATTCAGCATCTTTGCTGTATTCAGACCACTCCCTTCCTGTCCCTCCCAGGGACCCATTCAACTTCCTCTGTAGTCAGACTCCTGGAAAACACATTTTAAATCAGCAAAAGAAATTTCTATTTAAAGAAATCCTACAATTTCATAATATTTTCTGAATAGAAAAAATACATTTCATAGTAAAAAATTTGGAAAACTATTTCTTTGTTACATTATAGGAACCTCCAGGACAACTTTAATTGTTCCAACATCCAAATCATAGGGGTGTCAGAGAGAGAAGAGGAACAGCAAGAAATTGAAAACTTATTTGAAAACACAATGAAGGAAAACTCCCCCAATCTGGCAAAGAAAATAGACTTCCAGGAAGTCCAAGAAGCTCAGAGAGTCCCAAAGAAGTTGGACCCAAGGAAGCATACATCAAGGCACATCATAATTGCATTACCCAAGATTATAGATAAGGGGACAATCTTAAAAAGAGCGAGGGAAAAGGAGACCGTTACCTACAAAGGAGTGCCCATAAGACTATCAGCTGATTTCTCAAAAGAAACCTTGCAGGCAAGAAGGGGCTGGAAAGAAATATTCAAAGTCATGAAGGGCACGGACCTACATTCAAGATTAATCTATCCAGCAAAGCTATCATTTAGAATGGGAGGGCAGAAAAATGCTTCCCAGATAAAGTAAAGTTAAAGGAGTTCATTATCACCAAGTCCTTATTATATGAAATGTTAATCAGACTTATCTAAGAAAAAGAAGATAATCAAAAATATGAGCAGTATAATGACAACAAACTCACAACTATTAACAACTGAACCTAAAACAACAACAAAAAAGAATTAAGCAAACAACTAGAACAGGAACAGATTCACAGAAATAGAGATCACATGGAGAGTTATCAATAGGGAGGGGGAGGGAGGAGAATAGAGGAAAAGGTACAGGGAATAAGAAGCATAAATGGTAGACACAAAATAGACAGGAGGAGGTTAAGAATAGTATAGGAAATAGGGAAGCCAAAGAACTTATATGTATGACCCTTGGACATGAACTAAGGGAGGGGAATGCTGGTAGGAAGGGGTTACAGGGCTAGGGGAATAAAGGTGAGAAAAAAATGGGACAACAGTAATAAAATAATCAATAAAATATACTTTAAAATTTTTGGGGGGACTGCCGCCAAGATGGAGGCATAGGTGGAAACACTGTGCCTTCTCCCACAACCAAGTTTGGAAACAACAAAAGTTTTGGAGAACTAAGACACACCCAGAGACCAGAAAACGGAATTATACGGAAGTCCGACAGCTACAAACCATTCTACGAGGACGGTAAGAGGTGGCGCCAGCAGCGGAGCTGGGTCGGGCAAGACAGACCTAGAAGCGCAGGCAGCCCAGAACTAGTCGGGGTGCGGAACAGACTGACCAAGGTTGCACATTTGCGCGCAGTGAGACGGACCACGCAGGCCCCAGGGGGCGAACCCAGTGGTGGAGGGCTGACAGCGGTGGCACACTTGCGTGTCATAGAGCGAGGCGCGTGGGCCTGGTGACGGTGGTGGCTGCGGTGCTGGTGGGGTCGAGGCAGCAGGCGGCAGAGGTAAGCCATTGTCCCTCTTTGACCCCACCCCCACATACAACGTCACAACCCAGCAACTTAGTTGCCCTGCTCTGGTGAAAACCTAGGGCTCCGATCCCGCTACTTAACAGGCTTGAACAGCCCAAAAGATGACGCAAGAAGAACTCAAAGTCCCAGAGCCGATAACTCTCAGTGACCAAGAAATTGCCAGCCTCTCAGAAGCACAATTTAAGACACTATTTATCAGGATGCTCACAGAATTGGTAGAGTACAGTCACAAATTGGAGGAACATATGAAGGCTAAACTAATTGAAATGAAGGGAGATACACAGGAAACCAATAGTGATGGAAAGGAAACTGGGACTCAAATCAATGGAATGGACCAGAAGGAAGAACGAAACATCCAACCAGAAAGGAATGAAGAAATGAGAATTCAAAAAAATGAGGAGAGGCTTAGGAACCTCCAGGACATCTTTAAACGTTCCAACATCCGGATTATAGGGGTACCAGAAGGGGGAAAGAAACAGCCACGAGTGGAAAACGTATTTGAACAAATAATAAAGGAGAACTTCCCCAGTCTGGCAAAGGAAATAGACTTCCAGGAAATCCAGGAAGCTCAGAGAGTGCCAAAGAAGTTGGACCCAAGAAGGAACACACCAAGGCACATCATAATTACATTAGCCAAGACTAAAATGAAGGAGAGAATCCTAGAAGCAGCAAGGGATAAGGGGACAGTCACCTACAAAGGAGTACCCATCAGACTGTCAGCGGATTTCTCAAAAGAGACCTTACAGGCAAGAAGGGGCTGGAAAGAAGTATTCCAAGTCATGAAATCCAAAGACCTACAGCCAAGATTGCTTTATCCAGCAAAACTTTCATTTAGAATGGAAGGACAGATAAAGTGCTTCTCAGATAAGGTCAAGTTCAAGGAGTTCATCATCAACAAGCCCTTATTATATAAAATGCTAAAGGGACTTACATAAGAAAGAGATGATGAAAAATATTAACAGTGAAAGGACAGCAAACACACAGTTATTAACAACCACACCTAAAACAAAAGCAAACCAAGAGGACAGCTAGATCAGGAGTGGAACCATAGAAATGAAGAACACATGGAGGGTTAGAAACAGGGGGGGTGGGAGGAGGAGAAGGGGGGAGAAGGCACAGAAAATAGCATAGATGGTAGGTAGAAAATAGATAGGGGGGAGGGTGAGAATAGTAGGGGAAATATAGAACCTAAAGAAATTGAGACACGTGGTTATAAACTAAGGGGGGGGAATAGTGGGGGAGGGAGTGTGCGGGTGGAGGGAAATGAAGGGGGGGAATAGAACAACTGTAATGGTATAATCAATAAAATATATTTAAAAAAATAAAATAAACCAACATAAATAAGAAAAAAATTTTTGGAAAAATATAAAGTTTTGATATAAGTTCTTTAACCTTTTTAATTAAAAGAAACATTTCTAAAAACATGATTATCCTCTAATGCTTTTTGTTATCTTTTTTTCCTCACTATATTTTACTTAATATTTTCTTAATTATTTTTAACATGTAACACTATCCTAAAACATTGTTTTAATGAACTATACATATCTACTGTATGAAAGTATCATAGTTTAACTTAACCTATAATAATTTACTAATCTCCTAGTATTGGTTTTCCTTTTGCCTTTTTTGATACTATAATTGATACTTTAATAAAAGTATTTTAAGCATCTTTGATTTTCTGAGAATGAATGAACTCTTTATGAATTTTTTCTTTCACATTCATCCAAAATTTAATTGAAAGAAAAAAACAAGCTCATGAAAGTATTTATTTTTTGCTACTCTCCTCTGAAGAAAAACAGCAGAAAAATGACATGGAAATACTGCCACAATCCTCTTTGGTGAACAGACAGCCAGAACATAGGAAGAGATTAAAATAAACAGGGAGAGATTATTTTAGAACCAGGGATTAGCAATACAGAGAGGGATACAAATGTTTGTTGAGCACCTCCCATGGAACAGCTTCTGTGCTGAGCAGTGGGGACAGAGCCATTGCAAACCAGCCTCACCCAGAGTTCTAAGTCCAACCCGGTAGAAACGCGTCGAGAAACCACACTAGAGAATCATATTGCAACCAATGCAAAAATTGCACCTATACTTTGTTCAGGACTACTGATTTTTAAGCCTTACTGTCTACTGTTAATCCTCATCCTTCACAAATATGTACCAGTTACCCCCACACCTATAGCAGTTTTTCATTAGGTCTTAAACCCATAAGCATCAGATAATATTGTGCCTCTGTTAGAACTGTATCTTGTTACAAATTTTGAAAAATAGTTCCTTTCTCTGATAGAATTTATGTAGCATCTACATCCCAAACTGCAGGATCAGCGTTTGAGGAACACAAGACGTTTAGGCCCCCAGTGAGCTTCTTCCAGGCAACCACACTCGCGTATTTGTCCCAAATTCGTGTTCTTAATGCAAAAGATACCACTGATGAACTAGATGATCTGCTTATTTCTTTAGACTCAAATACGATGATTTCTTTCCCTCTCTGCACCAATCTAGACAATTTTTAACTCAAAAGCTTCTACTGGAAAGAATATTTGTGAAAAGGGGGAAGGAGAAATAGTGGGGGGAGGGGCTGGTAAACTTTTTCTGAAGAATGTGCTAACTCTTTCACTGTTTAATAGATAAGAATGAATACTGCTGTTTAACCAGATCCAGTCTCTGAAATACCTAATTAAAACTGATGTGCTTATTTAGTTTCCAATTCATCACAGGTGGGCTCACATTAATGTGAAAATGAGAGTAAATTACCAGCATTTGGCAATCTCACTGAATGTCATTCACATTATTAGCTCAAACCCCAAAATGCATTTTAAAATGGGATTCAGAAGTAGGGCACCATCTCTCCCCACAAACAAAACCCTTCACTGGTGGGCTAAAGGAATTTTACTTTTGCATAGGAGATTCCCAATGGCAAAGTTCTGCTACTGAAAACACCTCACCGAAAAGAAGCTGTCTCAGAGCGACTGGTAGGAAAGGCATGAACGTCTCCCGGGAATGACTGCTTAGTTTGGCCCAACTCTCTTCTACTTTGTCAACCACAGCTTTATATAACATTCAGTTCCTTTAACTTTACAAAGGCTGCTTCTCTAGTGGCCCTCCCATAGGGCTGGAAAAGCAGAGCAGCCCCAGCGCCATCCCGGCTGACAGCATGTCCCTCCAGCAATGGGCCCTGAGCCCTGCATCCTTTCTCTCCTCCCATCTACTAAAATGTAAAGTCATCCTCCTTCGAATGTGTCTCTGAAAGGCTCTTTACAACATTTTGCTGAAATGTTTCCAACATGCATAGATCAAACATCCCCACATTATTAACCTCTAGTGTGTGGTTACTGAAGAAAATCCAGAGGATATTTATGTGTCTCATGCAGAGGTTGAAACTTAATGTCACAGACCTTTGATGGGGATAGGACAACACTCAGCTTTGTTCAGCCTACACAGTGTGTGTGATGACACAGCAGCACCTCAAAATCACTTTCACTTAATCCCAGTCCTCCCCCCGATCCTTTCTGTGTATGAAACATTCTAGTGAACATGACGATTTGTAAGGGCTGGAGAAGTCTGGAAGGACAGACAAGCTGACTGCTATATAGGAAACCTGGACGGGTAGTTAAAACGATGTAAACAGTAGAATAATGGAAAGATATTCATGACCTACTATAAATAAAAGAACAATTTTTCTCTTAAATATGTCATTTTTGTTTTCTACTTTTTCTACAGCTTCTAAATCCACAGGGAAAATCATTTATTTCACCATTAAAACACCCACAGTTACAGGCTAATTTATAAGCAGAATAAATTATTCTCGGAGCACAGACAGAGGACCAAAAAGTTCCCACCTTAAACGTACGCTCACAAATTCATACCCCTTTACCCTCTTTGAATGCCTAAAGTTCAAAATGGAAATGTATTCTTGGAGCTTAAAGCTCTGAACTCTTCAGATCTCTTGGCAAAGACATGAATGACCAATTGATGACACTGATGATATGGAGCTCAATCTCACTAGGAGTCTGGGAAATGCAGATTAAAGCAACCGTGTAATTAATATCCATGTTTTCCTGCCAGCTTGAGAAAAGTTTACAAAAACAGGAACGTGCTGTGTTGGTAAGAAAGTGAACAGGCTCCTTCTCATACATGGGTGGTGGGAGTGTGAATTACAATAGACTTTTCCTAAAAGTAATCCAGCAAATTGCTACGTGTACTTCACCACAGTTAAAATTTTAATAATAATAAATAATCTAGCAGTAGCTATTACAATTAAATATATTCAAACCTATTGGCTTATCTCCACCTCTTCACCTTTGGAAATCTAACCAATAGATATCAGCACAGTAGCACATAAGGATGTATGAAAAAAATTGTGTATATGTCAACTGTAATTGAAAAAAACTCTATCATTTCTGATAAGGTAGGAGTGGGGAATGGCTGAATACATTGACTTATATTTATAGTATGAAAAGTTATGTAGGTTTTTTAAATGAATCATCTATTATTTACTAACTGGAAAAACATCCATGAAACACATAGTTAAGTGAGAAAAATGAGTTGCAGAGCATTATCAATAAAAGGCAATACAGCGTGTTGGTTTAGAGGATGGACTCTGGATCTAGACTAGATGGTTTCATAGCCTATGTTTTTAGCAGTTTGAATTTACATAAGGTTCTGAATATCTCCAAGACTCAGTTTTCTCATCTATAAAATGGGCGTGAAAAATATGAGGATCATCTGCATCACAGGGTCTGAGTATATATTAACTAGAAGAGGAGGTAGTGAATGTATTGAAAGCCACGAAGCAGCCATCTAATTAATGCCAATTCCCTTCTCCCTATGCTTCTGAAACGAGTCCATTGCAGAGCCCTACCTGACAGCTCTACCAAGGAAAAAAAGCCTGGGATCGTCAACAGTAGCTTGTAAACACGGTCTTCAGATTAGAAGATGTGGCTTCAAATCTCTGTCTGGCTACTTGTGACAGTGTGACCTTGGTGTAAGTATGTTATATATGTGATATTCTGAGTCTCATTGCCATACCTCCTAGCAGTTTTTGTGAGGATTCAATGAGAAGCATGCATGTGCACACAGGTGTGTGTGTACACGAACCGCATGTGTAAGTACATGAACGCCTTGGCCCAGAGTGGAGTATTTGAAATTTTAACACCTATCACTGCATACGTACCACCTGATTAAAATAATCCTTGGCTGCTGGCATATAATAGGTGCTCAATAAATGTTTTAATTCTTTCTTTCTCTTGTTTAATAAAAATAGTTTTGAGTATTTAATATGAGCTCAGTACTACGCTTTTCTTGATGGAAAATGATCATTCTAATATTCAGGAAAGTAAAAGGCAAACAATTTTGATGCAAAGGTAGTAGAGTCAATTTTCACTGCTTTGCAATTTTTCATAAGGTCAGTGCCATACACCAGTGGACAGACAGGAAATCAAAACAAAACAAAACCCTCAGGTTCTTTGTAACACTGTATTTTAACTGTGGAGTCTCTTTAATAAGATGCCACAGAAACACCAAACAGGCAAATCGAGAGAAAGAGAAGCTGTACATTGAAGTTCCCAGTCAAAGGAGGAGCACGATGATGCTAGCCTCAGCGCAGCTGTCTGCAGTGGAGTGACAATGGAAGGCAGCAAGCAGAGACAGCACCTCACATCCAAGAGTGACTCCACTGAAAGTTCAGGCCCCCACAGCCCTTACTTCTCTGAGCCTCGGTTTCTTGTCACAGTAAATGAGGTGAATAGGGAGCCACGTCACCTGTAATGGAAGTGCCCTTCTCTCCAAACACTGAGCTTCTCTGACTTCCAGTGGAATCTGTCTCAGAGTTCTTTTGGGAGTGAGTTTTGAAAGGATGAGAGCTGGGACAATAATATTCAGCTTGAAGTTAGAGGGAGAGTTTGGGATTCAACAGACCTGAATTGGAACCACTAACACAATGCTGAAATTATCTCTCTGCAAGCATTTGGGCGTGCTTCCACTAGAGGGAATGTCTTCACTCCACAGGGGCAGGATAAAACTTCTTGACCAACTTAACACTAATGGAATTATGGTTGCTATAAAGGAGAGCTACTACATTAAAAAATATATTTTTCCACTAAATTGGGAGGTTTTATTTTTCTTATGTACCAAGAAAAGGTACTAGGGCAGTTGAGTTGGATCCAAGCTCCACTTATCCTTTTGCTCAGTCACCCTTAGATCGAGTTTGTCACCTCATGGTCATGAGTCACACTTACATTCTGGTGCAAGAAAGGAAGGCAGAGTGATCAACTTAGCCACTTTGTCTGAGACT
Source organism: Sturnira hondurensis (assembly GCF_014824575.4). Lineage (NCBI taxonomy): Eukaryota > Metazoa > Chordata > Mammalia > Chiroptera > Phyllostomidae > Sturnira > Sturnira hondurensis. Next base: position 32,560,814 of record NW_028082759.1, read on the forward strand.
GTCTGGGTTTAACAACTGAAAGTACCTGGTCTCTGGAGCCCCCACAACCTCACGCAAACTGGAACAGCTGGTTACCCAAAGAGAGAGCAAAAGAAACTGCCAGCTAGGTCTGCCCCACCATTTTAAAGATCTTTCCCAGAAACCCTACCCCAACAACTTCTGCTCAAACGTCATTGGTCAGAACTTCGTCACATACGCAAAGAAGGCTGGGAAGTGCCCATCGCCACCTAACTAAACTTTGTGTCCTGGTAGGAAAAGAGATGGATATTGAACGGGTAGTTTCTTTTAAAGTTGGTGAGCCTGCAATGGAATTCCATGCAGCAGAAAGAAAGAAGGAGCTCCTACCCTTTGCAACAGCATGGATGGAACTGGAAAGCATTATGCTGAGTGAAATAAGCCAGGCGGTGAAAGACAAATACCATATGATCTCACCTTTAACAGGAACCTAAACAACAAAACAAACAAGCAAGCAAAATATGACCAATGACACTGAAATACAGAACAGGCTGACAGGGACCAGAAGGGAGAGGGGAGAGAATTTCAGGGGAAAAGGGGAAGGATTCACAGGAACAAGTATAAAAGACACATGGACAAAAACTAAGGTGGGGGGGGAATGGCAAGGAGGTGGGGAGCACCCCGGGGCAGGGGTGGGGGCGGTGCTGGGATGGGAGTATAAGACAGAAAACTGTACTTGAACAGTAATTAAATAAATTTTTAAAAAATAATAAAGTTGGTGAGCCTGGAACATCATAGTCCACAGAACTCCCTTTCCTTAACCCTGCAACTGTACTCTGAGCCCAAGAGCACTCTTAGAATTCTGTTGTAAGCACTGCCACAACTGAGGTGGTAATGACTTGAGAACTTAGCAAATCAGAGCACCATTTCGTTGAGAAGAGGTGAGGTGGGCTATTGGAACTGTAACTGCCTGGAGGCTGCCTGTGGGCTCTGAACCTCAGAGTCCCATGTAAAATAATCCCAGTGAAGGAGTAGGTACCCCTTTTCAATAACACTCCTGCAATGAGTGTGCATCTCTGTCTTGTATCTAAGCTTCAGCAAGCAGAAGAAGGAAGAAAGATGCGCATTACTACCAGCACTGACAGGGCTCTGATTAGGGATTAAGCTTTCTCCAATCCCGTCTCCACCCAAGCACAAAGGGTCGTTTTGAAGAATCATTTGTGGTAAATGAAGAGAGAGGAGCTATAAGGGCAAGAAATTGGTAGAAAATAATAGGAAAGTAGTGCTATCGTTTGATGAGGGTAATAACCTTTCTAAACTAGTGTCCTACTGCATTAGATTTTCCATGAAATTATTTAAAACAGCAGGGAATCAAACATCCCCACATTATTAACCTCTAGTGTGTGCTTACTGAAGAAAATCCAGAGGATATTTATGCGTCTCATGCAGAGGTTGAAACTTAATGTCACAGACCAAACCAATGAAGCTATGGAATCCTGCCTGTATTGTCTGTTGTCGATCACAGGAACCACAGCTGCATTTCTTGCCTGGTGAACATGCAAAATCATCCTTCAGCCTGTTGAGATAAGCAGAATGTCAGTCATCACTTTCTAGCCTTTGGCAGCTTCTTCTGTAAAAGAATAGGGCTTATTTGCTGCTGGTCCTCACTTTCCAGGGAGTCTTGGTCACGAAAAACACTGAAAAGCTGATACACAAAATAGTGGGTTTTTTCTCTTTAGATTCCTTTCCCAAGAAGAAGCAATGGTATGAAAGTTTTGCCACTGTAGCCCTAATATTGCTGTAGTGAACCATCATACCACCTCCGCATATAAGAGCGTCTGGCCACAGCTCAACACACTATCTGGGAGCAAATACGTCAGAGCGTGAGTCACTGTAAAAGTGCTATGGTCAAGCATGTTGAATTATATCTAGGTTTCAGCATAAATTACAATAATTGTATTGTAACCACCATTTCATCATAAAAACTAGTTTCATTATGACATGCTGTCCTTTGTTTCAGGACTTGCACAATTCCCAAATTGCAATGGGAGATTAAAACTAATGTTTGATCAAGGTTACAGAAATATGTTTTTACAGAGTTATGGTTTTTAAAGAGAGTATTCAAATAAATGATAATTAATATACAGGAAAGCTTGCTAAAACTGATTGGATTCTGTCCTCCCTATAAGTTAGACGGATTTAACTTTTGCATTTTTGAAGAATTTTGCATGTATAAATTATAGGTAGCTGTGAATTCCAAAGCTATAAATACACTGGAGGACCCTGGTGGTATCATACTGAACAGCTGTTTGCAGAGAATAAGCCTCTTCAGTACCCCGAGGAAGGCACAGAATACTGAAATGTTGGCTAAATGTTCAAATCATTCAAAGAATGAATAACTCTGAAAACAAAAGGGAAATACCAGCAAGGTATGGAGTGGTCTCACAGAGGCAGGTGTGGGGCACAAGTGAGGTCAGGAGGGCATCTGTGAGAGAGGGCAGCACGGAGCAGTGGCCTAGAGCCTGAGAGGCTTGACAAAGTCTCCATTGAAGGAAGAAAGGCAGTATGAAGTGCTAGAGCCCAAGACAGAACAGGTAGGCCCTGCTCAAATCACCTACCTGTCCCCTCTTGGGTTCTGGCACCCATGCCCAGGTTTCTGAGGCCAAGCTGGATGAGGAGGACATTTAGGTAGACAGTCCCAAAATGGGGTGTCAGAGCCTGAGCAAGGTAGAAAAGGTGTCCAGATTGGGGTGGGTGTGGTGAGCAGCACAGCAGGAGTTAAGTGTACACATGAAAGGGTGACCCTAGTGCAGCATTTCTTATACCCCTAATTGGGAAGGAGAGCATTTATAGAGAAGGGAGATGGGAGATGATGGTGGTGACCATCATGGAATGTCAGAACCCAAGAAGGGTGAAGAGGATGTCCAATATGGGGGGTGGCTCAGAGCCAAGTGTCTGAGCCCAAGCAGGAGGAGGAGGCTTGACCTCAGAAGAGCATCCTAGTGCAGCCGACTGGAGCCCTAGCAGGGTGAAAGGGTGAGGAGGACGTTCCTGGGCTGGGGTGACAGTGGTATAGCACAGAATTTTGGATCCAAAAGTGAGATGAAATGTGTGTGCTAGGAGGCGGTATCATGTTAGTATTGGAGACTGAGCTGGGTAAGCATGGTGCCCGTGAGCAGGGGCAGGGGAGAGCCCATAACAGGAGTCAAAGGCAGAGCGGTGTGTCCATGTGGGATTGGAAGGAAGTGGGCGGTGCAGCAGTGCTGGGAGGAGCTTGGCTATGGACAGGAATTGATCAATTAAGTAAATATGTTAAGGAAAATGGGAGTCAGGTTTCTCACCATCAAAGAAGAGATTATAAAGACAGAGAAAGCAAGAATGAGCCCTATTAGATTAGGATTCAAAGTACTGGTATAAATTCATGGCTAAATATATTTAGATGGATATTGAAATACAAATTTAGATAGATATTTTAGATAGATACAAATGTTTGTGTGCGTGTGTACATACAAATATATAATTCCTCACCCAATCTGTGAGAAGACCTGGGATGAGTGACAGCCCAACTGCAGTGAATGCTCCAATCTAGATTTGTTAACACAATCCTCCAATTAAAATAGCAGGACTCCTTGCAGAAATGGCTGATTCCAGAGCTGGGATAGATACATTATAGAATGAGCTGAAACATTTGTGTGTGTGTGTGCCAGAAAGAAAATGCTCAAAAAATCAAAGAGACAAATCAAAGGGATGCCAGATTGAAGGGGTTCCTGCTGGCGGAATCTGAGACCACTTGAGCATCAACACAGGCAACAATAGTAATAAATTTTTAACTCATTTAACAGTAACAGGAATCTATGAGTTCATGCTTATATAAATAAATAAATACGCAGCTGAATAAGTAAATAAATAAGTTTAATGGGGAGGGGGATAAATATGTCTCACAGATACCACCTTAATCAAGTGATCAAAATGAACATCCACAATGAAATAAGTCAAACCCCTGTGTTACCTGATAAAAAACAGTAAGAACAGCATGACATTACTTCTGTGCTATTTCTGCCCAAGATGCATAGTCTGAATGCAATCATTCTGAAGAACCAGACAATCCCAATATGAAGAACATTTAAAAAAAATAACTAGACTGTAATCTGCAAGCATAATATGGCCTTGAAATTCAAGTAAAGACTGAGAAACTAGTCCAAATTGAAAAAGTCTCAAGAAACATAAAAATTAAATGAAATACATGAATTTTTCTGCCTATAAAAAATAGTACTGCCCTGGCTGGTGTGGCTCGGTGGATTGAATGCCAGCCTGAAAACCATAGGGTGGCTGGTTCAGTTCTCAGTCACAGCACATGCCTGGGTTGTGGGTCAGGTCCCCAGTAGGGGGTGCTCAAGTGGTAAACTCACACTGATGTTTCTCTCCTCTTCCTCCCTCCCTTCCCCTCTCTAAAAATAAAAGTAAATAAATCTTAACAACAACGAAAAGAATATTAGTGGAATAACTCTCTAAATGGAATGAAGTCTAAGAATTAGATGCAAGTATTATATCAATCTTACTTCCTGGATTCTGACTTTCCTAATTTGGTCACATAAGTATATATCCCAAGCCACAGGAAATACACTCAAAACTATTTGGGGTGGTATACCATCATGTCCACAATTTACTCTCCAATAGTTCAGAATAAAACAAAAATAAATTATAGTATATTTGCAGCTTTTCATTGTGGTTGCGGTTTTTTTACTTTAAATTTTTATTAAAGTATAGTTGGCATACAATATTGTATTAGCTTCAGGTGTACAACATAGTGATTCAATATTTGTATACCTAATGATATGATCACAATAAGTCTATTAACCATCTATCACTGTACAAATTTTTTACATCAACTCTGTGTTGTTTATTACATCCTTGTGGCTCATTTATTGTATAACTAGGAGTTTATTTCTCTTTTTGCCCTTCACCTTCTTTTAAAATTTTTATTTACTTTTATATTCATTTTTTAATTATTTTATTGTTGTTCAATCATAGTTGTCTGCATTCAGCCCTCACAATACCACCCCCCACCCCAACCATTCCCACATCCCTCCCTTGTTTCCACCACCCCCTTGGTTTTGTCCATGTGTCCTTCGTAGTTGTTTCTGAATGTGATTGTTATAAATACATTTTAAAATAAAAACTACTTAGTTCCCAGCCTGATGACCTGTTAGCTAAAATGTGTAGAATAAAAACAGAAAGACAGAGGCGAACCCTAAGAGAAAAGAAAACATATTGAAATAGGATATAACCACTCTAAGAGTTTAAAGATTTCAAACATGAGTGGGTTATATTCCATATGAACTTTCCATATGCATCATAGAACCACAGTCGGTAACTTTTAAAAAATTAGAAAATGAGAAGGAGGCTAAAAATTGCACATGGGTAAATACTCCATTGTCACAAAAGATGAAAAACACTATCTCAATTTCCTCTCCATGAAATGTACTAGTCACCAATGATCCCACTCCTAAGTTAATTAGTGAATAAAAGAGTCTTTAAAAAGACAAGTGTATTCACCAGGGTTGAGCATGGTCACTTATAAACAATATGCCACACTAATTTCATTTCTTACTAGGGAACCAGGCAGATATAAGAAAAAATTTCTGAGGTTGATAATATATTCTTTTTAGTAGTAGGATGTATTTTGAAAACTCTTAATATCTTAGTTAAAAATACAATGGCCAACATAATGAAGCTGTCATTTATTGTGTTCTTGTTATGGAACAGGTGCTTAATCTCCATAATAAGCCTGGGAAGTAAATACCATTATTCCCTATGGCCATTTTTTTCCAATGAGGAAACTAGACCTTAAAAACTTAAGTAACTTGCCCTGGCTGGTGTAGCTCAGTGGATTGAGCGCGGGGCTGCGAACCAGAGGATCGCGGTTCGATTCCCAGCCAGGGCACATGCCTGGGTTGCAGGCTGGTTCCCTGTAGGCCAAATCCCAGCAGGGGACGCATGAAAGGCAACCATACATTGATATTTCTCTCCCTCTCTCCTTCCTCTCTGAAGATAAATAAATAAAATCTTTAAAAAAAAAAACTTAAGTAACTTGCTCCAAATCACATAGCTTCTAGATGAGAAAGTAGAGGTTCAAACTCAGTACTATCTCTCTCCAAACCTTAGCCTCTTAATTCTTATAAAAAACATTATAGTTAAGTATAATCATAGCTAGTTAAATAATTATGCCCAAACAACCCATATTAATTGAGGTTAATCTGAAAAAAATTGAGCCAATTTATACCTAGTAAAAATCTGAAAACACTGGTGACATTTTTAAATTACATGTTAGTTGCCCATACTGAGTAAGGTTAATGAAGTTAAGGGTCTACATGAGTAATGATGAAAACATAAACAAGGTGGGGTATGCAAGGCGATATTCAGGACAAACTAGGTACAAAGAGGAACAAGGCTTGGTCCTAGCCCTTCAGAAGTTTACAAACAACAGTTATAAAACCAAAATGTATGTGTCAAAAGAAGGGAAGAAAGAGCAACAGAACTTCCAAAGATGGAGACAATCTGGTCAAAGGAATCAGAAAAGCATCATTGGAGAAAAGTTAACTTTACAGGTGGGCAACCAGGAATGAATGGTATTTTACAGATGCTCAGGAGAGAGGAATCAAGATAAATGAAAATCTTGAGCCAAGCAAAAGCAAAGAAATGTGTGAGGCTTCCTTGGGGAAGAATAAGGAACCCAAGTTCATGGAAGAATAGATTGCACAGAGTAACACGTGGCAGAAAAAGGTAGAAATTGATAATACTATAAATTTCCTTCTCAGGCATGTGTAATTTTGTTCAGGAACCACTACCAAAGATGAGTTTTCAAATAAATAAATAATTGGCAACAATTTTAAGAAGAGATTAGGGAGAGGAGAAAGTGGGATTTGAAAGCATCAATTTTAGGTGCAGCATAGTGTCTGTTCTTCATATTTCCCATTGGTCTAGGGATTCAAATCTGAATTATGGGAGAGAGTTGCTATAAAGAACTGTAACAGACTACACGGGCTCTTACTGAAATTTCTATGAACTATTCAGAGCCCCAAACAGGTTGCTTTTAAAACTATATAATGGCTCTTCAACAAATGGTGTTGGGAGAACTGGACAGCTACATGCAAAAAAATGAAACTCGAGCACCAACTTACACCATACACCAAAATTAATTCAAGGTGGATAAAAGACTTAAATATAAACTGTAAAACCATTAAAGTCCTAGAGGAAAACATTGGCAGGAAAATCTCAGATATTCCATGCAGCAAGATTTTTACTGATACATCCTCTAGAGAAAGGAACATAAAGGAAAGAATAAACAAATGGGATCTCATCAAAATTAAAAGCTTCTGCATGGCTAAGGAAAACAGTATCAAGATAAAAAGAGAAGCAACTGTTTAGGAAAACATATTTGCCAATGATACCTCAGACAAAGGTTTAATCTCCATAATATACAAAGAACTCACACGACTCCACTCAAAGAAGATGAGCAACCCAATTAAAAAATGGGCAAAGGACTTGAACAAACACTTCACCAAAGAGGACATACAGAGGATCCAGAGACACATGAAAAGATGCTCGATATCACTAGCTATCAGAGAGATGCAAATTAAAACCACAATGAGATACCACTTAATACCAGTCAGAATGATTATCATAAACAAAGAAACAAACAACAAGTGTTGGAGAGGTTGTGGGGAAAAGGGAACTCTAGTTTACTGTTGGTGGGATTGCAGACTGGTACAACCACTATGGAAAACAGTATGGAATTTTCTAAGAAAACTAAAAATGAACGTGCCTTTTGACCCAGCAATTCCACTGTTAGGAGTACATCCTAAGAACTCTGAAGCACCAATCCAAAAGAACCTATGCACCCCGATGTTCATAGCAGCACAGTTTACGATAGGCAAGAGTTGGAAGCAACCTAGATGCCCATCAGTAAATGACTGGANTAAGACAGAAACCTGTACTTGAACAAGAATTAAATAAAAATTATATTAAAAAAAAAAACTATGGTACATTTACACAATGGAATGCTATGCAGCAGAATGGAAGGAGCTCCTACCTTTTGCAACATCATAGATGGAACTAGAAAGCATTATACTGAGCGATATAAGCCAGGCAGTGAAAGACAAATACCATATGATATTACCATTAACAGGAATCTAAACAACAAAACAAACAAGCAAGAAAATGTGACCAATGACACTGAAATACAGAATGGGGCGACAGGGTCCAGAGGGGAGAGGGGAGAGAATCATAGGGGAAAAGGGGAGGGACTCACATGAGCAAGTATAAAGGACACATGGACAATAACTAAGGTGGGGAGCGAAAATGGAAGGGACGTGGGGAGCACTGGTGGGGGGCAGGACTGGGAATATAAGACAGAAAACTGTACTTGAACAAGAATTAAATAAAAATTAAAAATAAAAAATAAAACTATATAACGGTAGTTATTACATGGAGGTGAAGGACACCTCCCAGATGCACCTACTGTTGAAATGAGTAGGAGAACAGACTCAGTAGCTGGAGCCAACCAGCATATATCTAGGCTAAAGATGGTCTCAAAGAGAACACCACCTCAGACCTCGGAGTCTGCTTTATAGATGGCTGGCCGATTGTGGCAATAAAAGCACAAAGCACAAAAAGAGAACACTAGAGCAAGTCAGACCAGGCCAGAGAAAAAAGGCAGACTCCCTGAGGAAGACAGAATGAGTAGTTTATGAGCTCACCTGAGACACACTCTGGAAACTCTTCAGTGAGAGGAACTTGATTTTACTACATCTGAGAAGTCATCATAACATTGGCATTCTGTCTATTTATTTGTTTGAATATTGCTTTTATACCCAGCTATTTACCACACTTGCTGTCAATAATTCTTCTGTGACACAACATAGTAGAAAATAACTGTAACTAGACACTCATGCAATCCTGCCTGCCATGAGTAATTTTTAGTCCTCTGAATTAATTTGTATTAAAGACCTCTCTTACATAATTCATGTACTATATCTGTCATGAAATGCTTCTAATTTTTTTAACTTTTCATTCTGGAATATTTATAGGTTCATAGGAAGTTGCAAAAGTAACATAGTGTGATCTGATGTCCTCTTTACCCCATTTCTCCCAATGGTTACATGTTAAATAACTGTAGTGCAATATTGAAACCTGAAAATTGACACTGGTAAATGTGTGTGTATAATCTTTGCCATTTCATCTCGTGTAAATTTGTGCAACCACCATCACAATCAAGATGCAGAACCAGTTCACGTCCACACAGATCTCTCTCAGGAGATCTACGTTTTGGTAGTCACACTACCCTCCCCCCCCCCCAAATCTTTCCTAAGCCCCAGCAACCACTAATCTGTCATCTGTTTTTATAATGTCACTTTAAGAATGTTATATAAATCAAATTATATGGTATATGGCTTTTTTCACTTTGCATAATGCCCTTGAGATCCAAGTTGTCACATGTATCAATTCATTCCTTTTTATTGCTGAATACTATTTTATGGTATGAATGTCCCACGATTTGTTAACTACTTACCTATTACACGACACTTTGATTGTTTCCACTTCTGACCTTGACAAACAAAGCTCCTATGAATGTTCATGCACAGTAAGAAGGAGGTAAAAATTACTCTGCAGCAAATAAAAAATAGTTATAAACAACATTATTGGAAAAATGGAAAATTCTAAGTCCTGGCTGGCGTAGCTCAGTGGATTGAGCGCGGGCTTGCGAACCAGGCGATCACGGTTCAATTCCCAGTCAGGGCACATACCTGGGTTGCAGGCCGGTTCCTTGCAGGCTAACTACCAGCAGGGGACGCACAAAAGGCAACCATACATTGATGTTTCTCTCCCTTTCTCCTTCCCCTCTAAAAATAAATAAATAAATAAAATCTTAAAAAAAAAAAGAAAAGAAAAATGGAAAATTCTGAGTATGGCATGTGGATTCATTGTCAGTATTATATAAATGTGAAGTCTTCCAATTTGGATTATTTTATTGAAATTATCTAAGATAATGTTCTTGCTTTCTGGAATTATGCACTGAAATATTTAGGGGCAAAGGGATAATTTACTTCTTTGTTTTGAATGGCTCTTGAGAGAGATAAGCAAATGAAGTAAAATTTAAATAATTCATAAACCTTGGTAAATACATACAATAGTCCTTAGTTCTATCTTTAAAACTTTTCTGTAAACTTGAAATTATATTAGAATAAAAAGTTACAAAGACAAGTACTGTCAGAATGACAATCTACGCAGTATATTTTACTTAAAATTTCTAGAAAGTTTGGAAAGGATATTAAATGTGTTCAGTTTAAAGAACCTTCATCAGGAGAAGGGAACTTCCAGCCATGGTGGAGGCGTAGGTGGAAACACTGTGCCTCCTCGCACAACCAAGTTTAAAGACAACAAAGTTTTAGTAACAAAAATGCAGCCAAACCACAGAAAATTGAACTATATGGAAGTCCAGCAATAACAAACCATCCATCCAGACTGGTAAGAGGGGTGGAGCCAGCGGCTGGCAGAGCAGGGTTGCCCAGGAAAAATCGGCCAGACTGACCCAGTGGCGCAGGTGATGATTGGCAGATCCCAGGCATGAGGTGGCAATGGGCAGACCCAGTGAGAATGCAAGACGGCTGGCTGACTGAGGTCACACATTCACGTGCAGATAAACCAGGCAAAGGAGCAAGCAGTGAGACAGACCCGCAGGCCCCAGCGGCTTCTAGGAAGCAGCAGAGGGGACTGCCATTGCCCCTCTCTGACCCCGCCCCCACATACAGCATCACAACCCAGCAACTGGGTGGCCCCTCCCTGGTGAACACCTAAGGCTCCGCCCCTCATACGTAACAGGCGCAAACAGACCAAAACATTATGGCTCAAGAAGAAGAACAGCTCAAAGTTCCAGAGCCAATAATTCTAAGCGACCGAGAGATAGCCAACCTATCAAATGCACAGTTCAAAATACTGGTGATCAGGATGCTCACAGAACTGGTTGATTTTAGTCACAAATTAGATGAACAAATGAAGGCTAAACTAATTGAAATGAAGGGAAATGCACAGGAAACCAATAGTGATGGAAAGGAAACTGGGACTCAAATCAAGGGAGTGGATCAGAAGGAAGAAAAAAAATGACCAAACAGAAAAGAATGAAGAAACAAGATTTCAAAAACATGAGGAGAGGCTTAGGGACCTCCAGAACATCTTTAAACGTTCCAACATCTGAATTATAGGGGTACCAGAAGAGAAAGAGGAAGAGCAACAAGTGGAAAACTTATTTGAACAAATAATAAAGGAGAACTTCCCCAGTCTGGCAAAGGAAATAGACTTCCAGGAAATCCAGGAAGCTCAGAGAGTGCCAAAGAAGTTGGACCCAAGAAGGAACACACCAAGGCACATCATAATTACATTAGCCAAGATTAAAATGAAGAAGAGAATTCTAGAAGCAGCAAGAGATAAGGGGGCAGTCACCTACAAAGGAGTTCCCATCAGGCTGTCAGCTGATTTCTCAAGAGACCTTACAAGCAGAAACCTCTGGAAAGAAGTATTCCAAGTCATGAAATCCAAAGACCTACATCCAAGATTGCTCTATCCAGCAAAGTTTTCATTTAGAATGGAAAGGCAGATAAAGTGCTTCTCAGATAAGGTCAAATCCAAGGAGTTCATCATCACTAAGCCCTTATTATATGAAATGTTAAAGGGACTTATCTAAGAAAAAGAAGATAAAAAACAGGAACAGTGAAAGGACAGCAAACTCACAGTTATTAACAACCACACCTAAAACAAAAGCAAACTAAGAAGACAGCTAGATCAGGAGTGGAACCATACAAATGAAGATCACATGGAGGGTTAGCAACAGGGGAGTGGGAGGAGGAGTAGGGGGGAGAAGGTACAGAGAATAAGTAGCATAGATGGTAGGTAGAAAACAGACAGAGGGCAGGGCAAAAATAGTATGGGAAATATAGAGTCTAAAGAACTTGTGACACATGGACATAGACTAAAGGGGGGAATGGTGGGGGAGGGGTGTGCAGGGTGGAGGGGAATGAAGGGGGGAAATAGGACAACTGTAATGGCATAATCAATAAAATATTTTTTGAAAGAAAGAAAGAGAGGAAGAGAGGAAGAAAGAAAGGAAGAAGAGAGAGAAAGAAACCTTCATCAGTCCTGAGTCTAAACAAGTAAAATTTAGTGCTGGATTTCTCTTTCTTGCACTCTACTCTCTTGAGTTACTACCATCAAGAAAGTGATCTGATCGAAGAGGTTCTTAAGTGACATTCAGGATAAAAGATTAGTACCAGCTCAGTCAACTCTATGTTTCATAATGACATCCTCACAAAGGGTGTGCAGCACAGAGGTTTGGACACTCTTTCCTCAAGAACCATGAGGCTTGCATTTGAATCCTGGCTCTGCCACTTAAAAGCTGAGTGACCTTAGGCAAGTTGGTTGACCTCTCTGTGCTTTAGTTTCAGCATTGAAAAAAATAGAAATAAAAATACCTACTTCTAAAGGGCTTCTTGAGTTTTAAAGCGCTTATCTCTAAAGCGATTAGAAGAGTGCCTGGCACAGAGTGAGTCTTACACAGGAGTTTGCTGTTAATAACTGAGGACATTAAAAACAAGTTCCTGGACAGACACAAGTACTGCATGCTGCTTTTTTCCCTAAGCATTATTTTCTTTACCTCATACACCCACTCGAATTGGTATCCAGCACCATCTTCTTTTAGAGTATTTTTATTTCCTGCTCTTTGACAAAATGTTTCTTAATCTTCAGCAGTAATATATCAATATGGAGTGACAGTTTGACAATATGGTTCTCACTTTTTATAGGATAAATTCAAAGACAAATTGTGAATGAGTCAAGTAAAACTTGTAATTCACAGCTGTGAGGTCACACTAGTAAATTATAAGCTTTTCATTATGTCAGAACTGTGAATTACAAAGATTTTTTTCTATATTTCCTGTCAAATAATTTATTAGCTGCCCCTCTATCTCAGGAGCTTGCAGTATGCCAAAGCCAGAGAGTACAGGAACTACCTTGTCACATTTCCAGACAGAACAATGCATATTCAGGTTTTTAAGAATATTAAAAAGCGAGTTATGATTTTTAAACTGCACTCTTCTCAAGTTTAGAGTCATTCCTGATGAGCAGTTAATTTTCTCTAAGATGTAGCCATCGCCATCCAAACTTAAGAAAAGTTGTCTTTTTATTGTCTCCTTATTAACCCCATTAAATGTCATTTCTCAAAACCCATTAAGGGTATAATTCTGTGCAGTTTAAAAAATTAAAATATTCTTAACATTAACATCACTATTATTACTGCTATCATAAAACTCTGGATAACTCTTTATAATTTGCATAGCATGTTTATGTCTTCTTTATTACCCATGCCACCCCAATGAGGTACTATATCGTGGGTATGTTTGCATGTGTGTGTGGAGACAGAGAGAGAGAGAGAGAGAGAGAGAAACAGGTACTGTATCCCTATCTAGTTATGAGGAAATTGAAGTGTGGAAGGCTCCGAGAAGTGACAGAGACTTATCCAAAATCATACCACGACTAAGTGTCAAAAACAGGATTCCTGTGTTCAGCTTTCAAATCCAGACATTATTTCCCACACTGCACTAAGCCACCTTCTCTGTGTAAACATGAATGTGTAGCGCAACCAAAATTGATCCCTGGTGCTTTATACAATGCAGTCTCTTCAGTAGCATGTTTGGAGAAGAGTGAGGTATTCTAAAGCTATTTTCAAAAGAATTCTAAAATCTGCACTTGTAAACATTAAAGAAAATAGACTCATTTCTGTTTATCTCCTACAGCCATGGCCATATTAATACCTAATAATAGGGTATCATATTAATAGGGTAGTTTTCTCTTCTACCCTCAGAACTCCCCCTATTGAGTCAATATGGCTTTTATCATTTGTTCCCTTCCCCTTCCCTTTGGTCTCTTCAACCCTCTCTCTCTCTAAGACTCCTGAATCTACGCCATGAGGGCCCGGGAACTAAGCACACACATCCCAATTATCTTTGAAGTACAGAGATATGGACAGACAAAGGAGACAAAAATAAAATTATTTTCTAAAAATGGTGTTGGGATAGTGAAAGCTTGTAACACTCACCCATTAATAAATCTTATCCCTGTTCCTGTAGTTTTTGATCTTGCTAGCTTGAAGGTTGCACTGATGACAATATTGTATTAAAACCAATACTTGACCAGCATCTCTTCCCATGCCTCATACAGCTCAACATTTGCACAATTCCCTGAATGTATCATGCTGGTTTTAGCTTCTAGACCGATGTCTCTCACCTTTTTCATGGGGTACCCTGGGATAAACAAAGACTTTGCTCAACACCCAGGAGGCATCAAAAATAACCAATCTGAGGCACTGCGGTGTATTAGGCTCATTGATTGGAGCACTCAGTTTTGTGTCTTACGTGTTGCTTTTCTACCTAGAATAATCTTCCTGTCATTTGTCTGTCTAGTCATATCCCCATCATCCTTCAAGAAACCACTGAGGTGTTATATCTCTCAGAATGTCTCTACACTGCTCTCCCAAGGTCAAGGAAGGTGATAGGCCCACAGTACTTTTGTGCTTATCCACCTTTTAGCACTCCACATTAACTTTGTATTTGGTTCCATCCCCCACTAGACTGTAAGCATCCCAAGAATAGGAACTTCATTCTATATATTTTGATATTTTTAGCATTTATATGGTGCCTAGCAAATAGTTGACAGTGGATAGCTACCATTTAATGAAATGTACTAAGGAACTTTTCCTAGATTCTAGATTCTTGTAATTAACAGGGCTTGCAAGCCTTCTTCTAAGAAAGAACTCACCTCTGATGGTTATGGCAGGAAATAGTCTGATAAAGTTTCCTGGTCCTTGCTCACGGGATGAGCCAAGCCTAACTAGGCTATCATGCACCATGTTTTTCTCATGGTACCTTGTTCTTTGCCTGGATTATAATTTGTAATTACTTGTCTATTTGCCTGTTTAATGTCTATCTTGCCCACAGGCTGTAATCTCAGGACAGGAGCAATTTAGATTTCCTCCTACATTATACCCAGCTCTTTTAAGAGTGCCTTAGTGGAAATAATTGAATTAATGAAATCATGAACAAATTAAGTCACTCTTTCTTTAACCACTGAGATTGCTGGTTATCACCTCTTTTGATGGGTGGTTCCTAAACTCTCAGGTTTGCCAGGTTAGGGGTGATGTACATTCAAAGAAAACAAATGGATGCTTTCCTATTGTCTCAGAATGTCCCTGAAAACACCTTAAAGAGAAAGAGAAGTGGAGAAACTGGGAGGGGAAGAGAGTTACTGAGAGATTTGACGACCTGGATGACAGCCAGTCAAACCTCTAACGCTAATGCGGAGTAGCATTCCCAATGAAGTCAGCATTGCTATGAGCAAGATGAGGAGCACGAGGGACATTTAAGATGTAGCCACTGTCTTCACTAGACCTTGCAAGGAAGAGGGAGAAAACTGGTACTGTAATTTTTACACATGATTTAATTAAAAAAATATAAAAATACCAAGATATTGAGCCACCTCTAAAACAGTACACATACCTGACTCATAGAAAATTTGAAATAAATATATGGTATGGTATATGGTATATGGTCTCACTAGTATTTTTACATTGGGCAGTATTGACTTTAAAGCACATTTCTCCTAGTTTTCAAAATAGCCAATGCTGAAATAGCACCCATCAAACGCGTCCTGTGATGGTTATAACAAGCTTGTCCTAGATACGAGAAAACTAAGTGCAAAGTCTGTTTTCCTCCCTTTTCTATAAATACATTTTAAATAACAGGTTATGTGTTTAATTAAATAAATATTAATATGTTCCTCGAAAAAAATAAATGTATTCCACAGGGTTTCACTCTTCTGGCGCCATCTCTGCAACAGCCAGAACAATAAGGGATCTGGACTTGCCCAAAGGTGAACTCTTAGTGACTCCATGGCATGTCTGGAACGCAGTCCCTGCACACCACCGCGCCCAAGGAGCGTCTTGCTCCCAAGAACCTGACTGCGTCTTCTCACGAAAAAGTTACACACATGCATGTTTGTGCATTTAGTAGTAAACTGATCTTATGGCCTGCTAAATTACAGCCATTTATTTTCCAAATCCTGAGATTAACCAACCTTTAAGAAAACTATAAAAGTTTAATTAGAATCACAGAACCAACCCCATTAGAAAGGCAAATCATTTTGAACCAGCTAGAGGGATATTTGGAGTTCTAAATTTGAATATTTTATCACTAGATTTGCTTGTCACTTTAGAATTGAAATTAGATAAAGGAAATCACTTTACGGTCTTTTTCCTTAGGATCCTCAACATATTTTGCCAACTATGGGAAATTCTATAAAGCAGCCTAGGGCCCAGCAGTTAAAAGTGTGGATTCTGGAGTCACACTAATGTAGAGTCAAGCCCTGACTTTGCCACTCACTGACCGTGAGACCTTGAGAGAGTTACCTAATCTCTCCAAGGCTTAGTTTCTTACCTATAAAATCATGATAATAACTAAACTTTTTACAATGACATTGCAAAGATTAAATAACGATGTATAAAGTAGTTAAAACTTGGCATATGTACTGGTAAGTGTTCAGTAAATATTAGCTATTTGTTTTATTATTATTATTATTATTATTTATTATAGTGTTTATTATATACTACTCTTCATTTTTTTTGGTGTCATCTATGGCCCATGATCCAGGCTACCTTTCCTTACCCACCTCTTCCCCAACCCTATGTCCCAAACATTGTGAGACACCAAAGCCCACAAAAGATCTATGTGGATAAAAGTCAGGAAAGGCTGTTGTAGGCATAGAAACATAGAGTAGATTAAGAGATAACCTCAGCAGAATCTTGTGAAAAAAGATACCATTGAGAATTGAAGGGCAGATAAAGAGCTTCCCAGGCAAGAAAAAAAAAAGTAAAGGAGTTAATCATAACCTAACTGTTATTATGTGAAATGTTAAAGGGACTTATTATGAAAAAGAAGGACAACACTAGGAACAATAAAATGGCAATACACACACACCTACCAACAATTGGCAAACAAGAAGAACAGACACAGAATTGTGGATATGGAGAGCCTTTTGATGGTTGCCAAATGGGAGAGGAGTTTAGGGGAATGGGTGAAGAGGTAAGGGAAATAAGAAGTACAAATTGGTAGTCACAGAACAGCCATGGGGATGTGAAGTACAGTACAGAAAATGAAATAGCCAAAGAACTTATATGCATGACCCATGGACATAAATAATGGAATGGGGACTGCTTGAGGGAGTGTGGGGTGCTGGGTGCAAGAGGACAAAAAATGAAAAATTGAGAAAACTGTAACAACATAATCCATAGAATAAAATTTAAAACAAGAAAAATATCCCCCAACATTGGAAATCAAACAATATACTTCTAAACAATCCATGGTCAAAAGAAAGATATCAAGGAAAACTAGAAAATACTTCTAACAGAATGATAATGATATCACAACATGTCAAAATTTGTAGGATGCAACATAAGCATTGCTTAAAGAGAAATTTATCACCTTAAATGTCTTTATTAGGAAAACTGTCACTATGAAAAAATTGTATTAAAAGCTAATTACACTGAAAGATATAATACTTCATAATTTATAAGAGTTAATATTATTAAAATATCACTCTTCCCCTAATTGATCTATAGAGTCAACACAACCTGAGTAAAACCTAAGAAGGTTTTTTAAAATATATTTTATTGATTATACCATTACAGTTGTTCTATTCCCCCCTTCATTCCCCTCCACCCACATACTCCCTCCCCCACCATTCTCCCCCCTTAGTTTATAACCACGTGTCTCAAGTTCTTTAGATTCTATATTTCCCCCACTATTCTCGCCCTCCCCCTATCTATTTTCTACCTACCATCTATGCTATTTTCTGTGCCTTCTCCCCCCTTCTCCCCCTCCCACCCGCCTGTTTCTAACCCTCCATGTGTTCTTCATTTCTATGGTTCCACTCCTGATCTAGCTGTCCTCTTGGTTTGCTTTTGTTTTAGGTGTGGTTGTTAATAACTGTGTGTTTGCTGTCCTTTCACTGTTCATATTTTTCATCTTTTTTTTCTTATATAAATCCCTTTAGCATTTCATATAATAAGGGCTTGGTGATGATGAACTCCTTGAACTTGACCTTATCTGAGCACTTTACCTGTCCTTCCATTCTAAATGAAAGCTTTGCTGGATAAAGCAATCTTGGTTGTAGGTCTTTGGATTTCGTGACTTGGAATACTTCTTTCCAGCCCCTTCTTGCCTGGAAGGTCTCTTTTGAGAAATCCGCTGACAGTCTGATGGGTACTCCTTTGTAGGTGACTGTCCCCTTATCCCTTGCTGCTTCTAGGATTCTCTCCTTCATTTTAATCTTGGCTAATGTAATTATGATGTGCCTTGGTGTGTTCCTTCTTGGGTCCACCTTCTTTGGGACTCTCTGAGCTTCCTGGATTTCCTGGAAGTCTATTTCCTTTGCCAAACTGGGGAAGTTCTCCTTTATTATTTGTTCAAATACGTTTTCCCTTCGTGGCTGTTTCTTTCCCCCTTCTGGTACCCCTATAATCCGGATGTTGGAACGTTTAAAGATGTCCTGGAGGTTCCTAAGCCTCTCCTCATTTTTTTGAATTCTCATTTCTTCATTCCTTTCTGGTGGGATGTTTCGTTCTTCCTTCCGGTCCATTCCATTGATTTGAGTCCCCGTTTCCTTTCCATCACTATTGGTTTCCTGTGTATCTCCCTTCATTTCAATTAGTTTAGCCTTCATATGTTCCTCTAATTTGTGACTATAATCTACCAGTTCTGTGAGCATCCTGATAAATAGTGTCTTGAATTGTGCTTCTGAGAGGCTTGCAATTTCTCGGTCGCTGAAGAGTTATTGGCTCTTGGACTGTGAGTTCTTCTTGTGCCATCTTTTGGGTTGTTCATGCCTGTTCCATAGCAGGATCAGAGCCCTAAAGTGTTCACTAGAACAGGGCAACTAAGTTGCTGGGTCGTGACGTTGTATGTGGGGGCGGGGTCAAAGAAGGACAATGGCTTCCAGTCTGCCGCAGCCACCACCGTCACCGTCACCACGCGTTTCGTTCCACTGCACGTGAGTGTGCCACCACCGTCAGCCCTCAACCACTGGGTTCGCCCCCTGGGGCCTGTGTGGTCCATCTCACTGTGTGCGAATGTGCGACTGAGGTCAGTCTGCCCCACACCCCGACTGGTTCTGGGCTGCCTGCGTGCCTAGGTCAGGGATCTGTCCTGCTGACCCAGCTCCACTGCTGGCTCCGCCTCTCTTACCATCCCCGTTGAACGGTTCGTAGTTGTCGGACTTCCATATAATTCTGTTTCCTGGTCTTTGGGTGTGTCCTAGTTCTCCAAACCTTTGCTGTGTTCAAACTTGGTTGTGGGAGAAGGCACAGTGTTTCCACCTCTGCCTCCATCTTGGCGGAAGTCCAGAGGTTTTTTTTTATTGTCAAGCTGATTTTAAATTTTATATGGCAATGCAAGTTACCAAGAGTAACCAAAAAGATTTTGGAAAATAAGAAAAATGTAAATAAGTTACATTACCTGATTTCGATGCCTACTGTAAAGTAAGTAAAGTGCCACAGTAATCAAGACAATGGAATATTGATGTAAATACAGAAAAATAGATAGCAGAACCATATACAGAATTCACCAATATACCCACACATGTACAGCCAACTGATTTTTGACAAAAGCGTGACTTAACAGTAGGGAAATGATTGGGGTATTTTTCCCCAAAAAATGAAGTTGAAACTATAATCCACGTGAGAAAAAAATATTATCTCAAATCCTATCTCACACTAATGCATTAATTCAAAATAAATTAAAGACCTAAACATAAAAAATTAAAACTCTTCACACTTCTAGAATAGAAAAAATGTCATTTGACCTGAAGTTAAGCAAATATTTCTTAGAACACAAAAAATATTAACCATAAAAGAAAAAAATGGTTAACTGTACTTTATCAAAATTAAAAGTACTGCTCATCAGAAGATATGATAAAGAAATAAAATGCTTCTACATCTCTCAGGACATACCAAAGAATGAGCACCACCCTCCAAGTAGTGATTACTGTTCACCAGTACCTCCTGGTGAATTAATTAATTTATTTTATTTTATATTTTATATTTTTCTTTTTTAATTGAATTTTTCATTATCATTTATCCCCCTTATACCATCTTCCACCTTCATCTATCACCTTTCCCCTTCCTACAATCACTACATTGTGTTTCATGTTCATGAGTTCTTTTTCTTTTTTGCTCAATCCTTTCACCCCAACCCCAGAGTTACCAGCCTATTATCTATGAGTGTGTCTCTATTTTGCTTGTCAGTTCAGTTTGTTCATTAGATTCCACAAGTGAAATTATGGTATTTGTCTTTCTCTGATTGGCTTATTTCACTTAGCATAGTGTTCTCCAGGTCCACCCATGCTCTCTCAAAGGATAAAATTTTCTTCTTTTTATGCCAAGTAGTATTCCATTGTATAAACATCCCATAGTTGTTTTTATCCAATCACCTACTAATGGATACTTGGGCTGCTTCCAAATCTTGGCTACTGTAAATAAAGCTGCAATGAACATAGGGGCTCATATACTCTTTCAAATCAGTGTTTCAGGTCTCTTTGGATAAATTCCCAGAAATGGAATCACTGGGTCATAAGGCAGTTCCATTTTTAATTTTTTGAGATAACTCCATACTGCTTTCCACAGTGGTTGCACTGGACTGAATTCCCACCAACAGTCACCAGCACCTTCTTGTATTTGCTTTCCCTTGTCCTCAGTTCCTCAATCCTGCTCCCTGGACTGCATTAGAAAATGCCACACACAGTCCTTCACCTCAGGCTCTGCTTCCAATAGATTCCACACCAAAAAATGTTCTAGTTCAGAAATTACAGTGAAGTACATTTGGCTAGGAAGAAAGGGAAACTAACACTTCCTGGGCACTCAGTAGATGCCAGACTCTATGCCAGGCATCAATGTTTGTTATTGCACTTGGTACTCATCAGAACCTTGAACTGGCTCAATGAGGAAACTGGGGTAAAAGTTATTCAAATGTATACAACCTTGTCAGAGATACAAATAAAGTTTTCTCTACCTTCAGTCTACATTCTTTCTTATTCTCCATGGTGTGTCCAATGATACCTACCTTTGTGGTCTTAGATGTATTTTTGGAAGTGAATTGCCATGATAAATAATAATAATTAGCAACTACAACTCATTGAGTACCTATTTGTACTCAGAACTTACAATTAATCTTCACTGTAACTCTACAAATGTTCGCTATCTCCATTTTGTTCAACTAAAAATAGAGGCTTTGGGAGAGGTGCCCATATAACATGCAGATATAAAAACCAGAGGGATTTCTGCTAAAGGCACAGGTGTTTTCTTAAAGGGCCAATGCACAAAATCTCCTTTGCCCACTCATCCTGGGTTCTGGTGTAGAGAGGGCAGCAGACTGGAGTTGTGAGAGGAGAGACTGGGCTTCGTGGCTCTTTGGGGAGAGCTTAGGGAAAACCACCAAGAACTCGTGTGCTGAGTCACTCTACTGCACCACAGATGCCATCTTACTTGGGTGGAGCATTTCCCCCTGTGCAGCATCAGTCTGGGGGGAAGCAATTGCCACATCCTCTGGTCTCCCTGTGGAGCCACCCTGTGATGCTTCTACCCTGCTGAGGAGTCAGTGGCCTGGGGCAGGTGCAGAGGTTTGGGCAGACTCAAGGGGTATCAATGACTGACTTGTGTGATCTAAGGTGGGGGAGTCCTGACTGGCACCTCCCCCTCACAGAAAATCACCAGCCCCACTCTCCAAGCTCCAGGAAGCTTCACCCTCTTGATTCTTAGTGGCTCTACCCTGAAAAGTTCTAGGCAGAATCCAGGACAGTCTGAAGTTGTGTGGCTCTTGAACAGGGGCCATACCCCCAACTGCCCCCAAACCTGACAGACACCTCCCCCTGTCTCCACTCTCAGCAGCCCCTCCCAGCTGAGATCAGGCTCCTAACAGAATCTGGGACAGACTGAGTTGCATGGCTTTAGGACAGGGGAAATGTTTCCCTCACACACCCAACTGGTGTAGAGCCTTCTCTTTACATAGCCAAATCTCAGCTGTTTAGGCCTGATAAACTCTGCTGGCCTCACCCTGACCACTCCCTGAAACTCTGTCATTCTAAAATGGCAGCTAGACTTGGTATACCACGAGACTTTTGCTGAGTGGGCTCAGACCCAGCACTGGCACAAGGAACACAGTGGAAATTCTTTAGTGTCTCTTCCCATAGCTCTAATTTCCTCTCAAAATAATATATGTGCCACTATGTTCACAGCAGCACCATTTACAATAGCCAAGATTTGGAAGCAGCCCAAGTGCCCATCAGTAAGTAAGTGGATAAAAAAGCTGTGGTAGATTTATACAATGAAATACTACTCAGCCATAAAAAAAGCTCTTACCTTTGGAACAGCATGGATGGACCTGAAGAGTATTATACTAAGTGAAATAAGCCAGCCAGACAAATACAATTTTACTTATATATGGAATCTAAGGAACAAAATGAACTAACCAACAAAATGAAAACAGTCTCCTAGATACAGAGAACATATTGAGGGAGGGGGTTTGTTAGAAAAAGTGAAGGAATTAAGCAAAAACAAAAACAAAAAAATCCTCAGAGGCCAATGACAGTATGGCATTGACAGAGAGAGGCAAATGGGGGATGGGAAGAGCAGAGGAGGGTAAATGAGGTATTAATGGTGATAGAAGGAGACATAACTTGGAGTGGTCAACACAATACAATGAACAAGTGATGTTTTATAAAATTGTACACCTTAAACCTATATAATTTTATTAACCAGTGTAACCCTAATAAATTCAATTAAAAAAAAGAAAATGGAGGCTTGCTGAGGTTAACTTTCCCAAGGTTATTTCCTAGCAAAATAAGAGCTAATATTTATGTTTACTATGTGCCCCTATTGTCTATAATTTTATTTAACCCTCACACCAACTCATGATCACCACATTACAGAGCCAGTCAGTCTGAAGCCCATGGGTACCTTGCCCTGTCCCATGCTGCCTCTCATTACAGGGAAGGGAGTAAAAAAAAAGTATACCATGATCAATTTTTATGTCAGATGTATTGATAAAAGACTTGAACAAAGCTCTTTGAACAGAGCAATAGTCTTACTAATAAGTGCCTACTGGAAATATGACCTATGGCTAGTTTAAGGAAAGGTTTCTTAGCCTCAGCACTACTGATATTAAGAGCTGGATAACTCTCTGTACTGGGAGATTGTCCTGGACATCACTGGGTGTTTAGCAGCATCCGGACCTCTGGCCACTAGATGCCAATAGCACCTCCTCTCAACACAATCAAATTGTCTTCATACTTTGCCAAAATTGGGTTGAGAACCACTGGCTTATGATATTTTAACCAAATCCTTTTAATTCTGAGTGGAACAAACCATATTGGCTCAATGATTATCAGGAAAATTCCTTATTTTTTGAAATTCAGTTGTGGATATATAAACAGGACTTTAGTCCAGACTCAAATCTTTTCCTCCCAGACTCTTACATTCTCCCTTCTATTTTGTCCGCAACTCTCAGTGATGTCACCCACCCAATAACAACAGACTGAAGCACTGGAAGAGAACTTGCTCCTGGGCCATAAGGACCTTCTCATTTCTCATCAGATATTTCTCCTGTGATTCAAGTTTTTTGTCCAGCCCTGATTAGCACACTGTCATCTTCATTCTAAGAACAAAACCTATGTAATTGGCTCTGCTTCTAAATGACAAGCATACTATATTAAGAATGTTACTTCTGTATTTATAAATCCAAGACATGATTGAAAGTGTCACGCTCTCAGTGTAGGAACAATATTCCTATAATCAAACATCCAAAGCAAATTGTATGATTATTTGTGTTATCTAAGATTTCAAGGCTCCGTTTCAGGGCAGAGAAGCCAAGTAGAATTATGCCAACTGTGCAGCAGCCCCTTTCTCCTTCATACACTAATAGGACTATCATCTCATTACTTTTTCCAAAATCTTGACATGAAATCCCCTAAGCATTTTAAGTTATTGATTATTAATAGATTTTCTGAGTCAAAACTATGATATATGACTAGCCTTGAAAAGTCCTAAAATTTGTTTAAATATTTTTTCTAAACTATCAGTTCTTTTTTGGTATATATCATAAAATAGTACAGTGCATGTGTGTGTGTATGTGTGTGATATAAGGCTGCAAATACATGAGTGTGTACTCTTAGAAATGTAGCTAAACAAAATGTCCTTCTGTAAATCTAATCTATAAATAACTTCTATAAAGTTCTATGATATTCCTATGATGTCTTTTAAATAAATCTATTTAGTTGTAGTCAAAGTGGTAAACTCAAAGATGACATCAAAATTAGTCCAATGATAAAATTTATCCATATAAGGAATATTTTACATTTGTATTTATAGGTGTAATTTACTTCTTCTAGAGCCAATCTTTCCTAAGTCATTCATTCTAAAATATGTGTTTGAGAGATGGAGAGCCACACAGTAGACACCTGGGCCCTTCCTAATAGGATAGGTTTTATTAGGTTTGCAAGCCAATGAAACAAAACAGGAAAAAATATGTTTTCAATTTACAAAACCCTTATATAGCATGATTTAGTCTACACATTCAAAAGAAAGACAACTACAGAAGTTCAAAATGTGACAATAAAAGCTGGAAAGAGCCCTGGCTGGCGTAGCTCAGTGGATTGAGCATGGGCTTGTGAACCAAAGGATCATGGTTTGATTCCCAGTCAGGGCACATGCCTGGGTTGCAGGCCAGTTCCCAGCAGAGGACAAACGAGAGGCAACCATACATTGATATTTCTCTCCCTCTCTCCTTCCTTTCCCCTCTAAAGATAAATAAACAAAATTTTAAAAAGCTGAAAAGAAGTTGGTACTAAATTAAACTCTGGATGTATTTTTTTCCAAGCTCATTCTAAAACTTGGTGCTAACATAAAAATTATTTCTGTTGGTCAAATAATTACAATAGAGACTTCACTTATGAAAGTAGCAATGTGTAGAGATCAATGTATATCAAATAAATAAATATGCAAAGAGAAATTTGTTCTACGTGACCGTCTGCTCCAGAGTTGCTGTGGGAAACAAGGTTGTACATATTAAAGTACTTTCTATATCTTGATATGCTGCATAAACTGTGGATTTGTTCAATTTTCACACAACTTTCCCCAGATATTAGCCTAATAAAATATTTCCAATGATATACATCATCTCTCTGCTGCCCCCCTACATTGCCCTACCTTCCTGACTATCCATGAGAATATCTCAAATCCAGGATAAGTACCTCATCATAGTTATGTTACATTAAGAACTTTAAAATAGAAATTATACAACTCTAAATCCATAAGAAAATTATGAGCAAACACTAACTCTTTGATTATAAACCTCATTATAAAACCATTTGACTCACCCTTTGCTGGCATTTTGTATCATTTCTTGAGTTAGGAGTGGCACTTCTGGTGTGCCCTAGCATAGGCACCTGACTCTTCAGCCTTCCTTGGATTCTAGTGCAGTTTCTAAAACATGGAAAGCAGGAGTGAGGCCTCTTCATCTCGGCCCCCAGAGTCCATCTCTGCTCTATTCTCAGCACCGGCCCATTCTTTGGTTGCTCAGTCTATGATTGCTAAACTTTCTACTTTCTGGGAAACTGCACACTGGTGGTGTCAGATTCAGCCTAGCATACTCTACAACTGATACACAAGTTTTCTTTCTTTTACTAAATGTATTGGGGTACATTGGTTCATATGGTCACATAGGTCAAGTGTCCATTTCCATGATACATGATTTGAATGTTGTGTTGTGTTCCCACCACCCAAATTCATGCTGTCAGTGCCAGAAAGAAAGGAGCTATAACTCCTTATCTTCTTTTCTTCCCTACCTAAAAGTCTATTTCCCTCCTCTATTTTTCCTCCGAAGATCTCTTTGCCATTGACCCAAATACCCTTTTACATCTTTCTACATTAGAACTCAATATTACAATTTTTCTGCAAATGTCTGTAGTTGACTTTCATTTGCAAGGGTTTGAAACACCATGGAACATGAAACAAAGATTAGTTCTGTGGCTGAGCCTATTTACTTTCAGGTGTGGGATGAAAAGATTAGAGGCCAATCTTATCTACAAGCAAAAGTGCCTTCATGATGAAAAACACCCAGAGAACAAGACCAAAGCAGTTAATAGATAACAGGAAGAATAATTATAATAATTAATAATAAGTTATTGTTGATATTTATTATTATTATTTCTGCATTTACCCTGTACCAGACATAGGCTAAGTGCTCTGCATATGTGGCTCATTCGATCCCCACAACAACTCAGCATAGCAGAATACAGAGTACTAGGGAAAGCAGGTGGGTAGAAGAGGGTGGAAAGCAGGCCATCTGGGTTAGAAGCCTGGGGCGCCGCACACTGTGCAGTGCCCTGTGCTGCCAGCAGCAGAGCCCAAAAGCATGTGGAGGGTACAAGCCCAGGAAGAAAAAGTGGTCTCTCCAAAGAGCTCATCTTAAGAAATAGTTATTCTTGGAGCATCAGCTTATCGAGCCCAGGGGAAGCACAGTAGGTGGGAAAAGAGGCAAGGGAGAAGGATGTGGGAAGGCGTATACCTCCTCCAAGTAAGCTGACATTTCTGCCCACCCTGGCAAGAACAACATTTTCTGCTGATAGCTTTCCCAGTACCCTCAAGTAATTCCTCATTACAAACAAGATGATCTATAAAATAAAAATGAATAGGAAAAACATTATCTCTTCCCCAAATGGGAGCAAAGGAAAGTATATGAAGAGTGGTGTTAATGCATGTGTGTATCAAATAGAAACCATGAAACCAGAACCTAGGTTTAGGCAATTAACTTACTATATACGAGTATTAAGGAAAAAAAATACAGAAAGGTATTAGGCAGATTCAGAATTTTCTACTCTCCCTCAAATTACTGAATTGTTGAACCTTGTTACACAAATTCAGTATATTGTTTCCCTCTGCATTACACTGAGTAGTAAATGCTATTGAAAATTCCAGTGATGTAAAATTTTCTAAATTTTATCATGTCTATTGTTAGTCTCCTGAAAATTTTCAGCTAGCTCCATTCACATCAAAATATCCTCAACCAAAAGCAACAGTAACCCATAGATAAAGGAAATAAACTCTTCATTAAAAAAGAGAAGGCTCAGCCCTGGCCAGATAGTTCAGTTAGTTAGAGCAATGATTATCAAACAGCACACTGGTGTGCTACAAAAAATGTTTAAACATAAAATACTTGACTATTAGTGAGGGGCACCGACCTCCTTTTCCCTTGGATTGTCAAATGAAAAAAAATAACAACAGCCAACACAATAGCCATCCAGTGTGAATGAATCAAAATTATACCTATTTTATTTCTCAGATCAGCAAAAATATATATATATTATAGTGTGCTGCAGAATTTTAGTAATTAGTTTATGTATGCCATGAGATGAAAAAGGCTGAAAACCACTGGGTTAGAGTGTCTTCCCAATACCCTAACGTTGCAGGTTTCATCCCTAGTCATGGCACAAATAAAAATCAACTGATGAATGCATCAGTAAGTAGAACAACAAGTCGATCTCTCTCTCTCTCTCTCTCTGTCTCTCTCTCTCTGTTCCTTCCTCTCTCTCTCTCTAAAATAAATCAATTAAAAAAACCTAGAAGGCTCACCCACAAAGGCCCTGAAATAACTGCACATTGCAAACAAGCTGAGTTCCCAAAGGCTAAGAAGTTTCCATGATGGATTGTTTCCACATGACAAGTGTACACATACATTTCTATGAGTATAATTTTGCCAATATAAAGATGTATGGGATCACTGAACAACATCCTTGACTTATAAACAATAAGTCCCTATTTGTGACATTTTAATGACTGGGATAATTACTAATGAGACAACAGAAAATAAGGCACATGGTGATCTTCTTGCTAAACATCACCACTATTCTAAGCTTTTTCAGAAAACTACCTAAGCTCTTAGCACTTCATCCCTTCTTCTCCATTAATGTACATCCTCTAAATCCACTTGTGTATGACTTAAGTGAGGTTGTCTTAATCTACTTGTTTACAACAAAGGCCAGAAAATGTTGCTTTGATCAAAATATGAAGTAGGCTGGGCCAGAACAGTGTCATTCTACATCTGTTGTTGATCAGCAGTCAGCAACCCACGTTGGAGGAGTTCTGCTGAGGGCTTGTAGATAAGGACACGTTAAAAAGCAAAAATGGCAAGGAGACATTAAGACTACAAATACTGAGGGTTTGTGAGAACCACTTTTGAGTTTGAGTTTGAGTTTGTGAGATGATTCTTCACCACCTGAAAATTCTCAGAAGACTGTTGGGGCATTGGCTCCTCTATTGACAAGGTGCCCCTGGTGACGGTGATGACGAACCCTGCAGCAGCCCGTGAAAGGAATCAACTCATCTCGTAATACTGGCATTTTCATTTCTTAGCAAAGTGTGCTAGCCAGGGGACATTCATTTTTGCACTGACACCTGGAAATCACATCTCTGGTTGGTCATAGACTCTCCTGAATATAAAAAGGTACGCCTCATATTAAACTTGGAATGCATTCCCCACCTCCCCTTGCCTGGAACAATCTGTCATTTGTTTGGAGTATGTTATTTCTTTATCTTGCATATTAAAAGATATTATCCTGTATGCAACTGGCTTGTGAAATTATTATAATTCCCACAGCGAACCTGTGCTAAATAAATTGCTGGCAAAAACAGCTAAGTCTCAGTATAATTTTGTTGCCTCCCCAAAACAAAAATCAAGCAACCAATAATAATAATAAAAAAAAAGTAATTCACTGGGGAACATAGTGATTACCTAAAGAACCAATGTTTAAATTATAAACAGGTTACTTATCAATAATTAATTTAAGTTTTATGGCTCTTAAAAATGCTTTTTTGTGTAAAAAAGTAAAGTTTTAAAAAGTGAATAAATTTCTAGAGCTAGATAATTCTCTAAACTTATTTAAGCCAAACATACTAAAAATAAAGGTTTATTTCAAATATATCTAGAACATTATTCTTTAAACAAAGACCTAATGACTTTTTATTCCCTCTCAGGGTTAATTATTACTGCAATATCAGTTTAGAAATTTGAGACTAGATACTTTGGGGGCATCAATATCTTTTACATTGGAGAAACCATCTCTCCACTTTGGTATAAAAGAGAATTTTTCACTCTGTTTGCCTAAGAAAGCAACTTCATAGCCCAGTCCCTCTCCAGCATACTAGATGTCACTACAAAAGACCCTTGTTATTAACCCCAGAGATCCCCCATGTTGATCTAAGTATGTCCAAACCAGAGAAAATTTTTATGAGTTTACTTGAGCCAAAAGTAATGGCACTGCTGGGAAACAAGATCACAAACGTCCCACACAGTGATGGTTCTGCACTTGTATACATTGGACTTAAGAAGGGAAAATAAAAAAGATTACATGAAGGGACTTCCGCCAAGATGGAGGCATAGTTGGAAACACTGTGCCTTCTCCCACAACCAAGTTTGAACACAACAAAGGTTTGGAGAACTAGGACACACCCAAAGACCAGAAAACGGAATTATACGGAAGTCCGACAACTACAAACCATTCAACGGGGATGGTAAGAGAGGCGGAGCCAGCAGCGGAGCTGGGTCGGCAGGACAGATCCCCCGACCTAGGCACGCAGGCAGCCCAGAACCAGTCAGGGTGTGGGGCAGACTGACCAAGGTCTCACATTCGCTCACAGTGAGACGGACCACACAGGCCCAAGGGGGGCGAACCCAGTGGTGGAGGGCTGACGGCGGTGGCACACTCACGTGCAGTGGAAGGAAATGCGTGGGCCTGGTGACAGTGGTGGCTGCGGTGCCAGGGCCGAAGCGGCAGGCGGCAGACGGGAAGCCATTGTCCCTCTTTGACCCCGCCCCCACATACAACGTCACGACCCAGCAACTTAGTTGCCCTGTTCTAGTGAACACTTTAGGGCTCTGATCCTGCTATGGAACAGGCACGAACAGCCCAAAAGATGGTGCAAGAAGAACTCAAAGTCCCAGAGCCAATAACTCTAAGCGACCGAGAAATTGCAAGCCTCTCAGAAGCACAATTCAAGACACTATTTATCAGGATGCTCACAGAACTGGTAGATTATAGTCACAAATTAGAGGAACATAGTCACAAATTAGAGGAACATATGAAGGCTAAACTAATTGAAATGAAGGGAGATGCACAGGAAACCAATAGTGATGGAAAGGAAACGGGGACTCAAATCAATGGAATGGACCGGAAGGAAGAACGAAACATCCCACCAGAAAGGAATGAAGAAATGAGAATTCAAAAAAATGAGGAGAGGCTTAGGAACCTCCAGGACATCTTTAAACGTTCCAACATCCGGATTATAGGGGTACCAGAAGGGGGAAAGAAACAGCCACGAAGGGAAAACGTATTTGAACAAATAATAAAGGAGAACTTCCCCAGTTTGGCAAAGGAAATAGACTTCCAGGAAATCCAGGACGCTCAGAGAGTCCCAAAGAAGTTGGACCCAAGAAGGAACACACCAAGGCACATCATCATTACATTAGCCAAAGACCAAAATGAAGGAGAAAATCCTAGAAGCATCAAGGGATAAGGGGACAGTCACCTACAAAGGAGTACCCATCAGACTGTCAGCGGATTTCTCAAAAGAGACTTTCCAGGCAAGAAGGGGCTGGAAAGAAGTATTCCAAGTCATGAAATCCAAAGACCTACAACCAAGATTGCTCTATTCAGCAAAGCTTTCATTTAGAATGGAAGGACAGATAAAGTGCTTCTCAGATAAAGTCAAGTTCAAGGAGTTCATCATCACCAAGCCCTTATTATATGAAATGCTAAAGGGATTTATATAAGAAAAAGAAGATGAAAATATGAACAGTGAAAGGACAGCAAACACACAGTTATTAACAACCACACCTAAAACAAAAGCAAACCAAGAGGACAGCTAGATCAGGAGTGGAACCATAGAAATGAAGAACACATGGAGGGTTAGCAACAGGGGAGTGGGAGGGGGAGAAGGGGGGAGAAGGCACAGAAAATATCATAGATGGTAGGTAGAAAATAGATAGGGGGGAGGGCAAGAATAATGGGGGAAATATAGAATCTAAAGAACTTGAGACACGTGGTTATAAACTAAGGGGGGAGAATGGTGGGGGAGGGAGTATGCGGGTGGAGGGGAATGAAGGGGGGAATAGAACAACTGTAATGGTATAATCAATAAAATACATTTAAAAAAGATTACATGAAGGTGGGAGAAAGCAAGGTGGGCATTGGATTACAGGGTGTTAAGAAAGATTATGGTATATATTCTCTTGAGAGTGGTTTAGAGAGGTCTGAAAAGGGGGATTACTCTAGCATTTCAAAAGTGTATTAACCTAAACGCAGAACGATTGACAGGGCTTGCTTAAGACAAAACAAACCTTTCACTAAAGTTATATGCCTGGGGTATGACTGCCCACCATGACCTTCCCAGGACAGGAATTTATCATCAAGTAACACAGAGGTCTGGCCAGCTCTCGGGCAGCAGGAAGGGATGGGCCAGAGTGGTTGGAAGTGCCAAAGGCAGTAGGTTGAAATCACAACTGAAACCCCACGTGATGGGCTTCCTCATCCCCCTGGAAGGGTGAGCAACTAGTGTGGCTCATAACACAGTTTGCACAGAGCCTGCGCTGGCTAAAAAGGTCACAACACGTGTGCATCTTGGCAGCTGGAGGAGGGGCAGAGACTCCATGTGGGCTGACAGCATAGTAGAAGCGAGTCAAGATTGGTTGGGACTTTGGACACTTTTGCCTCACACAGGGTGGGTGAAGATTTAAAATGGAGGGCACAGAAAGACTTGGCACCTTTTTGCACTCCCCTCACCCTGCCCAGTCAGGAGGACAAGGTGTGGTGGGACCCAACAGACCCAGGGCCCTGCTTAGGGGTTTTATCTTCCTTTACCCTGCTCATGTGATCATGAGCAGCCTCACTGATGATCAGCACCTCATCAGGGGCAGCACACAGGACACTGCAACCCTGTGCCACATGGCATGGGTTCTGGACCACTCCCATTCTCTCACTCTGAGAGCAATGCAAAACTAAGAGGCCGAAACGTTCTCCAGCCCCATGGGCACAAGCAGCCTTGGGCTCTGGGGCCCTGGACACAGCCCCTCACAGACTGGCTGCAGTGATCTGGCAGTGCACACTGGCCCTGGGAGAGGGAAGAAGCTGCCCTGAAGCAATGCAGACACCAGCCCCACAAGTGCACATTCCTGAGAGAGACAGAGAACCTGGAGCTGGAGAGACAAGAGACCCATTTGGGTAGCAGCCTTGGACTCCAAAGGGGCAGAAAGAAACGGAGGGGGTCTCTGGGCAATGATTTGCATGTCAGTCTTTTTGGGACCAAGGGAATTTCTGTGTTTTGCAGAAGAGAATGGCTTGGGTAGTCTCTACTCCCCCAAAACTGGGCATTCTGTTAATAGAAACCTTTTTCCTTCCCCACCAATTATCGCGCTAGGCTTGTTTATGGCAGCAGGAGGCCAAATCCCACTTTGTCTGGAAACAATCAGATCACCCTGTGAGACTGCTTTCTGTTAGACTTATTACAGCTTCTTTGTTTTGTCCATACCCCAAATGGCACGTGGATATTACAGCTTCCTTTCTTCCTCCACACCCAAAATGGTGTGTGGACATTTCTTCCCTGTTGTATGTAGCCAGTCATAAGTTGATACTCATAAAACACACAGTCACCCTCTTGAGGGTATTAATTCATTCAATAAATATTTATTACCATATTTTGCCCTGTATAATGTGCACCTATGTTTCTGTGCACATTATACACAGGATTATTATACCCATGGTATGTAATCATTATATTCATGTATAATGCACATCCTTATTTTTCCCTCAAAAATTTGGGCAAAAAGTGTACCTTATACATGGCAAAATATAGTAAGTGCTGACAGGTAAAGGTGACCGTATCCAGAAGGCTAGCTGACCACAAAAGGAGTTGGCCTTCTACAAAGTTTAATGGCTATTGGCCACAACCCAGTGCTTAAGACAATGGTTCCTGATCAAAGAGAATGCTTGGGCCAGAGCCCCCTGTGATATCTTGGAAAGGAGTGCAATTCAGATCCTAAAGGCTTATGTGGAAAATCATATCACAGCACAGAGCTATAGCTAAGGAACCTGAGTCACAGCCTCCTTTTCTGAGCAGAAAAAAGCTTGGATTAGTCCGAACACAAAAAGAGCTGTACAACAGGAATGGAGCCAAGGTTCTGCCACTCTGAAATGCTTCTGTATTCAGAAAAGTGGATGATGCTTATCTAATCATGCAGCTCAAAAAACCCATAGCCTAAGGGTCAAGGGCCCTCTCCCAGAGTCTAACATTTGTACATGCTACATCTCTTTGCAATGCCTGGTAAAACAATGAGCATCGGGGGACCTGTTATTACTCCTGTCTCCATGAGTTTTCTCATAAACAATATTCCAGCAGGCCTGATGCACGTGCTACTTGGCCATTTGCCCTTAATACACAAGTACCAACAATAAATCAGGCACTAGAAGCACAGAAGTAAAGAAAGTACAAAGACCATGCCCTCAACCTCACATTTCCTGGAAAGAGAGAAAGCTAACAAATAAGTAGATAATGTACCAAGTGGTTATAAGTGACATGAGAAATAATATAATATAATAGTGGAAGGAGATAGAATGAGATCATAGGGGTGAGGGGCAAAAGTGATATCTGAGTAGAAAGCAAGCAAGGGACTAAGCCATGTGTAGGTGCAGAGGAAAAGTGCCTTTGGCAAGGACAACTCAGTTCAAAAACCTTGAGGCAGGAGAGTATTTTGAGGAAGAAAAAAAAAGGGCTCTTCCTCTTACAGGATATCAAGAGCAGAGAAGAGTGGAAGGAGATGAGGTCCATCAGACCATGATGGAAGAAAGCCATTGATAGAAGCTGACTCAAACTTCAGGGAGATGTCTCAGTTTTCCTGGGCAGAAGAGACAGGGTATGGAACAAATTGTGTGATGAAGCAGGAAGTTAGTTAGAGGTTGACTGTAATAGTCTTGACAAGAGATTTAGTAGCTTGGTGTAGGATGAATGATATGCAACCTAAAACTTCACTTACATGGCTCAGAATTTTCTCATTGTTAGTGGTAACAGTGAAGAGGTTAATATTTGGAAAATATTTGTAAGATAGAGCTTGCTATTAGCAAGATTTGCCAATGAATTTGACGTAAAATATAAGAGAAAGGAGTTTAGAATGACACAATCTTTTCTGACCTGTTAAAAAAACAAAATTTAACTGAGTAAATCTGATGTTCTAGATGGCTTTTATAAGCCGTTCATGAATCGGGCAAGATCCCATCTAGAAACTAGACGGGCACTCCAAGGGGCTGTACAAAGTGGAAGGTTCTTATAGGCAGGAGGAGGGTGGAGCAAGAAGGTATTAGCAAAAGAAAAGAATGGATTCTTTTAGTCAAGGACATCTTTTAGAGAGAAGAGACTTGCAGGGGTTTTATCATGCAGATTACCTTACTGGTGCTAATATGGAAACTCCAGATTGATTGTTTAAAGGCCACATGCCTAGGATAGGTAGAAAATTGCAAAGAAAATTGCAATTAAGTCTTGATTTCCTGTCATGGGGCAAATAAGTATTTTTTTAACAGGCCCAAGCAATTTCATGGGAAATGTAGGATAATCAAGTTTGGAGTGTGGTGTATCAAATTGAGTTCAGGTTGGGACATGGTAAGTTTGAACTGCCTCTTGACCAAGAGGATATGCTAAATAGAAAACTGCATATACATCTCCTGGTATTCAGAGAAGTCATCTGGGATGAGATACACACTTTGGGAGTCACCATCAGAGAGAGAACATTTAAGGACACAAGAAGTAGTCTGGGACCCCTGTGTAACAGTGGGGAATTGTAATGCACCCCACCATTCTTTTGACATTTTTTCTGTAAATGCTGACTCTGACTAACATGTAGCTTATAGATAAACAGCATGTTTATGTAAGAAGCCTGGGAACTAACTTTAAAAACACAGACTTCAAACTTCAGTTATTCCAGCTCTGGGAGGTTTGCTGCCGTCCCACTGTAAAACCAGGATGATGTAAAACCAGGATGACGGACACCAGATCAGCCATCACTTGAGCAATTGTGAGGTCCTTTTCAGAATGGACTATGTTAGTCTGAGATACAGAACTGTTCGACCCCCCCTCCTAGATCTCTTTATTCTGCTTTCCCTCTACCTCCTCTGCTTATACTGAGATGTTAAGATGGGCTTTGAGGCATTAGCCTGCCATGTATAAGTCCTCAGGTT
The DNA here is from genome assembly GCF_014824575.4 of Sturnira hondurensis. NCBI lineage: Eukaryota > Metazoa > Chordata > Mammalia > Chiroptera > Phyllostomidae > Sturnira > Sturnira hondurensis. The sequence continues at coordinate 32,596,193 of NW_028082759.1, forward strand.
ACTACCATCTGAGATAAAAGCACTTTCTTTTTCACCAGCACCTGTATCATGAGTTTGGTTTCATGGCTGCAGGCAATCAAGCCTGGGGGTTGTTTTTCCCGGTTTTGCCCGCAGATCCCCAAGATCCTTTCAGGAGGTGCACATGATCAACTCTTTATCCACAATAATACTAAAATAACGTTTGCCTTTTCTTTCTCATTCTCTCACAAGCACACAGTGGAGTTTTCTAGGGTCTACATGAGATGTGTTATAGCAACAGATTAATGCAGACGTAGATATAAAAATCCAGCTGTCTTCTATTACCCTAGACATTAAAGAGATTAGCAAAGTGTAAAATTATCCCACTCTTTTCAAAAAATTTTTGTGCTATGGAAAATATATTTATTCTTCATAAAAATTGTTATTTATGTTAATATATAATGTGTTTGTTATTGTTATTTTAAACACTTAATAAATATTTTTTAAATTTCTCAGTTTTAATTAATAATACAGTAATTATCAATAAAAATAACTCGCATAAACAAAAGCCCTTTGGGATCTTCAAATATTCTTAAGAGTGTAAAGAGATCTAAGACTAAGTTGTTTTGGAACTGCTGACCTAGGGAGTACGAATAGAGGGGAAACAAAGGAAGCCTAAGGAATGAGTTAGGGTGGAGGAGGAGAAACCAGGAGGGAGAGTGAGAAGAGGCTAGCAGTGAAATAGAAGGAAAACCTAGAGAGAGTATCCCATAGGGCAAGTGATAAAAGTTTTCCAAGAAAGGAGCAATCAATTGCATCGCACGCTGAAGATACTAAATAAAATGAGAACTGACCCAAATTTGGCAAAATAGAAGTCAACAGTGACCTAAAGAAGAGTATTTTGTCAGAATGGTAAAGATAAAAGTCTTATCAGAGGGACTTTGGGAACCAATGGGAAGACAGGAAATGGAGAAATAAGTATAATTAACATCTAATAACCTTAGTTTAAAAGAAAGCATATATATATATGGATATGACTATATATATATAGTCATATCCAAAGTGGGGGTAACATCAATAAGAGTTTTTAAAATATAATATGTTAATGAAAATTTTAACGAATGATAAGACCAATAGATCAAAAGATTATTGTCATTGAAAAGATGGTTTGTTATATACTCGCATATCTCAAGATAGTGCCCATATCATGGCATGGAGGCCACACTGAGAAGTACCATGGTCAGTTGTGAGGCAGAAGAGAGAGTGGGAAGGTTCATTGTGATTTCTTTTGAAGGGAAAGGGTAAGGGAGGGCAAAAAGGTTTAAGATTGGCTAATTTGAATAATTTCAGTGGGCTCTAGGGCATAGGGTCTTTCCCTCATTGCCCAGAACCTGACACTGGGATGATTAGAGCTTGTATATAGTGGCCCAAAGTGTGAGAACCAAAGCAAGTGGTTGCAGTTGCGGATTTTAGATTGATTTGTTTGTATTTGATTGATTTATTAGTTCCCTGAAGGGAGAAGACCACGAAAGGCAAGGTGACTCAGGCATAGTATCTGCTTATTCTGAGTAGGGCATGTCTGCCAATGGCATGTAGGATAGATATTAAAGCATCAAGTTTACAAAAGCCAGAAACATGGTTAATACAGAGAACTGGTGTGATTATATAATGATGACAATTTTCCAGGAGTTGGGGGGAAATTAACAATTTAACAGAAAAGAGGCACACTGTAGAAGCCACATCTTTGAGAAGGCAAGAGGAGACAGGATCAAGTGCATTAAAAAAAACATGGATACTTTTTATTACTATAAATAAACAGGAAGAGGATGTGGGAGCAAATGCAAGTAGGTTGGTATATTTGGAAGTGTTGAGTAAAGGAAAGCTCTCTTCAGATTGCTTCCATTTTCTCAAGAATGGAAGGTTATCAGTGGAGTATAATAAAGAGAAAGTTGATATTGGAGATTTGTTGGAGAGAAGATGGGTGATATAATCACATAGTAGAGCAAGAAAATGAACCAACTAGAGAACTGTAGTAAGATCCTGGGATAGCACTAATGGCCCACTTGAGCTAGTGGTTGTAAATATAAAATGAGACCAGTCAACAGAGTTGTGGGGTTTTCTGCATCCATATTCAACCAACAACATTCAATAATGACCAAACATCTCAAAATCCTTCTCACCCCTGAATTAAGCTCTGAGACTTTAAGATAATTATTTTTGGCCTATTTTGTCACCTATTTCATAATTTATTCTTTAAAGCATTTATCCCTAGAAAAAAACGATGATTTAGGTTTAATCATTCAAGCTATGTTTCTCCTCCTAAACAACTGACTTAATAAGGAACGAAACCTAAGAACTATTAACAGGTCCTCAACCATTTCTGAATAGGATAAAATGTTAGTATCCTTATTTAACTAGAACATCCTCCCCTCCCCAATGACCACCAAATTGAGTTAGCTTAAACACAAACAATCCATCATCAACACCATTATCATGAACAATTATGCCCTAGTTAAGTCACTGGTTCTGTCTTTTGGGTGTTGTGCACTGCAGTGATGATCATTAGAACCACAAAGGTCATATCTATATTCTCTCAGCTTCTTGTCGTCTAGCTCATTACCATATTGACAGTTTTTGCCAGAATCAGATTTGTCAAAAGCAATCTCAATGCTGTAAGGTCCATTTCTAAAAGAAAAGAAAACATAACTAATTTTTCCTCTTCTCCCCATTGACAACTATAATTAGCTATTTGAGACTTTCCCATGATCATCTGGAACCTAGACCTAATAAGGATTTTTACATCACGGCGCTAGAGGTAGTCAGGGATTTGGTCAGCTTGACACACAAACATAATGAGGTCTCCTGTAAGAGAAGACGGTACGATCACTATATGTTGGCCCTGTTCAAAGGTAAACTGTTCTCTGTTGAGCCCTGGTAGATGGAATTGTGGCACTGCTTCTGGAAAAATCATCTCTGTTCAAAACTACCAAGGACATCCTGACCAGTGTGACTCAGTTAGTTGGCCATCATCCTGCAAGCGAAACGTTGCTAGTTTGATTCCTGGTCAGGGCACATTCCTGGGTTACAGGTTCAGTCCCTGGTCTGTACTAGAGACAACCAATCTACACTCCTCACTCTCATTGATGTTTCTCTCCCTTTCTCCTTTCCTCACCTTCTCTCTAAAAATAAATAAATAAAATCTTTTAAAAAACTACCAAGGGCAACTACTGTGTATTACTTATAATCTGCTGTTTACTGAGACCTTTTACTGTGGCTCCTCAAGACTTGGTCCCTGGTGCTTTGCATTTCTACTCTTCTCTAAATGCAATTTTATAATAATCATTGGTCATTCCAAGCACTCCACATGACTTATTTTCTCTAATTAATTCAGTGGGATAGAATGACCATATATCATTTTTCTACCTTCCACGCATCTCCAGAACAAACTCTCTATATTTGGGGAATTTCCCACCTTATATATCTTGGCCCTCCCAAGACAGAAGCCAGAAAATGCATTTTTCTTGCCGCTCACCCACCAACACATCAGGCTGTACCATTGGACACACCCATGGGAGGCTTCAGTTTGGAATGAAGACAACTGAGGAAGCCAGACTGTGGCAGAATTCATTTCTGGATAGGATGGCAAAGGAGGCATCTAGCTTTTGTGAAAAACAATGGTGGCATTTCTAGTATTTGGTAGCTCATGTTGAGGACATGAGCTCAGGTGGTAGGAACATCGACTCACTCAAGCAAGGCCATGATGTGTTTTTGCTGCTGTGACTGACTGCATTGCCTCCAGCCTAAATCAGCAACCCCAGAAATGCCAGAGCTATCTGATAAATTTTAATATGGTATTTCAAACTACTGTTTACAACTGATTAATAGGGTATAAAATTAGTTTAGAGCATCACAACCAGCAATTTTAAAAAATGTAGTAGAATAGAATAGAAAAAATGCTTAAGTCTCACAGAGTAAGTATAAGTACTGTTCCATCCAAATTTTGTTTCATTTGAATATACATATAAATATGAATATGTAAAAGACACATACTCTTTCATATATAAGTATAAATACGTGAAAGACACAATGTAAAATGTACTTCTTACTGAAAGTACCAGTCAAAATTTCTTTTAACAAATTTTTTTTCTGCTTTAACTAGCTAGAGTGAGGATTCTATTCTTTGAAACTCAGAAACTATAGATATTGTCTAACAAGAACAACCAAGGATACAGTCTCATTCTCACCCCTTTCCATTGTCCTCAAAGCCCTGTTGATTCATCATCTGGTGCCTTTTAGGTAATCCCCGTCTCACACCAGACAGTTAGTTCATTCCCAGTATACAAGTCACAGTTAGTCTTTGAAGGGCAACCAGGAAGAAGTTTTGCATAAAACTAAAAACTAAAATTCCATAGCTTATGTAGACATTTATGTCTGTGATGTTAGTTATATTTGCCTTAAAATTTTCTCAACTGGGCATATTATATGAAGTTGAGATAAATATATATATATTTATATATATATATATAATGTGTGTGTGTGTGTATTCTCCCCTAGTGAGAATCTCTATCCCTCTCAAGTATATTCTTAACTTCTGGTGAGTGGAGGTATGATGATCTAATGGGGTCCCCTTCTGAGAAAGGAGATAGATGTCAAAGACAACTACCCTATCCAGCTTGACTTGGATTAAGAAATATGTTTCCAGGTTTCAGCTATACCACATAAGAAGCACAGTCCTGGTATTTGAACGTACTGCCATGTGATAGCTATCAAAAGTTGGGCAAGTTTTGTATTATCTAAAAAGTACGTAGCCCCTAAAGTACTCTACGTACTTTAAAATTCACCCCTACATTAAGCCAGAGGAGTAGTTATGCCATTGAACATACAGATGTATTCCTTTATTGAATTACATCGTAGATGAATGAGAAGCCTTCTACCTCAGGAATGCATTGGCCTCAGTACTCTTTCATTACCCCTTCTTTGTTTTTCCCTCCTGCCACTCTTTTCTATTACTTTGCTGTATTTCATATATTCTTGAAAACTACCTTGAAGCCTTCATTGGAATTAGACAAGGTATAAACAAACAAACAAGCTCCCTTCCCACAGCCCCCACACACAGAAGGCCTGATACACCGTATGCCTCAATTACTGTAAAAAGCCTTCTGGCTGGTTTCCCTGCCTCTATTTTCTCTCCTCACAAATGTTGGATTCTTCTTCTTCAATATTGTTTTCTTCACTTCACCCAGCTGCTCAAAATTTGCAGTTGCTTGGTAATATCACTGTTGTAGATACAGTCTTCAGGCTTGCATTCAGAACCCCCCATCAATTGCCCACACACTTCCAATTTTATCTCTCATACTCTCTAACAAGGTGCTTCTGCACCAGATAATTCAAAATGATTGCCGTTCTTGACTTACCACTTGCATTTGTGTAAAACCCAACTCTAGCAACTACTACCTGTATTGCTTCTGTAAAACCATTTAGGCTGAAGCTTTTAGAGCTTCAGTTTCTTCAACTGAAAAAAGAGAATAATACTCCATAGCTTTTTATGAGAAGAGATAGCATATTAAAGTGCCTGGATTAAATAAATAAATAGAATGTCTATTCTCTGAAGTCCCCAGCACCTCATAATAAAAACTTACTAGAATATAGAGTTATTGCAGATGCAATGAGATAAATTGAGATCATACTCAAGTAGGGTGGGCCCTGAGTCCAAAATTACTGTTCTTACAAGATGAGGAGAGAGAAACAAAAGGAGTACAGCCATGTGAAGATGCAGACACCAGGAAGGCTATGTAAAGACAGAGGCAAAGATTAGAGTGATGTGGCCACAAGCCAAGGAACACATGCAGCTCCCAGAAGCTGGAAGAAGCAAGGAAAGGTCCTTCCCCTGGAGGCTTAGGAGACCCTGGTAATGCCTTGATTTTGGACATCTAGCCTTCAGAACCATGATGCAATAAATTTCTGTCGTTTTAAGTCACCCAGTTTTAGAGACTTTATTATGAGCACCCTGGGAAATTAATACTGTGAGTCTGTGCTTATTTCCCAGACTCACTTAAGAAATGAACTCCTCTCCCCTAAACAGTATTGGCAAAATGTGTGTCAATTCTTCCTGTGCTATGTTGCTTTGTCTTGAGTTCCTTCTTCCTGAAACTCGAAAGTGCTCATGGATACCAATGGACTAACAGCTTTAAAGTCTTTGCATTTTCTTCCTCCAGCAGCAGAGAAGACACAGGCAGTGCAATGACATTTAAAAAGCCAAACCCTCCAATTCAAGTTTAAAGCCCACACAATGTGCACATAAGCTACAATAAACACTATGCCCACTGTTTCCTAGACACCACATATTTTGAGCAGCTCGGGATAATACTCTCAACACTGTCAGAAAAACTATCCCAGACTCCAGGGAGCTGACCTCTCTTCCTCCAGCATTGTCAACTACACCATCTGCAAAATAAGAGTTGACTGTTCCAAATGCAACCCAGGACCTCTTTGACCTCAGCCAGGGTGAGAGTCCCAGGAATGGAAACAATGTCTAGCTGATTCCTTCCATTCTTCATTGTTTATGCTTATAATTGCATCCCAATTAAGTGAAAAATTTTAGTATAGGGCACAGATTTGACTTTTAAAAACCAGATGTCTGATGCTGTGGGTCCTCCTTTGAAATTAACATAAGCAAACAATGTTATCTCCGTGTTAACAAAGGAAACCACCTCCTCCCTCCTTTGTGTTCCTTTTGGAGACTTTGGGTAAATGAAGACCACACTTCTCTGCTAGGCATATTTGCCCACTACAAAACCGGTGCCAATGCAGCCAGTTCCTTCATGGGAAATGACATTCGGCAGCCGGGTCTGGATCTCCCGTAAGCTCCACATATTGTTGAGGCAGCTCAGAGGACGTGCTCAGATCAGTCAGATGGTGGCCACAGCTGCTAACAGCCACTGAGAACTACTTTGACCTCATGTGCACCATCTCCCTTCCACTTCCCCTTAAACTTTCCTCCTCCCACTCACTCTGGGGCCACCTCCCACAGTTATGAGATACACGTGGAGAACCAACAAGTCCTTGTCAAGATAAAATAATAAAAATAAGCTATCAGAGAGAAAACTGATGAGGTACACTTTATGGTTTTTCTTCAGAGGTAAGATTTCCCACCTTTAAAATGTAAGTGTTCTGTTTTCTTGAAAGCACAGGCTCCAGTTCTAGGATTGGTACCAGGAACTGGAGAGGATCCATCAGGTGGAATCTTTGATTTCCAAGCAGCTTTGTCTCTTGTTTCTCAAACCTGGTAAGCAGGCATTTGAGAAGGTTTGGTCCTAGCTTGGAAAAGCAATTCAGTTCGTGGAGCATACACTTTAGAGAAAGCAAGCAAGCACAGTTTGCATTTTTTCATTGTAAGAAGTGTGGCTAGCAACATAGGTGGGGAAAGAGATGTGGGTGGGATTAACTTATACATAGTCATTTTATACTATGTCATCTTGCAGCAGATTGTCTAAAGTCTTTGTGTGGGTTGTCAGGGAAGTAAAAATTGGGTCAGAATTGTTTCACACTCTACTACAAAGCTCTTTTGAGTTATGTTTTTACAGCCTGAATTTAGGCAAATTATATTCATGTATCATTGCTAATTTTCAAAACAATGATACAAGAAGACATTGGCTAAAAAGAATAACATTTTTATCTATTCTTGCTTTTCACTAGTTTATCGACTCGACATTATGCCAAGGGTCTCAAAAATTGATCTGTAACTATCATTCCTATTTTGCCAGGAAGATGTGGGGTTTACAGTGTTTTAAGTTGAAAGGGTTTATTAAACCTTAATAAATTTTTCTTCAAAAAAGAAAAAGACTTTTTTAATGGACACAGGATTTTCCCTATTTATTTAGATGGCATTATTATCAAATTTATCATGGAAAGGAAATTGACAGTATCGTAAATATACTAAATGACAGAATCAGGATTGAAAATTATGTCAATGTAGTATAATTATGAGAAGATAATCAAACATATAGCATAAATGGAAGCTTTTTTAATGAAGACAAAGTCTGGCTCAAAATAATTATATAAGGAAGGATGCGGTGGCTATAACTAAATAGCAATATTTGGGGGAATGACCGAATAAATTTTTTGAGCACAGCATCAGTTTGAAGAAGCTTGAGAAAAAAGTGAACACATCCCAGATGACTTTCTGGGATGAAAGTCCCAGAAAGTGAAGATGAGATTCCTGCTCTCCTAGTCACGGTCCAGGCCTCACTTGGAGTCCGGCACTTGCTTTGCTTCCAGGTAGTGTTCACTACCTGGAGCCCACACAAATCAGACTGGCTGTTCTGAAAATTTGAAGAGTTATAAACACTTTAATAACCTGATGAAAGCTATGGAGCTTCAGTCCCGAAAAACGCATAGATATACAATTTGCACTCCCTTTCCAGGTGCCCACAGATTCCTCCAAGGGTCTGTGAGCAACAGGCCTAGGCTCCAGGTAGTCATGGGTCCCAGGATAAGAACTCCTGGTCTAGAAAATACCCAGAGCAACCAGAATCAGAAGCATTCTGGAACTGAGGTTCATCTTGCAACTCATGCCCAAATGTCTGTTTTGCTCACGCCTGCTTCATCTCAAGACTGGGCTGGGTGGCCCAGAGAGGCAGACTATCCTGGTCTTCTGCCATCTCAAAACCATGGAGTCAATCCACTTAATCATTCCAGTTCAGCAAGTATCAGTGGAATAGGTGAAAATTTTCTTTATATGACTAGACAGTCACTATTTTTTTCTTTTAGCTTCCTATATAAATAGTCATAACATTATTAGCTTAGACACTATACTAAGCCTTTATAGGAACAGTCTCAATATAGCCTTAAAATGCCATGAGCATTGTTTTCTCCAGTTCCCAAGCAGAAACTGAGGCAGAGAGAAGTTGAGTACCTTACCCAAAGTCGCACCTATATGAAGTGGTGCATCTGCTCCTAACCTCACTACTACACTGCATTGCTCCTTGATGTGATGAAAGAACCAAGCTTCTTCCTTCAGACACAGTGTTGAGCATCCTGTTTTACAGTAGCCTTGGTTACCAGGTCATGTTCGTCTCCAAGGACAAAGCAGAATGTCCTTTGACTTACAGGTTTACAAGCTTTGTTCAGTTCCTACCTTTTCAAATTTTTAGTAATAATTTTCATTTCACATTTTTCTTAAAGCTTATGAAAGGTTCTCACCATCTGTCCTTGTGTGTCTGTGTGCCACACCTCCTGTCCTTCTCTATAAATCTTGAGTTCTGAACTTTTGATGTTTGGGCTTATTTTTTTTAACATATTACTCTTCAGAGTTATCGATTTGTTGTTGTTGCTTATTTTTTGTTTGTTTGTTTGTTTGTTTGTTTTTGCTCTCCAGTATCATGACCCCAACCTGCTCCAAGCATCTTTCACAAACAGACAGGTATGAACAAATCTGTGAGTGCTTCCTAGCTGTTGCTCAGATCCTGAATTAATAAAACTCACCCTGTTGAATACTAATTTAAATGGACCCCTAGGTGTGTAATCACTTTGTCTTGTAGGGATTGAGGGATAGAAGCCAAGATGTACACAAGAGACACACCACATTTGCTCCTTCTCTGCCACCTCCCTCCACCTATTTTTCTGATGAGCAAGTTAAAGCTTCACAAGCTTTCCTCCTCTTCTCTTGCCACCTCCCCTTCTATCTTATGTCCTCTTCTTCCTCTCTGAATTTTGGGGTCAGAGAATGCTGGATGTCCACAAGAGAGTTTCATTTTATGCTCATTGGACCAAAATCAGCAGATAAAGTATTACCTGGGTCATAATAAGTTAACAGAACACAAAATATTCAGCTCACACAGTACAGTCTCCTTTGATAGGAGTCTTGTGCCATGGACCCCTCATATGCTTTTGTTTTAAAGCACATGAGAATGCCCAGTGTAAACAGGGACAGTTGGGAAGGGGGATGTCCTCCCCTGACCCCATAAAGAGCACATTTCTAGCACACAGTTCAGGTTCCTGAATTAATGTGCCCCACAAATAATCTCACTGCACATCAAGCTGGGAAATGAACACTGGCAGAGTCCTGGTAAATCCCCGTAAACTGACCCCTGCTGGGAGCAAAACATCTCAAAATGAATTTGATGTATAGCAGAATAGTCCTTCTAAAGGTTGTCCATAGTATGAGTAAAAAATGTTCTAATAAACATATCTGACAAGTCATGATGATAGCCTCCATATTTCTTTGTTTAATTCTCAGTTTTCTTCTAAGACCTTCTTGAAGTTTGGTGGTAATGGATCATTACGTCCATAATGTGCTCGATGTTGGAGTGAATTTTGAACAGTTTTTAGGCTGCATACTGTTTTCTTCCAGATAATTTACTGGATTAAAATTAGCAGTGTGAAAAGCTGTAGAGAAATCTAAATGCCTGCCAAATCAAAGAAATAATCACATTTTTATGAATATTTAATATCATAGTCATGGCAAATAAGGCAAGTAATTAGTACTTACCATAAATTTGCAAAGTATTATTTTATGTAAATGTTACATTCTACTAGTTTGATATGAATTATTCATTGTATAACCAGACACTGACACAAACCAGTAAACATTTAAATCTATGTGCTATTAGTTTACTTACCTTCAATGATTTTGTGCAGAATATATACATATTTTTCCTGTGAATTCATGTGTTCCCTTCTGCCCTAAAAAGGGACAAAAGACAATGAGAAGAATGTTACTTAAAGCCGGCTACTATTTTCTCAATAGTACAGAAACTTAAGTTGCAAATGTGAAATATGTGGCTCCCTCATGGGCACAGACGAAGAGCCCCCAGCTCTGCTTCTTCCTGCTCACCTGTCATGTGGACTTTTAATGAAGAGCAGTTATGAGTGATGTTGTGAAAACAATGTGTTAGAGAAAAGTCACTGTAGGTTGTAAACTGGGCCATGAAGAATTGACCTTATCCAAAAAAAAAACAGGTCAGGCCTTTGCCCTCAGCTACTGAGAGGTGATCTCTCTGGTCCTGGCATGTCATGCCCAGCAGGAGTGTCTTTGTTTGCCCCAGGGGCTCGGACCACCAACCAGTCTAATAATGTAATTTCTGTTAAGCGCTGTGGCCTTTGCTGCTCTCTGGAGGAACTGGAAGCTAAAGGTATCAACCCGATCTCTGGAAGGGCTGGAGAAGAAAGAACAGCCGTATGGGCAATGTGTGAATGAGTCCTAGTGAAACACCCAGGCTCAGGTGAGCTTCCCTGGTGGATAATACTCTGCATATATTTACACACCAATGGCAGGAGGAGGTGGCAATGTCCACATCTCCAGACAGAAAGGACAACTGGAAGCTGGGCATTTGGACCCATCATAAACTCTGCCCCGTGCCTCTCTTCCCATGGCTGACTTTAATCTGCATCTTCTCCCTGTTACCATAGCCATGAATGTAACCAGTTTCAGAAAGTCCTGTGTGTTCCCTTAGTGAATTACTGAGACTGAGAACTAGGAGTTGGCATGAGAAGTGAGGGCAGTGCTGTATGAGCTGTGCCCGGTCTAACCTTGCAGTTGGCTAAAGTTTGCATAAACAGACAACTCATGTAGAAGCAGGATCTGTACTTTAGAACTGAAACAGAATAGTGTCTCTTTGGGGAAGACAGGGTGGGTATCTAAGAGCATTGCCTGCTTTTCCTTTTCATTATTTCTTTCCTGGAAGTCCCACAGTCTCTGCCCTGACTTTGAGAGGTCATTGAGCCCTGAACTGATCCCAGATCCTACCAGAGAGGATCTGGCCCAGAGAGTCCCAAACCAGGACAGTCCTCCCAAGCAGCAGCTCTCCTAAAGCCAGAGTGTTTCGAGCCCCTTCCCCAATTTCGCACAGCTCACTGCCTGCCCTCCTTCAGTTCTGTTCAAACATTACCTTCCCAAATATTTAGGCAAGACCTCCTAAATGTTCTTACTTGAAATTAAACTACCTCCCCATACTCCAGCATCTCAATTCCCCTCTTCCTGTTTTATTTTTCTTCACAGGTATGCCTCTCTAACACACCATATATGTTACTAACTTATTTTATTTACTTTTTATCTCCACCCCTGAGAATGTAAGCTCCATTAAGCCAAGGATTTTGTTTTGTTTTGTTTTGTTTTTTTCACTGGACTCCAGCACCTAGAATAAACTGGGAGGTGCTCCCAGTAGTAGGTGCTCAATACACATTTACTGAACAAAGGAAAGAATAAGTCATTCTATATAGGAAATTCTTAATGGAGGCAGTGTGTGCATAGGAAGACCTGGAGGCTTATCCTGAATCTCACACATGTTTCTACTTGGATTACATCTAACACAACTATACAATGTCACGATTTTCTAGAGATCTTTTCTTTATTCACACTGGTCAAAAGAATTATGAAATATTAAAGAAAATAAAATTTAAAATTGTAGGTGGTAAATCCCACTATGGACTGAAAGTCCATCTTAGTCTAATTTAAGGGTCATTCTCATTTTAGAAATTTTCTAAAAAGTCAGAGTAGCTTAGAGCAAAGGTGCTCAAAATGATTTTCAAAAAATGCATGGCGGGTAAAGGGTGTCAGTACAACCTAGAGAACACCTTAAACCCTGGGCTGGGAGGGAGGTGACAGGCAGAGCAGTTTGCTTAGTTCTGCCAACGCAAAAGGCACAGGGACGATCATTGCCACATCTGCTCTGTAGTCACAGTGCCCGTACTTTTCCACCCATGTGGCCTTTGGAAACACAAAAAGTGTCTTGCTCAGTCCGCTGTTTCACAGAGGTTTCTGGAACTCACACACACAATCAGCCAGCAAGATTCTTAACCCCTCTGGTTAAGAATCACTGCAAAATCTATAACTTGACCTAAACACATGTCTTCCTTCATCTATGAGGACAACTCAGGCTCATCCAACCTAATTCACTCACAGGACTCTGAGGATAAAGGAGAAGTCACTGGGAGTGACTGGGAGTTAGTCCACTTGAGTTTTCCATGTGGTCAGTTTCAAGCCTGACATTTCCCTCTGCTTAGGGAGCCAACAAACATGGTTACTACATGGCCTATCCAGGCTCTATAAACACCAACCTAGGTAAGAAGTCCTTGACTCCAAAGAAAATAGCAATCAGACCAGTCAAAGTGTAGTAATGACAGATGGCCTTCAACACCCTGTTCATTGAAATAAATACACAAAATGAAAGTTTCTTAAAGGTTAATGAAAGGGCAAAGAAAGTTTGCGGACTATTTAGCACTGTTCTTATATAACTTGTTCTTTTGGCAATGGGAAAAAAGGAAATGGGAAGATAAGAGTCAAAGGGTACAGAGTTTCAATTATGCAAGATAAATGAGTTCTGGAAATCTACTACACAGCATAAGGCTTATAGCTGACAACATTAGATGGTGTAGTCAAAATTTGCTAAGAGAATAGATCTTAAGTGTTCTTACACAAAAATAGTAATAATCATTAAGGAGTTGTGGGAACTGCTAGGAGGTGATAAATATGTCTGTGGCATTGACAGCGGTGAGAGTCTCATGGCCTTACATGTATCCCCAAACTCATCCAGTTGTATACATTTACTGTGTATACCTTTTTACATATCAATCAGACTTCAATAAATGTTTTTTTTTAAAAACTTGCCCCCTTGCCCTGATATTCCCAGGCCTACAGAATTCCTGAGTGTCCCCAAATGTGGCCTCTCCGTTGAGAAACCCAGCATAAGAGTAATTTAAGACCTACCAAGATAGGTAAGGAAATCCCAGCAGGGTGTGAGCTGCTGAATTTCCAGGGCTGAAGACCATATATGTGACCAGCCAATGGAGATATATTAGCAGCTAAAAAAACCTTAGCAATTCTTATGGAGATATGTGTGAGAGTGAGTAAGTGTGTGTGTGTGTGTGTGTGTGTGTGTGTGTGTGTGTATCCTATAAGAGAAAAGGCATTTTACAGATCTCCCAAATACAGGAAGCAGCCCTGCCAACAGAGAGACCTTCCTGCCCCTATCTTCTTTCACACCATCTCCCACTCTGGCCCTGAAGAATCAGAGCACATGCAGGGCTCTGTATGTGGGGAAGCCCAGCACCGCTACCCCAGCAGAACCCTGCAAGCCTCCCAGGGGACTGTTTGCAACAGACCCAAACTGAAGGAAAAATTGACCACTAAATAAAAACAGGTGTCTCATTTATTACCCTAGCTTACCACATTAATTACTAGACTGAAATTGATTTATTACTAAAGAAAATCAGAGGATCTTTCATTATCTGGAGATACCCAGAAAATCAAGTGGCTGCTCTTTAGGGCAAGAGAAAAGCAAGCGGTGGAAGAGATGGATGTACCCACACCTCACACGCCCACTTGATCAGAACGATGACCATTATTAAACAGCCTCCCTGCCTCAGTGATAGCTCAGCACCCACATCCCCAACCAAGCCTCCTTCTCAGTTCACAACCAAGTGTGGCACTAAATGCTGGACAGGAGAAGTGAGGCCAGAAATGACTACTTGAGTGGCCAAACGATATCTAAAAAGAATGCCCCAAAGCGATTCGATCCAGTGACTTCACTTCCCATTGCCAATATTTTTTATAATTAACAGAAGACCCCTTCAGATTCCCATATGGTTGCAATGGCCGGATAAGTGGTCATTTCGGGTAACACTCAGGGTCTGCCCACGCCTAGTCCAGCCCCACCCAGGCTTGTTTCTAGCAATGAAAGAGGGGATGTTGTCAAATTTAGAACTGACTCAAAAAAAAAGTGTTATTTCTAAACCTAGAATAAAATGTGAAACATTTGGAATTTGTATTTTATTTGGCTCTGGAAAAGATGACTTTAGAGCTGCTATAGATTTTGTGATCTTTTTCCCTGGGGAGCCTTAGAGGCTAGGTAGGTAAACTTTAGTGTCCGGCCGGTAGAGGTCAGAAGTCATGATATTTTGAAATAAATGCACTATAAAGGCTGTTTTTCAGCACGGCGGAGTCAGTCTGTGGTCGCCATTTCCTGTTCCCTCATGTCAGCTGAGAAACCATTAGGTAAGTTGATTGATAGCCCTGGGGACAAACTGCCCTCCTTAGCTAGAAACTCTTCCTTGCCATACTAGAACCAAAAGTTTCATTTTTGTGTGTGTTTGTCAGGTGAACAAGCAGGAATATTTCTGGTTCTTTTATCTACACTAAAATGACACACACAGACACACACACACTCACACACACCAAAAAAGCCCACGCCTGAGAGAATGTGTTTGACAAGCACAAGGAGCAGGAGAGAGCTGCAGAGTGGAGCCATGTGCTCTGTGGGACTCTTCTTGGCTTGAAGGGTTTGGTCTGTACTTGCAAGCCACATGCTGTCAATGAGGAAGTCCACTGCAGAGTTGACAGGTAAGATACAGTAAGTGCTTATCAAAAGTCAGCTCACAAAACCAAGCCCTTGACAACACACTGTGACACTCAGTGGGAAACAGAAAATTTGCCAGTTGGCCCAGCAACAAGGAGAAGCACATCCAGGAAGCTCAGCTTCCTGTCTCCTACAGCAAGGGGACAGCCCCTTTTGATTTCAGGATGATGTGCCGAAAGAACGAGAAAGGGAGACAATAATTGCTTATGATCAAAAGATTGTAAAGAAGATAATAAAACAGTGGAAGGCATTCACTTCCTCATGGTCCTTCTGGATCCTCACAGTGGATGTAAAAGACAAAATCTGGGACCAGAGAATATTAGAGCAGGAAACAGGAGTCTACCCACACAGACAAAGAGATGGGGCTCATGTAAATGTTTGCCTTTCATTTGTTTTGAGCAAACACTTCCTTCCACGTAACAGACTCATCCCAATCAGCGACTTCCACCTGGTGTTCTTCAAACCAGATGGAAGTGTAAATTATTTAAATACATGATCTTCTATTAGCTGTTGAGCGTAAGAGCCTCAAAAAAAAATTAAGTGCTTTCCAAGATTCTTGAAAGCATTTGCATAAAGATAAACATATCTTCAAGACAACTCCAACAACAACAATTTTTAGATTATAAAATATAGTCAGCATCAGCATCAGTAAGTAATCATGATTTCGGCAAAAGACTATTTACACTGTAAAAGCAAAATCAAAGCTAATGAGCTAATTAAGGGTTTTTCCCCCCACATGACACTATTCTATAAAATTCAAACATGTTCATCATGACACATTGAGGAGTTATAATGACCCATCTTGAACTGTTTCACTCATTCAAGGTTCAGACGTATTTTTTCTAAAATATCTTTTTAAGTAAAAAACATGAAGTTAGATTTGAGTGCAGTCAGTTTCCTGAGGAGAAATGGTACCAGGACTCATGGCAATACAATGACCATTGTGCTCAGGGGGGCAGGCAGTGTGGGATGGATAGATCCAGGAAAGTGAAGGCATCATAGTTAACTTCCAAAACTACAATTACTCACTGATTATAGATTACAAAGGGAATATGTTACAGTTAAACATTCAACATTCACAAAATTTAAGAAATTGAAAAGACCACAGAGATCAACTAATACCTATTTTGATCTTGTTAAAATACCGAGGACTGGTGTTCTGGGATGGGTTCTGAGATTCTCCACGTCCAACTACCTCTTAGATGATGTTGAGGGAACTGGTCTGTGGATCATCCTTTAAATCACAAAGCCCTAATTGGTGGGTATGCCCTCACCAGCCCTTCTGGTGAAGCCATATCTTGGGAGGGAAAATTCAGAAGAGATGTAAGATTTCAGAAGATAAGCAAAAATCACTTCTTTGCTCTTAGTGCAGCATTAGTAAGCTATACGTCTAAGTCAACCAGACATCAGAATAAGTGTTACAGCATGGTGTGGTGCAGTTTTTAAACTATTTCACTGCAAGAAACCATTCATTTCAAGACATTTTATTCAGAGGTCTAGACTTTAAAAAACATAAAGTTGGAATTAAGGGTGTATGTGGTGTGTGGGACATAGGTATGGGGTATGGGGTTTGTGTATGGTGTATGTTATGTGGTGTGTGTGTGTGTGTGGCATCTCATCTGTTTGGCCTCTTTACCTTAACCCTTACTCTCCCAATCCCTACCAAAGGTCCAGAGGGTAGAAGTTCTCAACTGACAAAATTAATCTGAAAGTAGCTAGGACCTTGGAACAGTATCTTTATATTTCTGGGCCTTGCTTTTCTTATTTGAATAATAAAAGTCTTCATTCCAAGTTACTCAAAACAATGATCCTGCCCTGGCTAGTGTGACTGAGTGGCTGAAGACTGAAAGGTTGCTGGTTCAATTCCCAGTCAGGGCACGTGGCCGGGTTGCAAGCCAGGTCCCCTGGTTGGGGTTCTGTGAGAGGCAACCGATGAATGTTTCTCTCGTGCATCAGTGTTCCTTTCCTTTTTTCTCCCTCCCTTCCCCTCTATCTAAAAATAAATAAAATAAAAATATGAAAACATTTAAAAAAAACAGTGATCCCAACCTAAAATCTGTTTTGCCCCTTTGACTTAAGAGCCCATGCAGTATATCAATACTCAAATCATTTCAAACTCCACTTCCCATTTTCTTACATGATCTTAATTCTTCTTCATTTTCCTTTGACAATGAATATTTGATATGCCTCCTCATTTTTTGACTGTTGCCAGTATTATCCTTTATTGTCCATTTGACTTACGTGGTTTTTATTCCCAGTTTGACTTCTCCACCTTCTCTCTGTTTCTCCCACTAGTGGTGGATGGCTATAGGGAACCAAGCCCTGGAAACTCCAATCCTCTTCTTTCCCATCCATCATCATTCCCATCCATCTCCCAATCAGATCACCTCAGAGTGCACAGGGGCCATGGAGGTTTCCCACTCCATCACCCCATCTGATGTTTCCATTTTAAGTGAAATTGATCAGATCCAGCTATTAAGAACCCCTGCCTTTTTTTAAAGTTAATTGCTGCTATTCATAGGACTAAGTCTAAAATATGCTTTATTTCCATGTTCAAGGTTTAAAAGGCTTATAAATAACACACTTCTTTTTTGAAACCAAGTTTAGAATGACACACAGAGCCAGGAAAATGAAAATAAAACTATCACCTTTATTCCTGATAAAGCTGTGGAAGAATCTGTCTCAGATGGGAGGTCTAAATTGGCTTGTTAATTATGCACAGTAGAATTAAAATTATGTATGCACTCTGTTGAAGGGCATATAAGAGTACTTCAATCACAGGCCTTCCTCCCCCCATACCCAGACACTGGGCAGGACCAGTCCTGCTAAGTTTCCTACTTGTCCAAGAGCAGGCAAGTACACATGTTCTCTGCAGGTCAGGGAAATCTAGAATGACACTGAGAAATGAGCATGTTCTACTCCTTCTTCTCAAACTCACTTATAAGACTGCTCTTACTCTGCTCATTCATCCTCCCTTCAAACAAATGAATGAGGAATAAGGAGAGAGGCAAAAAGTGCTAGGATGTCACCTCCCAAGGCAACAAAAGGAGGAGAATAAGCATTTCCCTTGAACATGGGCTTTTATATGAATGATTTACTATATTAAATTTGCCAATTCTCTCCTTACATTTAGATATATTCTCTGGAATTGGCATAAAGGGAAAGATCTTGCTTGGCATTAGTTATCAAGTCTCTAAACAACTTCCATTAACTAGCACATATTTATCACACCAGGCAATATGCCAACGTTTGTGAAGGACACAAAAGATAAGACACGATTTACGCCCTCAGGATGTTTAAAAATCTAGTTAAATACAGAGACTCAAACAAGTAAAATATTTAAATAGCAGTTCAAAAAGATATTATGAAAGATGTCACAGGCCAGCTCATGATTAACTTCTACCTTAACTGGAAGTAAATGATAATCCAGAAGAGGAGGAAATCTTGATTGGTTGGGGTAGGGTGACAGGAATTAAAAGGTATCTTTTACTGAGGATGTATGATCTGGATCTTTAAAAATGGACAAGGATTTGGATAAATAAGAGAGAAAAGGAATAATACAAAGGCTTTGGAAGAAGCCAAAGGAAAATTCACAGCCCGTAGTGCTGGTGAATCACTATTTTACAAGGGAAAGTTTGGAAAACAATATAAGAAATTGACACCAGAGTACCAGAGCTTAAATCTGTGGGACAAGGTAAGCCACCTCCCTGAGTCTCAGTGGTCCCAGCTGTAAAATGGGTATTTCACAGTTATTGCCTCAATATTTTTATGGGGATTAAGACAATATATGGAAAGCAACAAGAACATAATAAGCACCCAATAAATATTAACTGTTTTTTATCATCACCATTATATTTATTACTTACCAGCTAAACTGCCAATGATCTCTGGAGCATTTACTGATAATATTTATTTAATATAAAATAGATTTAGCCTCTCCTATTCTAGTAACCTATTTAGCCTTCTCTAAACAGCACTTTTAAGAAAACTTTTAAAATTTTCAAATATTTATAAAAAGACTATTATACTAGACTCATATGTGCCCACCACCCAAATTTAATAATTATTAACTCATGGCCAACTCAGTATGTATTCTCTTTTAAAAACGTATCTACAATGTGACTATCTAAAAATATGATTAAGTATCCAAACAGTGGTCAAATTTCCTTAGATGGTTCATGAAAAAAAATTTTTTAGTTTGAGTCCAAATAAAATGCGTACATTGTAATTACTTAGTATGTCTCTTAATTCATTTTAAACTATAGGTTCCATTTCTATTCCTCTATATTTTTAGAGGAAATGGTTGGGGCAGGGGGAATCTTGAAACTTTATGTTGAAGAAGCTAAGCAATTTGTCCTGTAGAGTCCCATTATTTGAATTTTACTGTTTTACATCCCTCTGATGTCATTTCACATATCCATCTGCTCCTTATATTCCTGTACATTTGTAATTAGGGCTTGGAATTTATCAGATTCTTGTTTCATTTTGGGCATGAGTTCTTCATAGGTGAAGTGCCATGGGGGAACACTAATGACCCGTTACCTTCCTTTTCTGTGTTAGCAGCCTTTTGTGATCATTGCCAAGATTTCTTATTTCGCTGGTTCCAAGATGGTAATTTTCTAATATTCTTTTTCCTATTCATTCTCTTTTCTTTGATTAACTTGAATATTTCAGTAACAAAAATTTTCCCTCATCAATTATTTGATTACTCTGAAGTCTAATTTATATAAGAAAGACAGGATAAATACTTGATTTGCAAAATAACAGGTCGGTTCCCTAGCACTCTCCGTAGGTAATCACTGAGAGTATTTTTGCTTTTGAGCCATTATAAAATTGTAGATTTAAGCATATTTGAAATGTTTCAGTCCATTATAGTTATTATCCTTACAGATAATGAAATTGTCACATTGTTTGGCAATGGGCACTTCTTCAAGTTGACCCATGAATCTTTTGCACACATTCCTGGTAGTCTTTGATAGTTCCTGTGCTCTGCATGATGATAAAATGTTATAGGTTCATCTTGAACATATCCTGCCCCTGATCTGCCATTATCTGAGAAATCCTAGTTCCTTTGGGAAGAATATGGTGATAACAGACCAGAACCTTGACATTAAATTTGCTGATAACTACTAGGTTGGCCCCTGTTTCCAGGCTTTCTAGTGAACAGAACTAGGAACATGCTACCTCATTTAAAGGTAAGATGTATCATGATTTCAAATTTATATTACTGATTTAAATTTAGGACTCTAAGGTTTTTAACTTCACCTTATACTACATCTTTGTCCTTTCCCCCATCCCAAAATCCTGCTTCCCATTAATACAAACATAACTACTCACTTCACCTACACAATACACATTCAATAGCCTCAAAATAAAAATGCCTACACTACCACCTATAATATGATCATTGAAAACAGTTCAAGATTTTTTCCATCCTATTTTCTTTAGAGCATATCCGACTAGGGAAATGTGGTCAAAGAAGTATGTTTTAAAGTCACTGAAATAGATTTTTTCCACGTGGTTGTGCCACAAACTAAATATTCTGGTGATCCATTTCTTTCATTTTGCTTCTGATTTCTAGAATTTTTTATTTAATTTTGTTTTATTCATGTGGCTCTTTACATGAATCCAAATCAAATCTACAAAGTAATGTCTATTCAGAGAAACAAGTTTCTACCTTTTGCCTTCTATCAAATATGCACATAAACAAACACACATTTTTATAGTCTCTGCTGTAGGTTGAATCATGTCCCCAGGCAAGCTACGTTAAGTTCTAATTTCAGGCAGAGTGACCTTATTTGGAGGTAGAGTCTTTGCAATGTAATCAAGTTAAGATGAGGTTATACTGGACTAGGAAGGATTCTCATCCATTGGCCAGCACCTTTACAAGAAAACAGAGAGGGACATCTGGACACAGAGACATAGACACACAAGACAAGATAGTCATGCGAATATAGAAGCAGAAATTAGAGTGAAGCAGCTATAAGCCAAGGAACAGCAAGGATGGCCAACAAGCACCAGAAGCTGGCAAAGGGCAAGCAAGGATCCTTCTTCTGAGCCTCCAGAGGGAGCATGGCCATGCTCACACTGTGATTTCAGACTTCTGGCCTCCGGAACTGTGGCAGAATAAATTTCTATTGTTTTAAGCCACCCACTTTGTGGTCCTTTGTACAGCAGACCTAGCAAACCAACACAAATCCCCACCACCCCATACTTTTAGATGAGTGATACCATATTATACACATCTTTCACAATCTTATTTTTTTTACCTAAACTATATAAAGATTACTTCTTAACTGTATATCAAGACATTCTCATGCCTTTTCACAGTTGCACAGCATACACCTTAGTTTATTCAACTAGTTCCCTATTGATCAAAATGTGAGATTTTTCTAGCCTTTTGTTATTACAAATAGTATTACTAATGGGCTTCAGAATTCTCTTTTTATATTTTTGCCAGGGTTTTTTTTGTGGTAAATTTCTAGGAGTGGGACTGTTGGGTCAGAGGATAAAAGTCTATATAAAACTGTCAAATATTATCAAATTCTCCTTCTAAAAATTTTCGCATTTTGCATTCACAATAGCCATGTGTGAGGTTGCCAATTTCTCCATGGACTCATCAACAAAGTGTGTTATCAAACTTCTTTATTTTTGCAAGTTTGATAGGTGAGCAATGATTTCTCCCTGTAGTCTATATGTGTATTTCTCTTACTATGAGCAAGAATACAACTCCTCCAGAAGTATGGAAAATGAAAGACACATATATTAATAGTCCTTTCTCCACTGACTTTTCTCTTTGGTCAGTATGTAAGATGCTAATGCATCTCACATTCCCCCTTCTTCTTTTGATGTTCAATATCAAACACATTTCATATCAAAATCACCTTTGTCATATTTTTGAAAATTCCAAAACGTCATCCCACCTTACTGAATCTATATTAAACTTAATTCAACAAATGTCATTTTGTACCTATTAAGCATCAAGCACTGTATAAGGTTTTACATAAAGCCCACATACATATATAAAGCTTTATTAGTGATACTAATATAAGCATAGAGATAATAAAAACAAAACATTATTAATGGAGTAAAAATATAAGAAATAATTGGACTTCCGGCCATGATGGAGGCATAGGTGGAAACACTGCACCTCCTCGCACAACCAAGTTTAAAGACAACAAAGTTTTAGTAACAAAAACACAGCCAAAACAGAAAATTGAAGTGTATGGAAGTCTGACAACAACGAATTATTCAGCCAGACTGGTAGGAGGGGCGGAGTCAGCAAGTCAGCGAGTCAGCGAGTCAGCGAGTCAGCAGCTGGGGGAGCAGGGTTGGGCAGACAAGATTGGCCAGACCAACCCAGGAGCATAGGCAGCAGTTGGAAGATCCCAGGTGTGGGGTGGCAGCGGGTGGACCCAGTGAAGGCCCAAGGAGGCTGGCTGACCACAGTCACACATTTGCACACCGATAAACCAGGCGAAGGAAGAACAAAACATCCAACCAGAAAAGAAAGAAGAAACAAGAATTCAAAAAATGAGGAGAGGCTTAGGAACCTCCAGGACATCTTTAAACATCCCAACATCCGAATTATAGGGGTACCAGAAGGGGAAAAGAAACAGCCACGAGTGGAAAACTTATTTGAACAAATAATAAAGGAGAACTTCCCCAGTCTGGCAAAGGAAATACACTTCCAGGAAATCCAGGAAGCTCAGAGAGTCCCAAAGAAGTTGGACCCAAGAAAGAACACACCAAGGCACATCATCATTACATTAGCCAAGATTAAAATGAAGGAGAGAATTCTAGAAGCAGCAAGAGATAAGGGGACAGTCATCTACAAAAGAGTTCCCATCAGACTGTCAGCTGATTTCTCAAAAGAGACCTTACAGGCAAGACGGGGCTGGAAAGAAGCATTCCAAGTCATGAAATTCAAAGACCTACATCCAAGATTGCTTTATCCAGCAAAGCTTTCATTTAGACTGGAAGGGCAGATAAATTGCTTCTCAGATAATATCAAGTTCAAGGACTTCATCATCACCAAGTCCTTATTATACAAAATGTTAAAAGGACTTATCTAAGAAAAAGAAGATGAAAAATATGAACAGTGAAAGGACAGCAAACTCACAGTCATTAACCACCACACCTAAAACAAAAGCAAACTAAGAAGACAGCTAGATCAGGAATGGAACCATAGAAATGGAGATCACATGGAGGGTTAGCAACAGGGGAGTGAGAGGAGGAGAAGGAGGGAGAAGATACAGAGAATAAGTAGTATAAATGGTAGGTAGAAAATAGACAGGGGGCAGAGCAAGAATAGTATGGGAAATATAGAATCTAAAGAACTTGCGACACATGGACATAAACTAAAGGGGGGATAGTGGGGGCAGGGTGCGCAGGGTGGAGGGGAATGAAGGGGGGATAGGACAACTGTAATGGCATAATCAATAAAATATATTTTTAAAAAAGAAGTAATTGAATTGGTTCAGAGGATTATATCAAAATTTTATTTTTAAGACACATTTCTTTAAATATATCACACACACACAAAAGACACATTTCTTTGAGGTAATATGCTGTTCAATAAGCAAACCATTTCTAGAAATGCTAAAACATTTGGTTACATAATCATTCACAGCTCAGTATAAATTAGCAGACCCAAATATTTTTCCTTTCACAATCACCTGACATCTGTTGCCTTTCTAGATGAGGAATCTCCCTAGAAACATCCCTGGATATGGTGTGAAATGATAAGAGGAGAATAGAAGGTAAACTAGAAAGCCTGTAGAATACTGTGGAATATATTATTAAGAGCTGGGGCTCCAGAGTCGTATCAAGCCAGATTTGAAATCCTACTCTGCAACTAACTACTCAACTTTGTGCAAATTCTTTAAGTAATCTGGGGCTTAGTTTTCTCATGTATAATTGATAATGATAATATAACATGTATCCCACAGAGTAGCTGAGAGGGTTAAACTTTTTAATGAAACAAATTTTAAATGAAGAATACATATGCTAGCTCTGATTTCTATTTCCCGGTAGAATGGAATAGTTTATGGCAGGTCAGTATTCCCACTGAGAACAACTAAAAAGCTTGATAAGAAAATAATGGAAAGTAAGAACCAGAGAAAGTGAGCTGATGCTATGCACCTGCTTTTTTTTCCTGGATGTATCTGCTGATTATGATGGCTGAGTGCTAGACCGAGAGTATAAGATCGGCCTGAGTAGAGGCTGGGGGACAGGGAAACCAGTGTTTTGGCAGCGGTGGGGTTCAGAGAGGCAAACTGGAAACATGAGGGCCATCCATGTTCTTGGTGTGAAGGAAAGGATAAGAACAAAGACTGACATACAGCCAGTTTTCCCTTAGACACGGGTTGACTTCTTCAACTGTATGAAGCAGAGGGAAACAAAAAGCCTCTGAGAAGCAGAGAAGAGTTTTGGACAGCCTAGTTATGTTATAAAGCAAAGATTGGAATTCAGGAATGACCAGAGTTAAAAAAAAAAAAACACTTCTAGGCATACCTGAGTAAAACTATTAAAAACCAGGGGGCAGGAGGAAAAAATACATTACCTTCTACAATAAGACTAACAATTGATTTCTTAACAGAAACAATGGAAGCCAGAGGACAGTGAAATGATACAAAGCACTTAAAGAAAATAACTGCCAGTTTACAATCCCATATCCAGTGACAAATCTTCATTTAAGAAATGAAGGCAAAATAAAGGTTCAAACAAAGACTGAGTGAATTCATCACAAAAAGATCCACACTGAAAGATATACTCTCATGTGTACATTAGGCAGAAGAAATTATCCCATGTGAAATACAGAAATGTAAGAGAGAATGAAGAACACCACAAAAAAATGAAAATGTGGGTGTTATGAACTGATTGTTCATGTCCTCCAAAATGTATAGGTTTGTACCCTAACCCCCAGTGGGGCTGTATTTGAAGATGGGGCCTCAAAGGTTAAATGAGGTCACTAAGGTGGGTCCTATGAGGTCATTAAGGTGGGTCCTAAGAGTAGGGTCCTTATGAGGCGGCAGATAGTTAGAAATGAGAAAGTTCCAAAGGCATCTGCAGCAAATGCAAACATGCTAAAGAAAGCTAAGCCAGACATCCTGAGTCTCTGAAATAGTTACTTTACTCCCCACAAGTAGCTGGACTTGAGGCAGGAGACTCTGAGACAGCAGGTAAGAAAAAATGAGGAAGACCTGAGAGGCCAGCATCCAAGCAAGTAGCTGACATTATACCGAGCAACACCCCGAACTCTAAAAATAGTCTTGTAATAGCACAGTAATACTTCAAACCACAGCCAGGCCTGCACATTTTGATCCTAGACAACCTATAGTCCACCTTAGTATCATTATAATCTGATTGTAATAAATTAGCATTGTAGTTTCCACCCCCCCACCCCGAGCCAGCAACCAGGGAGAGCTGTGGGTAATTGCATTCACCATAGCAGGAAAATTATATAATTTCTAACACAAGTGCATTAAAAAGTAGATTAAGAATAGGGAGATAAATAGCCTTATAAAATTTTAACCCCTCAGACAATAGGGGGCTATCCTCCATTCAGGGGAATGGCCTGCTCCCATATTCTGTGGAGTATATTGTCCTAAACAAAGCTTGCTTGCTTTGCTTCACTCTATTGGTGTGATTCATTCAATTCTTTGTTTGTGATCACCAAGAACCTGCTTACCTGTGCACACCTGTGACACTTATAAGAAGAGACATCAAAGAGCTCTCTTTCTCTTCTCTCTTATACACATGGAGGAAAGGCCAAGTGAGCACACCCATTGCTGTCTATAATCCAAGGGGTGAGCACTCACCAGACCTCAACCCTACTCGTACCTTGATCTTGACTTCTCAGCTTTTGAACTCTGAGAAAACTCATTTCTACTGTTCAGTGGACATCTAGTCGTTGGCATGTTGTTATGGCAGTTTAAACAGACTAGGTGAGGTAAGTCTAAATGACTATTGACTGTAAAAGCAATAATAATTATGTCTTGTGGGGAGTTAAAAATGTGTTCAGAATTAAAATGATGGCAACAATACTACAAAGTTAGTAAAAGGTAAATGGAGTGAAAGTGTTTTAAGATCTAGGATAATTAATACAATCAATCATTTATATTAGACTGAATAATTTAAAAATGCATGTTATCATCTTCATAGAAACCACTAAAAAAGTGACAACAGAATATAGAACTAACAATACAGAGAAAATATGCTATAACAAAAAATATTTAATTCAAAGGAAAGCAACGAATGAGAGAAAAGGACATATAAAATAGGTCGGTCAATTAGAAAACAAACAGTAAGATGGCAGTTATGAACCCAAGTTTATTGGTAATTACATAAAATACAAATGGACTAAATATGCCAATTAAGGGAATATTAGAATGGATTTTTTTAAACTGCATGTATACAAAGAGATATACCTTGAATATAAAATTCTTAGTATTATGCCTGGCATAGGGTGTCCTCAAAAGGGAGTGGGTGGTAGAAGCTGTGATTAATGTGACTGAGCATGTAATTACCAGTTTCCGAGGAACCAGGATGAAAGCTCTTCAGAAGGTGCATAGGAGAGGACACAGCTAGTTCACAATTGTGCCAATTATTGGCCAACAAAATAGACATTAAAAGTTCTTTTCATGAAGACACAATATAGTTAAAACTAAATATTGCATCTTTCCTTTTAAAAAAGTATTCCTTTTTTAAGATGTAATAACAATAGAATTTTATTCTGCATTCAAACAGTAGACTTATATATAATGAGAATTTGCAGGGAGTTTTTTATCCTATGGTGATTTTTTATAGATTTTAATTACTTTGTTAAACCAAAGAGGGTTTTTTTTTTCATATTTAGCTAAACTTTAAAGCACTGAGAGGCTAATATGATAACAGTTCAAAGTCTACTGCTGCTCCAGATATTTGAGGCCTGTTTTGTGATACAATGATAGTGGGTCAAAGGTAATCTACAAAAATTGGAATATAGTTTTTCCCCAATGCAAAACTAACTTTATAAAAATTTTCTGTTTTTTCTTCAGAAAACCTTAGAATCAAATGTTTAAAGTTTTGAGAGAAATAGAGGACTTTTTGTTTTTTAATTTGGCAATATTAATATGTGATAAATATATGTGATAAAAACATATTTATCAAGTTCAATAAATTTAAAATTGATACACTAGTATTGAATATTGCATTTATTCTATATTGCATATTTGGAAGTTACTAGAAGAATACTTCTTAAAATTTCTCATCACAAGAAAAATATTTGAGACTTCCGCCAAGATGGAGGCATAGGTGGAAACACTGTGCCTTCTCCCACAACCAAGTTTGAATACAACAAAGGTTTGGAGAAACAAAGACACAACCAAAGGACAGAAAATTGAATTATACGGAAGTCCGACTACATCTAACCGTTCAACGGGGACGGTAAGAGGAGCGGAGCCAGCAGCGAGCAGGGTCGGGCAGGACAGGGCCCCTGACCCAGGCGCTCAGGCAGACGGGAGCCAGTTGGGGTGCGGGGCAGACCAAGGGCGCATATTCTCGCGCAGTGAGACGGACCACGCAGGCCCCAGGGGGCGAGGGCTGACGGCGGTGGCACACTCGCGTGCAGTGGGACGAAATGAGTGGGCCCGGTGACGGCAGCAACTGCGGCACCGGTGAGGGCCATGGCGGCAGGCGGCGGACAGGACGCCAGAGTCCCTCTTTGACCCCACCCCCACATACAGCGTCACAACCCAGGGACTTAGTTGCCCTTCAGCACCGGTGAGGGCCAGGGCGGCAGGCGGCGGACAGGACGCCAGAGTCCCTCTTTGACCCCGCACCCACATACAGCGTCACAACCCAGCCACTTNCCTGTGCACACCTGTGACACTTATAAGAAGAGACATCAAAGAGCTCTCTTTCTCTTCTCTCTTATACACATGGAGGAAAGGCCAAGTGAGCACACCCATTGCTGTCTATAATCCAAGGGGTGAGCACTCACCAGACCTCAACCCTACTCGTACCTTGATCTTGACTTCTCAGCTTTTGAACTCTGAGAAAACTCATTTCTACTGTTCAGTAGAAATGGAAAGGAAAGCAACGAATGAGAGAAAAGGACATATAAAATAGGTCGGTCAAGTAGAAAACGAACAGTAAGATGGCAGCTATGAACCCAAGTTTATCGGTAATTACATAAAATACAAATGGACTAAATATGCCAATTAAGAGAATATTAGAATGGATTTTTTTAAACTACATGTATACAAAGAGATATACCTTGAATATAAAATTCTTAGTATTATGCCTGGCATAGGGTGTTCTCAAAAGGGAGTGGGTGGTAGAAGCTGTGATTAATGTGACTGAGCATGTAATTACCAGTTTCCGAGGAACCAGGATGAAAGCTCTTCAGAAGATGCATAGGAGAGGACACAGTTAGTTCACAATTGTGCCAATTATTGGCCAACAAAATAGACATTAAAAGTTCTTTTCATGAAGGCACAATATAGTTAAAACTAAATATTGCATCTTTCCTTTTAAAAAAGTATTCCTTTTTTAAGATATAGTATAATAACAATAGAATTTTATTCTGCATTCAAACAGCAGACTTACATATAATGAGAATTTGCAGGGAGTTTTTTATCCTATGGTGATTTTTTATAGATTTTAATTACTTTGTTAAACCAAAGGGGTTTTTTTCATATTTAGCTAAACTTTAAAGCACTGAGAGGCTAATATGATAACAGTTCAAAGTCTACTGCTGCTCCAGATATTTGAGGCCTGTTTTGTGATACAATGATAGTGGGTCAAAGGTAATCTACAAAAATTGGAATATAGTTTTTCCCCAATGCAAAACTAACTTTACAAAAATTTTCTGTTTTTTCTCCAGAAAACCTTAGAATCAAATGTTTAAAGTTTTGAGAGAAATAGAGGCCTTTTTGTTTTTTAATTTGGCAATATTAATATGTGATAAATATATGTGATAAAAACATATTTATCAAATTCAATAAATTTAAAATTGATACATTAGTATTGAATATTACATTTATTCTATATTGCATATTTGGAAGTTACTAGAAGAATACTTCTTAAAATTTCTCATCACAAGAAAAATATTTGTAACTTTGTGTGGTCATAACTAGATTTATTGTGTCAATCATTTAAAAATATTGAATCTCTATGTAGAACACATGAAATTAACATAATGTTATATGTCAATTGTTTCTCAATTTTTTAAACAAATAAGTTGGTTTTTAAAATAGATATACAACTGTTAAATAATAGAGTTAATTTTAAATGTTTGAAATCTAGTTCATAAGAGACATCTTCAGGGAAATTCCCCTAAATTATTTTTATTAGGTCTTCTCTCCCTCCTTTTTTACTTTATATATGATTTTAGTTTTGTGCTTTCACAGTTCAATTAATTTTCTTTGTATCTTTTTTTCTATCAGACCATGGCATCCCAAGGTAAGAAACCAGAATTTACTTATTTTTGTGTCCCCAAGACCTAGTACCATGGTTTGCTTCCTTGTTTGTCTGCCCAGAGCATTATATCACTGATTTATGTTAGCTTGTGGTCGACTTAAACATCTTCTTTTTCTACAATATCAATTTGACATATTATATTACTACACACTCACCACAAAATTTCAGTCTGTTTGTTCATTTCCATTTAAAATGCAATCCTTTTCACTTCTGTCCAATTACTTGCTATTGCCATATAGCCAGTTATATTCTAAAACTAATATTTTGAAGGCACACAGATGAGAATGCATTTTAATAAGAGTTATTAAACAAGTAATTATGTATTAAGCAAAGAAAAATAGAGATCAAAATTAATGTTTTATATATATATATATATATGTACACACACACTAGGCTTCAAATTTTAACTAACTCTTCCTTCCCTGTTCTTTTCTCACAATCAGAAATGGGCCTAGATCAGGAGAATAAGAAGAGAAAAGCTTGCTACAGTTTAGTAATAAAAGCTGGACTTGTGTCAGAAGCAGCCTCATTTAGAACAGAGCAGCCCTGATCATGCATGACCAAAAAGAAAAGAAATATTAAATAGTGGCTTCTATCTACCCCACTATCTTCTGGATCTAAAGATTCCATCAACAAACATTCATTGAATAAGTACTATTTTCTGTCCAATTTTCTGATACATCCAATCACATGCTTTTATCTTTTATTATTGTCATAACAGACCTGCAGCATCATTGCCATTAGCATTTAGAGATTCTACTGGCCTTGTGTACAGCCACAGACGTATTGTAGCATTTCACTGACTCTAAGCCAACTTTGATCATAAGAGTTAGTATTATTTGATGTTCCATTAAGAAATCTCTGGCCCTGGCTGGNTCTGGATCTAAAGGTTCCATCAACAAACATTCATTGAATAAGTACTATTGTCCAATTTTCTGATACATCCAATCACATGCTTTTATCTTTTATTATTGTCACAACAGACCTGCAGCATCATTGCCATTAGCATTTAGAGATTCTACTGGCCTTGTGTACAGCCACAGACGTATTGTAGCATTTCACTGACTCTAAGCCAACTTTGATCATAAGAGTTAGTATTATTTGATGTTCCATTAAGAAATCTCTGGCCCTGGCTGGTGTAGCTCAGTGGATTGAGCACGGGCCTGCGAACCAGAGGATCATGGTTCGATTCCCAGTCAGGGCACATGCCTGGGTTGCAGGCCAGTTCCCTGCAGGCCAACTCCCAGCAGGGAACGCACAAAAGGCAACCATACATTGATGTTTCTCTCCCTCTCTCCTTACCCTCTAAAGATAAATAAATAAATAAAATCGTTTAAAAAAAAGAAATCTCTGATGAAGAATTTAAAACTCTGGTAATCAAAATGCTCACAGAACTGATTGAGCTTGGTCAAAAAATGAAAGATACCTAAAATGAAATAAAGCAAAATATTCAGGGAACCAACAGTGACATGAAAGAAACCAGGGCTCAAAGCAACCACTTGGAACAAAAGGAAGAAATAAACATCAACCAGATCAGAATGAAGAAACAAGAATCTAAAAAAAAAATGAAGAGAGGCTGAGGATTCTCTGGGACAACCTGAAACATTGAAATATCTGAATTATAGGGGTGCCAGAAGGAGAAGAACAACAGCAAGAAATTGAAAACTTATTTGAACAAATAATGAAGGAAAACTTCCCCAATCTGGCAAAGGAAATAGACTTCCAGGAAGTCCAGGAATTCCAGAGAGTCCCAAAGAAGTTGAAACCAAAGAGGAATACACAAAGTCACATCATCGTTAAATAACTCAAGATTAAAGAGAAAGAGAGAATCCTAAAAGCAGCAAGAGAAAAGGGGACAGTTACCTACAAAGGAGTTCCCATTAGATTATCAGGTGATTTCTCAAAGCAAACCTTGCAGGCAAGAAGTGGCTGGAAAGAAGTATTTGAAATCATGAAAAGCAAGGACCTACATCCAAGATTACTCTATCCAGCAAAGCTTTCATTTAGAATGGAAGGACAGATAAAGTGCTTCCCAGATAAGGCCAAGTTAAAGGAGTTCATCATCACCAAGCCATTATTATATGAAATGTTAAATGAACTTATCTAAGAAAAAGAAGATAAAAAATATGAACAGTAAAAAGACAGCAAACTCACAACTATCAACAAATGAACCTAAAAGAAAAGAAAAACAATGAAAACAAAAACTAAGCAAACAATTAGAACAGGAGCAGAATCAGAGAAACGGAGATCACACAGAGGGAGTTCAGTGGGGAGGTGGAAGGGAGGAATGGGAGGAAAGGTACAGGGAAAAAGAAGCATAATTAATAGGCATAAAATAGAGGGGGAGAGATAAAAATTGTCTAGGAAACAGAGAACTCAAAGAACTTATATGTACAACCCATGGACATGAATTAAGGAGTGGAGAATGCTGGAGGGTTGGGGGAGCAAGATGGAGGGGGGATAAGGGGGGAAAGTTGGGAGAACTGTAATAGCATAATCAATAAAACATATTTAAAAATAAAAAATAAAAAGAAGAAATTTCTGGAAGTTAAAATATGACAACATGCTAAGATGTCATTGAATTTAAAATGTCTCTCAACTTTGGACAAATTAAAAATGTGCTTTCAAATCATAAGCTAAGCAGTAGAGCTGGGACTTGAACACTGGTCTGCTCTCACTTCACCAAAGTCACATACTCAGTGTTTGCATCCAACAGGCTGATGTTAAGTACAGCTGACTCCTAAGGCTGAGTGGCTTTGAGGAGAAGTGAAATTTCTGACCATCTACTCAGGTGAGAAAGTACAGGGTTTGTCTCCCTGGGAGGTAATAAGCATTTCATACCTAACAGTCAAAAGATGAGACTGAGAAGGGCGCACAGAAGAGGTATTACTCTTTCCATATTCTCCCAACATGACCAAAAGCTACAGGCAATGCATCTCACACCTAAAGGCCTAAACACAGAAATGTCTGGAGACTTGCCCAGTAGTAAATGCATCAGAGGTGGAATCTAAAATAAAATGCAGTTTCTAGCTCTGAAGTCTGTGTGACATTCACTCTGGCATGCTGCTTTCCTACACAACTGTGATTCTTGCTGAATAATTGAAGCCCAGGCTTTGTCCATATCAGGGATATTATTGTTTGATTTTGTGGTCCCAAAGGGGCAGCTGCAAACAGCTGATGCCTCCACTGGTACTGAAACGGCTGCAAATGTGGGAATTTTTCTAGTTTCCTGTAGAAAAAATCTTTAGGCATTATACTGAAAAGTAGGGGCCTCCTAGAGATTTTTGTTGTAAGTTCAAGATGGGAAGGAAGGGCAAGAGGTTAGTGAGATGCCTTTCTGCAAGTAAAACTGCATCTGATCAATAAAATGTAAAAAAATGGCCCTGGCTAGTATAGCTCAGTGGATTGAGCGAGGGACTGAGAACCAGAGTATTGCAGTTCGATTCCCAGTCAGGGCACATGCCTGGGTTGCAGGCCAGTTCCCAGCAGGGGACCCATGAGAGGCAACCATACACTGATATTTCTCTCCCTCTCTCCTTCCCTTCCCCTCTAAAAATAAATAATAAAANAATTGAAGCCCAGGCTTTGTCCATATCAGGGATATTATTGTTTGATTTTGTGGTCCCAAAGGGGCAGCTGCAAACAGCTGATGCCTCCACTGGTACTGAAACGGCTGCAAATGTGGGAATTTTTCTAGTTTCCTGTAGAAAAAATCTTTAGGCATTATACTGAAAAGTAGGGGCCTCCTAGAGATTTTTGTTGTAAGTTCAAGATGGGAAGGAAGGGCAAGAGGTTAGTGAGATGCCTTTCTGCAAGTAAAACTGCATCTGATCAATAAAATGTAAAAAAATGGCCCTGGCTGGTGTAGCTCAGTGGATTGAGCAAGGGACTGAGAACCAGAGTATTGCAGTTCAATTCCCA
The DNA here is from genome assembly GCF_014824575.4 of Sturnira hondurensis. Lineage (NCBI taxonomy): Eukaryota > Metazoa > Chordata > Mammalia > Chiroptera > Phyllostomidae > Sturnira > Sturnira hondurensis. The sequence continues at coordinate 32,629,891 of NW_028082759.1, forward strand.
GTCAGGGCACATGCCTGGGTTGCAGGCCAGTTCCCAGCAGGGGACCCATGAGAGGCAACCATACACTGATATTTTTCTCCCTCTCTCCTTCCCTTCCCCTCTAAAAATAAATAAATAAAATCTTTTAAAAAATTATAATTATAGAAGCAGGGGAGGGAGGTGGAAATGGCTAGGATGGGGGGAGTGGTGAGGGGTAACTGCAGACAACCATACTTGAACAATAAAATAATTTAAAAATAAAAATAAAAATAAATAATTGTAAATGGAATGAGCCAGCCCCTAAGGAATTGAAATAATGAAGAATAAGTTCCTGCTAATGGAAAGATGTGAATTTTAATACACACATTGTACCAGGGTAATACTACTCACATCCATAGACTACAAAAATACACTCCATTTCCCCTCTTCATCCCAAGCAAAAGAAAAGAACAGATAACAAAGGATGAGTTACAAAAGATGTTTCTTCAGGTATGAATTCACCAGATGTGACTTCAGAAATGAAGAAGAATGACTACAGTACCCCTACGTGACTCAGACCTGTGATTTCGGCCCAATAATGCTCTGTGTGAGTCACAGGGCAGAAGGATACGTCCTGTCCAATGGCAGAGTTTGTGTTTCCTGCCAAAGGGAGTTTCTGCAAACTCCCTTTACAAAATGTGTAGTAGTCATTTCTCACCAAACTACTATAGATAGAAATTATTTTTTTTAAGTTTGAAACTTTTTTAGGTACAAACTGATTCAATGACTTGTCTTAACAAAAACCCACACAGTTGAGTTTACTGAAATTCCCATATAGCAAAAGAACAATAACAAAACATCTCTCCCTGCTTAGTGGCCATGAACTTGAGAGGAAGATAGAATTCTGAAAAGGATTTTCCATCCCAAACTTATAACCCAAAGCCAAAGCAAAGCTTGTCGCTCACGCTATCTACCCTACTATCTTCTGCATAGCCTTTTCCCCTCTTGTTACTCATGGTCAAAGATGAAGCACATAATTACATACAAACATCGCCCAACAAAAGAAAGAAACTTTAATTTGTTTTTTAAAAGATGATAGTTACAGGGAGTTAAATGTGAGAATTCATGAAGAATTCATTTGATGGATGCAGCAAATGAAAAAGTAAGTCATAAGATTCTGGAATCTGCTCTGAAGTTCTGCATTCTATGAGGGAGGAGGTCTGGACCCAAATCTCACCTGGATCAGTTCCAGCTCTGTGAAGTTTGCAAATCCATGACCAGCTCTGCGCCTCCGCACCCTCATTGTAAGGTGAAGTAAAAAATTTCCATGGCACATTCCCGCTGGAAGAAGAACCTGCAGTGGCCAAAAAGTGTACTCACTGTTAGTGCCGGGACTCAGTAAAGGTGGGTTGATCAGTAATCTGGTAGCCACAGAGAAAAGCATTTTGTGCCCTGACCGGTGTGGCTCACTTTGCTGGGTGTCATCCCTCAAACAGAAAGGTCACCAGTTCAATTCCCTGTCAGGGCATATGCCTAGGTTGCTGGTTTGCGTCCAGGTCGGGGTGTATACAAGAGGCAACCAATCCATGCTACTCTCTCACACAGATGTTTCTCTCCCTCTCTTTGTCCCTCCCTTCCCCTCTCTCTAAAAATAAATAAATATTTTTTTAAAAAAGAAATACATTTTGCTGAAAACAAAAAGCACAGTCTGAGAAGCAGCCTGGAATAACAGTCATCTCTCTCAAAGTAATGTCAACAAGTAAAAGGCTTGCACATTCACTGGAGGGCAAAGAATAAGTAACTTGATGACAAAGATAATTTATTTTATTTTGTTTTGTTTTGTTTTCTTTATTTGTCTGTTTTTGGTTTGGGGATTATTTCTTGTTTTTGTGTGCTGGTTGGTTTGGTTTTTTTAGTGTATGTGGCATCTACCGAATGTTAGCTATTCATTAAGTATTTATTGAGTGAAATTAAAAGAGGAAGAAATTTGGTCAGGAATCTAGCTAATGCCCTCAAGGCCCATCAAGGTTGTCACAAACAGCAGGTTTCTTTTTCTATGGCTGAATAATATTCATCACAACTTTTTCATCCATTCACCCGCCAATGGACACTTACATTGTTCGCATGCCCTGGCTGTTGTAAATATTGCTGCTGCGAACATGGGGGTGCGGATGTTTTTTCTAAGTAGTGATTTGGCTTTCTTTGGATAAATACCCGGTAAGTACCAGTTTTTAAAATAAGAACTTTTTAAAGTTTTTATTTTATTACATTTTCATATTACCTTTCTGAGTTACATTTTCATTACCCTTTGTAGTAGTTTTGGCCTCCTGGTAAAGAAATAGAAAATACAGACCCTGTGTTTCAGTATTCATAAAACCCTATTGCCTTGTCAATATTATGAAACCATCCATTATACAACATTCTGTCCAGTTGTCTCCCAGTTTGTTTCCCAACTGCTTTCACCCTGATGATCCATATCCCTGAGCTCCTAGTACATTGTGCAACCAGCCCCACCAAAGTTCCAGGAGCATCTGAGTCCTCCCAGCCTCATGACCAAGTCCACAACTTAGATTTATCTGTTTTCTTACCCAGCATCCACCTGCATGCTTGAACAACGTAAAAGCCATAGAGCAAAGAGGGGAGAGGAACTTCCATCTTTAATTACACCTTTGTCACAAGAGAGGCTATCAGCATTCCCCGAGTCTAAAGGAAAGGTGAAATGCCCCAGACGAATTTTTGCTTTTACGAAGAAGTAGAGGATATCAGAGAAAAGCCGCCAGCGGTCACTTACTAGTTGTGGCCCCAGGCAGATTCTGAACTGCCCCCAGGCTAAAGTTCCTCATCCTAAACCCGTGATGATGATAGCATGCACATCCCAGAGTTTTTGTGAGCATAGAACAAGGTCATAAAACAAGGTCTATCAAGGCCTTCAATGAGCTCTATTAAGTAGATGTTTTATTATTAAAATGTTGGAGAACAGAGACACAGAGAACAGATTGATGGTTGCCAGAGAGGAGTGGGGTGGGGGTGGGGGCTGGTGGAAAGGTGAAGGGATTAAGAAGCACAAAATGGTAGTGATGAAACAGTCACAGGGATGTAAAGTGAAGCATAGGGAATGGAGTCAATAATGTTGTAACAACTGTGTGTGGTGCCAGGTGGGTACTGAAAATAACAGGAGGAACATTTTGTAAAGTATATGATTGTCTAACCACTGTACCATACATCTGAAACTAATAAAATAACATTGAATGTGAAATGTAATTGAAAAATAAAAATTTTTAAAGTATTAGAGAAGACTTGTAATTAATAAGAAAGTGTTTTTATATAAATATATATATATAAGTAAATAGGCCTTGGATTTGCCTCCTAAGCCACAAAGTTTGCAGCCTCACATGAACAATGCTCATGAAAATAAACAAATATCAGATAGTCATTCTGTAGATGCAAGGGAATAAAGTAGAGACAAGGTCTGTTCAAGGCCATGTGTGAGATGAGATAGTAAGCATCCCTCCCCTGCAACCCAGTGAGTAATTTCTGCTACTTTACTAATGACAGCTCTGTCTCACTTTAATCTTCCTGCCTTCTAAACAAACCACTATCAAGATACCCAGTCCATTAACCTGGCCCTAGGTCCTGACAGCACCCCATCCAAAACCATCCCTTACTTCTTTAAACCCTCCCTAGAATTATCCAGCAATAGCCCTAATCCTGCAATAAGCCCCTCTGAGCCCCTCTGAGCAAGTCGCCTTAGAGTTACAGCTGCAGCAGTCAAGTACACCTGACTTCGGTTTGACTCCAGGTGTGATCCTGGTGTTCCTTGCCTGGCAGGCCATAGCACACAGCCGCTAACAACAACACCAACGACTATCACATAGAGTGTTTACTCTGTGCAAGGGACCTTCTAAAGTGCTGTACATGTATTAACTTAATCCCCACCACAATCGATGCCCTGGACTCAGAGAAGAAAAGTAACTTCAGTAAGCAAAGACGTGCGACCTCAAACTGGGTCTGTCTGGCACAGAGCCGGTGTTCTCAATCCCCACCTTCTGCCGCTTCCCTGAATAGAGACAGTTGTCCCACAGGCTTACTATCCTGTCTCTTAAATTGGTATTGAGTACAGTTCATCCCAGGTCTGGTTGATTATTTCCCAGGTCATGTTTATTGCCAAAGGGACAAGAATGAAAAAGGAGAGGTGTAGACATGTCCCCCAAATGGAGTACAGTTTCGTTTTGTGTTCTTATCCACAAAATCTTGAAACTGGTTCTATTGGTCTTTAATATGGGCTTTAGAACAGCTTCTCCGTAAGGAGAAGGGATAGCACTGAGGAAGGAGAAACGAGACCATGTGAGCTGTGAAATTCAGGAGACCTGGGTTCAGTCCTGGCTGCACCCCTGGCTGTACCAATGTGGGCTTTAGGCAGCTTAACCCCTCTGAATCTTGCCTTTCTGTCCGTGAAATGGGCGCAACAATGCCCACCACAACAGGAGGCGATGGAGTGCCTGATACAGAAAAACACTGGGTATCTGAAAGCTGTAACTGGCCCCACGATGGACAGCAGCAAGTCTCAGTGCCTGCAAAGAGGGCTGGCAATGGCTCACTCATCCTGAGAAATCACAACAGGCCCAGGTGGGTCCTTTGCATGGTCACAGAGAGTCAGAGAGGCCATCAGAACCAGAAATGAGGATGGGGAAGGGAGGGCCAGAGGAAAGGAGCCATTGAAAATGAGGGAAGATCTTGTTTGAGATCCAGTGCCTGCTTATCCTAGAAGCCAACAACACAGAGAAACAAACTAATAATGTTCTAGTTTCAGGGTATTCTAATTTTTAGAAACCATAGAATTCAAATCCACAGGGAATTCAATTTATACTCACTATACAACCAATTTTCATCTTTGTGGTAATCTTGGAGGTTTCATAGACAGGCCTCTGAAAGAGAATGGAAATATATATAGATATGTATGTATGTGAATATCAGAAAGCTATAATTGCTACCCATAAATGAGCAATTCCCTGCATTTGCCACAAATCTCTCTTTAATCAACTGCCACCTATTCATTAAACGGGAGGAAAAAAATATGAGCACAGGAAATGGGAAGGGGCGGAGTATGGGGGCAGGAGCAAGGGGAGAAGAAATCACTCTATTTCCAGCATGATGCAGTAAGATACAAATACAATCAAAAGGGTTAATCTAATCCCTTTGTGAAGCATTGAGTCAGAGAACAAGACAAAAACAAACCTGTGATCTGGAACTTCCTGAGCCCCCACTCTGGGGGGATTAATGAGGAGTACACGGCTGTGAAATTACGTGCCCTCTGAGTCAGGAAAATTGTCCTACTGGTGCATGACCTTGAAATGAGGGGACGCAAACTTCACCTGATCCACAATTATGAAGCCCTGAAAGGAGGGGCTGGGGAGAAGGGGCAGGATGCTTAAAAGGGGCTGTGTGAGTGCTCAGAATATGAAAACTCCCACATCCTCACCAACCTGAGGCTTGAAGGGGGATCAAAACACAACATAAAATATTCAGGGGGCCTGAAAAGGACGCTGGCATTTATGCAGAAGCATTAGGAGGCAAGCCTGTCCTCTTTATTTACATGAAGTAGATATTTTGTGGCTGTTGTTATGGACTTAGTGATGTTTGTCTCTGTTCAATTTTCCCTTTGCGATGAAAAATTGTTGGGAGATGATTTCTAGTCTTAGCTGCTTTACATGACAGTATTATCAAGGATTCATCAAGAGGCCATCTGTCGAATTTATGAAAAAAATATGCAAAAACAAAACAGATGAAAAGGAAAGAGCAAGACAGACTGGTCCAGGGGAAGATAGATGTGGCAGCATGTGCCTCCGTGTGAAAATTACAACATTTAAATACTGCGGAATAAATTACTGTGCCGAAAAATTTAGTGATGCTCTCCTACTTTAGACGCTACCCTTACCATAAGAACATAATGAAATATATCACATATCAAATCACCCTTCCCTCAGACTATTATTATAGTCTAATGAAAAATTAGGAGAGGAGAGACACATAAACCTCCAATGGGAGGGATGAAAATGAGCCAGAGTGGATTTGCTCTAGTACTGAACCATGAGAAGCTTCTCCAAAATACCCAGTCCATATGGAAATAAGAGGTCCCCCCCCCATTTATTAGGAAGTCAATAAAATAAACTACAGATTGTGTGAACAACTGAAATAACATATATTAAAATGACAATGAGGCTGGCCAAGCTTACACCCAAATTAGATGGGCTGTAAAAACAATGTATTTCAGGAAGGGGATGGGAAGGAGAAAAGCATGAGATGAGGATACAAATGACCAGAGTGGTGGTGTTGCCCCCTGTAGGCGAGACTCGGAACTACATGCATATGCTGTCTGTTTGCTCCTGGAGAAGGAAAAATCCAGTGAGCAGTTTTGCCACCGCTGAGCACTCTGGGGACAGGCTTCTGACAGATAGTTGCATGGGGATACCTTCCATTGGGGATAACTCCTTATGAAGTCTATTTCCAGTTCCCAACTCTCAATGCAGCTTCCTCCTCCCTTTGGGGGCCTTCTTTCTCCCCTGTTCCCTCCATTGCTGCCTCCCCTCCTACAGTCCAATCTGTAGGAGAACTTTTATTCCAGTGCCTGAAGTATATCTTTCACAGTGCAGCGGAATAATGTATTAAAGTATCATATTCCAAAAGCACAATAAAGATGACAGTTTGCACCAGCCCCTAGATTTTAAAGCATGGGGGGGGGAAAGAGTGACATCCTATCCCACCAAGAGCCAATGAGGATAATAAGACTACAATAAAAAACTGTAAACAACCATAGCATTAGCTAACACTATTCTAAGCACTGTGCATTGATTAACTACTTTAACCTGTGCACTATCCCTACGAGATAATTAGTATTCATCATTGTTCCCCATTTTACAGACAGAGAAACTGAAGCACAGAGAATGGTAAGTAGCCCAATCAAAAACCACATACCTATGGTGCAGGGGTTCAAACCCAGGCTGTCGGGTTCAGAGCGCATCCTCCAATCCACCAAGCTTCAGTGTCTCCCAGTAGGAAGGCAGCTGAGATACCTCATGTACTTGAATTGCTAGAAATTCTTCAATCAAAAAATATAAGAATGAAAACTATCCCTATGAAAAACAAGGTGGGACCATATCATCTCTCAGACTGTTGCAAACCACAGTCCTAAACAGCCCTGGTGCTCTCTCCAAGTTTGCCTTCTTTCTGATAAGTGGAGGACACATATTGAGAAATAAATACGAGATAAAAGAAAATGGGGTGATGGCCTGGCTGATGCGTCTCAGTTGGTGTGTTTCAGCCTCATCCCATTCACAGAAGGGTCATGAGTTCAATCCCCAGTCTGGTCACATGCCTATCTATGGGTTCAGTCCGTGATTGGGGTACATGCCAGAGGAAAATAAACAATGTTGCTCTCACATCAGTGTTTCTGTTTCTCTCTCTCTCTCAAATCAATAAACATATAGTTTTTAAAATGTGGTTATAACTAAAGGGGTGGAAATGGGAGGGAGGTAGGGAACACTGGTGGGGTGGGCTGGGAGTAAAAGACAGAAAACTGTATTTGAACAATTAAACAAATAAGTTTTTTAAAAGATTTTTTAAATGTGGTTATAATAATACAAAGACTATTATGTCAACCCAAGGTGGAAGGTGAGAACTGAAACCCAAAGGTCTAGTGTAAGAGAAGTACTTGAAACTGAATTAGGTCTTCCCGGAATGCTCTCCACTTTTACTTTCCATTCTAGAAAATCCTGAAACAGACAAGGCCTGGCACAAATAACGCCCCTTTCTATTACAAAACATTTATCACAAAATCACGAGCATGTAATTCTGTAACATAGCAATATCGCACTCAAGCATACCATATGATATTTTAGGTGAAATCTTCAAATTACAATTATGAATTATTAGACCCATATTATTACCTGACCAACAACACTCAAGCAGGCATTACTTCTGCCAGACCCTGTGGATCTATGATACATAAGAGTTTGCAGGAATTCAATCAACCAACCAAAAAGTCTCTGACCTACATTAAAGATTTCACATCAGAACTAAGCACAGTGTGTATTTACTAAACCAAAGGTTTGCAAGAGAATAGATAACATTATTTCATAAATAAAAAATAATTTCAGTATTCAAAATATGCAGGTAATATTATAAACCCTACATAAGGGTATATTATCTCTGCTGGTCCTTGTAAGACATTGACGTTGAAATTTCTTCTACTTATACGTTTAATATAAACAGAAAGTCGACCAACTTTAATTCAGTACTTTATCCCTTATTTTCTTTTCAACTTTACTTTCACTTTTTATGGAGTTACGGTTATCTGTGAATAAACCTGGAGTATATCAATTCAGGAAGCGTGCCGGTCTCAACACACCTGGTATGGATGATAATGAAAGACCCAGTACTGCCCTTCGCCATGGAAGCATCTCAGCTCTAGCAAGACTCAGGTGACACTGTCAGTCACCTGTTCCTCTCTGCCTTCATTCTCTTTTACATGTAAACACAAGAAACATTGACAACACTTCCTAAACATATTAAAATAACATTTTACGTATTATTTTTCAAATTAAAAATACAGTAAAATCATACTTATCGGACATTTAATGTAAGCTCAGCCCTTAATCCTACAATGTGAGGATTCAAAGTGTGTTTTTATCTAATTTCTATCTAAAATGACGCTAACACTGAGAGCAAGATTCTATCGACCCTATCACACTTGCTGCTAGCAAAGTCCTCTGGCTCAGTAACTCAAAATATCTTTATGAATGTGAGTAGTTTAGACTGAGCCACATGCTCTCAGCCTGTGAATTAGCTCAGGACATAGCGAAATTACTTCTGGTTACCACAGTGGCTTCAGGCAAAGTTAAAATGGAATGGGCACCGAACAGTTTATTGATAAGCAGAGTTTATTCCAACAGTTTTACTCTCAGTTCTCCTGTTCCTCCTGTGCTGCCAGGCAAGGAGGCACCCAGTGGCCTAGTGGCCGGACAGAGACCTTGCACAGACGCATTCACACACAGGCATGGGGAGTTGGGCCTTGGCTCTTCAAGACCCCAGTACCTGGGGTTACTCTCCACCCCATAATCCTTTGTTCACTAACTTTTATTAGTTTGTATATGTGTGTAGGAGTGTGTTAGCTCATTGAATTGCAACCTCACTTAACTTGACTCACAGTCCTTGACAGGCCTTGGAAAAGTATCTCGTGCACATGAATTCATGCAGGCATCACACTATATGTACATCGCTACACACACCTAATTCTGAAATACTAGCTCTTTTTGCTCTTCAAGTATCTCAACTTTGCTTTACTTTTGTCTCTACTTCCCATGTAATTGCACTCATTAAATCTAAAATTTGGGACTTCCGCCAAAATGGAGGCATAGGTGGAAACACTGTGCCTTCTCCCACAGCCAAGTTTGAATACAACAAAGGTTTGGAAAACAAAGACACAGCCAAAAAAACAGAAAACTGAATTATACGGAAGTCCGACAACAACGAACCGTTCAACGGGGACGGTAAGAGGGGCGGAGCCAGCAGCAGAGCCGGTAGGGCAGGAAAGATCCCCCAACCTAGGCACGCAGGTAGCCCGGACCCAGCCAGGGTGTGGGGCAGACTGACCTCGGTCGCACATTCGTGCACAGTGAGAGGGACCATGCAGGCCCCAGGGGGTGAACCCAGTGGTGGAGGGTTGACGGTGGTGGCACACTCGCGTGCAGTGGGACGAAACGCGTGGGCCCCAGTGATGGTGGCAGATGTGGCACCTGTGACCACGGCGGCCGCGTTGCAGCGGCGGAAGGCGGCAGACTAGACCGCCATTCCTCCTCTCTGACCCCGCCCCCACATACAACGTCACAACCCAGCGACTGAGTTGCCCTGCTCTGGTGAACACCTAGGGCTCCAATCCTGCTATGTAACAGGCACGAACAGCCCAAAAGATGGTGCAAGAAGAACTCAAAAGTCTCAGAGCTGATAACTATAAGTGAAAAAGAGATTGCCAGCCTCTCAGAAGCACAGTTCAAGACACTGTTAATCAGGATGCTCACAGAACTGGTTGATTATAGTCATAAATTAGAGGAACATATGAAGGCTAAACTAATTGAAATGAAGGGAGATGCACAGGAAACCAATAGTGATGGAAAGGAAACTGGGACTCAAATCAATGGAATAGACCAGAAGGAAGAACGAAACATCCAACCAGAAAAGAATGAAGAAATGAGAATTCAAAAAAATGAGGAGAGGCTTAGGAACCTCCAGGACATCTTTAAATGTTCCAACATCTGATTATAGGGGTACCAGAAGGGGAAAAGAAACAGCCACGAATGGAAAACTTATTTGAACAAATAATAAAGGAGAACTTCCCCAATCTGGCAAAGGCAATAGACTTCCAGGAAATCCAGGAAACTCAGAGAGCCCCAAAGAAGGTGGACCCAAGAAGGAACACACCAAGGCACATCATCATTACATTAGCCAAGATTAAAATGAAGGAGAGAATCCTAGAAGCAGCAAGAGATAAGGGGACAGTCACCTACAAAGGAGTACCCATCAGACCGTCAGCTGATTTCTCAAAAGAGACCTTACAGGCAAGAAGGGGCTGGAAAGAAGTATTCCAAGTCATGAAATCCAAAGACCTACAGCCAAGATTGCTCTATCCAGCAAAGCTTTCATTTAGAATGGAAGGACAGATAAAGTACTTCTCAGATAAGGTCAAGTTAAAGGAGTTCATCATCACCAAGCCCTTATTATATGAAATGCTAAAGGGATTTATCTAAGAAAAAGAAGATAAAAATATGAACAGTGAAAGGACAGCAAACTCACAGTTATTAACAACCACACCTAAAACAAAAGCAAACCAAGGGGACAGCTAGATCAGGAGTAGAACCATAGAAATGAAGAACACATGAAGGGTTAGCAACAGGGGAGTGGGAGGAGGAGAAGGGGGGAGAAGGTACAGAAAATCTGAAATTCATAGTTGAATAGGCCTTCACTCAGACACACATTTGAAGCAGTTACTAACAGTGATTTTCCTCTGGAATACCCTTCTTTTTCCCACCCATTAACCCATTTACTATGGTCTCTTTCTAAATTAATCTCCTCCGGGAAACATTCTTTGATTACCCTAACCCACAGTGATCACAACTCTCTACCATTATACGTTATATTTTTCTCACATGCAGAACCAAGTGAGCTATTTATATCTTCTTTGCACACAGTGCCTTATACATTTATTTATTTTTATTTTTTAATTAGTTTATTTTATTTGTTGTTGAAGTACAGTTTTCTGTCTTTTACTCCCACCTCAACTCACCCCCCAAGTGCTCCCCACCTCCCTCCCATTTCCACCCCCCTTAGTTTTTGTCCATGTGTCCCTTATACTAGTTCCTGTAAATCCTTCCCCTTTTCCCCTGAAATTTGCCTTATACATTTAAGTGTTCATTATGAATTTAAGCAAATTCTTGATGCATTCTTTGTAATTTATCTGTCTAACTAAAAGTTGTTGATAACACCTCTAACTTAGTTAATATATAACAGTTCTTCTGCATGAATACAAAAGTAAGTCATCCAAGAACACTATTTTTCAACTTGTGGCAGGGAAAATACAGTACAATCGGCATTTCAAGCTTAATATGTCCTAAACAGAACTCTTAATTTTTATACCCAGAAACTGTTCCTCCCATGAGAGAGGGACAGCGAAATGTCACCATCATTCACCAAGTTTCTTAAGTCGAAACTCCTGGATCAGCCATGCCTCCACTCTTCCACTGGTCACACACTATTGGCATTTAGGAATGTCCTTGTTACACAGCCGCGTACAACAGAAAATGAGAAGAGTGATATTCACTCACTTCAGTTTTGAAGAAGGCTGCAATGCCTCTCTGCTCATACAGCTTTTACCAAAACAAATTTATGAAAGGAAAAAAGGGTGATTACTATAATAGCGAGAACTAAATAGAGACTGAAGATAACTTTCTAAAACGTTTAAAGGTGCCATATTTCATTGGGGTATTTTTATAAAACATACTTCAAATATTCAAGAATCTTAGCATAGGCTCCTCTAAGAATATCCAATAAATGTATATACAACCAGACCTTACATTTGCATGGGCTAAAACATTTGTCAGTCCTATTATTATCATTAATGACAATATTTTATGTTCACACTAGAGTCTATAATGCCTCTCATGCCCCTTAGATCAGCCCCCCCCCCCACTTACATAGCACCATGACAACTATTGTTTTACAGATGGAGATGCTGGGTAACTTGCCCAAGGACACTTAGTGTGTCATTGCTGAAATCCATCCAGAACCTTTTTCCCAATGCCTGGGACAGTGCACATCACACCAGAACTTTCTCTAGGCAATTCTTACCTTGTGAAATCAGTAACAGATTCCCAAATATGTGTGTATGTGCACACATATACATATTTTTCACTGCACACATACACATACAAAAAAACACCAAGTTTCTGTATGTTCACCAAAAAATCAGACTGAGGAATCCACAACCAGCCCCAAACTCAGAGATTCGCCTGCTTTATTCCTTTAGAGGAGGGTATTTCATGAGAAGCCTGAATGGAATCACCTGAGACCCTATTAATGCACATTAAATTAGCCATTCGGTGCATGACACTGCCCCACAATGGAGTTGCTGACACCAGTAATAGAGGCCACCCCTTCCTGCCCCCTGGCTGGTCTCAGGGACGAAAGCACTTGGGCCCAGGTGCAGCAGGGCATGAAGCCAGAGCTACCAGGCGCACATCCTGAGTGGTAGCCCAGGCCCCGGGTTGTACGTGGGTCCATTTCATTCACTTTAAAGCCACCGCCTGTAATAGAACAAATCTCTTTTGATCAGTGCCTGCTCAGCACTTGGAGAGAAGGCTGAGAGAGTTTGTGTTATCTTAAATAACTCTTATGCCAAATACACACTATGCACACCTCTCAGCCTTTTAGAAACGGAAAATAAATTATCACCGAAAAGCTTATTTTACAAACCCACAAATCATCAGAAATATAAATGCTTTCCTTTCCACTTCTATGTTTTAATAGAGACTCCCCCCTCCTTTTTTTTCAGACTCACTCAATTACAATATCACTATCAGTTCACATTACAGGTCAGAGATACGGCGTTTAATGTATGTAGAGCCGGTTCTGCTCTCCTAATAACCTGTCATTCCGGGGATTTGAATGTCAGAATACAGCCCGCCGCGGTAATGCTTGTCGGCAGCCCGATGATGAAAACTTTGGACAAATCATGAAGAACACTCCAGATCCACATCCTCGGAAGGTTACCGGGGAGAGCCTTTCATTCTGCTTTGACCCCTTGATCTGACAAGTGACACCTACAAAATGAACAGCTCTCCAACTTAAATTGTTTAACTGTAGCCTGATCAGTTTTATTATCTTGCTAATCTGGATATCAGCCATTTCATCAGAATGGAAGATATGCATATCATGAATTATTTTGACACGAGGACCTTTTAATTTTTGCCAGCAATATTTCACTGCCCCAATCAGGGCTTGCAGTCACTGATGCCGTTTGCCTCCTGGGATGTCAGAGGACAGCGCACTCCTGACAGCCCGAAATCATCCGGGAGCTGTAACGAGCCATTGCTGCAATTATTATTATCTCCTGTAGTCATGCATTTCATTACAGCGCAGGCGGCCAGGGCCTTGGGGTTCAGGGCAGTCTTCTTCGGGAATCTCTGCCATTTTATGGGCTCTCAGAGATCTGAGCAATAATGTCCTTTTTCTTTCCCCTCGGTAGACAAGGCGAGGTGAATTTCTAATGAAAACAAAACACTAGGTAGGCACTGCAGGAACAGCCAGCTCAGTACAGGACATTAAGCAGCTTGAATGGCCCACTTGAAGCTAAGGAGGGCAGTGGTTAATCAGGAATGTGGTTTGCTACAGAGAGAAATAAAGAACAGTTTATCCTGGGGAAAAAATGCTCCCAACTAGCAAAGTGCTAAGGATGCTATCTTAAGGAAAGCTCCCTTCTCTCCGAGATGTATTTCTTAATTTCCCTTGCCCCTGCTAACCGTTTTTCTTCTTTTGAATCCATCCCCTCCGCGAGTCTGGACTACGCGGCCTGAGCTTTGGTCGCGCCGTCAGCCACACTGAAGAGCCCCGGAAACCCACCGCGGTCTTCACTCTAAGGCTGCTGTCGATCAAGTCACTCATCACATTCCAGAAAACCTGTCCTATGAGCACCCGTGGGATAAAGGTTTTCAGTCTCGCAAACAGCTAATCTGTGTTTACATTGGAGGCACTGGGAATCATATGATTTATCATGTTTCCTTTTTTGAAGTGGCTCCTAGAAACCTCAAAACTAAATTTGCTATTTCTCAAAATATTAAACGTGGAACTACCATATAATCCAGCAATTTCACTTCTCAGTATACGTCCAAAAGAATTGAAAGCAAGGAATTAAACAGGGTATTTGCTCATTCATGGTTATAACATATCATTTAAAATACTGGAGAGGTGGAAGCACCCCAAGTGCCCATCAATGAATAAATGGATAAGCAAAATGTGGTATATACATACAATGGAATATTATTTAGCCTTAAAAAGGAAAGAAATTCAGACACACATTACAACATGGATAAACCCAGAAGACATTATGCTCAGTGAAGTAAGTCTGTCATAAAAGGACACAAATATGCATGATCCCATTTCTACAGGGTATCTAATGTAGTCATAGTCACATAAACAAATGGTGGTTACCTAGGGCTGGGGGGAGGGAGAAATGAGGAATTACTATGTAAGGGGTACAGAGCTTCACTCTGGGACGATGAGGAAGTTCTGAACATGGATGGTGGGGAGGGTTGCATGACAGTATGAATGTTCATAGCGCCACCAAACCGTACATTTAAAAATAGTTAAAATGGTGAATTTTGGGCGATGTATATTTTACCACAATAAAAAAACTGAATTTGCAGCCAACCTCTAGAAAATATACAAGATCTAATAGCATTTATACTTATCTCATTACAGCCTTCATCTATTTCTCCTACCCTTACATTGTCTTTGTTTTATTTCCCTCACTGACTCTTTTACAATATTACTTTATTGTGTGTGTTTCTGTCATACAATGACTTAAATCTTTTATTTTTTGGCAGAACAAGGAAGGATTTGGATATTAAAATAATATTCAGTCTGGCAAGACAAAGCTGTTGGTTCTTGTGTCCCAGGGAGAGAGTAAGTGAGAAATGCATTTTTCTAAAGGCTGTTAGTGACACTGAGATGAAACAGAAAAGCTCTGAGAGGAAAGGCTGCCTTCTCACTCCTCCCTGAACTGGGGAAACGCTCTCTCCTCTGTGCCACCAGGGACTGGTACAGCTCTGCTGGGCCCTTCCCCCAGCCTTGAAGTGATTTATGTGAACAGTCTCTCCCTACACTCTCTGCCAGCCTCACAGGCATTATTAAGCCTGTGCGTCTCACAGAGCCCCGTGCTCAAAAGGACATGGGTTCGTGCTCAAGGAGTGAGTTTTTTAACAACTTCTAAACAGGAGCCCCAAATTTTTATTTGCACTTCACAAATTATGCAAATTCACAAATTATGTGATGAGTCTTACCTCCAACAGACAGTGAGCACCTCAAAAGAAAGGAATCTGTCTTATTTTTCTTGGCCAATCACAACCCATGCCTAATAGGCAATTTCAAAGAAGATATTCAACAGATATTCAACAGATACTGGTTTTTCAAATGATGACAACTATAGGAAGCCCTTTATTTCCTTACTCATTATCACTGTAACAAACCTATTTAAAAATACCAGAAGGGCAAGCTTCATGGAGCCTTCGAGAAGGCTCATGAACATGACCAAGAATGAAGAAGACACTGTCCCTTGGTCTTTCCAGCTGGAATCCACATGTGGAAATCACTGTGGGTGTATGGAATGTGATATGTGTTGTACCCACAACTTGAGTGGTGTACCCCCAGTCTCAATCACCTGAGAGAGAACCATACATAGATCCATCCCAGGCAAATCATTATTGACACTATTTTTAAAACTCTCCAGAGATGTGATTTTTCACAACTTTCCTAGATTACCCAGCCTGGCTATCTCCTTATCGTTTGCCATTTCTTTGGGAGTTCAGGCTTTAAGCTCTCCATTTATCGAGATAGAAATACAAAGAAAGAGAACAGCGCTGGAAAAAACATTAGGAGAAGAGAAAGGAAAAAGCTAAAGAAGGAAGACGAATGCAGTCAGAAAGAAAAAAACGATCATAATGGATCACAGCCCACTTCAAGTCCAAGACCTTTAAACGTCCGGAAAAGGTTGTACAAAAACTGCAGGGATTCCAGAATTTATTTTTTTTCCATTTCCCCAAACCTAACGAATTTAGAGAAATTTTAACCAAAGAACGGCCTTTGGGATCTTTGAAATTTGAAATCAGGGGCCAGGGTAAATCAAAGACATTAATCTGAGGCAGAAAGGGGGAATTTTTTTTTAATGAGGTGTGGAGGGTGAGCAGGGGTTTGAGAGGAAATGGCTCCCAGGACAGCATTTTCTAATTTGCAGACTTTCCCTAAGCCACCCCCACCCACATGCTCACTCTGTTCCTAACAGCATCTTCATCAATTAAGATTCTATGAGACTGGCAGGCTCCAAGATCAACAGTACCATCCACATATTCACTATTCCGCTGGCAAGACAAACAATTCCGAATATTAAAAGTAAAGTGACACATTCTGCCATGTCTTTTGTATACAGACAGCTGAAGCTGCGTGAAAGTTTGGCACCAAAAGGCCAAGTACCATATTTTCAGCCACCCACGTGCCAAACCCTATAATAACTACAGACTCTAGATGTGAAATTTTCAGACATTCGCAGCAAAAGAAACCTAATAGTCATGCTTTTCCTGAGTTGCCTTTCCTAACGGGGAACTTTCTCTACTCCCAAACCTCGTCGATGTAAGCTAAGAGAACAAAGGGTGCTGCAGAGATTAGTTTCACCAGATGTCAAATGGCGCTTATTTATTTAAACAGAAAGCCCCACTTTGTACATTTGTATCATTGAGTGGTATGTGTTCTGCAACAAATATTTTTATGAGTAAAAAGCTGCCACCAGTGCGCCTAAGTTACAATAGGGCTTTGGGAAAGTCTGTTGGCTGAAACTAAATATTGCTCTTTTTGCTTTTGGTTGAAATGTAAATGCTACACCCATTCTCCTCCTATTGCAGGAGAAACACCATTGCTTTGGTCATACCAGGACTTATCCTTAGTTAGCCCTCCTTCTGCGGTCAAATCTAGAGTCAAAGGTGTTCAGTTCACTGCGCTCAGGTAGGTCTATAGCTACAGAGCATTGAGTTTCTCAAAAATAACAGAAAACATATTAATTTCCTCCTGCATGAACATCTGCACTCATGTGGCCTGAGTGGGCCATATGAACCTGAAGGTCTACAGTTTATAATGCTCACTCAGTGAGGATAATGAAGTGGTTAACTCGACACTCCGCTGCTTTTCCATAATAGGAAAAGGTTAAGTTGTTCTGTACAAGAAAGGCCTGGAATGCCCTCATTCTGCCCAACAGAAATGTAATTTGAGATCATCTCTTTGTCAAGAAGTATCTCCAGTTATCAAACACGAGGCGTTTGAGATAACACACGCCTGGAGGTGGCAGGGCCTGGACCAGAACCCTGGCAGTCAGGTCAGAGACATTTCGGTCATTCTAACAGGAATGTAGTGATATTTTATTGTTGTGTTGATTTGAATTTTCCTAATGACTCATTGTGTGGAGTATCTTTTTATATGCTGATTGGTATATTTTCTTTGGTAAAGTGTTTGTAAAGATCTTTGGCAAATTTTTTAATTGGGTTGTTTGTTTTCTTATTGTTGAGGTCTAAGAGTTTTTTGCATAGTTTCATAACAGTCTCTATCAAATGTGTCTTTTGCAAATATTTTCTTTCATCTGTGGTTTGTCTTAACATTCTTTTAACATTGTCTTTTGCAGAGCAGAAACTTTTACTTTTAATGAAGTCCAGATTACAATTCTTTCTTTCATGGATTATGCCTTTGGTATCTATTTAAAAAGTCATCACCATACGCCAGGTCACCTAGGTTTTCTCCTGTGTTATCTTCTTGTAGTCACAGCTTTGTGTATTTTTACATTTAGGCCTGTGATTCTTTGGAGTTAATTGTTGTGAAGGGTTAAGGTATGTGTCTAGATTCATTGTTTTTTCGTGTTGCTGTCCAGTTGTTCCTGTGCTGTTTGACGAAAAGACTGTTTTCCATGCTATTGCCTTTCCTACTTTGTTAAAAATCAGTTTATTATATTTATGTGGATCAACTTCTGGGCTCCCTATTTTGTTCCACTGATTTGTTTATTCTTTAATCAATACCACACTGTCTTCATTACTGCGGTTTTAGAGTAAGTCCTGATGTCTAGTAATGTTGGTCCTCCAGTTTGGTTCATCTTCAACATTCCATATTGATTCTACTCTCAGTCTTTTGCTTCTCCATATAAACTAGAGAGTAAGCTTGTTGTTGTAGCCACAAAATAACTTGTCGGTGTTTTGACTGGGATTACATTGAATCTATACACCAAGTTTAGAAGAACTGATATCTTGATAATATTGAGTGTTTCTGTTCAGAAACATAGAATACTTGTTTATTTCTTCTCTGACACTTTGTATCACAGTTCTGTCATTTTTCTCACATAGGTCTAGTATATATTTCATTAGATTTATACCTATATATTTCTTTGGGTGCTGATGTAAGTACTATTTATTTTTTAGATTTTATTTATTTTAGAGAGAGGGGAAGGGAGGGGAAAAGAGAGGGAGAGAAAACACTGATGTGTGAGAGAATCATCTATCAATTGCCTCTCGCATGATCTTCACCTAGAGACCAGCCTGCAACCCCGGCATGTGCCCTGATCTGCAATTGAACCAGTGACCTTTTGCTTTGCAGTACAATGCGAAACCAACTGAGCCACACTGGTCAGGACTAAATGGTACTTTTTTACTTCAAATTCCACTCTTTCATTTCTGGTATATGGGAAGGTAATTGGCTTTTGTATATTAACCTTGTATCCAGCAGTCTTGCTATAATAACATATTAGTTCCAGGTGGTTTTTGTTGATTCATTTAGATTTTCTACACAAACGATCATATCATCTGCAAACAAAGACAGTTTCATTTCTTTCTTCCTAGTCTATATACCTTTTATTTCCTGTCCTTGTCATTTTTATACATATTTTATTTCTTTTTTTAAAGATTTTATTTATTTTTAGAGCGAGGGGAAGGGAGGGAGAAAGAGAGAGAGGAAAACATCAATATGTAATTTGCCTCTCAAGGGTCCCCTACTAGGGTGGGAACCTGGCCTGCAACCCAGGCATGTGCCCTGACTGGGATTTTAACCAGTGACCCTTTGGTTCACAGACCAGCTGATTCACTCAATCCACTGAGCCACACCAGCCAGGGATTCTATGCTTGTCTTGTAGTCTTACTTACTGGGATAGTTTAGAGCTCCTTATCATTATAAATAATGTTAGTTATAGGGTTTTATTCTGTTTTTTGTTTATTTTTAGATATTCTTTATTGAGTTGAGGAAGTTTTCTTCTCTTTCTAGTTTACTAAGAGTTATGATAATAAATAGGTGTTGAAATTTGTCAAATGTTTTTAATCTGTATTATCTTGTGATCTTTCTTCTTTAGCCTGTTGATGTGATGATTATATTAATTGATTTTTTTTAAAAATGCTTTAAGAAATACACATGTGTATACACAGTACCAGTAGGAGAATCCTGAATGGTACACTACCCTACTTAAAATTGAATTCCCTACAGCTTCCAGTTCCCCTTATTTTTCTGTACTCATTTTTCCTCCATTGGATTCTTAACATTAAAACATACCCTTCAATTTACTCCTTTTTTTAGTTTATGATTTATTGCCTATCTTTCACTCACACTAGAAAGAAATTTCATAAAAGCCAAGAATTTTGTGAGTTTTATTCATGGCTATGTCACAGTAAAGGAAACCAATCAGACAATGCTTGAAACATGGTAGATACTGAATAAATATTTGTTGTATATTAATGGACTATGTCCTCCAAATATAATGCACAAGACAAAAATTATAATAATTATTTATCATTTAAAAACAACTTCACCACAATTATCTGAATGTTGAATAAGATTAATATTAACAATTCCTATGGTTTATAGAGCAATTATACTATAGAAAATATACCAAATATCTTTTTTTATTTTTCTGTGTTTTTTAATTGAATTTATTGCAGTGACTTTGGATAATGAAATTATATAGGTTTCAGGTATATAATTCTATAATACATCACCTGTATTTTGTATATTGTATTATGTCTTCATCAACCAAAGTGAAGTTTATTTTCATACATATTTATTCCCCTCTTTACCCTTTTTTACCTTGCCCTACCACCCTTTCCCTCTGGTAATCACCATATTGTTGTCTCTGTCTATGAGTTATTTTCTTTTTAATTGATTTTTGAATGTTGAACCAGTCTTGCATGCCTGGAATAAATCTCACTTGGTAGGTTTTATTTTTTTAATCAAGTCTAATTTATCTTTTTTTTATGCCTACATGTGCTATGAGTTGAAACTCATAGCTAAGGAACTTATGCCCAATTCAAGGTCACAAAGATTTACACCTATATTTTCTCCTACAAATTTTATAGTTTGAGCTCTTACATTTAAATCTATGATCCATTTTGTATTTATAAAATTTATATGGTGTGAAACGAGGGTCTGGTAACCTTTTTAATGTTCTCTTCCCACATGGAAAACATTCACTACCTTTCCAAAAGAGACAAAACATAGTCCTCTTTGATCATTGTATTCATTTCTGACTTTAAGATACATAATTTATTGTATTGCTGCTGATGTGACTCCTCATGGCTTGGTGACCTATGTACTAACAACACAAGTCATCTACACACCCAACATGCAAAATATAACAGTAGATTTAGATCAGGATAACAATAGTAAAAATGCCATTCAAAAAAAGGAATAACAAGAGACATCTGAAATCACTAATCATGAAAGCCTGCTATAGAATCCCTAGAAAAGTTCTATGGCCTGAAGTGGAGACAAGGTTAGTTATGGAAGAAAATGGAAACTCCTTGATTAGACTATTTTTTCTGCTCTTAAAGGCATCCCCTTGGGAATGTTTCCCTTGATCTCTGAGTTCCTCCTTCTGAAAGGTGCTTCCATGACCATTTTTTTTTCATAGCCAGATCAAAAGTGGAAATTAGATAATATCCCCTATTAGAAGTGTATGGTTTTAACAATGATGAATACAACTTTTCTGGAGAAAATCACAAACCTCTACTAAAAGATATTTTCAATGAGCTAACTAAATGAAGAAGTAAGCCATACTCAAAGACTGAAAACCTTAATATCATATACAAGGTATGTCCAGAAAAAGTCCAACCATTGTTCATATAATGAGAATGGTTTGCATGACATCGATGTAACCTGGCAGCCAAGGACAGCGGACTGGAATGCACATGCATGAACAATGATGACTTCACTGTACTAGTCAGTAAGGGCAGTGGATGCCGTTGAGTGAGCATGTGTATTGTGTGACCATTGTATTCAAAATGACTGAGCAGGTAGAGCAACACATCTGCATCAAATACTTCATTAAGCTTGAATACTCCTCCACAGAATCTATTTGGATGATTCAGAAGGCTGCAGCTATGGGCACCTAGGGATTGGTCGTTGCTTCATCATGACAATGCACCCACTCACGAGTCATGCAGAGTTTTTTCGTGAAACACTGGATCACCCAGGTGACTCAGCACCCCCACAGCCCAGATTTGGTGGCCTATGACTTCTGGCTTTTCCCCAAAGTAAAATCACCTTTGAAACACAAGAGATTTCAGATACTCCATGAGATTCAGGAAAATATGAGAGGTCAGCTGATGGCGATTGGGAGAATTGTGTGAGGTCCCAAGGTGCCTTCGAAGGGGACTAAGGCATCATTATCCTATGGGCAATGTTTCTTATATTTTGTATCTTCTTCAGTAAATGTCTCTATTTTCATATTATATGGCTGGATACCTTCTGGACAGACCTCATACATGTCAAATTCTGTAACTGCCTAAACTGATATATAGATTTGATACAATTCCAATCAAAATCTCAGCACATTTTTGCATGTATGTGTGTAACTAAGATTTGATTAGGCAACTGGAAACGTATATGAAAGATTAAGGAGGCAAAAAATTCCTGGAAAAAAACAATAAGGAAGGAGGATTTGCCTTAACAAATATCTAAACTTAAATGTTAAGACCAGGTATTAATAAAGAGATAGATAAGAGATCAACAAAATTGACTAATAGAATAGAATGGAAAGGCTGGAAGGAAATCTACATGGCTTAGAGGTGGCTGTTCAAATCAGGGGATAATGGATTTTCAATGAATGGTGCTGGGATAACTGGTTATCCACTTGGGAGGGGAGGGTAATCTCTACCTTCTACTTTACCAAAAAGAAGGAAAGAAGGAGTGGTGGGTTTTAGGTGAATTAAATATCTGAATATAAGAAGCAAAGTGATAAAACATTTTGCAAACAAAATAGTAGACTGTCTTTATACCTTTGAGATAGGGAATGATTTCTTAAGATAGATAAAGCACAATACTTAAATAAAAACAATTTATAAACTCAACGAGAGGGTATTATGCTAAATAAAATAATACAGGGCAAGACAAATACCGTATGATTTCACTCATACGTGGAATCTAAAGAACAAAATACATGGGAAAAAACCCAGAAGCTGACTCATAGATAGAGAAAACAAACTTAGGGTTGCCAGATGGAAGGGGGAGGGGGTAATTGGTGAAAAGATGAAGTGATTAAAAGGTACAAATTGCTAGTTAGAAAAAACACACAGGGATGTAATGTACAGCATAGGGAATATAGTCAACAATAGTGTAATAATTATATATGGTGCCAGGTAGATACTAGAATTATTAGGGGGACCATTTCATAAATTATGTAATTGACCTCTATGCTGTATATCTGAAACCAGTACAAAATAACACTGAATAATATTTCAACTGTAATTAAAAACTAAATAATTTATCTTCACTAAATGTAGAAAATTCTATATCATTTAATGTAGGATTTAAAATCAGGATTTGTATGCAGATTATATTTTAAAACTCCTAAAAATCAATGATAAAGTTCAAACAGCCAAATAGAAAAACAGCCAAAAGACTTGAAGAGACACATCACCTAAAAAGCCAATAAACATCTGAAATGATCCCAAACTCTTTAGATATGGTTTCAGTACAAATTAAAACCACAACAGGGGACTTCCGCCAAGATGGAGGCATAGGTGGAAACACTGTGCCTTCTCCCACAACCAAGTTTGAATACAACAAAGGTTTAGTAAACAAAGATGCAGCCAAAGAACAGAAAATTGAACTATACGGAAGTCCAACAACAACGAACCGTTCAACCAGGACCCCCGGTAAGAGGGGTGGAGCCAGAAGCGGAGCGGGGACAGGGTGAGCAGGAAAGATCCCCCATCCCAGGTGCACAGGCAGCCAAGGTAGCAGTGCGGATGCAGTGAGGGTGTGGGGCAGGCTGACCATGGTCATACATTAGCGTGCAGATAAACCAGCAGAGGAGTGAGCAGTGAGATGACTGCGCAGGCCCCAGGGGGCGAACCCAGTGAGTGCGCAAGGTGGCAGGCTGACAGAGGTCACTCATTCCTGAGCACTGAGATGGACCACGCAGCCCAGCAGCAGGAGGCGGCAGAGGGGACCACCATTACTTTCCTTTGACCCCGCCCCCACATACAGCATCACAACCCAGCAACTGAGTTGCCCCGCCCTGGTGAACACATAGGGCTCCGCTCCTCATACGTAACAGGTGCACAAACAGTCCAAAATTTGGCTCAAGAAGAACTCAAAGCCCCAGAGCTGATAACTCTAAGCAACCAGGAAATAGCAAACTTCTCAGATGCACAGTTCAAAATACTGGTGATCAGGATGCTCACAGAACTGGTTGACTTTAGCCACAAATTAGAGGAACATATGAAGGCTAAATAAACTAAGTGAAATGAAGGGAGATGCACAGGAAACCAATAGTGATGGAAAGGAAACTGGGACTCAAATCAACGGAGTGGGCCAGAAGGAAGAACGAATCATCCAACCAGAAAAGAATGAAGAAACAAGAATTCAAAAAAATGAGGAGAGGCTTAGGAACCTCCAGGACTTCTTTAAACGTTCCAACATCTGTATTATAGGGGTACCAGAAGGGGAAAAGAAACAGTCACGAGGGGTAAATCTATTTGAACAAATAATAAAGGAGAACTTCCCCAGTCTGGCAAAGGAAATACACTTCCAGGAAATCCAGGAAACTCAGAGAGTCCCAAAGAAGTTGGACCCAAGAAGGAACACACCAAGGCACATCATAATTACATTAGCCAAGATTAAAATGAAGGAGAGAATCCTAGAAGCAGTAAGAGATAAGGGGACAGTCACCTACAAAGGACTTCCCATCAGACTGTCAGTGGATTTCTCAAAAGAGACCTTACAGGCAAGAAGGGGCTGGAAAGAAGTATTCCAAGTCATGAAATCCAAAGACCTACAGCCAAGATTGCTTTATCCAGCAAAACTTTCATTTAGAATGGAAGGACAGATAAAGTGCTTCTCAGATGAGGTCAAATTCAAGGAGTTCATCATCACCAAGCCCTTATTATATGAAATGTTAAAGGGACTTATCTAAGAAAAAGAAGATGAAAAATATGAACAGTGAAAGGACAGCAAACTCACAGTTTTTAACAACCACACCTAAAACAAAAGCAAACTAAGAAGACAGCTAGATCAGGAGTGGAACCATAGAAATGAAGAACACATGGAGGGTTAGCAACAGGGGAGTGGAGGAGGAGAAGGGGGGAGAAGGCACAGAAAATAGCATAGATGGTAGGTAGAAAATAGATAGGGGGGAGGGCAAGAATAGTAGGGGAAATATAGAATCTAATGAACTTGAGACACGTGGTCATAAACTAAAGGGGGGAATGGTGGGGGAGGGGTGTGCAGGGTGGAGGGGAATGAAGGGGGGAATAGAACAACTGTAATGGTACAATCAATAAAATATATTTTTAAAAAACCACAACAAAATATCATTTTACACTCACCTAACTAGCAAAATTTAAAAAGTCTGACAACCTCAGTTAATAAGGATATGATGTTCAAATTAGTACCACTGCTATAGAAAACCCTTTGACATTATCTAATAGTATTGAAGATGAGCGTATTCTATGACATATAAATTATCTTCCTGGAGAGGAGAATTATTAGTGAAAATTAATGAATGTCAAGAGTATAGTGTTAAATGAAAAGAACAAATTGAAGAAGAATATGAAATATGATTGCATTCTTGTAAAGCTCAAAATAATATAAAAAACAAAGTCATGTTTATTAAGGGATACTAACACATATGAGAAGATGTAAATAAAAGCAATGAAAAGCTTACAGGTAGAGTCAGAACAATGGAAACCTCTGACTGGAAAGAGGCATGCAGGGATTTTATACAATAATGAAATTCCTTTGGGGAGTCTGTGTTGCTTGGATATATACACCTTCTATACCAAATCCGCCCCAAAAAACTTTATTTATGTGTATAACATATATAACATACTTGTATGCCTTTTTATCTACTGAACATTAGATAAAATCTACCCCATCAAAATAAAGAAACAATATGACAACCACCAGCCACCAATTTACCCACCACTAGTTGTGAAATAAAGCATGAGTAATCCATCAGCTTCACTCTTTATATTTAAAATGTTATGTGATTGTTATCAGTATATTTTTATGTGAATATCTCAAAACTGAGCTTGCCAAAACACTGTGAATCTTCTGGCTTCTCAGTTTTAGATGATGTTAAAAATTGGAAGGCAGCAGGGAACAGTAGCAGACTTGTCCAGAATGAGCTACCACAAACTGTGCTTATGATGATATTCCTTCTTTATACCCTTACCTCAGATATCTTGTAGCTAAAAACATCTCACAGTTACGTTTTTCAGCTTCCAGAAGAAGGTTAGTGACAGTTATGGAGATATTAGACCTAGAGAAAACATA
This sequence comes from Sturnira hondurensis, assembly GCF_014824575.4. Taxonomy (NCBI): domain Eukaryota; kingdom Metazoa; phylum Chordata; class Mammalia; order Chiroptera; family Phyllostomidae; genus Sturnira; species Sturnira hondurensis. The sequence continues at coordinate 32,655,958 of NW_028082759.1, forward strand.
AAAGTAAGTTTGCCTGTGACAAAGTAATCATCGGCATTTTTTTTTTTTTTTGGCAATCTGTGAGGAAGAATATTGTAAAGGTGCTGTCCATGACTTGCATCAAACCATCTCCTGCTCTAACTTAGAGCCCCATTCATAGGCCACGGTCTAATGGTGGTTCTGGTGTTACAGGTCAGACAAAATTCCTCTGTGGACTCTTGTCTTCTTTTCCCAAATTTTCCATGATGAAACCATCTTCTTGCCTGTTGGTGTCTCAAGTACTCAGGGCATAATGGCCAACTTGCTCTGAGCTTTCTGGTGGGTAACATCAAAATGGGTAGCCCAGCATAGTGGGAGCACATGGGCTTTGTGACAGCCTGGTGTTGGACCAACTCCTCCACTTACCATCTGTGTGTCCTTGGGAAATTGCGTAATCCATCCTAGTCTTCCAATTTCAAAATGAGAAAGATCATCATGGAGTTGTTCTGAGGGTTAAATGTGTCAATATACAAAACACCTGGCTTTGGTAGGCACTCCAGAAAAGCCATTCCCCATTTGGTAGGTGCTCCTTCCCCAGCCATTCTTTTTGCAATGGCGAATAAATTCCTATATCCCAATGTTCTGAATACCTGTTTAGAACCGGCCAAAAGCTAGGATCTAAGATTATTTCGGGATGCTCAAATTCCTATTCTTATCACCTGTGATTATAATGCCCCCAAAATGCTTTATGGGCATTTACAGCAGTTTCCTGATGAATGAGCTTTATACTACAAGCAACTTCACATTTATTTTAAAATTCTTGTGAGAAGCTAGCAATTAAGTCTGAGCATAATTGAGACTATAAATAAACTAAAGATAAAACAAAACTACTAAAAACAAATATGAAATCCAAAACAAACATAAAATGTGAGATGAAGGAGCTTATTTGATTTTTTTTTACCAGTGAGGGAAGAGTTCTGGATTTATTTATCCATTTTTTATTAAATTTATTGGGGTGACATTTGTTAATAGGGTCATATAAGTTTCAAGTGAACATTACTATGATACATGATCTGTATATTGCATTGTGTACCCACCACCCATAGTCAAATCATCTTCAGTCCCCATATATGTGGCCCTTTAACCCTCTACCACCCCCTTCCCTTTGGTAATCACCATACTATTATTTATCTGTGTCAATGAGTTTCAGTTTTATATCCCACATGTTAATGAAATCATATGGTTCTTAGCTTTTTCTTACTGATTTATTTCAGTTAACATAATATTATCAAGGTGCATCCATGTTATTGCAAATGGCAGTATTTCATCTTTTTCTAAAAAATTATTTACACAATAGAATACTATGCAGCAGAAAAAAGGAACTCCTGCCCTTTACTACAGCATGGATGGAGCTGGAAAGCATTATGCTAAGAGAAATAGGTCGGATGGTGAAAGACATGTACCATATGATCTCACCTATAAGTGAAACCTAACCAATAAAACAAAAAATGAGCAAAATAGTACCAGAGACCTGGAAATAAAGAACAAACTGACAGTGACCAGAGTAGGGGAAGAGGGAGATAACAGGGAAAAGAAGGGGAAGGTGCAAACAAAGGAACAGGAATAGAAGACTCATGGGCATGGACCATGGGGGGATTGACTGTGGGAGTTGGAGACAGAGTAGGGGTGAGCAATGGGGAAAAAGGTGGGACAGTTGTAACTGAACAACAAAAAAAATTTTTAAGACACTTAGATTTTTTAAATTTTATGTTGTTAAATATAGGTAGCATATTATTCAACAATTGGAAAGTGAAAACTATCTGCTTTTAAAAATTTGTGTGTAATTAAATATAAATAATATTTTGACAAGCTGGAAAATAAAACTATTGCAAGCCTATTTTAAGGGACTTAATCATAATCAGCTAATGTTGATTAAGTCTCCTTAGTACTTGGCTTTGTGTTTTCCTTTGTGGAATATTAAATAGCATGAGAATATTGATTCTTGCCCTCTAAGGCTTTAAATTCTAGGATATCTCATTCATTTGGGAGAAAATAATTCTTTCATTTTGAAAAGAGTAAGCAGATGGTTTAATCCATTGGGTTTAGTTTTAAACAAACAAACAAAAATATTTCTGAGGTATAGAAAAACTAAGTGAAACAGATAGAAACATGTCAAACATATAATTTGGCTCTGTGGAAGCATTAGTATTAAGTGTTAAATATGCACAGTACTAACACACTTAACATTCTTCTCCAGTTTCCAAGAGGTTGTAATGAAATCAACAAGAATTTTTCCAATACCTACAATGGGCCTCGTCGCTACACAGAAATTCTACCACCATTGGTTGACTTCGTATTTGTTGAACACCTACCATGTTCCAGATACAACTCTAAGTCCTGGAGACAAGAGACTTGGACAATACAAACTTTCTACTTGTTCATTCAGCACCAGTGGTATTGAACTGTTTTCTAAATCTAATACCAATAAACATGCAAGGAACTTTGAAATGTGTTTTGTCTGATATTTCACTTTATAATGAATAAGACTGAGGCAATGTCAGAATGTGCATTGTATGCATAGGAAAGCCTGTAATACATAGATTGCAAGAATGCAGAATTATTTGAACCTCACCCTGAACTATAGATGGAGATCTACACCATCACAAAATGTCTGTTATAACTTTGGTTTCCAAACACAAATAAATTTCACAGAAGTTAGAATCTGAGGTTAATTGATATTTAGTACATATTGACTACACTTAGGAAAACTTCCAACTGTACAATAAAATAATAACCAAAAATGTCTTTGTGAAGATTGGTTCTAAAGCAGGGGGTAAAACACAGAACCTCCTGGACAAGAACTTCCAAACAAGTCTCCCATCTCTTCTCTTGCCCACCTGTGATCAGATTAACCTATGGCAGCCAGAGGAACCTCTGAACATGCAGGTCTATATATGTCTTTTACCTGCATAATGCTTCAAGATTTCTCAATGCAGAAATCTTGAGATCTACTCTGTGGTATCAACTGTGATGTCTAATTTTATGTGTGAACTTCACTGGACCATGGGGTACTTAGATATTTAGCTAAATACTTCTGGGGGTGTCAGTGAGGTATTTCTACATGAGGTGAGTAGTTTAAGTAGTAGGCTAGGTTAAGCAGTTTTCCCTTCCCAATGTGGGTGGGCGTCATGCAATCCATTGAGGGCCCAAACGAAACAAAATGGCAAAACCAGAATTCTTTCTCTCTCTCTCTCTCTTTCTGCCCCAGACCCTGACTGCTTGATACGGGACATGGGCCTTCTCCTGCCCTCAGACTAAGACTTATTCTCAGGCCTTCACATTCCGACTGAACTATACCATCAGCTTTCCTAGATCTTCAGCTTATAGATGGTAGATCATGAAACTTCTCTCGCTCCATAATTCTGTGAGCCATTCCTTATAATAAATAGATGTAATATGATATCATATATGTATACATAAAGGTAAGACATTAAGGTACATGTACATCTGAAACACATATAGCATTGGTTCTGTTTCTGTGAAGAACCCTGACTAATACAACAGCCTAAAGGCATCTACGTAATCAGGTCCATGCCTGCCTCACAAGTCTCGATTTACACACGTCTCCTCCTGCTCCTAGGGCTCAGCCACACTGACATCTCCCTAACTCTCACATACCTCAGGAGGCCCAGCACCTTCTCCACTCAGGACCTACTCATATTCTGTCCCCTTCTCAGAGCACACACCTGTGCGCTTCTTCCTCAGGACATATATGTACACTGTCACCTCCTTTCTCTGGAATATTTTTCCTCCCACTGTACACTATGCTCATTGCAAATGATCTAACAGATCTCAGTGTTAATGTTGATTTCTGAGAGAACCCTCCTATCCCCAAATTACATTAAGACCCCCTTTTATCTGCTCCCATAATCCTGGGCTTTGTCCTTCATAGCATTTTCACAATTGTCTATCAGTAATTACTTGTTAATGTCTGCTTCTTCTGTTAAATCATGAAGCCCATGAGAACTGCAACCAGGTTTGCAGTGCAGGCTGGGTCTGCGTTTTGCCTTTTTACAACTATATCCCTATCACTGAGCACGGTGCCTGGTATATAACAACAATGCTTAATGTATGCATAAGTCAGCGAGTGTGTAAGAGATGAGTTAATGTCATCCTCAAACTGGGTCTATCATTTACTGGTATACCAGAGTCACCACTTTGGATAGTTTTGTAGTCAAAGTAGACTTTTCATCAGCAACTATGAATTGAGGACATCTTTATAATCCTATTACTTAGCATATTGCCTGGTAAATAATAAAGGTTTTGTAAATGTCTGATGATGGATAGATGGGTGAAGAAAACCAAACCTACTAATTAACTTTGTCTGTAGTTAGATTTGCCTTTTTGTATAAGCATAATTATCACCATCTTCAAATGAGGGAAACAAATATGCAGAGATTTGAAAACATGCAGAGTGGTGCGGTGGGCAGGGGGTGCATGTTAAAAGATAGAAATAATAAAAGGAAAAAACATTTAGGCTCCCCCTGAGCTCTTAAAGTCTTGTTGTCTATAATAGGTATTTGGCACTTATATACTGAACTGTGCGTTAACTTTATATGCATGTGCGCTTTATCACCACAACCATATGACCAGCTTCTCATGGTCTAAAGACATATCTTACAATTCCCTATATTTTCCCCTCAACCTCAACACTTGGCACAGCACCTAGAGTGCAGGAGGTACTCTGCAAACACTGAGCATAGTGCAATGCAGTGTTACTGTAGTCTCACTGGCCAGGTCCTTCTCATGTGCCGTGGGTAAATTCTAGTTTTGACTCCCTGAGTCTTACACAGCCTTTATCCAGCCTGAGGTTTCATCCCTGGTTGCTAGAATAATGCTGTTTTGTTACCTAAGTTGCAAACACGGGACGTAGAGTTGGATAAAGAAAAGATGAAAGTTGTCAATGCAGAGCTCAATTTACTAAAAATCTAAGTTAGAGTGGCAATTGTGACAATGGTTAAAATAATGGTAAGTTAAAAATGGCCATTGTAAGTTTTGATTAGAATAACTGTAATTTAATCATGTATTTTGTGTTAATAATTAACCCAGGCAAAGATTACAATGCAGTTTCTGAAAGAAAAGACATCTGAGAGATTTGTGTATTTGTGATAAGTTGCTAAAATCCAAAAGAATAAAAGATCACACTTTCAAGGTTATAAACAATATTTTGCTAGTTGTTAAAAGTTCTCATAGAAGATAAAATAAAGAATTGAAGCACCAAATCCTGTCAAGACCGAGTACTTAGAAAAAGAGAGAGGAAGGGATGAAGGGAGGGAAGCTGGGGGCAGGGAGATGGTGTGAGGGCGGGGCTAAGTCAAGAAAATTGAAAGATTCTCAGAGGTTGCCATTCCTTGGCTTACTTGCTCTGCTCTCCTCTCAGCACTAACGGAGCAACCTGTCGTCTGCAGGCTTGGTCCCACTGGGTTTTTGAATCAACCCTGTCTTCTGTACAAAGCTGGATCAGCCACAGGACTCATCTCCCTTTCCTGGGCAGGAGATGATAGCACTCCAACATCCACCTCTATGTACCGTTACTTACATGCAAATTTTACAAATTATATTACAGTACTATATCATATACATCGTAATACATATATAAGAGTATATATTTTTAAAAGAATGAGATGAAAACAAATATAAAGGGCAGTGCCAGTATTTCTCTTCTTCACTCCAGTGAATCAGCAAGCACACTCCCTGGGATGAGCGTTCCCAGCTTGGAGACCTCTGGTGGAAGCACCTCTTGGAAGCCCCAGCTGTGTTTTTCCCATCTGGGTGACTGCGCTTCTGCCTTCCTGATTGGTCCTCGGGTTCCCTCTTCCTACCTGCCCACCAAGGGCAGGCACACTCTTCTGAACAACAACCTGTTTATGTGGACTCCTAAAACCCTGAGTTATTTGGTTTTCAATCCTTTCCTCCTGGGATCCGGGACCCTGCTCTTAAACCTCCACTGAGGTTTGCAGAATTTGACCAGCAGACACACTGAACACCTGCAACCACAAAGGTGCCACTCGACCGGCTCAAGCTTTGGCTCTGTTACATCAGAGCCTCAGGGCATGAGGCCACTACAGCGCTGTTCCTCAGGAAGCGAATCAGGAGTTGTTCAAATACAACCATTGTCAGGTGTTTTGCCTATCACAATAGGTACTTTTTTCTTTTGAGTCACCTGATACACAAGCAGAGCTATGTCCATCTGACAGACTACAGCAGCACAAATCAGAGTGTTTATTATAATGTATGTCTCATATATCTTCGGTGTCAGTTGTATTCACTTTCCTATTAATCATTAGCATACTAATTAAATAAAAATTCATTTATTATCATATTTTAGATTAGATTGGCTTTCCCCCACAAAGCCATCTGGTGTGTCTTCTTCCATACAGTCTCTCAAAAATGCAATCTAAGGATTATGAAACACTCTGAAAATGTAATAACAAATAGCACAGCGTGTTTAAAAAAACGTCTTCAGAAAACAAGACAATTGTTTTTGTTGAGCTCCCTGATATCAGTGGTAGGAGTGAACTGTGAGTCTGATACAATAACGAGGCCATCTGGAATACACAGCATCTCCAGTCACAAGATTCTCAAGTCAGGAGTAAGTGGCTTAGAGTTAGGCCTCAGATTCTCTCCTCACTCTAAAATCCTGTCATTCTTGAAATCCTCATAGTTGACTAACCAATTACCGAAAGAGAAAATATAAAGAAAAGAGTTAAGAAAATCTTGTTCTAAAAGTGCTATGCCTCAGGGTAATAAAGTATGTTTAAATTTGGTTATCTCACAGGAAATGTTGCAATGAAAAAAATAAAGACAAAAGTAAAAATCATGTTGTACCTATCAGTATATCAAAAAGAGGCAACTACAAAATTTGTCAAAAACAAAAACAAAACACAAAGCTTCTCAAACAAGATAACTGTCACTAAATTGTTAATATAAAGAAACATTGAGAATGAAAATATCATTATATTTAACCTTAACTTTATATTTCAACTTAAACTTGATAAAACAGAAAACTATCAGGAAAAATCCAGAGTTAGATCAAAGCACAACCAGAAAAACTAAAAGAAAAAAAAGGAACATTCACCAGACTGCATTATTTCAACAAGAAATATTTCATTATTAGAGATTGGTTATTAAAATCTCTAATAACTCTCAGATTAATTATTATATTTTTCAATTCTTAGAATTTCCAGTTTACTCGCTTTCAAGTTTGCAAAATCATTTTTCGTAGCTTCCAGTTTCTAAAGACAGGGTTTGATCTCCCTTAGCACAATGGTTTCTGTAGACCTGCCTCTAGGAATTCCACCAGCCAGGTGTCCCACAGGCCTGCTTCAGTGGCCTGCTGCTTGTGTTGGTTCTCATTCACGCTTTCTTGTCTCCCTGTGTGCCTGGTTATCTTTAATAGTATAATGGACAGCATGTTGAAATAAAAACCTCAGTGTACTAAATTGAGGCTGAGGATGATCTTTGTCTTCCTCCAAGAGAAGATCGTTATTTGCTTCTGCCGGCAGTTGAGAGACACTGGCAATCTAGGTTCCATTTGTTCAAACTTCAGAGTTTGAAGTTTTGGGGCCCCCAGGTAACTTGAACGCTGGCTGGAATCCATGGAAGAGTGGGCTTATGCCTGATTCACTCTCACTGCTAGGGTGCAGCCTTTTGGTGCCTCCTCCACAATAAGGGTGTTCCCATGGACACCCGACTTTTGGTATCCCTGGACTCCAGTTTGATCCCCACTGCCCTGTGAGGTGACTGCAAGCACCATTCAGCCTGTCAGCCACCTGTTCGCTGTTGGCAAATGCACCCTACAAAGTAAAAGCGATTCCAATGTCAGGCTCATATTTCTGGATTTCTGTCTTCTCCAAGGTCTTGGCAAAGTAATTCTTTACTCTCTTGTCAGTTCTTACATGCTTTTTGAAAGATTTCTAAATATTTTTCAAGGAGTGTTGATCCAAATCACCTAGTTCCTCATTAAAGGGGGCAGAAGTTGAACCATAGTTCAAGTTTAAACACCTGCTGAAAATAGAGTTACAGCAGGAAGTAAGCATATATCATTGCTCTTTTAAAGTTTTCTATTGAACAACTAATATACGCCATTGTTTACTTATTCCACAAGAAAGTATTTAATAAATTTCATACAAATTTTAAGATGGGTTTCATTTAAATATGTATTAAGCATAAATAATTAGCCTCCAGATAATAAATATATCATTATACAAATATTTATTGAGAATCTATGGGCCAGTTTTATTTTAGATGCTTGGGACTCATCAGTGACAAAAACAAAAACTTCCTTACCTTTATGGTACTTATGTTCTAGTGATAAGAGGCAGTAAATAACAATTAAGTATATAAAAGGGTAAATTATATACTGTATCATGTATTAGTATATAATATTGGAAGGTGGTAGGTGTTATGAAAAACAGTGAAGTAGAAAAGAAATTTGAAGGTCAGGACAGAAACAAGAGTTCATAATTTTCTACCAGGTGGCCAGAGTGCAGTTCATTGAAAAGATGAAATTTCAGCAAAGACTTGAAGGTGGTGAGGAAGTTACCCATGTGTATATCCTGTACAAAGGGAATAGACTATGGGAAGACCCTAAGCTAAGAAGGTGTCCAACCTAATCAGGAAACATCAAGGAAACCATACGGCTAGAGCAGAGCAACAGAGAGTATGAAGAACAAAAGACAAGCTGAGAGAGATAATGGGCTGGTGTAGGATAGGGAAGGTCCTAAAGAGCACGGGAGCCATTGTAAGAGGCTCCTCATTGCACTCTTTCACTCTGAGTGCAACCAGGAGCCTTATACTAAGCAGAGAAGAAACTTACTTGCCCATTCTGAGTGAGATGTTGAGACTAGGTGAAGGAAAGATAGGAGATGAGATAGGCACTCACCTCAGTAACACGGAAAACAGACTATGCTGTCTCTATATACTTTGAAAGTATTTTCAAACAAAAATCAGTGAGATTTTGACAAATTTGATGTGGAGTGTGAGGGAAAAAATGAGGCAAGTGTATGTCTTCAAGGTTTGGGAGGTTTGGGAGGTTTGGGCCTGAGCAACCATAGAGATGGGGAAGGTGGAGGACAGAGGAGCTCTAGGGAAGATTACAAATGCAGTTCGGGTTGAGTTTGACATGTCTTAGCAGAGGTGGATTCAACCTGTTGCTATAGGTTTCTTTCTTAGTTCAAATTATAACATAAACCTTATACTCCACAATGTCATTTTGCTCCTTGACTGGAAAAACATTTGCTTTCTGGGTCCTTGCAGCTTGTTTTCCTGAAAGGGTGGGCTCCGGCTGAGTTAGCACCTCAGCCCTGGCCCTTAGGAGCTATGTGACCTTGGTGAAATCTCTGGTGACAAAGCCTAGCTCCGGGCTTAACACACCTATTTCCCTTCTTCCTGGAACCACAGAAGTACCAGGCTCACTCGAAATTATGTGTAGCCATGCTACAAAGTCCCTGCCCAGGACATGTGAGTAAAACTGATGTGTGTCACCCCTGGACAGACCAGGTCAGAACAAGCACTCCACACTCTCACTGGCTTTGGCTCCCAGCCAGGGGCAGAGGACACAGGGATGGGCCCCTCATGACGGCAGAGTCACTAGGTGAAAAGAACCTGTGCTCAAATGGCTGCACGGAACAGAACAGTACTCTTCCAGACCCTCATTTCATACAGAAAGAAAAAAACCTAGATTATATTAGATAACACGGATGTTGAGGTATTAAGAGCAGTAATTTACCCTGTCTAATAAACAGCCTAATCTTTTATTTCCTCATCTGTGAACACAAAAATAATAGAAACTACCTCACAGAGTTGATGTTAGGTTTGAACGAGATGACAAACGTGAAGTGCTTTGCAGTGTTTGGCACAGAGTAAGGCTGTATAAACCGTGGCTATTTTATAGTCACCATCGTCATTGCCATCCTCATGATCTCCCTCTCTCTCATAGTTTAGCTGAAACATGTTCTATATCCCTTAAAGCAACCTTGTGTTCCAAAAATAATTTTTTGGCAGTGCTCACTGGGCAGCATACTTCCAAGACCCGATATCTGACCGTCGCAGTCTGATAGCAAAGCTCATGGAATATTGTTAAACCTTTTCTGGCTCAGAACAGTTTTTGTTGGATAAGGTTAGGCTTTTTAATGCCTATCATTTACTGAATAATTAAAGCCATTATTTCCAATTGCTGTTGGGCATGCAAATGTAGAAAATCCTCTTAGAGAAACCATCTGATATAACTTATTTGCTATAAAACACATGTAGCAAGAAACTCCTTACATACCATCTCTATAAGTGCTTGTCAATTGACTAGTGGTATTTCTTTTTTCAATCTTAAGTTTCCTAATCATTTCCTTTTTTCCTTTCTTTTTTTTTTGCTTAGATTTATTTAATTATTGTTCAAGTACAGTTTTCTGTCTTATATTCCCAGCTGTTTGCTTACCAGCTTCTTTTTTCAATAAAACATTATTTGTTACTTGGATGAATATCAACAGAACACACCTACTCTTCCAACCCCAGTTTCCTTGACATCATGAGACAACAAGCTTGAATTCACAACAGGTTAGATAAGTGAACCTCAAAAGTAAATCTGGTTATTGAGCATGAAATACAAGTTTATGTTATACAATTAATTCTTCCCAAGGAAAAGTATCATTTAAAGCACGTTTTAAAAGAAAAGATGGAAATAAATCTAAGCTGCAAATAGAAACCCAAATCCAAATAGAAACAAGCAGCCTTCTAACATACTCTCCAAAAATTCTCTAAAATTTTCTCAAATAAATAATATTACTTTGTACCCTGACTGGTATAGCTCAGTTGGTTGGGTGTCATCACACAAAGCAAAAGGTCACTGGTTTGATTCCCAGTCAGGGCATATGCCTGGGTTGTGGGTTCGGTTCCCAGTAGGCAGGGCACGCAAGGGGCAACCAATCAATGTTTTTCTCTCACATTGATGTTTCCCTTTCTCTTTTTCCCCCTCTTTTCCTCTCTCTCTAAAAAATACATACATGCATTTTTTAAAAGATAAAAATAATATTACTTTGCATTCATAATGTCTTCTCTTTATCTCTTTGCCCAACATAGCTAAGTGAACACTGAGCTACCACACTGTGTTGAAGCCACACAGAATATCAAGAATCACAGGCTCGCTTTACATGTAGCTAACTATATATTTAAATCTATAGCTCAGAAAGTAATCTTACTTTGTTTTGACTATACTTTTTTCCAAAAGTGAATTAAGGTGGTTTATAAACATATGCACAAAAAATTACTTGTAATATAGTAAGAATAAGCAGAAATACAGAGAAAACTAGGTAAAGGGAAAATAAAACAAAGCTATTAGGTAAGCATAAAAACAGTAATAAATGCTACTGAATATTAGCCACAAATTTTGCTCCCAGATTCTTGAAAATGAGTGAAAAGAGAAACATGATCATTCATATAATTCATAAAGTTTATGACCATAACATTGTGAACAATGACCAGACCAATAGCCTTACACTAAATAAAATAAATTTCACAGAGCTATCTATTTTAACCTCCACTAATATAAAAAGAAAAACTTCAAAAATCTCAGCAGCACAAATGTCAAAAATGAAAGGACATTTTACCACCTATTGTGTCTGTAGAAACTCTTGTATAGGGCCAAGATTACAATGCTATTATCTGTGGAGGTAGATAGACTTGGATTAATAAAAACTTCCTACAGGATTAATTTGGGCTATTTATATAAAGGCCAGAAAGGGTCCAGGGTATTTACAGACAAAGCGTGATGGGAAATATAAGAGAATAAGTGATCCAAGAGGTGAGAATGGCAGAACAATTTCCCTGGTAAGAGGAAAGTGGCTGCACCAGCCTGCCTCCCCACCGACAGTACAGGAGGGCCCACCTCCCCCGTGTCCTCACCAGCACCTGTTTGTTGGCTTATTGATGGTAGCCATTCAGATGGGTGTCAGGTGATACCTCATTGTGTTTTTCATTTGCATTTCTCTGACGATTGATGATGTTGAACATCTTATATGCCTACAGGCAACCTGTATGTCCTCTTTGGGGAATTGTCTATTCGGGTCCTTTGCCCATTTTTCAATTGGCAAAGATTGTTAGTTTTTTAGTGTTGAGTTGTATAAGCTCTTTATACATTTTGGATATTAACCCCTTAGCAGATGTATTGGCAAATTCGTTTTCCCACTCAGTGGGTTGTTTTTTTCATTTTGTTCACAATTTCCTTTGCTGTCCAAGAACTTTTTAGTTTGATGTAGTGTTGACTGGTGCAGCAACTATGGAAAGCAGTATGGAATCACCTCAAAGAATTAAAAATGGAACTGCCGCCCTGGCTGGTGTAGCTCAGTGGATTGAGCACAGGCCTGCAAACCAGAGGATCGCAGTTCAATTCCCAGTCAGGGCACATGCCTGGGTTGCAGGCCAGTTCCCGGCAGGGCATGCAGCTCCTGGCAGGGGGTGCATGAGAGGCAACCATACATTGATATTTCTCTCCCTCTCTCCTTCCCTTCCCCTCTAAAGATAAATAAATAAAATCTTTTTTTAAAAAGTTTAAAAAAATGGAACTGCCTTATAACCCAGCAATTCCACCTCTGAGAACTTATCCAAAGAGACCTAAAACACTAATCTGAAACAATGTAAACACTGTTCATTGCAGCATTGTTTACAGTAGCCAAGATTTGGAAGCAGCCCAAGTGTCCATCAGTAGGTGAATGGATAAAACAACTATGGAACATTTACACAATGGAATACTACTCAGCTATAAAAAAAGAAGAAGAAGAAGAAAATTTTACCAATTGCAACAGTATGGATAGACCTGAAGAACATTATTCTAAGTAAAATAAGCCAGTAAGGGAAAGAAAGAAAAGTACCATATAATTTCACTCATCTGTGGAATCTAATAAACAAACTGAGCTAGCAAGCAAAATAGAGACAGGCTCATAGATGGAGAGCAGGCTGACAGCTCTGGGCAGGGGGCAGTGGTGGAAAAAGAACTGATGGATACGGGCAACACCGTGGTGAATTAAGGGGGTTAGGGGCATGGAGGTAAAAGAGTATAAGTGGGATAACTGGTAATGGAAAAAATATAATAAAAATTAACTATTAAAAAAGACACTAAAAAAGAAGAACATGAGACTTGACAGTAGAATCTGATTAGTTGACAAAGGAAAGAAGGGGCAGGTGTAGAACACATGGTCCCACTGGAATGGGAAGCATGGAGGAAACATAGTAGAGGGTCTTTAGCACCCGCAACAGTGCTTGTTTTTGATTTGCTGGAAAACAAGAACGAGTGAAAGAGACTGACAAAGTGTATGATGTCAGAGCATGATTGGTGAAGTGTTCTAACCAAAACAAACCTGCAAATAACTGAATGAGTAAAATAAGGAAAAAGACTTACAGTGAGCAAGATGCCATGGTCCAACAAGTTCGGCCCCGTCTTTGGGACCTCACTTTCCCACCAGTCTGCGAGTTCTTCAGGAGGAGAGATGTGGTAGAGAGGTAAGAAAGGGGGAAAGGAGGCTGCCTGGAGCTTACATCTTATTTATCTGTATTCTCAGTGCAAATGCAAGAATGGCATGTAGCTGACATTCAGATTTTAGTTTATTAGAAATAAACACAATACCCAATGTGTTCAATGGAAGTAATTTATGGTAAGTTAGATTTTGTAAATGAGTGGATGGTAAGGTAAGAAAAAGAGATATTAAATATCACCCCAAACACGAGTAGTAGAAAACAGAATGAGAGCAATGTTGTGAACTGAGAAGGCAAGTTAGATTTTGGGCAGCCCGAACTGCAAAGCTCTTTGCCACATTGTTTCAAGTGGCAATGATCCAACCTAGTATTAGACTTCTTGTGACAAAAAATTGAATATGTACTTCAACAAAGAGATACAGACAAGAATAGTAGATTAAACCATGATGTTATCCACATGCAGATAATAATTAAATTTCATAGAATGATGATCTTTTAAAAAGGACAATAAAAGTGGAGAATAATAATAAAACTTAATTTAATGAAAGGAACACTTGATTGGGAGTCAAAAGACAAAAGATTGGCTCTCGGCTCCAATGCGAGTTCTCTGTCAGATTCCCATAAGTCACTTCAGCTCTGGGTTCTGGTTTTCTCAGCTGTAAAATGGGAGTGAAGTACATGAGCTCAGTGGTTATCGAACTGAGCTTGCTATCCAGGCTTCAGGGCATCCTGAAGTGAAGAAGAGGCCTACAGGCCAGGCCTCAGGCCCCAGACCAGGGAGTGTTATGAGCAGAATAGATCTACTTCAATCTTTTACCTACAACTTTTGTAAAAGGCTCCTATATGTGGATTCTTTAGAATAAAAAGACCTACTGCTTTCAAACAGCTGGAAAACCATTAGGCTGGATGATCTTGATCTTCCTACATCTATAATAAATCCTATTTAAGTTAGAAACATACTTGAGCAAGCAATGTGAGCTGGTGCTATTTATTCCATCTTACAGATTAGAAACAAGGAAGAAAAGTCAAAGCAAATTCTCATTGATGGAAATGCCAAGACCAGCATCTAAGTCAGCTGGCTATCAAGCCAGAGGTCATATTGCCAAGTTTTAAAGCCTTTATGTGACGGAAAGAATTCTGTCCCATGATTTGGTGATGTTGCAATAAGCATACAAGCACATGATGTGGTCTCAATTTGTAAAATCATTTCACATAAAAAGCATGCATAAACATTTGCAGCAATATGTTTGGAGTCTGTGGACATCTGTAATTTAAATGATTCCAAAAGGATTCTGTTTTTGTTTCCTAAATATAGAGTTTATTTTCCCAATTTTGGCCTTTGCTGAACTGCCCCACCCACTGAGTCTCAGATTGGGTTCCTGCATCTTATAATTATAAGTTGATGAATCAAGGAAAATGTTATTTGACACAGAAAACTCACAGTCCACAGTTTTGTCAGGGTAAATTATGTAAAATGTAGCCATTGTGCAAAATTAACATTTGATGGACATGTTTGTCTTTTATTCTTAAGGTATTGATTTAAGTGGCATTAGCATTACTGAGCCATAATTTATGTAAAGCAATATGAGTAAAACTGTAAGAACAATTGCAGTCTTCACAGTAATTACACTTGTGTCTGAATTTGTCTAAGTAGCTAGAGTTATCAAGACCATGGCAGCCACAGGTGGTTGTTACAAGATCGTTTTTGAAGCCAGACTGCCTATAATCCTATGTCATTTACTAGCTGTGTGACCTTGAACTAGTTACTTAACCTCTCTGTGCCTCTGTTTCCTTTTCTTTACTACAGGAATATTAAGGAGTCAATGAATATACACAGTTTTTAAATAAATGAATTATAGATTATATATTTATATTTATATAGAAATAAATTTTTTTAAATAAATAAGTTGGCAAAAATTTTTCTGTTATCTAAGCTACTGTTATTTGGGGTCTGTTACAAGTAGACAAGCCTAACTAGAGCAGCCTGTTTACACTAACATAAACATGCTAAGGAAGGAAAAAGAGGTGGGCAAAAGTAGGTTTACAGTTGTCAGTAAGCAAAACACAATTTATTCTTGTATTATTATTCATTAGTTATTGTAGTATTTTCCACACAAACCATTGTAACCTCATTTTGCCCCACCCTGTGCAATTTGTTTCTCATCCATGGAAGGGATATAACTTTTCAAAGGAAGAATAATGAGTAACAAGGTCAAGCAGCATCAATTTTTTTTAATTAGCCTTTTTCCTTTCTTTTCTCCTCTCTTCCTTTATGAATAATTCATTCTAAAAGGCATTAGACAGAAAAAAGTAGGAATCTGAGAGTGGGGTGAGGGGAGAGCGGTGCCCAGCAGCCCTGCAGAGTCTTGGAGCCTCTCCTACAGGAAGAATGAAGGGTACCATAGCTCAGCACAAGAGCCCAAGAGGAGCAGGCATGCTGGGAGATTTGTTACACAGTGAGGGGAGGGTGGTGACGGCCCTGACAATATTTCAATCAAGGGATCAAGGTTAACATCACTGGCAATGAAACAAAACTGTGTACCATCTGATAGAATTTGATGAGAACACAGCATCAATTCTGTGATATTCTTTCCTCAAAAAAGTATAACCTGAATCTAATCATGAGCAATAATCAGACAAACACAAAATAATGGAGTTTATATAAAATAACTGGCCTGTAATCTTTACAAATGTCAAAATCATAAAACTCAAAAAAAATAGAATAAGGAACTGTTCCAGACTGAAAGAATTGAAAGGTATGGCCATTCAACACAACATATGGTCCTGGGTTGAATCCCTTCCCTACAAAGGATGGAGAACTTGAATGGGCCTATGAGTTCACAGCTTTAATACACCATCTATGGTAACGGAGGTCAGGATATACACGTGGTATTCAGGGTGATGGAGCATCATGTCAGCAACTTTCAAATGTGCAGGAAAAAAATCTCCGTAATAGTCTTGCAACTTTTCTGTAAATATGAGATTATTTTACTTTTTTCAAATAATCATTACTGTCATAACAGTAAATACTATTTTTAAACTCTATTCATAAAGCTTATGTGACAATAAATGAGTTAATACCTACAAAGCATTTAGTGCAATGGCTGGTACCGGGTGAGACCTGAACAATACAGTTATACATGGTACAACATATTACAATGTTAAAGCACAAACACACACATTTCTCATCTCACTGGCAAGTAAACATGATCAGGAGAGTCAAATAAATGCACAGAGTCAATCAGACGGTTGGAATCCTTCCTGCCATGAAGCAAATGTTAGGACCAGATGACCTTGAGGCACCATTTGTACTTAATTATGTCTGGTCCCATAGTACTAATTACCATATTTCCTCAGCCCTTTCATAAGCATCATCCTGATTAAAAGTCATTTATTAGGCACAGTACCATGTACACCAGCCCACCAAAGTATGATAAAGGCTAGAGTCAACATTGCATTTTTCCAGCTCCTCTTCTACTCTCTACGCACTCTCACTTTGTAACTGAAAAACCTGATTTAAAGGGTCTCACCCAAGGACACCGAGCAGGCTGATGGCAGAGACAAGAATATCTAGAGAGTCACTGACCTTGCTTCTTGCGTTGGTTCCAAATGACCAGCTAAACTTATCAAATTTGAAGACATGGCTCCAACTCAGCCAAGTTATAATAATAATAATAACCCTAGTTCAATTTGTCCCTTTTCAATTTCAACTTTGCACTTTGTTCCATATCCAAAAATATTGTCTCTAGGGCTTCATTCAGCATTTCAAAATAATGTTATAAGATTGTTTTCTCTGCGGATAGCGATGTCCCTTTATTTTGAAAATTGTCATCATAAGAGAGAAAGAGAGAAAGGAAATAGAAAGAAGAATGCAAACCACTCAGACCTGGTATCTAATTCTCCTCACACTGCCTCGTTCCTGGCGCGCGCAGCTCACTTTGACATCAAGGGGAGCTCAGCCAGGAAAGAGCCACATGGACTGCCGAAGGGAGTCAGAGCCTGACCCTCTCATCCTCCTCTCCTCCCCCTGCTCCAGGGCCCCACTGCCAGCTTCACAAACAGTTAATTGCTTCTTCCTACGAAGAGTTTGACAGCCACTCTCCCACAAATGACACTAAAATCTTACCCCCTGTATGGTTTGTGAAAAAACTGTTTCCATTTTTAGGAGCACATAAGACCTGGCCTATTTTATTTAGGAATTAATAATAATTCTGAGTGCTCTCCTTTCTCTGTTCTGGAAGAGCAGTGAAGCAGCTCTGAAATGAAGAATTTATCACTGTGCGTGCCAGGACAAAAACAGATGGACCAAAAAAGTTTAGATGGATGAATCTGAAAAATTGGATGACCTTTATTATACCCCAAAAGTTATAAAAAAATTAGAATAGCAAAACTTCCATTTGCCAGCAAGATTCTCTCCAATTTATAAATTTCACGTTGTGGATTCAGGCACTGGAGTAAAAGCTCACATCATTCTCTCGACGGCCAGATATCATCACCTCCTAGCCATCAGTCCACCTCCGTCTCCTTACATGAAAAGTCTAGAAAACTATTCCATTCATACACTACTACCTCCTCACTCCAATAAAAAGAAAGAATGTAAAGGAACTTAACTCACAGTCACATGGCATCCTGAGATACCTGAGGCCAGGCAAAGACAAAGGCAAAGGATGGGTGCAATTGAGAAAACACAACCCAAATGAAACCAAGAACTGGCTCATTTCTCAGGCAGGCCAGCTAACTCCAGGCTGTTACCTGATCCTCATTGAAGCTATCCCCTCATATATTCATCCGCGATCAGAACTAATATAAGAAATTGCCAATTTACAAAATGTTATTGGATCAGTACAAATCCAGCACCTATTACAAAATCCATTTAAGGCATCTGCTATATGACTAATGGGTCACAAGCATGGAAATGCGCACACGTTTTGGTCATAGATATGGTATGGAAAATGTTTACTGCACAGACATTCTGAATAATTCCCAGGCAAGGTATAAAATGCACTGCTGTGAATTTACAATATTATTTAGAAATTAAGAATGCTGAGGTAGAGATATCCAAGGATCACCCAAACCCAGCTCTGCTCTGCTTTTGGAATATGGGAGAATTACACTTCCCTACCACCCTTGTTCTTACATGGGGCAATCCAAGTATTCCTAGCCAATGAGCAATGGGAATGTGTTGAAGTGACACATTCTATCTCTATACTTTCTCAGTCATAGTGAATATTGAGTATCATGCTGACTGGGGAAACCATAATATAAATGGAATGAAACTGAGAATAGAGACCCACCAACCCCCTACCCCCACCCCATGAGCGATAATTTTCTTTTGTTTTAATTTTAATTGACTGGGGTTTGGGAGATCTTCGTTACTGCTACCAATGCCTACATTACACACTTTGCCTTTAACATACAGTTTCTGAAGGTCTAACTCAAGTCTTATTCCCTAGTCTGACAGGACTTAGGAAAATGAACAGGGCATGTCAGATTCCTAAATGGAGTAAGAGGTATATGTCAGGCTTCATGCAAAACATAGTAACCACATCATAGGGACCAGAGTTGTCCATGTGCACCCAAATGGGAAGTCTCCGAAGGCCTGGGCCACAGCAGAGTTAAAGGTCAGCTACACAGCCAGACTTCAAAGAGAGGGGGCAATTCCATCCTACAAGAAAATCTGAGCCTTGCACCAAGGACCACCCATATGACTGGGCAGTCAAGGGATCTGTGAAATTTGCCTGTGTTTGTTACTGTTTCAGATAGACTCTCTCTCCTCTCACTCTGTGCTAGCCTCAAAAGAACCACATGATACGTGACCAGTAAAGAGCTCTTTTAACCCAAATAATCCTATAGGCCTACTTTTATTTATTTAATTTTATTTATAGTTTTCAAAGTAACTTCCAAACAGAATCCTTAATAACCCCTTTAAACTTTGTGCTATCACCCTTTCAAAACAATCGTCCCAAACACCAATCACCAGCACCACACTATTTAATTCATCCTCTTTTCTACAATAAACAGATACTTGTGCATAAGCAACAGCATCATAGAATCATGATATATTTAAATTTTAAATGAGCCGTAGAGACTAACATCCTCCCCCCAAAAAATTGGACAAGAAACAACAGTCAAATTTTTTTAAATATTTCCCCAATCTATGGCTTAAGTATGTTTTCACCCAACCCCTATTATATCATAAATGAAATAACGAAGCATCAGAAGGGCCACTGTACGTTTATACAAACATCAGAAAAATATCCTACTAACAATTAATCAGAACATAAGCTGCTGGTATCCCTTAGGTTTTTTATAATAATAGCAAGATGTTATCATTTTCTCCCATTCTTCAGCTTATTAGGAAATTTGGACTATAATGTTAGATCCTGAGTCGAAAAAATTAATTAAATGAAAAATGTCATTTTTTCTCCCAACTCACAAAACCAGAATTTTGAATAACACACTTTTCTATTGTGCCAAATCAAGAGAGAAAATATTATATTTTTGGTCTTTATTAGAGTAAAAGGGACTCACAAAAAGTGATTAATGTGTAAATAAATGAGACTTTTTATATTTACTAGGGTTTTACATTTTTACTTTTTCATAAAAAGCAAAGGTACTTAGAATTCTCTAAACATCACAAACATAAATTCACTATTTTGATAAAACCCTAAAAGGCTTTAAATTTACCATCATCCCTATTTACAAATAAAAATATTTCATAAAGGCAATTTTAGGTGTAACAACCTTGTTTCACTCTAGTAAGATAGTGGTAAAACCTGGTCTTGACTCTAAATCTTTTTTTTTTCATTCTAATGTGGTACATTAGCTATACAGTTGAGCATTCCAGTTCTATCCTGCCTTTTTGCTACCTCCAACAAAAAGTGATGGAAGAGGACAGTATACTAGCAAATCCAGACATCAAGAGAAATTGGCAGTAAAGTGATTGAGTAGAAAAAAATTTTTAAGAGAAAAAGAAAACAAAAAAGACAGAGACTGGCAATGTTTAATTAAATATCAAGTCAAAACATAAACTAAATAATACTTGTCTGGCTCACCCTCATCATCTATATATCCTTGTATTATTCTTCAAATTCTCAGCGTCCCTTGAAAGAAAAGATGAGGTTGCAGGTTCCATCCCATCTGGACATGTGCTGGAGGCAACCAATCAATGTTTCTCTCTCACATCAATGTGTCTCTCTGTCTCTCTGTCTCCCTCCCTCCATCCCTCCCTTTCTCTCTCCCTCTCTTCCTCCTTCTTTTTCTGCCCCCTTCTTTTCTCTTTAAATATCAATAAACATATCCTCAGGTGATTAAAGAATACCCAGGCATTACCAAACTGCATCAACTTCCTGTTAGTGGTATTTTTCACATAATGAAATATTAATAATAATAATAACTAATATTTACTGAGTTGACCATGTACAGGCTCTATTCTAAGTGCAGTAGACATATTAGTTTATTTTATCATCAGAACACCTCTGTGAAGTAGAGATGGTGCGCAGCACCCTCATCAAATGAGGAGCTGCAGAACACAGAGGTTACTTATGTTGCCCTGTGGCAGTCCGGAATCAGACCATGGCCGTTGGCCCAGGAGTCCCACCGTACTCCATACCTCCTCTCTTGTTAATCCAGTATTATGCCTAACAAAGAATTACTCTATGCAATTCTTCAAATATTTTTCAAATTACAACATGAAAACCACATGGCAGTAGAACTATAACTAGTTTCACTTTTCTTTAGTGATTCAGAAAATATATCAACACTTTTAACAACAAAATGAAAGTAATAAAATCAGAGGATTGAGAAATATTAGATGAAATACCTCCACAGAGCCTGGCCAATAGTATGCATTTGATAAATTTATTATTATCTTAATTATAGATAATAATAGTATGCCAATAGTATGCATTTGATAAATTTATTATTATCTTAATTATAGATAATAATTTGTAACAGTAGAAAAAGAAGAAGAAAGAAGGTGATTCTTCTAATATTGCTTCACAACACATTTATGCCTCCCTTCATATGACAGATTTCTAAAAATTTGGTGTTAATTTATTTTTTTTTAATTTTTATTTATTTATTTTTAGACAGAGGGGAGGGAGGGAGAAAAAGAAGAAGAGAAACATCAATGTGTGGTTGCCTCTTGAGTGCCCCCCACTAGGGACCTGGCCTATGACCTAGGCATGTGCCCCAACTGGCAATCAAACCAGTGACTCTGGTTTGAAGGCTGGCACTCAATCCACTGAGCCAGACCAGCCAGGGTTAATTGCAATTTTTATAAAAGAAGGTATACTTTTCCATTTAAGGATATTTTAATTCAGAGATATGTTATAATCTTCATGTCTAACTAGATTTAAATTAAGCAACTATTAAATCTTTAGCTTTACAGTTTTTCAACAATCAGTCTGTCAAAAGATTTATAATCAATCAAAAATGATATTACTCTGGAAATCCAAATATTTATAGAATATTAAAGTAAATTATTTTATGAAGTGTACAATCATGACAATATTGTAATTTCAACTTCTTATGTCTGATTTTTATAGTAGGAAAAAATGTTAATTAATACTCCACTTAACTCTTCAAGCCCCTTTCTATAAAAAGGAAGTCCTTGAGTTTATTCAGACGGTGCCCAGATTACTGCATCAGGATGCAGATACTATAAGAGAAATACACACTTTTAATTTTGTTCATAACAGAAACAATATCTTGTTTCTTGAGAAAGAGCATTGTCCAAATATAGAGTGAAGACTAACTCTAACAAACTACATAGGTCGATATGAGTCTCAACCTATTTCCTAGAAGAGGTAAAAGAACAGCAAAGAAGGGACATAATGAAGTCTAGTCTAAATACAGCAAGAACACACCAACTCTACAAGCTCCTGATTTTTGATTCCCCCACCCCAGGTCTTATAGTGGACAATCTTATCCCTTAGATGGTTGCACTTTGAGGAATGCCTCTCTAGACTGCGGCCAACTGAACACAGGGTAGACACTTAATCTATGTTAAATAAATGGCATAGTAAACACATCAAATTACTGGTGTTTTATTTTTTATTTTTATTAAGGTATAACTTACATACAATAAAACACACAAGCCTGAATTGTAAAGCTTAATGCAAATTCACACAACTCTATACCCATGAAACCACACCCAGATCAAGATACAGGACATTTAGTGATGAGGGACCAAGATGAAGATGTAGGAGGCTTCCGAACGTCCCTCATCCCACAGCAACCAAATGTACAAATACACACAGAGCAATTCCCTCTGAGACAAAAAAAAAAAAACAAACCACTGAGTGACTTGGGCAAATGAGAAAATATCCACATGAAAACACATAGGAAAGTCTGAGACACACTCTTACCATAAACCCCACTCTCAGCATAGTGCCAACAGTCAGGAGAGAACCTCCAACTTCCAGCCTTTCTCCTTCAGGAGCTAAGGAACAGATGCCCAAAATACCTAAATCTGGAAGCCAACTGGGATTACCAGTCCCGATGGCCTAAAGCAAACAAAGAAGCAGTTCTTAACAATGGGCAAGTGAGCACTCCCCTCAGATGTGCCCCCAGGGTGCAGTGCAGAGGGAGTACACAACGAAACACCTACCTTCCAGTCTTTTCACTGGAAGGGATTAACTACATACTTTATAAACTGTTGCCTGAGGGTCTGGCTTCTAATTAGCATGCAAATAGCGGTTGACTGATGTCATCTTTGGAGCCTGAAAGAACTGGTGGGCAACATCCGTCCTCTGCCTTCCTCCTATAGCTCTCTATAACAATCACACCAAGCTATCAGTGTCTCCCTGGAAGGAGCTAGTCCACACGTCTAGTGCCTCAACTCTTATAGCTGTCACCTGAAGAATGGGCTTCCAAATCATCTTGCTCTAATAGCCAATGGGATAGGCATTCATGAGTCTCATAGAACTATAGCCAACAAAGAAGCCATTTTTAAACTGGTACAGGAACACCTATCCATCCCATATCTGTGTACTCAGCTCAGAGTATAGGGACAGGAAAAAATTACCCAACTCCAACTTTGCCATAGAAAGCACTTATCTACAAACTTTTCTTCATACTGCTTGAGCATCCAGTTTCTAATCAGCCTGCAAGAAGGTGCTGACTGTGATACTTCCCTTTAGAACACTGATGGGGCTTTGCACAACCTCAGCTACTGGAAGCCACTAAAAATAAAGATGGCAGTTGGGCCATCTCAAATATTGAAAGATACCCAGGAGCTCAGGCCATGCTGATTGATGAGGTTTATCTCTTACACAAGATCAGACCATCAAGACTGGGAGAAGAGGCTATTTTATCCAATGCGCATAAACCAACACAGAGGGGGAAAAAGAAGAAGAAACAACAAAACATGTTCCAAATAAAACAACAGAATAAATTTCCAGAAACTGATCTTCATGGAACAGAGATAAATGAGTTACCCAATAGAATTGAAAATATACTGTTAAAGATGTACGTCGAGGTCAGGAGACAATGCATGAACAAAGTGAGAATTTCAACAAAGAGGAAAAAATGTTTAAAAGCACAAGACAAAAATATCTGAACTGAAAAATTCAATAGAGATGTTCAACAGCAGACTAAATCAAGCAGATGAAAAAAATCAGTGAACTTAAGAACAAGGCAATGAAATTCAGTCAGAGGAGCAAAATTAAAAAAAATGGAAAAGGGGGCACGATGGAGTACCTTCAGGTCTTGAAGTGCAGGCTACAGCAGGTCAGTGATTATGGTGGCCTCCCAGGCTATCTACGAATGTTCTTCAGGGTAAATGATGTGAAGGTTGGTACATTAGTGGGTGAAGACAAATATGGGAACAAATACTATGAAGACAACAACCAGTTTTTTGGCCATCACCAGTGGGTTGTATATACTACTGAAATGAATGACAAAAACACGTTCTTGGATGTGGGTGGAAGCATGGTGCCCCGCGAATGGCATCATTGGCTTCACTGCATGACTGATGATCCTCCAACAACAAAGACACCTACTGCTCCCAAATTCATTTGGGCAAACCATAAATCCAATGTGAGCAGCACTTCAGAACAGTATGTACCTCATTCCACCACTAGAAAGAAGAGTCAAGAGTGGGTCCCACCTTCGACATATCACAAGTAAAGACAATGGAAAATAGTTTAAACATGTAAAATATGGGGTTGTCATGTAATTACACTTTTACTGCTTACTATTAATGATTAAAATTATTAGATTATAAAAAAGATAGCAGTCTTAAGGGATTTATAGAAACTTAAAAAAGACTGAAGATAGCAGTCTTAAGGGATTTATAGAAACTTCCAGCCAAGATGGAGGTATAAGTGGAAACACTGTGCCTCCTCACACAACCAAGTTTAAAGACAACAAAGTTTTAGTAACGGAAATGCAACCAAAACACAGAAAATTGAACTGCACGGGAGTCCGACAACAACAAACCATTCATCCAGACTGGTAAGAGGGGTGGAGTCAGCAGCTGGTGGAGCGGGGTCCGGCAGGAAAAAGTGGCTGGACCGACCCAGGCGCGCAGGTGGTAGTTGGCAGATCTCAGGCATGGGTTGGCAACAGGCGGACCCAGTGAGGGTGCAAGGTGGCTGACTCACCACAGTCACACATTCGAGTGCAGATAAACCAGGCAAAGGAGCGAGCAGTGAGATAGACCTCACAACCCAGGGCCCCAGAGACGGGAATTAAAGCCTAAAAGCACCAACTGAAAAAACTTTGTGGGGTCAAGGTGCAGAGAGAGGCTCCCAGGTTCACAGAGAGTTTGCTGGAGAGACCCACAGGGTCCTGGAGGGTGCACAGGCCCACACACCCAGGAACCAGCACCAGATGGGCCCAATTTGCTTATGGAAAGCAGCAGAGGGGACTGAAATCTGAGAGAGAGCAGAACAAATGCATTGCCCCTCTCTGACCCCGCCCCACATACAGCATCACAACCCAGCAAATGGGTCGCCCTTCCCTGGTGAACACCTAAGGCTCCGCCTCTCATACATAACAGGTGCGAACAGACCAAAACATTATGGCTCAAGAACAGCTCAAAGCCCCAGAGCCAATACTTCCAAGTGACCAAGAGATAGCCAACCTATCAGATGCACAGTTCAAAACACTGGTGATCAGGATGCTCACAGAACTGGTTGATTTTAGCCACAAATTAGAGGAACATATGAAGGCTAAATAAACTGAGTGAAATGAAGGGAAATGCACAGGAAACCAATAGCAATGGGAAGGAAACTGAGACTCAAATCAAGGGAGTGTACCAGAAGGAAGAAAAAAATGACCAAACAGAAAAATATGAAGAAATAAGAATTCAAAAACATGAGGAGAGGCTTAGGAACCTCCAGGACTTCTTTAAACGTTCCAACATCTGAATTATAGGGGTACCAGAAGAGAAAGAGGAAGAGTAACAAGTGGAAAACTTATTTGAACAAATAATAAAGGAGAACTTCCCCAGTCTGGCAAAGGAAATAGATTTCCAGGAAATCCAGGAAGCTCAGAGAGTCCCAAAGAAGTTGGACCCAAGAAGGAACACACCAAGGCACATCATAATTACATTGCCCAAGATTAAAATGAAGGAGAGAATCCCAGAAGCAGTAAGAGATAAGGGGACAGTCACCTACAAAGGAGTACCCATCAGACTGTCAGTGGATTTCTCAAAAGAGACCTTACAGGCAAGAGGGGCTGGAAAGAAGCATTCCAAGTCATGATATCTAAAGACCTACATCCAAGATTGCTCTATCCAGCAAAGCTTTCATTTAGAATGGAAGGACAGATCAAGTGCTTCTCAGATAAGGTCAAATTTAAGGAGTTCATCATCACCAAGCCCTTATTATATAAAATGTTAAAGGGACTTATCTAAGAAAAAGAAGGTAAAAAATATGAACAGTGAAAGGACAGCAAACTCACAGTTATTAACAACCACACCTAAAACAAAAGCAAACCAGGAGGACAGCTAGATCAGGAGTGGAACCACAGAAATTAAGATCACACGGAGGGTTAGAAACAGGGGGGTGGGAGGGGGAGAAGGGGGGAGAAGGTACAGAAAATAAGTAGCATAGATGATAGGTAGAAAATAGACAGGAGACAGGGCAAGAATACTATGGGAAATATAGAATCTAAAAAACTTGTGACACATGGACATAAACTAAAAGGGGGGAATGGTGGGGGAGCAGGTGTTCAGGGCAGAGGGGAATGAAGGGGGAAATAGGACAACTGTAATGGCATAATCAATAAAATATATATTTAAAAAAGGTGTTTACAGGGTGTCATCAAGTAGACCAACACACGTATTATAGAAGTTCCAGAAAGAGAAGAGAAAGAGGAAGAGAGTTTATTCACATAAATAATAGCTGAAAACTCTTCTAATTAGGAGAAAGAAATTGCCATCCACAACCAGGAACCCCAGAGAGTACCAAAAAAGATAAGTCCAGAGATCCACACCAAGATATTTTATAATTAAAATGATCAAAAGTTAAAGACAAACAAAAGAGGTCATCTTACAAGCAACAAGAGAAAAGCAACTTCTTCCTTACAGGGGAATACCCATAAGATTATCGGTGGGTTTTCAGCAGAAACCTTGCAGGTGAGAAAGGAATGACATATTAAGTGTGAAAAGAAACAACTGCCAACCAAAGTACTCTCCTGTACACTAGGGAAAGGATAGTCTCTTCAATAAATGGTATTGGAAAAACTAGATAGCCACATGCAAAAGAATAAAACTGGACCCATTAGATTTTTTCAGATTTCACATCAAAAGCAAGGCAAGAAGGCCCTGGCTAGTGTAGCTCACTGGATTGAGCACAGGCTTGCGAACCAAAGCATCTCCGGTTTGATTCCCAGTCAGGGCACATGCCTGGGTTGCAGGTCATATCCCCAGTATGGGGTGTGCTAGAGGCAACCATACATTGATGTTTCACTCCTTCTCTTTCTCCCTCCCTTCCCCATCTCTCTAAGATAAATAAATAAATAATATCTTTAACAAAAAAGCCAAGGCAACAAAAGCAAAAATAAACTGCATCAAGTTAAAACGCTTCTGCACAGCAAAGGAAACCATCAACAAAATGAAGAGACAGCCTATGGAGTGTGAGGAAATATTTGCAAATCATATCCAATAAATGGTTAATGTCCAAAATGTACCAGGAAGTCATACTGCTCAAGAAAAGAAGAGAAATGAATTAAACAATGAGCAAAGGACCTGAATAGACATTTTACAAAGATGACTTACAAATGACCAAAAGATACCTGGAAAGATCAATATCATTAATCATCGGGGAAATGCAAATCAAAACCACAATGACATATCACCTCAAATCTCAGAATGTCTATTATCAAAAACACAAGAGACAACAAATGCTGGCAAGGATGTGGAGTAAAGAGGACACTTGTACATTGTTGGCAGGTAAGTTGATGTAGCCAGTATGGAAAACAATATTAAGTTTCAAAAAAATTAAAAACAGAACTCCCATATGATCTACCAATTTTTTATCTGAGTATATAACCAGAGGAAACAAAGTTACTTTCTTGAATAAATATTCATACTCCCATTTTCATTGCAGCATAATTTACCATACATAGTGGATTATTCAGTCCTTAAAATTGAGGCAATCTTGCCACTTGCAACAGCATGGATGAACCTAGAAGGTATCACATTAAGTAAATAAGTCAGATAGAAAAAGACAAATATTGCATGTCATCACTTACATAAGGAATCCAAAATAAAATTTTTAAAAAGTCAAACTCACAGAAATAGAGAAATGAATGGTGGCTGCCAGGAACTGGAGGTGGGAAGGAGGAATAGAGAGAGGTTGGTAAAAAGGTCACTTCCAGTTATAAGATGAATAAGGTCTGAGGATCTAATGTATAACATGGTGACTATAGTTGATAATATTGTACTGTACAATTGAAATTTGCCAAGAGAATAAAATACAAGTCACCTTATATTTCTCACCACACACAGAGGAAAATGTCAGATGATAGATATGTTCATTAACTTGATAGTGAAAATTCTTTCACAATCTGAATTGTCATGTTGTATACTTGAAATACATAATAATTTTATTTCTCAATCATACCTCAGTAAAGCTGAAAAATATAGTGCATTCCAATAATACTTTGAAAAGTATTTTAAAGTTTATCTAAACAAACGGCAGAAGTGGTATTATTACATTCCACAGCGAGTTAGAGAGACTAGCGGGCAGGTAAAGTGATTAAAGATCAGGAGATCAAGGGATTGAAGAAGGTACAGGTTTGGAAATCAGAAAGATCTGCCACTTGCTATATCTGACATTCAGCAAGACATACTTGCCTGGCCGGCAGTCCCTTCACCTATCAATGAAAATATGATCATATCTGTAGGTCGCCTTCCTGGGATTAGAGGAGTTAACGAATGTAAAGACTCACATAATGGGTAAAAACTCAGCAAGTGGCAGGTATCAATACAGATTTAATCACTTTCATGTTTAGCTAATGTGCCGTCAGTGGGGGCCAAAATACCTTCCTTCCTCCTGACTGCTGTATCTTCACGTGATAATGCTTTCAAGGGTAGAGCGGCAGCCTTTTCACTTCCACCATTTTGACTCAGCTGTTCAAACAAGATGTATTTCACTTGAACTAGTATCGATACCAAATTCCATTTTAAAAGCAATTGTGAAAAATTCTGGGAACAAACTTATTGTCTTTGATCAAATAAGCTGCGTAATCAGAATGAATGTTCAGCAATGATCAAGCTATTTGTTTTTCAGAGCTTCCCATTTTTTGAAGCCTAAAATGGTTTAGGCTTCTGTCCACAACCAATTAATACATTCTCCTAAACAAATCAGAGCTGGAGAACCAAATTAATAGCTTTCAAAAGTGATCTATCAGTGCTGCTTCTACAGAATGCTTCGCAACCCTTCCACCTGATTGAATGGACAAGTTCTAAATATCAGAATGCTCCAATATTGCTTGAGTTCTTTCAGAGGCTAAACCATATTCATGTGCATGAAGTGTAACTTAGTAGAAAAATTAAACTACTATATATGAAATGCTACATTCAAACTTTTTACCTTAACCCCCAAACTACAATCAACTCCCACTCACTAACCCAGACTTAATTCTGTTAGAGAAGATGTTTTGTGTATGTGGGTAAGAGCTGAGACAAATGCACACCAGATCCCTTTCCAGCATCACATATCTGATAGATAGTGTTCCAGGATTGCAGACCACTCAGATGTAATTATTTCATCCTGGTCTTCAGTTGGGGGCCACTGGTCAGCCTCTCTGCACACTCAGTTGAACAGTACACTACAGCCCCAAACTTTAGCCACACTCTAACCAAGGTAAATCATATGGACTTACTAGTACTTTCTCCACCAATTCCCCTCTGTGAGATGATATAAAACATATATAATGGCCTTTGCCCTGGGATCCTGTCAGAGAGCTCCTGAAACCATAATAATTTCCTGCGTGACAAAAGCACTGGGAGCATCCCTTGCTCTAGTATTTGATCTTTTACACTGTCCCTTACACATGGCTCCTAAAATCCTTGTAAATTCCTAAGAGCACTAGGAGTTTCTTTTGTTCGAATGAGGCCACTCTGGGTAGCTCCTGGATGGGGGCTGGACACCAGAAAGACCAAGTCATGACTAGAAGCTTGGACTTTTCAGTCCCACCCCACTTCTCTGGAGAGGAGAGAGGGGCTGGAAATGGAGGTAATGGACCATGGCTACATGAGGAAGCCTCCATAAAAATCCCAAAAGTAGGGGCTTTGGAGAGCTCCCAGGCTGGGACATATCCTCATGCCAGAAGAGGGAGACACCCCAACTCCATGGGGACAGAAGCCCCTGGGTTTGACCCCTCCCAGACCTTGCCCTGTGCATCTTTTCATCTGTAAACCATCACATCCTTTAATAAACTGGAAAATATAGTGCTTCCCTGAGTTACATGAGCTGTTCAAATAACTGAATCCATGGGGGAGAAGGGGATAGGAAGCTTACATTTGTAGCCAAGTCAGACGGAAAGCAGAGGTAACCTGGGGACCTACTACTTGTGACTGGCATCTGGAGTGGAGTCCGTTTCATGCGACTGAAACCTTGACCTACAAGATCTGACACTCTCTAGGGAGATGGTGTCAGAATTGAGTTAGATTAAAGGACAGCCACCTAGTGACACAGAGTTGCTTGGTGTAGTGGGAAAAGTGAGCCACACATTTGGTGACCAAAAGTGTTAGAAATGAAGTGTTCTGTGTGAAAGTAAAGCAAAAAGACACAGGAGAAATGTAAGTTTTTCCAACTCACCCATACTCCTGGTATCATGAACTTGAAGTAGTTTGGTGAGAATGGGCAAGGAAAATTGCATTTTTGTCCCCCCAAAACTATCTCCAATATTTATTTTAACTTGATTTTATGGATTAAAGCCAAAAAAAAGAAGCCTATACAGAAATGCCTTAGATTTATATGCAAAATTGATGTATACTGCTGGAAGTGAAAATAGATACTACCGCCAGTCAGTGAAAAAATCCTAAACAGGCCCATGGATAGTGACATCATTCAAGGGTGCTTCTTGCTCTTAAATTAGGGAGATTCCAAGTGGTGCCTTTCTCTGGTATATTCACCTGGGTAAAAACACTAGACGGAAACTTCTATGCTTTTACTTTAATAGAACGTAAGGGTGTTTCTGTCTTAAAAAGAGAGAAATGGGATATTATTATTACTATTACTATTATTTTTACACCAGAACCAAGACTTTGGCAACAGAGGCCAAGTTCAGCCGCTAATTGTTATGATATAAACAGAGAAGTAAGGACTTACTGTTGATAAATGGAAAATTAATAGAGTGGAAAGATGCCAAAAGATTAACAAGAAGATAAGAGGTGAAGAGGAGAATCTTTCATGGCTGGGAACATAAGCCAAAATTCTAGAAGGCTAAGACAACATGCCAAAGGAGAATGATGGGTCAGGTGATAAACATGAGATTGCCAGGCTAACTCCTGCCAAGTACTGGGGCCTGAGCTTGGCTGATGAAGTCAAAAAAGCTATGAGGGTGAGTAATATCTGAAGCATAGTCCTCACAAGGTGGTAACATCAAGACCAACATCCTAAATCAAAGTTCCCCTATAGCTCAATGACCTAGACACTTTACTTATCTAAGACAACATTCAAGGGCTGGACGAGCTGAGCAAAAGAGTCTGAATTGATAGAGTGTAAGCAGCATCAGTTAAAATAGCACACACACACACTGTAAAATCTCTCATGATATCCAGGAAAATAGAGCAAGCTTATTCCAGGAAGTACCCTAGAGTTCTAGAAATCCAAGGCTATATTATAATGTTTTAAACACTCTTAGGAGGCATAAGGATGATATAAATTTAAAAATAGTAACAATGACAATAACCACTCAACAGTTTAGGAAGCAGGTATTGGAATGATACCGATGTCAGTGAGCATCCAGCAATGACCTTCGAAAAGTTTAGACTACCGGTTCCTAAATTTTATTGTCTGTAAAATGAGAATGATAATAACTACTTTTATCCTTGGATTGTTCCAAAGTTCAACTTGCACAAAATGCTTCCCTGAGCACTTCGCTTAGTACCCGTGAGTACTAACAATGCCCAGTCAGTGGACACTTAAACTACTTTCTACAAAAAGAAATAAACAATGCAAAACACAAGCATGAAATTATTTCACCTAGAATCAAATATAGATTCCAAAACCAAGTACTTTTAAGATATACCAGGCACCTATAAAAAGGTACATAAAGACATTTATTTCATTTGGAAACAAAATAGAAGCCATATGAGTCAAGCAGATTAATATAAAACATGAGTTTACCCACCAGTGGAATACTTGTATAAACACTGCTCATCTTAAAATTTGGGGGAAAAAATTGGGGACAATATGGGAAACAAAGGTAATTTAATGATTCTATGTTCAATCGTGTCAAATTAGGTATGTATAAATATCAGGTTTTATATAAGTATATATATGAATAATCTTGCATTTGTTTGTAGGACTGATCCAATGTATAATTCTATAAACATATTTATATATATTATTTTTATTTTTAATATATTTTATTGATTATACCATTACAGTTGTTCTATCCCCCCCTTCATTCCCGTCCACCCTGCACACCCCTTCCCCACCCTTCCCCCCCTTTAGTTTATGACCATGTGTCTCAAGTTCATTAGATTCTGTATTTCCCCTACTATTCTTGCCCTCCCCCTATATACTTTTTACCTACAATCTATGCTACTTATTTTCTGTATCTCTTCCCCCCTTCTCCTCCTCCCACTCCCCTGTTGCTAACCCTCCATGTGATCTCCATTTCTATGGTTCCACTCCTGATCTAGCTGTCCTCTTGGTTTGCTTTTGTTTCAGGTGTGGTTGTTAGTAACTGTGATTTTGCTGTCCTTTCACTGTTCATATTTTTCATCTTCTTTTTCTTATATAAATCCCTTTAACATTTCATAGAATAAGGGCTTGGTGATGATGAACTCCTTGAATTTGATCTTATCTGAGAAGCACTTGATCTGCCCTTCGATTCTAAATGAAAGCTTTACTGGATAGAGCAGTCTTGGATGTAGGTCTTTGGATTTCATGACTTGGAATACTTCTTTCCAGCCCCTTCTTGCCTGTAAGGTCTCTTTTGAGAAATCAGCTGACAGTCTGATGGGAACTCCTGTGTAGGTGACTGTCCCCTTATCTCTTACTGCTTCTAGGATTCTCTCCTTCATTTTAATCTTGGCTAATGTAATTATGATGTGCCTTGGTGTGTTCCTTCTCGGGTCCAACTTCTTTGGGACTCTCTGAGCTTCCTGGATTTCCTGGAAATCTATTTCCTTTGCCAGACTGGGGAAGTTCTTCTTTATTATTTGTTCAAATAGATTTACTCCTCGTGACTGTTTCTTTTCCCCTGCTGGTACCCCTATAATTTGGATGTTGGAATGTTTAAAGATATCCTTGAGGTTCCTAAGCCTCTCCTCATTTTTTTGTATTCTTGTAACTTCACTTTTTTCTGTTTTGTCATTTCTTCCTTCCTTCTGGTCCACCCCCTTGATTTGAGTCCCAGTTTCCTTTCCATCACTATTGTTGTCCTGTACATTTCCCTTCATTTCAATTAGTTTAGCCTTTATATGTTGAAGCCACAAACCTCTAATTTGTGGCTAAAATCAACCAGTTCTGTGAGCATCCTGATCACCAGTATTTTGAATTGTGCATCTGAGAGGTTTGCTATTTCCTGGTCGCTAAGAGTTATCGGCTCTGGGGCTTTGAGTTCTTCTTGAACCATATTTTGGACTGTTCATGCCTGTTACATATGAGGAGAAGAGCCCTAGGGGTTCACCAGGGCCAGGCCACTCAGTCACTGAGTTGTGACACTGTATGTGGGGACAGGGTCAGAGGAAAGCAATGGCGGCCGCCAGGGCCCCGCACGGTCTGTCCCACTGTGCACAAATGTGTGACCGTGGTCAGCCCACCACCGCTGAGTTCGCTGCTGGGGCCTGCACAGTCCGTCCCACTGCTCACTCTGCTGGTTTAGCTGCACGGGAATGTGTGACCACAGCCAGCCCACTGCCCATGCCCTCACTGAGTCCACGCAACTCGGGGCTGCCTGGGTGCCTGAGGTCGGGGGATCTTTCTTGCCTGTCCCTGCTCCACTGCTGCTCTGGCCCTCTTGCTAGGCGGTTGAACGGTTGGTTGTTGTTGGACTTCCATATAGTTCAGTTTTCTGTTCTTTGGCTACATCTTTGTTCTTTGTTCTCCAAACCTTTGTTGTATTCAAACTTGGTTGTGGGAGAAGGCACAGTGTTTCCACCTATGCCTCCATCTTGGCAGAAGTCCTCTATATTCTTTTAATTAAGTTTTCACCCTGCTACTACAGATAGAACATTAATTTTCTGAAAATTAAACTGCTTCACTGACTTATCCTTTCCTCCTTCCTCTGCCTCTCCCCACATATTTACTTTAGCTGTGTGGACACTTTGGCCACAACCATAGAATGAAAATGAGGAAACCACACAGTAGTACGACCAAGCCCTCCCTTACAGCAAACCTGTAAGAAAAATGCCAGTGTGCTCCTAAAGATCCAGCCCATTAGTCTCTTCAAAGAAAACTTGGCCTCATAACCAAAGTCACCACAAGAACCATGCATTCAGTGACTGTGTATTTGAGTGACCACTGTGTGCTTGGCACTAGACTAGATTCTGAGGACATAATGCCCACCTATTAGAAGATCAGAGGCTTGTTAGGAAAAACATATGTAAACCAACAATTACAGAAACATTTGATAGGGACTGTAATTGTAGCATGTACATGGTGCAGTGACTATGGAAGCATATTCATCCTGGAATAATGAGGACACGCTTATTCTTTTGTTTTAGCATGTGTCCCATATAAATTATTTCCTGACAGAAAGTATAGATTATAAGGGGCCATGTGGAGATATAGCAAAAACTCTTTTTAATTTTAATTAATCCATAGGATATATGAGACAATATTTTCCAGTATTGCATCCTCACGAACCTTTATTTATCAACTCCTCATCAGCTACAAGCTGAAGACTGACATTCCTGAGCCTTATAACTTTTAATCTCTTTTTTTAACCTTTAGTTTGCAAACAAACATGGACTCTGTCATCCACCTTCCAGTTTGGGGTGAAGGTCGTCACCTGGTCATTTGTATTGCTGTGCTCTCAATATAATAGAGACATATGGCTAATGTGTCCTTAATTGTGTTATTTCGTTGTGCTCGGCTGCTATCATGTCTCCTGAATTTTCTTCAGCCAATAACTGTCAAGTGCATTTAATTTCTTCTATTTCACGTTACTCCATTGCCAATATTCTCATCCCCATAGAGCCAATATTCTGGTGGAGAAATACTGGGTTTTCATTTCGCACTTACACAGAAAGTCACTCTATGATGCTTTCCTGAAAGTGAAGTGATTCTTTTCTGGAAGGCCGAGACAGCCGCTGTGAGAGCTGGTTTCTTTCAGCCTTGCAGTGTATGTCCATGTTCTTTATTCGGCATGTCATCATTCCCAGGTTCCATCTGACTGCGTGATAACATGGAGAGTGCCACAGTAGTCTGGGAGAATAGGTTGAATTACTCTAGATTCAACACCAAATGGCAGAGCCCCCAGACTGCCTATTCCTCACCCTCCAGTCAATAAAAAAGCACAGCTGAGATCCTAGTAGAAACATCTGAAGGCATAAATGAAAGATCTAACAATGCTATGCTCCTGTGAAAAGAAATGTTTTCCCCAAATATACCAATTTATCATAGTTTTAATGCAATTGAAATACTTTATATGGAAATGTTTTAAATTTATTTAATTCTTGTTCAAGTACAGTTTTCTGTTTTATATTCCCAGCCCTGCCCCCCCAGGGCTCCCCACCTCCCTCCCATTTCCACCCCCCACCCTTAGTTATTGTCCATGCGTCCTTTATACTTGTATACAGAAATTTTTTAATATTGTGATTATACTTAGTGTTCAAGATGCTTTTCTGATTGCTCACCTTATAGTTTCTTTGTTTTATTAATTTCTTTACCATAGAAACTGAGTAGGTTACTCCCTCAGGATGCAATTTAAATTTCTTTTTATCCCTTTAATTTTTTAAGTGCATTGTTTCCACAAGTTTCAAGAGTTGGTATTTCATGATGGAATTTACAATTTGCATCACTTAAGTTAGATTACATCTACATTTTTAGTGCATATCCTAAATGCACTAAGAAGTGAAACATTTTTTAAAACTCAGTATAACAGCTAAGACCAGAGCAAGATTTTTATAATTTTAGTTGTTTAGGAAAAACATTAACTTTTTTTTTAAAGCAGCCCAGCATTTCATCATGGAATTTGCAGTGCATGGTTACCAAATTTCTCCACAAAGATTTTTCAAAGGTATGTAGGCATCAAATTTCTCCACAAAGATTTTAAAGAGGAAACTAGAAGTGGACTTAGAATGCTGGGTGGCAGCTGGTCTGACATGACAGGCATGAATAAATGTGCCAAAAAAGCCCTTATGGTTTATTGGGTAATTATGGGAAGTGGCATTGGTGCCAGCCAATCAGATTCCTGGGCAGCTACTTCGAAACCCACTTACTCTTAAAGTAGATCATTAAAAATGCACTTCGGTGGAGAAGCTTTGCTCCTACTCGACATAAACAGTCTATTTGCAAAGTTAGTCATTTGGTCAAAATGCAGCACATCAGTGATGGTACAGTGAACAACCACCTCTATATTACATAAACATCTTCCATTAAAGGCATTTTGGAGTGAAGCTTTAAAATGTGAGAGGAGTGAATGAGCCTGCAACGGGCCTGTGCCCATCCATTTCCATCCATAAAACCACATATCGACACACAAAAGTGAGTTCATTCCATTTGTTTGCAGGTTTCTGAAATGTAACTCTAGAGCTTAGTGTACAGTGCAAATTGAATCACATCTATTTATATGTCAAACAGAGGACAATTTTTTTTACTTGAAAAGACAAATCTTAATTCCTGGAAGCTGGTTAACTCCATACCTCCTCCTGCCAAACCACTAAACAAAGAGATGATAACTCAAAAAACTTTCCAAAAATTGCTCAGAAAGATCTGAACTTTTTCTTAATGACATGGAGATGACTTTTCATTCCTCAATCACCCATTGCCCAAAACTCCACAAGGCAAGTTGATTCCAAGCACTGTCTAGGGAGAGGGATTTTAGGACAATATCAAGAAACCCATGAAGACTTTAGTCCAGGTCTGAGAAACTATTTTAAATTACTATTGGATTGACATGAATATGATGTTTATTTTCTAGTGTAACACTCACCTTCATGCCAGAAGGATACTGATATCTAATCCCGGAAGTCAAACTTCTAAACAAAATAATTTAGTTCCCAGAAGAGAAACATGTATTAAGGCCTAGAAAGCTTTGCCAATCAATTCTATTTACTCATAACTAGGGGCAATGCTGAAAATATTTATAACTGGTTGGCATGGAAACCAATAGATCAGAATGGATTCCTGGATGCCATTGCACTAGAATAGGGTGTGAAAGACTTTTAGTTGGTGAGTTCCAAGGGATGAGTCTCAGAGAAGGAGCCAAGGAAGTGAAAGCAAAGGAGGAGTACCAAAGACCTCAAGGAAGGCCCATTTACTGACCAGTTCAGACATATTTCACCATTTTAACAACTAGAGTAGGTATACCTGTATGCAATAACTCACATCAGCTTTGCTCCAACCTATAAGAAACATCTGTCACACTGGATTAGATCTAAAGAAGAAGCACATCAATCAGGGGCCGATCTATTAAAAATAAAATAAAAAGAGACTGGAAATTTGCATTGGAAATGTAGACACGGATCAGGTGCACCTGAGGTCCTCCCATCAGAACCCAGCAGGGCAGGTGGAGGGGAAGAAAGGAGAGAAATGGGGAATCCAGGGAAAATATAAGCAACTATCACAGTAACTAAAAGATTTAATACAGGGGACCTTAAGGAAATGGAAGAAATACTGACTAGAAAAGAAATTGTTGCCCTGGTTGGTGTGGCTCAGTGGATTGAGCACCAGGCTAGGTACCAGCTTCAATTTCCAGACAGAGCACATGCTTGGATTGCCAGCAGGTCCCCAGATGGGGACATGTGAGAGGCAGCCTATGTATCTCTCACATATTGATGTTTCTCTCCCTTTATCCTCCCTTCTTTTCTCTCTAAAAATAAATAAAATATTTTTAATGAAAGAAAAGAAACTTTAAACAAAAAGAGGCTTATGGAGGTTAAAATACAGCCTTTTCTCTGACTGACAAGAATGACAAGTGTGAGGGCCACCAGGAGCAATGAGGTAGGCACTGGTCCCCATCAGCATCCTGAATTCAATTTGAAAGCATCATTCCATCTTCAAAGCAAAAAATGAAAAAGTTTATACTGAAGACAAAGCACCTGAAGTTGAATCACATCATCACCCTGCAGCTGATGAGACACTTAGTGGGTTTTCTATTACATTTCTACAGACTGAACATTTGTCTTAGAGAGTGAGCTTACTCAGCCTCAGCCAAAAGCGTTCACATCTAGGCATACTCATCATGATCTGAGAGCACTGAACAGAAAGACGCTTTGAGGAGATAAGACAGGCCATTGGGAAATCATTTTAACTCATGAAAGCTTATCCTAAACAAGAAAAACACCCCAGATGAAGCAGCATGAGGAAGAACCTATGGCCTAGCAACCAGGTTCTTCTATAAAAAATGAGGCCTCATGCTGTTGCTGCGAGCAAAGTGACCTTCCACGTTCTGGAGAGGCGCCAGATACCAATGGGTGACTGACTTATTAAAAGCACAAAACACTCTATCACTACAGCAGAGAAAAACTTAGATATGTCTATTCTCATATGACAGGAATCTAAATGTTCATTATAAGAATAAGAGGATGAATACGTCCAGCTCAATTCACTGTGTTATTCTGAAGATAGGGGATTACGACTTTAAAATCTTTTCTCTGAAAACGTTGATGAGGATAAGACCTGGTGACAACAGAGCAGGCAGAGATTAAACATCAGCCATGGCCAACCTTCCTTCAAAGACCTTTGTGGAGGCCTCATAGGATCCTGGAACTCAAAAGACTGAATTTTAAAAACCATGACCACACACCACAGTACAGGGTCGGGAAAAAATAGGTTTACAGTTGTGAGTATGTGAAACACAGAGTTTGTTCTCGTATTATTATTTATTCATTATCGTATTAGTTTCCATATGAATAACTATAAACCTACTTTTGTCCCACCTTGTATGTTGGTCTCTTCCATTTCAATGTGTTGGCCTTTCTTTAGGTTCTTCTTCAAAGAAGAAACAATGAGAGATTATTAATATCTCTCAAAATGGTTTGCTCTCATCCCCACAACAAGTAAGCAAATTAAATCCTGTGTCTTACTTCACCCCAAGAAGATCTAAAGAAGACCTATGCATCAGGTGAATAACACTCTGGCGCAAGTGTATGTTAAAGCTGCACCTTCTTCCTTTGAGGAGGACTGATAGACACAGTCCCAGATCTTAAGTTCTGAAATGTTTTTGCAAATTATGTGAGTGTGAAAGAAAATCTATTGGGCTTTCTCACCTGCTCCCAAAGCTCTGCTTACAGCCACTTGATCACAGTCGGTCTCCTGGAGATGCCCATAGACAACTCTCAAAGCAGAGACATGGTAGATTTCACTGAAAGCCTCTTCCTGGAAGGCAGAGCTCCTTGGAATGGTACCACATTGGCCAGAAACCCTTATTTCCTGCAGTGCAGCATCCATCCAAGAAAAGTCTCTCCAGGACCAATATTGCCAAGAATAATACAGACAAACACGTTGGCATTCACAAATTTTGAAGGTATCCCAGAAACTGAAATGCTCAACCTATTCACAGCAGAGAAAGACATGCACTCTCACTTCTTTGTCTGGATTACCTAGCACATACCTGAAAGATTTAGCTTACCCACTCCTAGTGAGAAAAGACTAGCTCAAGGAATAACAGATCTTTGGGAAAAACCAGGTTTTTATGCTCAAAAATCGAAGACTTGAACAAAATCTGATTCTTTAGAACAGCACATTCTACCAAAGCAGAACTAGTTCCAGCTACTGTCTCTATTCAACTTTATGTTTGAAGTTAGACATGGAGGACAAAGGTCTTCAACAAGTCAACTAAAACTAGTTAACTGACATTAGTGTCGAGCCAGTAGAATGCACACATTTGGCAAAGCTAAGTCAAAGTTTATCTCACCACCTTCCTTAGGCTTTATGGCCCTGCCTGGACCTCTGTCCCTTGGCCTTTTTAACAAGGCAATAAGTGTACAGAAGCTACAAGAGATTGCAATGTTGAAAGGCACTGTTATAATATATTCCCTCCAACTTAATGGCAGAAAATTCTGGTCAGAACTTTCTAAACTCCTTTCCACACTTCTCAATAGCTACCAACCCACCCAACATCTTCACAAACTCTTTAGTGCCCACCAACTTTGCTGGCTCAAATCAAATAACTTCTTATTGTAAAAAGAGGGACTGATTTCTTAAAAGGATAATTTTATTTCATAACAACTATATATGTTAACCCATAAATATTCTCTAAATAATAAATTATTTAGAACACTCTACTAATAATAATTTAGCTTATGAAATTATTAGTG
Organism: Sturnira hondurensis; assembly: GCF_014824575.4. Taxonomy (NCBI): domain Eukaryota; kingdom Metazoa; phylum Chordata; class Mammalia; order Chiroptera; family Phyllostomidae; genus Sturnira; species Sturnira hondurensis. Next base: position 32,696,558 of record NW_028082759.1, read on the forward strand.
GCTGAGTTAACACAATTACACAAGTGACCAACTTGTATTTTAAAAACTGTTTACTGTTCTAGACTAATCTAGACAACTATATGTTCCCCTATATGCATTCTTCTGTGTTTCATGAACCAAATTTGCAGATAATTTATAGCAAGGTTTAAGTTGAAGAAGGAGATTAGCAAATACCTTGGAAAAAATGTTAGACATTGGAATCACAAGACCATGGAGAGAGGCAGAGTGAAATTAAGAAAGATGGGTTAGGTAAAAATATCTAAATACCGTTTAAATGAGATTTGAAAAGGAGATGGAGGAGCAATGAGGTGTAAAGATAAGACAAAGGCAAACTTTCAGATTTCCAGATAAACAAGCAGACATCATTCATACCCAGTGAGCTACATGAGGCAGAGAGGCCATCAAGCCTCACCAGGAGCAATGCTCCCACCTCGCACGTTAATTATAAGAGGAAGTCTAGTCCTTGTCTGCCACACAGCTAGTTAGATTTCTAGTTTTCCATCTCACTGCTCTAAGGAATCATTTATGTTGGCTCAATCCACCAGAGACTAATGGATATTCCCCACTCCATAAACCAGCTGCCACATTCATGTGTTTCTGTGGAGAGTCTGGGGAGAGGAACACATTTGTAAGATTTTGTCTATAACCAAAACTATCATTCATGATAACACTGATGGTAATATATGCCCATGTGTAAATCTAACTTATATATTTCTACAGTGCTGATCACCTTACTAATTAGGTAAATATTTATCAAGTCTGATTGTGAGTGAGTAAAAAGATACACCAAGTACAAGAAAGAAACTCCAAGCTGCACTGGGACTAATTCCTGTGCAAGAACAAATTTGAGAAAACCTCCCTTGACCTTCAGATCTGCTAAGGTGCCTACGACAAATAAGTAAAACTGGACACTCAGGATCCAGATATAAGAAAGCTAAAAAAGATTGCTTGTGGTCCCTTGTTTCTACCAAAAATACCAACTTTTGACCACTTTTTAAAATCAGAACTCCCATCAAGGAAATTTTTATCAATGTTCAGACTATCTTATAAAGATTTAAAGTAGCAACCCCCCCAAAAAAATGCAGAAAAAAAAGAAGCAAAGCAAGTAGTCTATTTTTAATGTTTAAAAGGGCAGAAAGAATACTGAAATTATTAATAACTAAACAGTTTAAACACTGATGAAAGCTGAGCATATCAGGTTTAACCCAGAATGCAAGACACTCAATGACACCATCTTCTACTCAACTGAGTGGATCACTCATACTTAAATAAAGAGATGGAAAGCCAGCCCTGGTTGGTGTGTCTCCGTGGACTGAGCGCTGGCCTGTGAACCAAAGAATCACTGGTTCAATTCCCAGTCAGGGCACATGCCTGGGTTGCAGGCCAGGTCCCCAATAGGGGACATGTGAGAGGCAACCACACATTGATGTTTCTCTCCCTCTCTTTCTCCTTCCCTTCCCCTCTGTCTAAAAATAAATAAATGAAATCTTTTAAAATTTAAAAAAAGATGGAAAACCAAGTCATACAAATTTTAATTAAATCCCAAGTCCTATTAAATCAGCACCAGAATAAAAAGAAATGTTGGTTATTTTAGCTTCAGCCTAATAAAGTTCAGCTTTTTATGCTTGTGCCTATTTTACTCATATTGCTTGTCTTTTGTGTTTTTGTTGTTGTCCACAGAGTTTAGCAAACTCAAGGATGATACTGACTAGAAATTTTGCTCTGTGGCCTAGAACCTAGAGGTCAGTCTAATCAAATTTATTTGGGAATAAAGCCAGAAGTCCAATTTGTGTGACCCTTCTTACATACTAAGGCTACTCCTATGGTAATTTGTAACATAGGAGAAAAAAATTAACTTCAGGTGAAAGCACTTAAGCTACAGTGGAACAAATCCAAGTATTTCTATGAAATTGTATGAATCTAAACTATTTTATGCCTGAATCAACATAGAGGGAGCTGAATCTCTCTTAACAAAGATTCTCTGCAATGTATGGAAACTAATTTGTCCAGAAATGTGGAGAAATCGGTATTGTTTTTCGTGATGGGTGAATGTGAAGTGATGAATGGCACTTAACTTTTCTTTAATAAAATTCTTTGTAAACAAGGGTAATCATTTTTTAAAAAACAGAATACCTTCTTTATTGTTTTTCTTCCTTGGTATAGTAAATAAAAGCACTTTTTATTCCCTCTCTACTTTCTAAAGAAAGCTCAAGATGGAAACCACAAGAATAGAAGCCGTACAGCAGCTGTGAACAGCAGTCTAGCAGCCACTGTAGGAAGCAGATGAGTTTGGAGCTTCCCTAAAAGCTCTATCTCAAAAGAATTTTCACCGTTTATCTGTCTGACAATTCACTGAAAAGTTCCACTCTTGGAGCTTGTCATTATTTGACATGACTTAGAACTTACTCTGTGCAAACAGACCTATCTTACAGGGCATTTGTCAAAAACAATCAATGGCAATTGTTCAACATTGCTGCTGCCTCAGGCAGCAATATCCATTGGAGCTAGCAAGAGGCTGACCAAAACTCTTAAAAGGAAAAACTAAGGAATGATATGTCTATACAGTCTTTGAAAAGTTCAGAAATACTCCTGGCAGGCAATAATTTCATGTGTGTGAGCAAGGCTGTGTGTATGCCCAGAAAAGACCTAAGAAGGTCATAATCTCATACCCCTACCTGACCTTGAGGCTTTGTTCATGCATAAAGTGAAAACTAAGGCAGATTTGTAAGTAACCCACCACATTGAAAGTGTGCTCACACACACACACACACACACACACACACACTCAGAAAAGGCTGGGAGCCTTATTGGTTTCAAGGCATTTAAGGAAATTTGTCCAATTTTTAGCTGATCTCTGAGATCACCGAACAGAGACTTCAGTGACTACATACAAGTTTACAAACTATACATCAGAATTAGTTCAGGAACATCACTAAATAAACAAGTAAAAGGCAATGACAAAGTCTCAGTGGGTAGGGAAGTAGTAGAGACAAATGTAAGTCCCAGAGTTTCTACATTATGCTATATTAGGTGTTCAGATTTTTAAAAAAAACTACAAGATATGCAAAGAAAAGAAAAGTGTAACTTTTCTTTTATACCAAAAAACCAAAAAACCACTAGTGATGGAAACTGTACCTAGGAAAGCCTACACATTGAACTCGATGGGCAAAAACTGTAAAGTGGCCATCATAAATACATTCAGAAAGATAGAAGAAAGTGTGTACAGGAAATTAAAAGAAATTATGACAATAATGTCTCACAAAATGGAAATCATCAACAAAACGAATTATGAGGAAAAAGGAGGGGGAGAAAAATGGAGTAGGGGGAGGATAATGAGGAAAAAGAAAGTGAAGGAGGAGCAGGGAAACCAAATAAAATGTTCTGGTGTAAAAGTACAAAGATAGAAATGAGAAATTACCTAGAAGGATTCAGCAACAGGTTTAACTGGCAGGGAAAAAAATTAGCTAACTTGAAGACAGATTGATTGAGATTATCCAACCTGAAGAATGGAAGGACAAAGGAAGAAAAAATAATAAATGAAGCCTCAGAGACTCATGGGATTCCACTCCAGCATCCCAGCATACCCAAAATGAAAGTGCCAGAGGAGAGTAGAGAGAGAAAGGTGCAAAAAAATGTTTGGAAATATAATGGCCAAAACTTTCCCAAAATGATGACAAATGTCAACCTGCATATCTAAGAAGCTCAAGAAATGCTAAGTAGGATAAACTTAGAGAGATACACACCTCAAAAAATCATACTCAGACTGTGAGAAGACAAAGACTAAAAAGAAATCTTGAAAATAGCAGTAACAAAGCAACTCACCATTGATGCCTGCTTAAATCCTACCTTATCAGTATTTACATTAAGTGCAATGGACTAATGACTACAATTAAAAGACAGAGATTGACAGAATGATTTTTTTTTAATGATTCAATTATACGCTATCTAAGAGAGACTCACTTGAGATTTAAAGACACAAATAAGTAAAAAAGATAAAGCATGATATACCATGCAAATAGGAACTTAAAAAATAGCTGGAGTGACTATGCTAGGATTAGACAAAATAGACTTAAGACAAAAATTGTTACAAAAGAAATATAAGGACATTTTATAATGATAAAAAGATCAGTCCAACTGCCTACTTGGTATTGCCACTGGATGCTTATCTCAAAGTCAGTATGTCCAAAGGAGCTCTTGATGGTTTCCCCAAAACGACTCCTCCTAAAGTCTTCTACATCTCCTTTAAATTAACTATATCTGCCCAGTCACTCTTGGCAAAAACTTTAACTCCTTTTTTCTTCCACTTCCTACATCTGGTCCCTCAGCAAACTCTACCAGCATTACTTTAAATGGGTATCAGGGATCTGAGCACTTATCTCCACCAGCACCACCTTGATCCAAAATCCATCTCCCTTCTGGGTTACTTCAGTAACCTCCTAATTAAGCTGTCCTTCTGTCATTTTTTTCCAGTTACCTCAGGACTTTAAGGGGTATAATTACTGAAAAGGATGCTGTAATTAGCATTGGTAACATAGGAAAATGTAAAAAAAAGTATTCAGAGCAAATTCGGCAAAAAACTCTTAAAACTATTACAAATATAGCTCCAGATAACTTCCAATAATTTTACATTTCCAAGAAAGCTTCAGAGTAATAAAGTTTGTTTCCATTATCCAAAGGTTTCTTTATAACTGTGTTTGGCAAGTACTTCACAACAAATCATTTTGCACAAAAGTTGTTCCCCTCTCATCCTTGCCCATTTAACGGTTGCCCTCCATAAGAAGTTGCCTCATTGTATCTTCCTAGTATTTGCTTGCCCAGTAAATGCAATGAGGTTGCTGAACCATTGTAACCAAACTCTGTATCTCCAATGGTCCAATGGCAAACAGCATTTCCCTGTGGTCATCCTCCCATTCCTGTCCCTGTAACAGTCTCTTTTTAAAAACTCATAAATCATCTATTAAATATATACACATACATTCAGAAAAAGACATTGGGAGAGGGTGTTGTCTGAATGACACTAACATGCAGTACAGTGCAACCTGCTCAGCAGGTCATATAATATAGCACATCAAAGCAAAGACTTGAAGTCATGCAAGCTTAGGGCCCCTGCTGGTTCCCGCATTCGTGAGCTGTACAGTTCAAGTTAGACCCCAAACCTCCGAGCTTCAGCTATCATCTTCTGGAAAATGAGAGGTAATGGTATCATCTACTTCACTTGACACTTGTAAAAATTAAATGCAATAAAGGACTCCGTAATACTAAGTTCTGTACCTGGCACAAAGTAAAATAAGTAACAGTTATTAGTATGATTTTCATGTAACAGGAAGAAAAACAAAAGCAAACAAAAATTAATCATCACTCATGAAGTGAGGGAAATAAATTTTAAACTGTACCCCTTCACTAATAAGCTCTGAATGGGGGAAAAAAACTCCACCTAAAATTTTGATTTTTCCTCCTCAAAGTCAAAAGTTTCTACCAGATTTTTGTATCACATGTCCTAAAGGCCAGGAAATTCCCTTTTTGTATTCGACAACCCAATTATGAACTTCAAGGTCTGGAAAAGAGAGGTGATGAGCTCACCACCTATGAAGAAAAGCCAGCAATATTTAAGGAGTTTGGGGCTCTTAAGTGGACTATGGCGAGTGAAAGTTGACCCAATGGTATGACTGGTTAATAAGGAATTTCTGAAAATTATGTCTGATGTTGAATTTGAGTTGTTTCTTATTCTGAGCTATCACTCTAGTATCCCTAAAACCTTCCTAACAGTCTGTGCTCGCAGTACATTGTCAGTGGTGATTTCGGCAATGAAGCGCTGAGGACTGGATCATAAGTAGAGTTTGGTGGGATGAAGGAAGGGCAGGAACCAAAGAGGATGTTGGTAAGAAGAAAAATGGAACTGAAGAGAGAGTGTGGATTAAGAGCCAAAAAGTCAGGAGACAACATAACTGTTATCAGGAATCTTTGGAAGTATTGGGAAGAGCATTGGATCGCCAACATTTAATTTGATGAAAGCTTCGGTTGCTGTGTTTATAATAAATGTTAAACAAAATATAAAAGCTGGAAGATGTGGGGATGTTCTGGTTTCAATTATTAATTCATATATCTATTATTAAAAATTTATGTTATTATTAAATAACATTATGAAAGGTTTTATTTCCTGGCACTGGGGCCCTGGGTGGCACGGTCTGTCTCACTGCCCATTTTCATCTGGTTTATCTGTGCACAAGTGTGTGACTGCAGTCAGCCAGCCGCCTTGAGCGCCTCACTGGGTCTGTTCATTGCCACCCCACACCCGGGGTCCACCAACCACCACTTTTTCCTGCCAAGAACACTCTCTGCCAGCCACCAACTTTGCCCCTCTTACCAGTCCAGATGAACGGTTGTCAAACTTCCATACAGTTCACTTTTCTATCAGTTCTGATTGTTTTCTTGTTTCTAAATTTTTGTTGTCCTTAATTTTGTGCAAGGAGGCACAGTGTGTCTACCTATGCCTCCACCTAGGCGGGAAGTTCCAGCTTGAATTTTTAAAATCAATATACTAATCTATCTCCTGAGCTTTTAATAGCTATTTCTCTTGTGAAGACATTGAGATTCACTCCAAATGAGCAGGCAAAAACATTTTTATTTATACACTATCTGCCTGCAGAAGGAAATGGATGCAAATGTAGGAAACGCACACTTAAAAATACTGCCACCAGTATTGAGTATTATAGATGTTTAGAAATGAAAAAAAATGGAGGTAAGGCTTCATTTAACTGACCCTCATAGCTGAGGATAAGCTCCCAAAGTGCATCTACAAGTTAGTCTCGAATTCCCTACATACTACACAGCAACATGCAGACATGGTCCCACGCAGCTTCTGCAGAAGCCCTTGAGAACCCTCTGCCTGGAGTCCCATTGGCCCTCCTTACACAGGCTGTTGTCTGCTCCTAAGGGGAAGGCAGGACAACTCAAAGGCCCAGACAGAGGCTCTTTGCCTCAACTAACTTTATCTTCCCAAAGCTGCACTGACCTATGAAACATTCATTTCCCTCCCCTTTCTTTTTCTAACCTCCACTTCACCTTTTTTATAACTCTTCTCAACAGGAACCTCTTTGACTAAGCCGTTAGCACCTTAGGCCAGGACATAAGTTTGAATAGATGGTTCCAGGTGTCAGCTAATTTGGTAGCTGTAATGAACAAAGTTGACATACTGAGGCACTGTAAATAAGAAACAAAGTCCTAACAATCATTAAAAGTTAAAATTATTATCATAAAATGGATTGTGGGCTGTGAACCACAGGATCTCGGTTCGATTCCCAGTCAGGACACATGCCTGGGTTGCAGGCCAGTTCCCAGCAGGGAACTCACAAGAGGCAACCATACATTGATATTTCTCTCTCTCTCTCCTTTCCTTCCCCTCTAAGATAAATAAATAAAATATTTTTTAAAAATTATTATCATAAAACTGACAAGAAATTTAGTATTAAAATAATCGCTGGAATATGGAGGGAAATTGCAAGCACTGTGCTAAGTGTATTCTCTGGATTCAAGTTGGCCAGTTTATTTAAAGCTGCCTTTCATATCTAAACACCATCCTGTCCGTCACTTACAGTCACGTACTGGCTCAGTCACAAAAGCTCCCTGTCATCTCTGAATAGGAGTCCGACAGCTTCCAGAACATTGATTCTGTCACTAACACTTATTTCTTTTCAACCCACATAAAATTATATTCACTTAACCAGGCTAGAGACATTCTTTTTCTGTTAAGATCAACCTTGAGGCCAGCCTGTCCTCCTCTGCATTTTACTGCAGGGTCCATTTTGAGGGCTCTCCCTCCAAGTCCCCCTCAGCTGCCTCAGTCAGTGACTCTGTTTGTGCTTGCCACACTCGAGATCAAGAAAACGTTTTCCTCGGTTGACACTCCATTAACTTGGGAGGTGAATCACTTTAGAGGTGTGCTTCTGCTAAATTATAACTGGCACATTCAGGTCAATCATCCCCCCCCCTCTATCCATCCAGAGTATTTCTCTCTTGGGCAGCAAGAAGAGCCACTTGCTTCTTAGAATCCCTACTTTTCAGAGACCACTACCTTCGCCAGGTGGGTGCCTGGGCTTCCCAGGTGGAGTGTTCCAAGCCATCTCCTCAAAGGAACCCACACACTTTGCTTTTCTTTCATCCATGTCTCATGGACATCAGAAAAACTCAAATATCACTGAGAATGTCTCATGGTTATTTTCCACACAGGATACTATAGGAATTTTGTTGATTTATGAAGAAATGACATTATACAGGGGTAGGCAAAAGTAGGTTTACAGTTCTTTGTATGGAAAAATGATACAATAATCGATAAATAATACAAGAAGAATCTAAAACAAAAACAAACCAAGTGAACAACTAGAACAGGAACAGAACCACAGAAATGGATATTACATGGAGAGTTATCAACAGGCAGGGGGAAGTAAGGGGAGAAATTGGGGGAAAAGGTACAGGGAATTAGAAGCATAAATAGTAGGTATGAAATAGAGGAGGGTTAAGAATAGCATGGAAGATGGAGAAGCCAAAGAATTTATATGTATGACCTATGGACATGAACTAAAGGGGGTGAATGTGGGTGGGAGGGGGTGTGGAAGGCAGAGGGGAGTAAAGGGGAAAAAATGGGACAACTGTAATAGCATATTCAATAAAATATATATTTAAAAATAAAATAAAATAATAATACTGAAATAAACTGTGTGTTGTGTACTCACAACTGTAAACTTACTTTTGCCCACCCCTATCTGTGTGAATATTTGTGGTCTGCTTTTGCTAACATGTCTATAAGAGGAAAAATAAAATGAAATACAAGTAGCCTCTGTATCCATTGCTTTTCCACACTGTCCCAGAGCCCAACCTACTCACACTCTCAGATATTCTCACGAGGCTGGGGTATTATTAGTCATACTGTAGGTAAGCCACTTACCACAGAGACTCCCAAACACAACAATAGAGAAAATGTTTTTCTGTCCCCCACAGAGACTCCTGAGGCTGGGAGTTCTGCTCCATACAGGGACCCACATTCTTTTCATATTCTCATCCCTGTGTTTCCAAGACTGTTACCCTCATCTCCATCTTCGGAGCTGGTTAACCACACCACAGTCTGCGAGAAAGAAAACGAGAACAAGGACATAGAGCAGCACATGTGACTCCTGCTCACACCTTGTTAGCCAGAGGTGGGGAAATGCCAGTCTTCCAGCTGGTCAGTCTTCACCACAGCAAGTTGAGATTTAGGTTTAGAGAATCCCCAGTTCACCCACTGGGGGCACAAAGACTATAGCACATTTCACACCAGATCTCCAGAAAGCCTCAGCCACTGGTGCAGTACTGATACTATCAAGTGGACTATTTTTTAAGTCTCAAGCATTGTGCTAAGGACTTCACACACACTAACTCTTTTAACCCTCACAGCAAACATAGGAAGTGGACACTATTATTTTTACTTTAGAGATAAGAACTGAATTTAGAGGAGGAAAGCAAATTTCCCAAGCCCAGACACCTCAGTGGCAGAGTAAGGGTAGAGAAAGGCAGTCACATGGCTTTCAGGTAGGTTTGAAATAAACTAGATCCCTGGGCAATGCTCTGAGCTGACAGAGATGAGATTAAAGCTTGGTTCCCATGAGGAACTAGAGTGGAGACAGGGAACCAGGATGAGGGCAGAAGACTTCAGATTGGATGGTACAATGTGCTCAAGTTAAATAGATGAGCCATAGCCAACTGTCACCAAGGTCCCAAGTAAAGAATTTGTTCTCCCTAGTGCCCACCAAACCCTGAGTTTACAAGTAACTTGTCATGTTCTTCCCCAGTTCATGGGAGGGGCCCTCCAGCATATTGCCATAATCAGTGTCCATGTTTCAGGGCTTGGAAGGGACTCTGTCCATATTTAGCCATTCAGCACATGTATTGTATACTATCCTTTAGATAGAATATGGAGAAAACCAAGAACAAAGTCATCCCTTCTCTCACAGAATGCAAAGTCCAGCAGGGGAAAGACATTAGATGCCATGCCCATAATAATGTGTGACAAATACTATAGTAGAGAAAGTACTGGCTGGTGAGGGACATGGCCTGCCTTGTAAGGAGGAATGGACCCATTCCACCCAGAGGATTCAGGGAGCATGTGTGAGCAGGTGAGCCCAGCGCTGACCATGAGGAGTGATGACAGAATGCAGGATGGGATAACAACCAGGAAAGTACTCTGCATCCACCACAGTGCTCAGGAGTTGCTCTCTCCTGCTTGCAAAGAGAAGATGGTCCCAGATTTAAAATCATCATTATCATCATCATCGTCATCATCTATTGTACTCTTGATTTTCTTTTTACATTCTCATGTCCAAAATCCTGACTCTGATTTATTTTAATTTGATCTTTACCAAGGACTATTTTTTCCTGCTCACTCTTGCCTCCATGGTAGTGATGGTTTCATTTAATCCAACTCCACCTATTCAATTCTCCTGTCCTAAGATTCTCCTCCCCTAAGAATCCTCTCCCCTAAAGCTTTGTCCTGGGGCAACCAAGACTTATGGTAGACAACATCCTACAAATAACCAGTTGCTACAAAATGTTAGTTACTACCACTACTAGTAGTGAAAATAAACTGCAAGAATATTTGTATCGTCAGCCCAACTGGAGCACCCCTTGAACACTTTTAGTCTAAAATATCTTTGGCAAATTCTCATAGGATCAGAAATACACAACATCATAAATGAGAATAATGAACAATTCTGATGTCATTATTCACACAAGCCAAGAACGGAGGGTTTCAGGTAAAGAATGGGGAAAGCTACCCGGTGGATATCCCTGTAGTTTGGACCCTCAGGATTGACAAAATCTAGAATGAACTCAGTTTAAAGCAAGCACAAAGAGTAAATAATCCCTTGGCAAGAAGAAAGAAAGAGTAAAGCAATTAAGAAGCAGCATTTGCATCTTCAGAGGGGTAAGCTCTCCGTTCTTCTGGTACTTTACATCCAGGCCTGTATTGCTATATAAATACTTCAGTCATCCGCCAAATACTATTGAACACTTACTATGTGCCATACAGTGTGCTAGATACTGAAAATGGCACAGTAGTAGATGCACAGAGTCCTGGCCATGTGGACCAACACACACACACAAATAAATCCAACACACACACAAAAATAAATCCATGATTATAAACTGTGAGAAAGACTATAGTGAAAAGTTGCTTTGATGAACATTTTGAAATGGGATTAATTTGATTAAAAGGCCAGAGTCTTATATATATATTCCCAAAATGAATAGGAGTGAGCCAGTAAAGTGACAGGAAATGAGAATGACATTAGGCACTGAATGCAGAAGAAAATGGGATCTGATAGCCAAGGCCATGAGAAAGGCAATCTTACGTAAGCAGGACAGTGGGCTTACCTGTGTTCCACAGACACCAGCTCCCTAGCTATGGCAAGCCAAAAGGGTCATGAAATCTCCACCTCTCAATCCAGGTTATTGGACTGGACTTTGAGTGTTAAATTGTTCTCTGTCTTCACAGTCAAGGTAGGAAGGCAGAAGTTACAAACAGTTTGAATTCTGATTTCTGAGGTTGTCACTGTGCCGATTTTTTAACCCTTCAGGTAGAATTAATCATTAGATATTCTGGGTTCACATAATACTCCCACACCTTACACTCTCGCTTTTGAGGTCATAGTATACAGAAATGTTATATTTTTATTCATATCTTTGTACTCCAGCACACAGACTGGAAAAGAATACCTACTATATACATGTATACTAAACAAATACATGAAAAAAATAAGTCAATTAACCAATTAGTCACTAGGTTATGTGGGATTTATTTGCATTTCAAGGAGATATGGGTTTATATATATTAAGTGTTTTCACACGAAAGTGGCTAAAATAGTTGAGATGAGAAATAGTTTCTTTGTTTTATTGGATGATTGTCAAAATCTTAGTGAAAGAAAAAAAGGAAGTGGGAAATATACTGACCCAGGCATTAAGTATGCAACTATTTGTTTTCTTATAAAAATGTCAGTGTATCATCAAAACAAAAAAAAAGTTAACACTGAGTTATTTTAGACTCTCATTGAAAATGTAATGGTTTCTACTAAAAAAGACTTCTACCCCAAACTAGCATTATATGAATGCAATTATTCTCAAGATGTCTTATTTGGATCATCGCGTTTTGCACAGTGCCAGCCACACACAGTTACTGAGATTCTTTCACCACCGACAATGGCCAGCTATCAAGTGTAATAGGACCAGACGCAGCAAACAAATTAAAATGTGTGTCTTTGTCAAAAGATACTGTTTCAAGGAGTGTAAGTGACATGGCAATTAATGTCTGTGAACAGCTGGATTTAAAGATAAGTGATTATTTCACCCTGCCTATGGGCAGATCCACCTAAATATGCTGAGATGTTGGCATTTTAAGATACATTTCTGTGAACTACTATGGAGAAAAGCATGCTGTTTAGAAAATTTTGATCTAATCATACCATAGGCTAAAACCATTTTGAAGCATTTCAAGAGACAAACCAGAACTGCAGTATGTTAACCAGGAATTTTATATTGCTCTTTATATGGTCACAGTCAAGTCACACACTTATCAAAGAGGAAATCATTCGATTACAAAGAATGATTCAGATTTCTTTCTGCATATGCTTATTCCTGGATATGCTCCTTCTGTTTTCCCATAATCTTGGTCTTGAGAGAGAGAGAAGGACAGAGAGGCAGAGATGGAGGCGGAGACAGAGAGACTGATTTCCATGTATTTGGAGGTTTTCATCAGTTTTAACAGGCATGTTCCTCAGAATGGCTGTCTGAGCAGGAAGTTCAAAGGCTGTGAGTACAAAGTATGTCCAAAACCCAAGTATATCAATTTTCCTTTAAGTCACAATGTCTCTGTTACCAAATTGGCTTGGTGAGTTCTAATGACCAAACCCACTACAGTGGAGTCTTGACACCCCAAGGGGGATGACCTGTGACCTTCCAGATCTTAAGAACATTCAGGAACAGTATCACAGAACCGTCAAAGGACTGTGCTTTAAAGGATACTTTCACAAAGAAACACCACTAATCACTCCAAGAGACTTACTCCTTGGGAAATTAGGACAACTCACCCTCAAATATTTACTGAGGTCTTGCTTTTGTAGCTCACTCACCTCTAGATTATAGTTTCTCAAGGTCCCTAACTCTTATTCACACCAGTAAATCTACGAGTTGGATTTGCCACATAATTCACATAAAAATGTTAAATCTGTTGATGTAAATATTATACTTTATTTAATACACACACATTTATAGAAAAAATTTTAAAAGGAAGGATGACATACTCTAAACTTCCTGAATTTCATTTCTTATTTTGGAAAACATGACAAATACACCGCCCTGGGGTCAATCAAGACCTAATTTCAGACAGTGCACCTGACCTTAAACAACCCCCTTTCTTACCAGGACAGCTTCTTTTTTTGGTTTTATTAAAATAAATAACCTTTGTTTCCCCCCTTCATAGAGATATGCTTATCCCAATATCTTGGGGGCCCAATAATAAATCTGTAAGTGTTCAGAAACCTGATTTTCTTTTACCTGGCTTTTTATTTTTATTTTTTCCCTTTGGCTAACCCTGGCCTCACCTAGCATCCTGACTCACCCACTTCCTTCTCTGTTGCTTAATTAATTAAGCTCTGCTTAATTAATCCTCAAGCCACTGAGGACAATGGGGTCCTGTTCAGTGTCCAAGAGTCCTAGAAACAAGGTCTTGGGTCAACTGACTACTGAGACAGAGTTTTCAATCAAACTAAACATAATACCTTGGTTTCAGTTGTATTTTAGCTCCAGACCCAGGAAAGCAGAACAATCCCACAGAACAAATCCTCACAAAATTAGACAAAACAGCTCCATGGCTGACATAAAATTTGAACATAAAATGACGAAAGAAAGAATGAGGTCTATAGGTAATGAAGCAATGAGGAAGACTCCGACCCAGGAAACACTGTAGATAGTGAATTTTTAAGACCTGGATACTGATCAGATAATGACCTGAAGCAGGGGCTAGTGTCAAAATAACTCCAAAGTATTGAGCCAGGAGCACACTGTAGAAATAGACACAAAAGAGGGTTGAAAAAGATAAGTTCTAAAGTCCATGTTAATTCTTACTGTTATGATTTTTTTAAATGGTTGAGGACCCCATACTTTCTGGAAACCTGTAAGTCATAAAATTTTCTTCACTCTAAAAGTACTTATTGGGCATAACTATGTACCAAGTATTGTCTAAAGCCTGAAAATACAATGGTGGATAAGACAGAATCTTGTCTGATGTGGCCTATATTCTAAAAAAGATATCTGCAAAAAAAGTCACTGAAAGTTTATAAACAGAGACTGATGCAATTCAATTTATGTTTTAAGAAGGTCACTTTGCTGTCCTCTTGAGAATGAGTAAAAGGAGGTCAAAGGCTAAAGAGGGAAGATTCCTTCTAAGGTAGTTAGGAAGATGAAGGTGGTCATACTGGAGGTACAAGGTCTTGTTAATATAATGAGAATGCTTTGCCCAACATTGCTATAACCTGGCAGCCAAGGAGAGTGGACTGGAATGCACATGTGTGAACAATGGCAACTTCACTGTACTAATCAGTGGGGTCAGTAGATGCCATTCAGTGAGCATGTGTATTGTATGGCCATTTTATTCAAAATGACTGAGTGACTACAGGAAAATATCTGCATCAAATTTTGCATTAAGCTTCAACATTTCCCTGTGGACACTATTGAGATGATTCAGATCACAGCTATGGGAAACTGGTGGCTGGCAGCTTAATCACAAGGCACCCTCAAAGAAGACGAGCAACCCAATTAAAACATGGGCAAAGGACTTGAACAGACATTTCTCCAAGGAGGACATGCAGAGGATCCAGAGACACATGAAAAGATGCTCGATATCGATAGCTATCAGAGAGATGCAAATTAAAACCACAATGAGATACCACTTTACACCAGTCAGAATGGCTATGATAAACAAAGAAACAAACAACAAGTGCTGGAGAGGTTGTGGGGAAAGGGGGACCCTAGTTCACTGTTGGTGGGATTGCAGACTGCTACAACCACTATGGAAAACAGTATGGAACTTTCTAAGAAAACTAAAAATGAACGTGCCTTTTGACCCAGCAATTCCACTATTAGGAGTATATCCTAAGAACCCTGAAACACCAATCCAAAAGAACCTATGCACCCCGATGTTCATAGCAGCACAATTCATGATAGCCAAGAGTTGGAAGCAACCTAGATGCCCATCGATAAATGACTGGATCAAAAAACTATGGTACATTTACACAATGGAATTCTATGCTGCAGAAAGGAAGAAGGAGCTCCTACCTTTTGCAATATCATGGATGGAACTAGAGAACATTATGTTGAGCAAAATAAGCTAGGCGGTAAAAGACAAATACCATATGATATCACCTTTAACAGGAATCTAAACAACAAAACAAACAAGCAAGCAAAATATGACCAATGACACTCAAATACGGAGCAGGCTGACAGGGTCCAGAGGGGAGAGGGGAGAGAATCATAGGGGAAAAGGGGAGGGACTCACGTGAATAAGTATAAAGGACACATGGACAATAACTAAGGTAGGGGGAGGAAATGGGAGGGAGGTGGGGAGCACTGGGGGCGGGGCAGGGCAAGGAATATAAAACAGAAAACTGTACTTGAATAAGAATTAAATAAAAATAATAATAAAAAAAAACCAAGGCACCCCATCATGCATCGCAACTCATGTAGAGGTTTGTGTCAAAACATCAAATCACCCAGGTGACTTGGCCCCACTGCAGCCCAGATTTGGTGCCCTGTGACTTCTGACTTTTCACGAAATTAAAATCACCTTTGAAAGAGAAGAGATTTCAAGCCCTGGCTGGTGTAGCTCAGTGGATTGAGCGCAGGCCTGTGAACCACACGATCGCAGTTCGATTCCCAGTCAGGGCACATGCATGGGTTGCAGGCCAGTTCCCGGTTCCGGTTCCTGGTTCCCGGCAGCGGACGCATGAGAGGCAACCATACATTGATATTTCTCTCCCTCTCTCCTTCCCTTCCCCTCTAAAGATAAATAAATAAAATCTTTAAAAAAAAAGAAAGAAAGAGAAGAGATTTCAGACCCTCAATGAGATTCAGGAAAATACAATGGGACATCTGATGGTGACTGGGAGAACTGTGTGAAGTCCCAAGGTGACCCCTTTGAAGGGGATGGAGACATTATTGCCCTATGGACAATGTTCCTTGTATCCTCTTCAATAAATGTCTCTATTTTTTCATAAGACATGGCTGGATACTTAATGGACAGACCTTCTCTAAAGAGGTAACAGTGAAGATATCTACAGATAGGGTTCCTAATTGAACTGGATATGATAGTGAGAATGAAGGCTGAATTGTGGATAACTACTATGATTCCTGCTTAAATAATCAGAGCTATGTGATTCCTTTTACTGATATGGAAATTTAAGGGGAGAACAAAGCCATTCAGAAAAACCTACTTATTAAGGTATTATTGGATAGGTAAATGACCGGATAGGTAAATAATAAAAGGTATGTCAGATATTAGAGGTGCACCAGTTTCCAGATGTATAGGGACTCGCCTTTCTAGGATGCATACGAACATTTGGGGCTTGATCCACCGGCTTTTGAGCATTCAAGTGCAAGTAGAGGAGTAGAGTTTGCATATTGAAGCTAAGTAGATTCTCTGATATGAAAGTCAGAAAAAAATTGCAAAATATTTACCCATCATCAAGTAGCTTATTAGCACTGTCACACTACATATCGCTGACAGTGAAGAGTCTAGGCAGGGATGTTCTTCACCATCTTAATGCCACAGGCAAGACTCCAAGGCAAATAGAAATGTTTGGGGGAAGAAGGAATTAAATTACTTCCCTGTAATAAGTGAGGCTGAATGGCAAAGTCAAATCTTGTCCCATAAGCTTGTGAAACACAAAAGCTTTATTTACGATATTGGTCTCTTATTATTGCATGAATTGCAATAATAGAAGTCACCATTTCTACCTTAATCCTTACTTAGAAACATTCGGTTGTGAACTATATTGATGGTACCCAGAAGCAGCTAATCAATAGGGCAAGGATTCTTTGTGACATGGAAAATCAGAACTTGGCAGCAAAATGGACTTTCTGTCTTGGCTCTCTAATCAATAGGTCAATTAGTTCTAGCTCCAAGTATTCAATATATATTTAACCTAAAAATAACAGATTCTTTTGACCCAATTCTATAAATCTCTCTTATTAGTAAGCTATCTATAAATTATTGGAAAAAGACTAAAAAATAATTGACAGGCAATTCTAAAGTGAAACAGAAGAGACTCACTTTTACACAGGATCTAGAGACATCTCCGGTTATTTTTTTCCTATAAGCCTTAGGGCTTCGACCCTTATAATAATTCTCATATCTCTCCCCTCATCGCTTACTCCTACCCACTGTCATTATCTCACCCATTAATGCAACAATCCCAAACTCCTCAATGCTCTTTACTTCATTCACTCACCATGTATTAACTGAGCAGCTGTTTAGGCTGCAGGCACTATCCTACGCATTTGGGAACTGAACAGACAGAACCCTCTGTCCTTAAGAAAGTTACGCTCTACTAGGGAAAACATACAAACAAAAAATGCAATAAGTAAGTGAATTATATTATGTGGAAGCAGGTGATAAGTGCCGCCAGGAAAAAAAAAAACAGAAGCCAAAGTAAAGGGGGATCGATATGGTAGAGTGGGAAAGTGTGTTACAATATTGGCTAATCTGGTCAGGCAGTCCTCATGCAGAAGGTAAAATGTGAACAGAGACTTTGTGGAGAGGGAGGAGTTGCCAAAGCAGATATTGGTGGGGGAAGCATTCCAGGCAGAGGAGACAGCCAGAGCAAGAACCAAAAGCCAGAAATGCAAGGATGCTCATGTTAGCTGAAGTGAGTGAGTGAGCGGTAGAGAAGGAGAAGCGAGGTCAAGTTCTTGTCCTTTTTCTGCTCAGAAATGAAGTCAGAAATGTAGGAATGACCACAGACTAGCCCCACCACCACACATTCTATCAATACACCAAGTTGACTTTCCCTCATAAATAGCCTCCTAAGATCTCTTCTGGCTTATTTTACACTCTCATACAGAGTATATGAGAGGATACAGCAATCTTATACAGAAGTGGGACTGAAGTGGGACTGACCTATCTTCCAGTCCAATGGCTTTCAAACTGTGTTCCTGTGAATTTCAGGAATTCCTCAGAAGTGACTCGGGGGTTAGTTACCTTAGGAAATTGAGGAAGACTCATTCATATCCCTGATGATAAAGACATACGTCAAAGGCTCTTTTCCAAAATGTTGATTGGGGTTGTCTCTGAGTGATAGGATTTCACACGGTCTTTACTTCCTTTTAGAACTTTTGGTATTGCTTACTTTTCCTTTGGAAAAGTGTGTATTACATTTATAATAAATTCTTTTATTTTATTTTAAAAAGATTAACAATAAGCTCTTTCATTTGTGAAAAAAGCCTTATTCTACTCATTTATTGGCACTGGGAACTATACTACATGGCTGAGTAAAGACCAGTCTATAAAATGGTGTGGTGTCTTGTCTTACAGACGAGAGATGACAAGATACACACTGACGTCTGACCGATGGTTTTCTCTGGACACTGTGATGATTGGTGAATTTCCCTTTGTGCATTTCTGTACTGGCACATGTTTAACGCATTGAATTTATGTATACATATACTACATGTATAATTTTTAAAAGAGCAGTGTTATTTTTTATATGTTCCATACATTAAAAAAAACTAAAAAGCTTAGTAGAATCACATATGTACATTGAAACTACCTTTGTGAATACTAGTTAAATTTCCTACCCGTTCTCACTTCTTGAGATGTACTAGTACCCTGCTGACTTACCGGCCATGTCTAGAAACCCAGGAAAAGAAGACATTCCTGCAATCATTTCTTTTTGTGCAGCTTAAAATAAGCAAAGTGACTGACAAAATGTCACTGGAGAGACTGCACAGGAAAAGCCTGCTATCCTTCTAAACAGGGTCTTCTGCAGATAAAGACAGGGACTACAAACACCGAGTGGGAATTCTCATCGCATCTTTGTCCAGATTCCCAGTGACAATAATATTGTCTATTCATCTCAGCCATTTAATACCTGCTCCTTAATTTCTGTTTCTCGGACCCAGAATCCCGTTTTTCCCTCATATTGAAATATAGGCATTATCATTTCATTCCCTTGCCTTTGGAACTGCATTCTTTTGCTCACACCCTAATCCTAAAGGGTTAAATTGTAAACCTTACCTAACGCTGTTCCTAGAAATCCTGAGCAGAAAAGCTCTCCTCGGTGAGCCCTTGGTGTCTTTATTTTATATCTAAGCCATCTTCCCAGTCAATGAACCTCCCTAAAAGATTAATGTAGTTTGAACTTTTATAGAGGAATATCATTTGTGCGCTGTCATATTTAGCACAAATGGTGCTTCAGTCACAGCTCAGTAATATTCCAGCATATTATTTCCAAGGCATTTGAGAGTTTAAAGAATTATTGAAGGGCACGCTGTACTCATTTGGTAATAAGGCAAAGAGCACGGCTGTCTACATATGATTTCAACAAATGGAATCACCACTAATTTCATTGCACGTAGCAAAATAGTTGTGATAATAACCCAGGTGAAATATCCCACTGGAGGAAATAGATGGCATAGAGTCTTTTGTAAGACCTCCAAGAGGTATTGAAGAGGAAGCCCTAGGAGTTGAGGGCAAGATGCTGAGAAATCACCTTCCCACATTGAATATATACCCTTGACACTGTGGTTTTGTCAGCCTTGAGTGGGAGGCCACAGCCCTCACGTGGCCTTTTTTTCCCTGCAGGAGCTGCCAAGCTACACAGGCAACATGTAGCATGATAGGAATGTTAAAGTCACCGGAGAGGAATGAAAGAGTTAAAGTCATGGAGAGGTAAACCGTAACCACGCCAAAGCTCAGGTATCTGGTGAGAAAACTCCCAGACTTGTAGCTTTGTAAAGAGCACAGGTGAGACTAGTTCGACCTTTTTTTAACATTTGAGTTGACAGAGGTGTTTTAGACAAAGGAGAGGCTTGCTCACTCTCAGGTGTCACCAAATAGTAGTTTAAAGGTTTCTGGATGTGCACTAATCCGAAAGACAGAGAAACGTGCTGTCAGGGAAGGTCCTTTTCAAATATATTGCTCCAGTTCTTTCAGATATTGACCTTATTATCGAATTATCCATTCTCAACAATAACAGTATTTAAGTCTCCAAGTTAGGAGAATCCTGGGAGCAGAGATGGGTCTCATGTTTCTAGATGAAAAAAAAAAAACATAATTTTGCCACTTGGGTAACTAGCTTATTCAAAACACATTCATATCTTCTGGTTGCTAAAAGTTATTCTCTGCTATTGAATTGACTTAGTGAGAGATTTTGAGAATACTGTTATGTGTATTAGTTTGAAAAAATCCAGCCCTCAATTTTGAACAAAACAGTTCCACCTCCAGTTTTCTCCCATCTCCCCCCAACACTGGACCTGTGTGTCTCTGCGTGTAATGGCCAGAGGAGTTTCAGCCTCACAGGAGAATGTTCCCGGGATACTTTGTGGGCAGCATCAAAGTGTTACCTCTTGAGAAAATGTGAAATTATTTGAGCAATATTTGGTACTTCTCAACTCAGAGAAACTACTCAAATGTATAAGGTAGCAAATAATACCCCTTAAAATTTTAGACTGTATATAAAGTAAATGAAAACCATGAAAAGTATACAAATGCCAAAAATGGTTCATTCCAGTACAGCTGAAGTCACTATGTGCCAAAATTCTTAAAAGTATAAAATGATTTTTTTTTTGTTTTCTTAAAATAACAGGGATTGATTGTATCCCGTGGTATTTGGTATCTTGTATCCATACAATACAAGACTTGTGTTCAGTTATTCGTCTTCCCTAGGCACACTGCACTGACTTCAACCCAGCAATACATTCTGTTTCCTGGGCTACACTGCTGTCCGGGAGTAGCCATGGGCCTTAACAACATCCAGTAAACATGAAATCCAGAATATTGGCCCAGAAATGTTCTTTCTCCCATTAGGTATAATTGATAGCCCCACATGACACTGTCAGTTATTGGAAGTCACCTTGTAACCACAAGGGGGAGTCGGATTTGGGATAAAGTTGACACCTTAGGAGGCAAAGTGGAGAGAAGGGGGAAAACTGGCCCTTACTCACATAATTGAGCTCTAAATCAAGCCCCTAATCCAGGCTTAGCTTTGTGTTTTTCAGTGGCATAAAAAGAATATCAACCTCTTTTAATTTTATTTTAACACAGGTTTTCAGTTATTTGCAACAACAATAAAAAGTGCTAGTATTGATACATAGATCCAAGGGAAAAATGAATTTTGACTGGTAAAAAAAAATCTACAGCAAGGCTCTGGCTGGTGTAGACCAGTTGCTTGGAGCATCCTCCCATAAAGGAAGGTCGGGGGCTCGACTTCCGGGCAGGGCACACGCCTAGGTTGCAGGTTTGATCCCGGTCGGGATGTATACGATCCCTGGTCTGGGCATGTATGAGAGGCAACCCATCCATAGCTCTCTCACATCAATATTTCTTTCTCTCCCTTCCCCTCTCTCAAAAAGGCAATGAAAAAAATGTCCTCGGGTGAGGACTAAAAAAAATCTAAATTAAGAAATACCATCTCAAAGACTAAAGGAAGCCTTTCTGACCTATAATTCTACGCAGGACTCCCCACCAGGCCCCCCAGGCACCGTCACAAATAAGCGTGTGAGGTAAGTGAGAACAGGATGCCTTAACCGTTCCTCAGGTTCTGCCTGCAAAGACCTTGGCTATTTTTTATTTTTTTTTCTATTTTTTTCTCTCTGAACAAAACTGGAACTGAGGATTAGACACAATTTCTTTTTCATTCAAGGCCCAGATGGCAGACAGCAAAAACTTAATTTCTGGTCTCTTGGTAGAAATTTGAGGACTGTCTGCTCTTAAGATTTTAAGTAATTCAGTCAAGTGACTATAGCACTGTAGGTTTGGGAATTGCCCGTCTTCAGTTTTGTCGTTGTTTTGTTTTGTCCTTAATAATTTTAGCATCTTAATATTCACCGTCCATCTCAGAGAACATCCGCAGGGTGCCCCCCAGGGTCTGACACCGTGGGTTGTTTACAGGCCGAGGGTCCCCGAAGACTGAGCTGTGAGCCGCGGAAGCTTTCCAAGGACTGGTGTAATGAAACTCAGAGAGCGTCTGGAACATTTGGGAATTACGCCGTGAGAGGATGCCTTGAGGGAAGGTTGACAATAGGAGAACAATGACATGCGAGAGAGGCAGATTGGGTCAAAACGGAATCTGGGTTGGCAGTGGTATTCTGGAGAAGGCTTTTAAACTTCCAGATTTGACTCAGCACACAGTTTTAGGGAGGGGTGCAGTGTAGACAGGACTCTAGGGTGGTCCCCGTGCTGTCCCATCTCCTCCTCTCACCACCCCCCAAGCAGCCTGCATAATCTTCCCTACTGTGAATCTGCTGGCTTTTTCTCCCCTGATTACATTACATTAGGCAGCACAGGTGACTGTAAGAAAAAAACACTACCGAGATGTATATCACCGAATGGCCGGACACCATTAAAAGCTTGCAGTTATCTCTGGCTGGTAAAGAGGAATCCAGAAATTTGGAGCATGAAAGGATTCAACTCGCCATTGTTGGCCTGGAGGAGGAGAAGCCACAGGGCAAGGAATGCGGATGGCCTCTAGTTGCCAAGAGCAGGGCCCAGCTGACAACTGGGAGGGAGACGGCAGTCTTAGTCCTGCCTCTGCAAACACGATATTCCAGGCACCATATTCCAGCCGTGATTCAGTGGACGGCTGCACGTGCCACCGTGGTCCCATAAAAGTATAATGGATTAAAAGCAAGTTTGTTTGAGACATTGAAAGGCTGGATCTGACTGTGATGTCGAATTCGCTGCAAGCCCCAGGTGGTTTAAATAGTGGATAAGGAGTCTCAGCCTGCTGTCCACCTGCAGCCGGGCCTTAATTGGTGAGTGAGCCAGACCAGTGGGCTGGAGAACAGGGGAGACCATTCCACGCCCTCCACACACACTTCCCTCCATTTCCGTTTTTCTCTCTTTCCTCCTGTTCCCCTCCGCTCTCTCCCTCCTACTCCCTTATTACTTTCCTCTCCCTTTTGCCTCCCCTCCCCTTCTTTCCCTCTGTCCCTCCGCAACCCTCCTTCTGCCCCTGCAGTACTCGTGCTCACACACATACACTTTATCTTCCATACCGTATTTTTCCTGTGCCTTTTCTGTGTTTAGGTACGCAAGTACAATTGCCTGCAGTATTCAGTACAGAAACTTGCCCACAGGTCTGTAGCCCTGGAGCAACGGGCTGCACCACACAGCCCAGGTGTGTAGAAGGTTCTGCCTTCCACGTTCATATGCGTGCACTCTGTGGTGTTCTCACAACGATGAGATCGCCTAACAACATTCCTCAGAATATATTCTCTCATGCGAGACATGACTATAACTCAAGTCTACCAATAGCAAGACTGAGCTTAGAAGCTGATTTCTTCTCAGAGGCTCCAGACAAGGACTCAGTCCAGCAGACACCTTGATTTGGGCCTTGAGTTTATCTTGAAGAGAGAGCCCAGACACACTGTGCTGAACTTCTGACCTACAGAACTGTCAGCTAAAAAATGGGTGCTGTTTGAAGCCTCCAAAGCTGTGGTCAGTTGTAACACAGCAATAGATAACAAATACATTTTTCAAATCCCAACGATTAACAGAAAATTATGTTCTCAGGAACAGGGAAGAAAGAATGTAAGGAGGTGGCTACTGAAGAAAAGATTATTCACATATAAAGAGCAAGGAGCTAACAGTAACACAACTTAGAACACAGGCGGCAAACACAAGGCCCACAGGCCAAATCCGGCTCTCCACCTTGTTTTATCTGGCCGGGCACCTGTTTCTACCTGGTGGCAGCACCAAGCTCTCACTTAACTGTTAGGGAGTAGTTACATTTATACAGTCCTAAAATCACATTCTGACCTTTGAAGGCAACCATGAGGCTGATGTGGCCCCCAGGGAACATGAGTTTGACACCCCTGACTTAGACCTACCTATCTCAATACTAGTCACCTGACTGGGTTTTGGATAAGACAGTTTGCTGACACAGAAGATACATGAAAATCACATAAGAATAGATATAGTCTTTATAACTTCTGAACACTGGAACACTGGTAGCAACGTTTGGGAATAAATAACAGTAACCTATAGCTACATTTACAATTCAGCTAATTACATATGAATTCATTGGCAATATGTATGATTGTGATAGATACTTACCAATGACAGGACAAATGTGTAAGAACCTGTGATTTACTACCAGAGCTTAGCAGATCCCCAGCTTAGCAAATGGTCTCAGCCAACATGGGGGTTAAGAAATCTGAGATGATGGAATAATCTAATATTTATGTCTCTCCGTTTTCACATTAACCCCTAAACCAATTATTTTTTCACTTTTATGGAGTGATTTTGAATCATTTCCACCAACTACAGATTGACAGGTTAAGTAACAAATGGTGGATTGAGGTAGCTTTTTCATTTATTCAGAGTTGTATCTGGTTATGTACAACTTCATATATGTGAATCTTGAAGTCCTTATTTTTGAGAATAATGTGAAGCTATCATTCACAAAATGTGTTTTTAATGGACTTTAATTTTTACAGTAGTTTTCGTTTCATGGCAACATTGAACAGAAAGTATAGAGATTTCTACATTTTTCCTTTTCCCACACATGCGTGGCCTCCCCTATTATCGCTCCCCCTCTGAGTGGTATATTTGTTCCAATTGATTAATTTATATTGATACATTAGTATCACCCAAAATCCATATTTTACATTATGGTTCACTACTGGTGGTGTACATTTTACGGGTTTGGACAAACATTACAGAGTTATTTCGCTGCCCTAAAAACCCTCTGTGTTGTGCTTGTTCATTCATCCTTCCCTCAACCCCAGGAAACTGATCTTTTACTGTGTTCAGTTTTGCCTTTTCTAAAATGTCATGTGTTGGAAACATACATTATGTAGCCTTTTCAGGTGGGCTTCTTTCACTTAGTAATATGCATTTAAGTTTCCTAAGTGTCTCTTCATGGCTTAATAGCTCATTTCTTTTTAGCATCAAATAATATTCCTTTGGCTGGATGTACCACAGTTCAACTATTCACCTACTGAAGGATATCTTGGTTGCTTCCAAGTTCTGAGAACTATGAATACGCCGACTATAAACATTCATGTTCAGATTTTTGTGTGTATGTAGGTTTTCAATGACTTTGGGTAAATACCAAGGAATACAACTGCTGGATCATATGAGACGAGTACCTTTAGTTTTGTAAGAAATCACCAAACTGTCTTCCACAGTGGCTGCACCGTTTTGTATTTCCACAAGAAGAGCTCCTGCTTCTCTCCATCCTTGCCAGCACTTGGTATCGCCAGTGTTCTGGATTTTTGTAATTCTAATCAGTGTGTAACAGAATGTCACTGTGTGTTAATTTCCCTTCTGACATGTGACCTGGGACAACTTTTCATATGCTTATTTGCCATTTTCTTTGGTGAGTCATCTGGCAAGGTCTTTGGCACATTTTTAAATTGGGTTGTTTGTTTTCTTATTGTTGAGTTTTAAGTGTTCTTTGTATATTTTAATAACAGTCCTTTATCAGATGTGGCTTTTGCAAATATTTACCCCCAGTCTTTTTACTCTCTTGACAGTGTCTTCTGCAGAACAGAAATTTTTAGTTTTAGTGAAGTCCACCTTATCAATTCTTTCATGTATGGATCATTTCTTTGGGGCTGTATTTAAATAGTCATTGCCAAAATCAAGGTCATCTGGCTCTTTCCCCCATGTTGTCTTCCAGGAGCTGTTCTTGTACAGCTCTGTATGTGACATGTAGGCCCATAATCCATTTCATGTTAATTTTGGGGAGGGGTGTAAGAACTGTGCCTAGATTCATTTTTTGTATGTGGATGTCTGTGGGGGAAACTTTGCACGCAAGTCCCTCCGTCTGCCACGGATGAAAATAAAACTACCAAGACATGATCTGCTTGGGGAGGAGAGGTGGTCAATCTCTCAAAGGATAAGGACTAAGAGCCCCTTCCTCAATGGCTTTTATTAGGTTCGTAACATGCAGGAATACAGGTAAAGCTCATCAATCAGTGTCAGGTGGCAAGGATCAAACAATAGACAACATTACAAAGAAATCTGAGGGCTTAATCTGAGTCAGTGTCTGTCAGGTAAGGGGGCTGCAAAAACTTGGGAAGACATACTCATTTCCTGCTCTGATCCTTGTCATATGAATGAAAACACTTAGCAAAGCAGGCTTCACAAAGACTTTACAAATTCTTTCTTATGCCTATCACCCGGGAACCCGCTCTAGCTGGCAAAGGGCTGCACCGCCCTCTTCATCATAGGTTTTTAGGCTCATGTGGATTAGAGCCAGAAAGTGCTTCTCCGGGTGGAAATGGGGACTCAGGCTATGTCAGAATAGCTGGGGAGTGAGGGTCCATCACCCCTTCTTTGCTGCAGCTTCCTGAGTCCTTCCTTGAGGGCCTCCCAAGTGATCATGTCTGGCTTAGGTTGCCCCCCCCCCAGGGGTCTTACCTGTCATTTACTAACTGACCAAGCATTGGGGGCCAGAGACGGATGAAGCAGAAGCAGCGCTGCTGCCAGAAATAAGCTTTGTCTCCTTAGTGGCTCATAGTCCGATGGTCACTCGCTCAGCCTTAGCCATGGGGGGTTTACACCTCCTGAAACCAGGCAGGGCGGTTCCCAACAGATGTCCACTTATTTCAAAACTGTTTATTAGAATGCAAAGTTTTTCACTTCTCTATCAACTTTTATTGAATAATGCCTGCTAGTATCTTCTTGTATCTTTGTTTCTAACAATAATGAATCTCCCTAAAAACTTAGGATGCAGGCATTTCCTATAAAGACCCAGCAATTGTGTTGCTTTCATTCATTTCTCTCACAACTGCTCTGAAGCTAGCTTAGTAGTGTGACCTTATTTTACAAGTAGAAAAGCTGAGGGACAGAGAAAGAACAAAAGCTGCCTTGCTCCCCCCGCAGAGCCCGCAGCAGTGAGAACTCACATGTGCTGTCTCTAACTCTTGCCTGAGTGTCTGATGCAGGAAGGTCACATACTTTTACTCTGTCACTGAGAAACCTTGAATTACCCAATCACAAGGAATATGAGAAACACTTCTTTTTGTTTTATCTTCACCCAAGAATATGTTTTCATTGCTTTTTTAGAGAGAGAGGAAAGGAGAGAGAGAAACATCAGTGTGAGAGAGAAGCACCAACTGGTTGCCTCCTACACAGACCTGGGCCAGAGATCAAACCCACAACCTAGGTATGTGCACTGGCTGGGAATCGAACCCACAACCTTTCGTCTACAGGACGATGCTTCAACCAAACTGGGCCACACTGGCCAGGGCTGAAAACGATTTCTTATCAGGAAAGGAGGCATCTTATAGTCTCAATCCTGATACTACAAGAGCAAAAACTTCTAACCCTGTTCCCTTTGCTCTCTTTGGTGGTAATGCTAAGAAAAAAACAAGCATTCAAAATTGTGAGGCTAAATTACAGGAGAAGGGAAATATTGGGTGCATACCTTAAAATGTTATGCTCACTTTCTGCAAATGATTTTTCAGGAAAGGAATAGCAAATGACAATTCTGGAGAGGACCAGAACACATACGGATTATTTTAGAAGCAGAAAGAAGATGCTTGTATCAAACTCCAGAGGTCCCAAGTCAAACACTACTATTCCTAATTGAACACAACACTACTGATTTTTGTGATTACTTTGCTTGTGCATGGCTGAAAAAAATAGTTGATATGACAAATGCATTGATTCCTCCAAAGAATATTCTAGGATTTGTGGGACTGTGTACAGTCCTTTTTCAACCTTGCAGCCTAGCCTTCCTCTTGACTACTTTATTTGCTTGCTGCTCCAATTGCCCCAAATCAATGCTGCTGTTCCCAGAAGTTTCTCTACAGCCAAGCTGCCTGTCAGTTCCAAGTGCACGTGGTCCCAAAGCACTGGGTTCAAACTCATGTTCCTTCGCAAGTTGTTTATATATTGAGTCTAACGACCACATTTGAGATACTATGGCTCAGAAAGAGGAACCGGGACCTCCCAAAAATGCACTGGATTAGCCGCCAATATTTTTAACACAAAATTTTTTGATTAAAATACAACTATTTTAATCTCCCAACAAGGTATTTTGTAAGTGTGATATTACTTTTTACTTTGTTCCTGAGTAAAACATCAGCTTCTAACATCTCTATCAAAATTCTTAGTAGCTCTTCTCCTTGCCGGTAGCATTCACTCCATTAGAACTTAACTTCTCTTCCCCAGTCATCTACTTTGTCTTGCTGATTTTATACTCTATGTCAACATTTACATCCTTAGCTATTCTCTGAACAAAGTAGGGTGTCCTGGGAGTTTGGAAGACAACACATTGCAGTGGGGAGGACATGGTCTATGGGGACAGTCTTAGATTGGACACACATGAACTGAGAGACTCTGGACATGCTCACTCCCACTAATGCCTACCCCATATGTTGTGTGAAGGTAAAACACACAGTTCTGTGCAGTCAACATGCATGGAATTGGTGTTTGATTTCAGTCACTTAACTTCTTTGTCTCAACCTTTTCATCTTTAAAATAGTAGTGATAATACATGGACTAGCTCTGCAGTGGAAATAAGAGAAAGCCCACAGAGCACGTGGGGAGCAGGGAGCCCTCAGTGAATGAACACCCGTCCTCCCACCCCTGATCGACATGGAGATGACAACCTGGCCACAAGTTTTATGGTTCTGTCACTCTTAAAACATACACCTTTAATGGACTCCCTAGGTTGGAGAATACTGCAACCTTTGTTCTTCCTATGATTGGAATACATCAGAATTGGGATTCTGGCAGCAACTACATTAGAATCAAGTAGATAATCTCTATGCTCCCTTCCTACTTTATCATTTTGTACTAAAAGAAGTAGTATTGTCTGGAATCCAGCAGAAAAATAACTGATTGGATTTGTGCTTAACGATTCCACAAAGTGGTCTTTGAAATGTGTTAGAATGGGCTACCGAACTCTATCAGTTTCTTATTTTTATGGTAACAAATCACCACAAACTAAGCTGCTTAAAACAATATATATCTGTTTTCTTTCAGTTTGGGAGGTCAGGAACCTAAAATCAAGGTGTAGGCAGGGCCGCATTCCTTTGGAGGTTTCAGGGGTAATTTTATTTCCTTGACTTTTTCGTCTTCTGGAAATTCCTGCATTCATTGGCTCGTGGCCCCTTCTGCAGGTCACTCCAACGTCTTTCTTCCATCATCGCATCTCCTACTACTGACTCCAGTCCTTCTACCTCCCTCATACAAAAACCCTGAAGATCACAGCATCCCACCCAGACAACCCAGGATAATTGCCCCATCTCAAAATCCTTCATTTAACCACTTCTGCAAAGTCCCCTTTACTATGTGAGCCAAATGTAGGAAATTAAGTAGGACACTAAATTCTGAAAGTGCCAAAAGTTAAGGTTGTCATGGTAACGAGAACACAGCAACAGAACAAAACCTGTTCTTCAGAAGGATACACTAATGCTTTGCACAGTTATGAGCTGCTCAAAGAGCTGCTTTCATTCAATGATCCAGACTTCTTTACAACCACACATTAGCTGTTATTCTGTGGCTAAAAGACAATACATGGCTTGCCTGACCCAATTCAGTTCCACAAATATTTAGGTGTCATCCACTACATGTAAGAAGTGTAAGATGTAGAGCTAAGTTCTCAGAGGATACAAATATGAGTAAGACATGAAGTCCTGACCCCCAAAACTTTTCATCCAGGGCTAAGCACACAAATGATGATGGAAAAAGTTCATGAAGCAGAAAGAGTGCTAAGGGAAGTCAAAGAGGTGAGAGGGTTCAGACTGCTGGAACACAAAAGTCTCCTGGATCAGGCAGCATTTGAAATGGATGGGATATTTACAAGAAGGTGGCAACACCCCAGTGAAGCTCCGAGCTAGAAAGAGCAGAGTGTGTAGGAAAACAGTAACAGTGTGGCTGAAATAAAGGTTACATGGAGGGGTCTTAAGACAGGCTATAATGTAATTAGCAGGTATCCGTGTTTTAAATAAGGATATTACCCAAATTTGAAAGGTCAAAGATCTCCTCCTATCTCTACTTCACCTGATTCTCCTACTGTGACATCTTTTCAGAAAAGCCCTTATCTGATTTTTTTCAGACTTTTTACTGTTCATGCTGTTTCATGGCTACAAGCCTTGGCACATCTTGTCTCCTGGTACCTGAAATGCAAGGCAGAAGTTATTGTATGGATTTTCCAGATAAGCACATTGAAAACCAGAGATAAATTTCCAAAGCCTACACAGGAAGGAAGTGGTGAAGCAAGCGTTTAAATGTTGTCTGACTACAAAGACCAAGTGATTTTTTTTACTTTGATTATTGAAGGTACTACTTTGCATTGCGATTTCTTGTTGAATGGCTCACCCCACAATTGACCTGTGAGTATCTTATGCATAAGGTTCATACCTTCCTCACTTTTGTATCCTCAAAATCTAATTCAATGATGAACACACACAGCAGGACCTAAGTTTTGTTGCATGAGTGAATAAATAAATTTTAGGCAAGCAAAAACTGAAGGCAACATTTCCCTGTGAAGATAAAGCCTTTTTCCATTGACCAATGGTGTCAATTGTATGCCCAGTTACAGCAAAACTTGATGGGCTTTATTCATCAACTGGTTATTTATAATAATTTTTTAAAATCAATATGAACTTCAGGGATGTCCCTTCCCTCATCTTCATTTATGCTTGTCCCTCTCCCTTCAGTTCTGCCCAAAACATGTTCTCGGAAGAGTTGAGACACATAATCTCCAACCATGCTGGTATCCTTGGAAGAGGTCGTCTAGCACTCCCGCCAACTGGGTTTTTATCTCCTGTGGTCTAGGGACCTCACCAAAAACTTGAATATTACCCAATATCATAGGGCACCACTGACTTCTCAGAGTCCTATTTGAACTGGCTTCCAGAAAGGCTCGGGCTTCCTTCTGTCCCTCCTTTTCTGGAAGTTTTTTTTTTTTTTTATCATCTAAGGACACTGCAATGATCCTTTCTTTTTTCTAATCACAGTAAGAGACATTCATTTACTCTGTTTGTGACTCCACCCAACCTTGATAAGCCTCCCAAGCGACTTTAATCCTGAGTTTTTTTCCCTCTGGGTTTATGCGCTCTGACTAGTGCCTTTCTACGAGATCTGTGACATTAAACATTTCTTAGGAGACAGGTTATTTACTCTTCATGCATGACTCTACCCTGGTTCGAGTTTTTGAGTATTGTAAAGATTGCCAGCATCTCTTCAAAATCACCAAGTACAAATTTTGGAGTAGTAGTGAATTTGTCTTCTGTCCCATATCCTGAATGCTAAATTGGTTGCCAAATCCTGCCAATGTCTTCTACACCAAATTTTTCCTAACTCTCCCTTCCCTTCTGTCTCTCACTCACTATAGGTTTGCTGGGCTTATTGTATTTTTCAGACATCTTTGCCTTTATGCTAGCCATGTTACTACTGACAAAGGTGTTCTCTTTGTATTTTAAATGGGGCAATTTCACTCTTTAAACCATAATGGAATCTTACACACCTTTTGATCACATCACAAGCCTTCAGGCTTCCCGTCAAGATGGCTGCATAGGTAAATGTGGTACTCACACCCTCTCACACCACATGAAAATTACAACTAAACAACAGAACAACCATCATTCAGAACCACTTGAAATCTAGCTAAACAGAAGTCCTACAACTGAGGATATAAATAAGGAGCCATAGCAAGGCTTGTGGGAGGGGCAGAGATGCGGAACAGGCTGACCCCACACCCACATGTGGCAAATAAAAATTATGATATCCGCTCTGGCTGGTGTAGCTCAGTGGATTGAGCATGAGCCTGTGAACCAAAGGATTGAGGTTCGATTCCCAGTCAGGGCACATGCCTGGGTTGCAGGCCAGTTCCCAGCAGGGGATGCACGAGCGGCAACCATACATTGATATTTCTCTCCCTCTCTCCTTCCCTTCCCCTCTAAAGATAAATAAATAAAATCAAAAAAGTTTTTTTATTGTGATATCCTACTACATAGGTCCCTACTGAAGAACAAAGGGCGCCAGCCCCACACTAGACCCCCCAGCCCAGGGTTCTACACCAGGAAGAGAAGACCCTATAACTTCTGGCTGTAAATACCAGCAGGGATTGTGGCTGAGTGAGATGGGAGGATTCTGGAATCCCAGGCAGTTCCTCTTAAAGGGCCGGTGCATGGACTTACTCAGACTCACTCCCTCTGAGCTCCAGCTCAGGGGCAGCAGCTTGAAAGGGACCAGAGACATATGGGGAGGAACTGAACTATCTGGCATCATGGCAAGAGCTAGAGGGGCAGCTTTCTCCCAGGCAGAAGTGCGAGCAGAAGCCATTGTCCCTTTCCGGAGCGCTCTCCCTTCATAGCAGGGAAGCGGGTGCCATATCTGAGACTCCATCAATCTGGTTCACACTGTTCACCCCCTCAACTCTGGTGATTCCCTGAGACCCCACCTCAACCAACTGCAGACCCACCCAAGCTGTTTCCAGTGGCTTTTCCATACAAATAGAAGATAGGACAGCAAAAAGAAAAAATAATCCAAAAAATTAGGATTAGTATAAATAGCCTCTACAACAACTTTAAGTGTACCAACATTCACATCATGGAGGGTACCAGAAGAGAGAGAGCAAGAAATTGAAAACCTATGTGAAAAAATGTTGGAAAAGTTCTCTAACTTGGCGAAGGAGATAGACATACAAGTAGAGGAAGCACAGAAAGTCCTGAAGAAGATGAACCCAAAGAGGCTCACACAAAGACACATCATAATTAAAGGGCAAAAGTTAAAGACAGAGAGAAAATCTTAAAAGCAGCAAGAGAAAAGCAGTTAGTTACCTACAAGGGAGTTCCCATAAAATTGTTAGTTGATTTCTCAAAAGAAACTTTACAGGAGAGAAGGGGTCAGCAAGAAATATTCAGACTGATGAAAAGCAAGGACCTGCAACCAAGATTATCCTACCCAGCAAAGCTATCTTTTAGATTTAAAGGATAAAGCGCTTCCCCAACCAGAAAAAGCTAAAGGTGTTCATCACCACCAAACCAGTATTACATGAAATGTTAAAGGGTCTTCTTTAAGAAGAAAAAAAATAAAAGATATGAACAATAAAATGTGAATAAATACATGTCTATCAATAACTAAATCTATAAAACAAAATAAACAAACAAGCAGAACAGAAACAGACTCATAGATACAGAGAACTTTTTGACAGTTGCCAGATTGGCAGGGGGTGGGTGGATGGGTGAAAAAGGTAAAGGAATTAAGAAGTACAAATTGGTTGTGACAGAGTAGTCATGGGACTACAGTATAGAGAATATTATTAATAATATTCTAACAACTATGTATGGTGTCAGATGGGCACAAGATTTATCAGGATGATCACTTAGTAAATTATATAATACCTAATCACAAGGATGTACACCTGAAACTAATATAATGCCATATGTCAACTGTAATTAAAAAATAAAAAATGACTTGCAGTGATGAATACAAAATATAATATACAGACAATGTATTACAGAAGTGTACACCTGAAACCTGTGTAATTTTATTAATCAATGTCACCTCAATAAATTTAATAAATAAGAAAATAATGATTTTTGCACTTCATCAAGATGCTCCAAACTACCTGAATTCTTTAGCTTCCTTCCATGTCCAAAAGTCCCCCCCTCCTTGATGATCTCACCCAACTCTGCACTTTCAGCCTCTCTCTTCTGCTTCTCCACTTATTGATTGATTAGTTGACCGATGGACTGATTTAGTGTGCCCCAGCCATGAGCCAGCTCTGGCCACCCACGCACGCAACAAGCTTGGATGAACTAAGGACTGTGCACCTGCACTGCCCCTGACTGATACGAGAGCAACACCACCAGTCAGGTGTGTCCTCGCCCATCGCCAGGGGGGTCGCTTCTCCATTCATTTAAATCATTTCAGAAATTCTCTCCTCCCATGGAGTCTTATTGATTAGGTAGATCCCATTCTACCTGGAAATCCTGTCAGCAAGATCCTCGAAATATGTGCAATGTGTCCACGCCCAGTGCTTCTGCCTCGGTCAGCTGACGTCCCCCCCACTGCAGCAGCCGTGGCCCCCGCAGAGCTCCCTGCCTGCCACACTCCATCTGCTCTCAACACAATGTTCCACTGATCCTTTTCTTTAAATCCGCACCTGAGGATATGCTTACTGATTTTAGAGAGAGGACGGGAAAGAAAGGGAGAGACACATCCACGTGAGAAATCAGGTGTCTCCCAAACACACCCCAACCAGGATTAAACCTACAACCTAGGTATGTGCCCTGACTTGGAATCAAACCCACAGCCTTTCAGTGTATGGGATATGCTCCAACCAATCGAGCCACCCAGCCAGGGCTCCATTAACCCTTTTAAAAATTGAATCAACTCACTTTCCTTCCCTTCTTAAAATCCTAAATGGCTCCCAAGTCGGTCCTTGAAAAGGCCAAGTCCTGCATGGTCTACAAGGGCCTCCCAAGTCCCACCTCTGCCCTCTGAGTTCTCATCGCTCTCCCTCTCGCCTCTCCCCCTTGCCAAGTGCCTTCCAACCACACACTGGCAGGGTCATCTGCTCTCCAGGGGTCCTGGCATTTGCTATCCCTCCTACTTGGGTCACAATCTCCCCATTCACCTATTTCTTCAAGTCACTGTTTAAATATCGTCTTATCCATCCTGGTAGCAGGGCCTACATAGAGTGCCCCACTTAAAAATGTAGTTCATGCCCTTTCTCGGCTTTGCTTTTCTCCGTGGCACTGATCACCATCTAATAGGCTAAGATCGGTTTATTTGCTTATTATTTGTCTCCACCCACTGAAAATCCAGTACCCTGAAGACAAGAATTTGTGTCTATATATTTTTTTACGGAACAGTGACAGGAATAGCGCCTGGCACAACACAGACTTGTCCAATGAATGAAACCACATTACTCAAAGTTTTATATTTTGTTCTCATTACTGTTAAAACCTCATAGAGATACAGAACACATCAAACACAGCGTCCACGGTGCAGAAGCACAGATTCAGTGGTTTCACACTTTGGTGTGTTGTTTATAAGTGACAGAGCCACGCTATTTGGCTTGTAAAGTCATAAATAACAACACATTCAGTGCATTCAGAACCTGAAAAGGGCCCCTGAGCCACCAGGCTCTCAGCTGGGAACCCAGACTAGAATAATAGACACAATTCAAAAGTGGAACAAAAAGAGAAGTTACCTTGTGAGAATAACAAGAAGATACATGCAATACTCAGAAAAAGTTGTCTCTAATCGTTTTACTTGCAAATATTAGGGTTTTATTAAGGTGTCAGATCTTTTTCTCCAGTTCACACAATGCCAGAAAGGAAAAAAAAGGCACCAGATCCTCAGTTTACATAAACAGTGAGCTATAACATTCAATAAATAATAAAATAACAATGGGCTAGATAAACAGTTCTGAATTTGAAATGATGCTTTGTTGTCTTAGATTTAATTGCTACCATTCATATAAAATGTTTACCATTGGCCACACAGAATAAATAAGAGTCTGAATCCTTTGGCTGCCGAGCCTTATTATAAAACAATTCTTTGCCTGCATCAGCCCCTCCACTTGAAGTGGCAAAGATGATAAGATGATGCTGCTGCCATCCCGGCTGGCTAGTGGGTGAGGGGAGCTGCCATAAGGCGACCACTCAGAAACACGCTCCAGTAAACAGATGGGTCTTCACAGTGCCCTGAAGGCAAACAGACCTGGCTCTGCTGGACCGGGGGAGGGAGTGCATTCCAGGGTCCTGCGTCCCTGCTTGAGAATACGCTGTCCCTGAGTTCCCCGACTTCAAACCTCCAGCTCCTTGATCTCCCAACCATGGAAGAATCACAACGCACCACAGTGCTGCCTGGCTGTCCAGATAGAAGCCAACCAGCACCCGAACCTGCTGGGCCAGGTGCACCGGGAGCCCGCGCTGTCAGAGTAGCGCAGGTGTAAAGACATTGCAAGGAAAGGGGAGGAGGGCTTTGATAATTATCACCGCTCTGCAAACTCGAGGAAGCATGTCTTCTGTCCTTTGTTGCCACGGTTCAAGCGCCGTCTTCACTCTAATGCTTTTAAAGGGGAAAGAATTTATCAACATGTTCCTATGTTTAACGTGCAAACCCTGCTCCCTCTGCCTCGAACACAATTGTAACGTGCTATTACTAATTTCAGTGGTAGGTGTTCCGGTTTTGAAAATGTTATTTGGTCAAAGTTGAGATTTTACGTACACAGGGATAAACACACAATGTTGTTTGGTACAGCACTGTTGTTATAGCAACAAAAAGTAACATGGAAAACAGCATCCATAAATAGAGGCAGTTAAAGAAATTGTCACACAAACACAAAATGGAATAATACATAGCTCATAAAAATTACACATGGAAAGATGTCCATGATAAATGTAAAACTTATGTACTTTCTCACTTCATTAAAAATGTAAATGTTTGTCTTTATGTAGAGAAATATTTAGGAAGATATTAACAGACTGTTTCAGAGGACTTCACATTCTATTTCATATATTCCTGTAAGTTTTTTAAGTTTGCGACAAGTATCTATTATATTTTTTGAAGATTTTATTTATGTATTTTTAGAAAAGGAGGGAGAGAGGGAAACATCAATGTGTGGTTGCCTCTCGTGCGCCCCCTACTGGAGACCTGGCCTGCAACCCAGGCATGTGCCCTGACTGGAAACCCGTGACCCTTTGGTTCTCAGGCCTGCATTCAATCCACTAAGACACACCAGCCAGGGCTCTACGATGTCTATAAACAAAAACCATGTTCATATGTGTGTGTGCATGCACCTGTGTGTATAATTAAGTTCTCCAAGCTTCAGGCATAATGAATCCAAAGTAATAAATGGCACCGAGTAATGGTAATTAATTTGTAATTAATTGTATCTATAGAAGAGACTTATATTATGCCCTTTATCACTTCATAAGAAATATGGACCCCTAAAATTAGAAAACTGAGGTGGTTCATAGAAAAAAACAATTTCTTTTCTTTTGACTCAAAAGCACCTGTAACTACCTATTAACTCCAATAATCCACATGAAGCCAATGATGTAAAGATAATATAAATTTTAGTGAAAACTGCTGTCTCTATAGAAATGTCCTTGTTCCCTTGAACTCCCTCTCTTCCAACTCTACCCACCATCGTTCCCCTGTAAGCTCAGGCCCCAAGACCTGGGAACACTTTCTTGCTTGTTCCTAAGTGATGGGATATCACCACACAGAACACACTTAGTAAGATTCCAAAGTTTACCCTTCCCATATTTTCTAAGATTACTTATGACAGAAACACATAGACTGCCTTGTACACTGCATCACTTTTATAAAGATCTGACTTTCATTGCAAAATGTGGTAAGCACAGAAAACAATTTTAAGATGGATAAAGAAAATTAAATCCTCACTACCTCTCCCATAAAAGACCTGAGAAATTGTTTGAAAGCTCTCACTGACTACTCTATGCTTAGAAAGGTCCAAATTACAGATTAGCCTATCTTTTATTAAAGTGGACTTCTAACAACCTCTCTGTGGATGATAAATTTAAATAAATATTTCTCTGCTGCCATCTTGTGGATTATTGAGGTAATGCAGTCAAAGCTCAGGAACAGACAAATCTAGTCTTCCGCCCCCAAATTATGCCAGATGAGAAAAGACTGATTCCTTAAAGCCAGTTATTTGACAGAATAAAATATAATTTAATGTATATGACATTCTACTTTTAACATATTAAACCTGATACTAAGAAATAGGTTTATTTTTAAGTTTAAGGTCTTTTAACTGTTAAATGTTTTTGCCTCAATAGAGACACAAAGTGCTTTGCCACTGCTTAGTAAGGCAATAATTAATACTAAAGATGTCATAAAATTTCTATGTAAAGCAACGATCACTAAAAAAACTAGCTTTTCATTCACACTGTTGGCATTATCTCTACCACCAAATACTAAAATTTAGGAAGGAAAGTTAAAATCCCCTACCTAAAAGATAATATACATAGAATGTCAGCCTAACGCCAAGCCCAGTCCCTCATGCCATTGAGAAATGACTCCAAAATACATGGCGAGAATTAATTTACGGTCTTGGACAAGGGGGGGAGGGGGCAGTCAGGCAAAAGAAGGCCCCCACCACCCCTCCGTGGCCTGGGCTCTGTCCGAGGACCCTGCCCTAACATCTGTGATCGGCAGCCCTCTCCAGAGCATGAACCCCTGGGGAGGACATGTGAGCTCACCTGGTCATGTGGCTGTGCCACGGAACCCAGAACACCCACCCAAAGGGTCCCGGCCAGCCTGCTTTCTCCTCGGTGAACTAGGAGCGTGACTGCTGCAGAGCTGTCCACCACAGGGACTGGGAGCGGGGAAGGGTAGGGCGTGGCAAGGGGACCCAGGATTGTGATACACTGACTCATAAAAGAAATATATATTTGTTCTTCATCTGTTTCTGGCACAGAGCTCCTAAAACCCTTGGCATTTCCTAGGTGATGAGAGCACAAATGTGTCTTTTATGTTAATCGGGTGACTTTCAGAAAACACCTAGGGATGTGTAGATGCCAGAGGAGCCAATCGTGTGATTGGAGGTTTAGAACTTTCAGTGACCGAAGCTGCCGGTTGAATCAATCTCCAACAGTCAATGACTGAATCGATCATGCCTATGTAATGAAGCCTCCTTAATAACCCAAAGGATGGGGTTCAGTGAGCTTCGAAGTTGGTGATCGAGCAGAGGTGTTGGGAGAACAGTGGGCAGTCTTGGAGAGGGCAGGGAATTTCTGCACCTTCTCCCCATACGTTGCCCTATGCATCTCCTCCACTTGACTCTTCCTGAGTTCTACATCCTTTTACAATAAACAGGTAAACTAGTAAGCAAAGTGTTTCTGGGTTCTGTGAGCTGCTCCTCCAAACCAGTCAAACCCAAGGAAGAAGCCTTTAAAACTTCCAACCTATCTCTGGGCAGTCAGATGCTCAGGTGACAACCTGGACTTGCATTGGCATCTGAAGTGGGGGGGGGGGGCGGTCTTGTGGAAATGAGCCTTTAATCTGTGGGAGCTGATGCTCTCTCCAAATGGTGTCAGAATCGAGTTGAACTGTAGGACATCCAGTTGATGTCAGAGAATTGCTTGATGGTGCTGGAAAATACCTCAGAATTGGTGTCAGAATTCTGAGTAGCCTCATTCCTGCTCAGATGCTCAACATGGTCCTGGTGGACGAAGGCTGCTGTAAAATTTGGAGATACATTTGATGCATGGCTGCCAACCTCACTGTCAAGGGCAGACTACTTCACACTTACCTCCTGCAACACATCTGGACTCACAGGCATTCCATGCAGTACCCAAGTTTTAGGGTCAGCAATAAACCCAGAAAAGGGACACAGGGGAGAAAATAGAAATTCTTATTAGTCATAATGTGTGTATTGGAGACCTGAAGAAGAAACTAGAAAAAACATTTTGCTTTCTACTCCCCACTTATGTCCCCAGTAAATATGAAAAAGCATAGAATTTCCTCACTTGAGAAGGACTTCAAAGGATACAGTATTAGAAGAAACTTTATAAGACCCTTTATATTTGTTCTTCAGAATCCCATGAACAAGACCTAGGAATAAGGATTTCCACACTCCTGGCTACACCAGCATCTTTCAGCAGGTAAGGACTGTACACAGTCGATCAGTTTTAAAGAAAGGTGGGAAAGAAAGCAGGCTACCAACATGTGCTCTTGGCTGGATATATTTTGGCTTCTGGTTGCATTTCGTTGGTTCTATGGGAAGAGAGGAGCACCAACCTCATAGCTCACACCTTCTGAGTCAGATCCTGGCATCAACAGGACTCCCTCTCCATTAGGCTCTGCTGAACCTAAATTTGAGGCCCTTTGAGATAGAATATTATTAGAGTGACTGGGAGGAGCACCTAGGGTTGCTAGATTCAGGAAAAAGAAGAAAAATTTTGAGGATACCGAGTTATATTAAAATTTGAGGTAAAAAAATAATTGGGACACACATATATGAAAATGTATTCATTGTTGATGTAAAATTTTTCTAATGAGCATCCTGAATTTTACCTAGCAAGCTTAATCTCCCCCTTCCCCAAAGACAGTATTAAAGGAAGTTAACATCTCAGCTAGAGAAAAAGAAACAAACTGATAGTTTCTTATCAACTCAAAGCTATTTTTGATTATTAAAATAAAATAGCACAAGAATACTCTGAGTAACAAGTTTTCCCGAATATGGGGGGGAAAAGTAAGGCAAATTATCAGAAGGTTATAATTTAAGGTAAAATTGAAAGTCAGGTAGAATTATGCAGCTCAATAGTTCAGGTATTTAGTAAGAACCACTGCATGAAGGCACCATACTCTGCACTGGGAAGAGCAAGTTCAACAACACGCAGCCCCATTTCCAAGCAGCCACAGTCTAGAAGAGGGAAGAGACAGAGGAGATGATACACATGCAATGTAGACAGGAGTACAGAGCACAAGCGGATTTCATGCCTCTCTTCTGCCCCCACTAATGACGTGTGACTATCAGGTGAGGAGATTTATTTTTTTTAATGGACCAAAACTGTCCTCACTAACTCTTGATGAACACCAAACCCTACACATTGTCTGTCATACGGTAAAATGTCAAAGCTGGAAATGACCTTACAAATCTCATCCAGTGCCCGTTTGATAATCCCCAAGCCAGCAGCCACAGGCATCAGGGCGGCTGCCCTCCGTCTACAGGCTCCAGCCAGAGGCCCCCCCTGGCTGCTGCTTCCTCAGGTGAGGTCTGGCCGTGAGGATGGACAGATCCATTTCTCGGTCCAAATAACAATAAGTTCCTGCTTCCAGAAACAAAAGTTTTCAAAGCAGAATTTTTTAAAGAGCTACAAGAAAGACTGCTGCCACACTGTCGCATTCCGGTTAGAGCTCGGAAGTGCAGGGCGGGTTAGGAAGGCAAGCAAAAAGTTATTAATGTCAGAGGTCATTCTTCCAGCTTATTCAGTAGGTAAAATCTACTCGTTCTATTCTTTGTCCTCATGTGGTTATGTCAACAGGCTAATCTCTGGACTTAGTAAAACACACCAGTTCAGAAAATTCACATTGCATTGGTAATTGGTTCACAGAGCAGGCAGAGTACGAAAATAAGACTTAAAAGTTACTGATGATGAATTACTTGGCAATTATTTATTGTCAAAGGTCCTTCTTCCCTCTGTCTGTCACTTCAAAGAATAAGGAGAGGGAGGAAGAATAGAGCTGAGATTCAGTCTCTGGGAGAGATGAGTAAAATGACCTCAAAATAGTGGAATATTTGTCTCCACTTAGCTCTTACTTCCCTTCCTTCAAGTCTTCTTGTATTTAGACGTCTTCCTCTGGCGAGTCCTTGACGTCACGTTGGGAAAGCCTTGTTTCCGCCTTCCCCGTAACTGCCCACGCTCCTGCTTTCGACATAAGAAACATCCAAACCTGCAGAGATTTTTTATAACAGCTTATTTGAACCAATCAGATCGAAACACTCCTGAGAATGACAGTTTTGCAGTGTGTTTTATCCACTTGGAAATTAAGGAGGGAGTGTCAGGAAGATTACATGAAAGTAAAAGGCAGCAAGGCAGAGATGCGACAATAGGGTCGTTCCCAAGGTCATGTACTCTCCTGAGAGTAGTTACGCCTCTGAGGGGGTCTGAAAAGGAGATTTTGAAGGCGTGTTAACCTGGATGCACAGAAGCAATGGACAGGGCTTGCTCAAGGCAGAGGTAAGCCTTTTACTAAAGATGTTATACACCTGAGGTGTGTGACCTGCCCAGTTAGGAAATTATGGTCAGATCACCCTGCGAGGTTATTTTCAGTCACTGGATTTGTCAGCTTTATCAAAGAGCCCCCTTTTCGCCCATATACTATATACTCAAGTATAGGCCAATCTCTTCTAGAAACCAAAAAGCTAATTAGGACAATTCCTACTAAAATGTAAATGATTTTAAATAGTTTATAAGCTTGCTAACCACCACCCCCCGGCAAATCCCTGTTCTAACAACATTTTTTTAAAACTTCAGGAATAAACACAGACACACTTTTTGTCAATAAGGGTTTCTTCCCATGCCCCGCTCCCACGATCAGTAATGGTGAGACACAGACACCCCTAGACAGACCATTTCTATGGTGTACACTGGCCAGTCCTTAGTTTCCATTTCATCATCATGATTTAAATGCTACTTTTATTTCTAACTTGAGAATTGACAAATTAAGCATGGGTGGTTACATTTTGTAATTATAGCTAAAATACAGAATATAAATATCATAAACTAGCTAAGGAATTAATGACAAAAAAGTAGTAAACTAGAAGCTGGAAGAGAAGAGAAGGGGTTCGGAAACAGGTGGAGGCTACTCGGAAGGGATAAGCGATCATCTTACTAGAAGGTATGTATTAGTTATGTATCGCTGCACAAAAAAATATAGCAGCCCCCACAAAAACAGTGACTCGAAAGACCAATAAACATTTCCTCTTTCATTTTAATTATATTTTATTTATTTTGCTATTACGATGGTCCCAATTTCCCCCCCTTTGCCCTCCTCCACCCAGCACCCCCCACTCCCTCCAGAGCCTTGGTTGCTGTTGGTAGGTCAATGGGAGGGATTTACCCAGGCCAGTCAGCCACAGGACTGGCTGTGACCACCGACCCCCAACCTCTACCCTCCGTGGAGGATCAGCTGTGCTGGGGCAGGGTGGTGGAGCTCTGACACGGTCTTTAGCTGCCCCATGGGTGCACAGGCTCTGGGGTTTCCCAGGTGGTACAGGCCATAGTCAGCACCCTCCTGTGTTCTGCCCAGGACCACCCTGAGCTATAAAGCACTCTGAGGTGGTTGCTACTTGTCCTGGGCTTGGAGATTTCCAGGCAAACCAAGCTGTGAATCCCATGCTGGGCCTGGGGCTCACCGAGGCCGGCTGTTGCTTGTTTGATAGGATTTAGGAAGTGATAAAGCATGAGCCAAGACCAGCCATTCATTTAGAAAAGTCATGCTTGACAGTTTGGCAGGGCCTATAAGTTGGGCGGGGTGTAGTCTCAGGGGACCTCCAGGACAGGACAAGCAGTGTTAGCCAGGTTGATGGGGTCTCAGATATTGTACCAGTCTGCCAGCTCTGTGGAGGGAGAGCTCAGAAAAGGGACAATGGCCTCTGCCTGTCTTTCTGGGAGAAAGCTGTCCCCCAGCACCCACCCTGATGCCAGACACTTCGGTTCCTCCCTGTTGCCGCTGGTGCCTTTCAAGCTGCTACCCCAGTGCTGGAGCTCAGAGGGAATGAGTCTGAGTAAGTCTGTGTGTGGGTTCTTTAAGGGGAACTGCTTGGGACTCTAGAATTTTCTCCCACTGATTCAATCCTGCTGGTTTTTGGAGCCAGAAGTTGTGGTGATTGTCTTCCTGGCACCAGAACCCTGGGCTGAGGGACCCAGTGTGGACCTGAGACTCCTTGCTCCTGAGAAATCCCTCCTGAATTTTTATCTACCACATATGGATGTGGGAGCAGCCTGTTCTGTGTCTCCATCCCTCCTACCAGTCTGGATAGATGTGGTTTCTTTAATTCCATAGTTGTCAGACTTCCATTCAACTCTTTTTTCTAGTGGTTCTGAGTGGTGATTGTTCTATATTTTACTTGTAATTTTGATGGGTTGCGTGAAGAGGCCATCCATGTTTATCTCTGCCACCATCTTCACCAGACATTGACCAATAAACATTTCTTATTGCACAGAATTTTTAGATCAGGAATCCAGGAGCCAGCCCTGGCAGGTGTGGCTCAGTTGATTAGAGCGTCATACTGTGAACCAAAAGGTCATAGGTTCAATTCCCAGTCAGGGCACATATCCAGGTTGTGGGTTCATTCCTTGGTCAGGGCATGTATGAGAAGGCAACTAATCAAGGTTTCTCTCTCTCTCTCTCTCTCTCTCTCTCTCTCTCTCTCTTGCTCTCTCTCTCTTTTCCTTCTTCTCTCTCTAAAAGCAATGAAAATAATGTCCTCAGGGGAGGATTAAAAAACAAACAAACTCCTGTCTCTTCATTTGAAGCAAAGGAGGAAAAAACAAACAAAAAGAAAGAAAAACGGAATTCAGGAGTCGATTAGTGTTGTGCTTCAAACTCAGATTTCTTGTGAGGTTGCTGTTGAGAAGCTGGCTTCAGCCCTGGCCAGTGCGGCTCACTTGGAGCATTGTCCTGGAAATGGAAAGGTCACAGGTTCAATTCTAGTCAAGGCACATGCCCAGGTTGTGGGTTCGGTCCCCAGTCAGGGCATGTCCAAGAGGCAACTG
The DNA here is from genome assembly GCF_014824575.4 of Sturnira hondurensis. NCBI lineage: Eukaryota > Metazoa > Chordata > Mammalia > Chiroptera > Phyllostomidae > Sturnira > Sturnira hondurensis. The sequence continues at coordinate 32,741,027 of NW_028082759.1, forward strand.
ATTGATGTTTCCCACATTGATGTTTCTCTCCTTGTCTCTCTCCCTCCCTTCCCCTCTTTCTGAAATCAACAAGCATATCCTCTAGTGAGAAGAAAAGAATCCATTTTTTAAAAGGGTAATTTTAAAAAGTTGGCTTCAAGCTGCAGGCATCTGTAGGCTTGACTGGGGCTGGATAATCTGCTTTTTAAATGGTTCATTAGATAGCTGGCAAAGTCGGTGCCAGCTACTGCAAGGAAATCTCAGTTCTTTGCCACATGCACTTCTACTTGGGGCTGCTGGAGCATCCTCATGATAGGACCGCAAACTTCCCCCAGAGTGAATGATTCAAGTGGGAGCAAGGCAGAAGCCACAACACTTTTTATGACTTAACCTTGAAAGTCATACACCATCATTTCTGCAATGCTCTATCAGTTACACAGTTCATCCCTATTCGAGTGAGAGGGTCATTAATACAAAAAGACAAGACTCACTGGGAGAAAAGAAGGCTGGTTCCATTGGGTATTAATAGATACATTCTGTCTAAGGTTGATGAAATGAAAATAGATGTTGAAGTATATTATTTAGAGTTGTAAAAGTAACCACCTCCAAAAGAAACAGAGTAATAATATAATTAACAAACTCAATGGAAGAGGCAGGACCGAAAGGTGGGAGTCATCTTTCATATTAGAAAATTGACTAATACAGTCTAAATTTGATACATAAAAAACAGAGAAATATGAATACTATTTGGTCTGGGAGTAGCCACCTTTAAAATTAAAACTAGAACAGTCAAGAAGTGACTACTTCTGGAGAAGTACTAACGGTAGAATGGGAGATTTTGACTTCTTTTTTCATTTTCATATTTTAGAGAAAGAGGGAGAGGGAAAAGAAAGGAAGAGAAACATCAATGTGTGGTTGCCTCTTGCACACCACCCCACCAGCGACATGGGCCCCAACCCAGACATGTGCCCTGACTGGGAATCGAACTGGTGACCCTTTGGTTTGCAAGCCGACACTCAATCCACTGAGCCATACCAACCAGGGCAGATTTTAACTTATTTAAAATCTTTTTATGTCAGTTGATTTTTAAACAATTGTATATGTTACTTTAATAATTTAAAGTATAATTTTATCTTCAGGACATAAATATGCTTTTCTATGACATATGCTGGGATTAACCCAGGAATAATATACTGATGTCCAAGAGCTATTAATATACTTGCACTGCCCTCAGCTAAGTGGTCACCCAGTAACCCTCATATGTGCCTAGCACAGCTTCAGTGGTTTAAAACAAAGCATTGTTCCAACAGTGAACTTGTCTGGCCTTTTTTACGTTCTAATAATACAACCCTTACAACGATTTATTTCAGTAGTTAAGAATTTCCTTAATTTCCACAAATTCATATTCTCGTTCTTTTTCATGTTTCACCAAGAGTCATCAAATGTAATTGAAACACTAATTTGAAAGAATGTAAGCACCCCTATGTCCAGAGCGGTGTTATTTACAATAGCCAAGATTAGGAAGCAGCCCAAGTGCCCATCAGGAGATGAAAGAATAAAAAGCTGTGGTACATTTACACAATGGAATGCTACTTAGCCATAAAAAGATATCTTACCTTTTGAGACAGCAAGGATGGATCTGGAGAGTATTGTGCAACGTGAAATAAGCCAGTCAGAGAAAGACAAGTGCCATATGATTTCACTTATATGTGGACTTTAATGACCAAAAGAGACTAACAAAGTGGAAATACACTCTCAGATACAGAGAACAGACTGACAGCTGTCCAAGGGGAGGGGGTTGGGGGCTAGGTGAGAAGGATGAAGGGATTAAGCAAAGAAAAAAAAAGAAGGCCTGGTGGACACAGGCAATGGTATGCTGGTTACGGGAGGGGAGGGGAGGAAGGGAGAGGAGGGAGTTGGGGGAAAAACTGGCGATGGAAGGATACTTGACTTAGGGCATTGAACACACAATACGATCAATATACAAATGATGTATTGTAGAATTGTATACCTGAAACCTACATAATTTTATTTACCAACACCACGCCAATAAATTTAATTCAAAAACGGAAATGCTTTTAGTGAAAGATGATATTCTTGAGTTTGTGTTTCTAGGCACCATTGACCATTTTAGGACCCTAAAAAGAAGCTTCAAAAAAATAGAAACTAGTTTACTGCAGAAAACCGATGAAAATTTGTCACCCAATAGGCATTTCCTTGTCTGACATGCCTTTAAAATTCACCCGGAGGGGAGACAACTGGGTAGGAGGAGACAGGATACAGCGCCGCTTGCTGTGCCCCGCCCTCGCAGAACCGAAGTAGCTCCAACAGGAAAGCAGACGCCCGAGCACCAGCAAGGAAGCTTTCTCGTGGCCAGGGCTGTGGAAAAACCCCAGAGGGCGACCTACAAGAGGCTGAATGGAAGGCCCTCAAAGCAATCGGGTGACAAGGCAGAACTGAATTACTACAATCCCTTCCAAACTGCGGACGCTGCCTCCAAAATTTATGCTGGGAAAATAAACACTTGGGAAATATTTTTGATACACTACTTGACCCTTGATGGATGGTGGAAATTACGACAAACTGTCAGACAAAACGGAGGAGAACTGAGTTCTCCTAGCAAGTGTTTTAAGGCCGGAGGCTCAATCTGGCAGTAAGCCCCAAATAGAGTTAACCAGCTAGGGAATGGCTGCTTTTACTCAGGCTTCTTTACGGATTGTAAGCCTGTCGCATTTCACTTGTTTCATGAGCATCATCTACAAGCCACACTAAAAATTAATTAGCAAGACAGAATCATTCCTGCCATTACAGGACACCGAGTCTAGACTCGGAAACGGAATGCTTGCCACAGGGCTCTCTGGCTAGGCCAGAAACACGGGAGGAGTGCCCGGCCATCCGGGAGGATTAATCAAAGTTCCCCAGCAGCTCTTCCGTGGTAAGCCCACAACACAGGAAGTGCTGCCCAGTAAAGCACAGGTCCAAACAATGGGATAAAACTGTAGAAACACGGGGAGAGAGGCCAATCTGATACATCAATCAGAAGGAGAGCGGTTAATTTTAAACCCATGAAAATTTTATAGGCTAAAAGCTTCATCTACAGACATGGACACGGCTGAAAAATCCCACGTGATTCCACACTAAAGGACCCCAAGGAAGCTTTTTCAACGTGAGTCCTGCATAGTGGCTCCCATGAAGAAGGGTGGTGAGGAGAGGGGCTGTCCAGCCATCGGAGGGGTAGTGACCAGAGAGACCACCAGCAACAATCACTGGTGCATCCACGGAGTGGGTTTCATGAAGCATGCCCTTGGGCACTCACAGAGATCCAGAGATTGGCCATGAAAGAGATGGGAACTCCAGATGTATCCAATGACACCAGGCTCAACAAAGCTGTCTGGGCCAAATGAGGAAGGAGTGTGGGTACAGTGGTCCAGAAAATGTAATGAGGATGAAGATTCACAAAAAAAGCTCTGTACGTTGGTCACCTATGTACTTTAAAAAAATCTACCAACAGTTCATGTGGATGAAAATTAACTGCTGATTGTCAAATAAAGTTATAAAACTATTTTTAAAAAGTACATTGAGGTAATACAACTAGGTCAGGGGCCAACGATGACTCAAGGTCACAGCTGTGCTGCAGTTGCTCCTCACTGTCTCTGGTAACAGATCTTGCCTCTCCCTGGCCCCAGAGCTTGCATGTGGCTGGGTGAGTCACAGGGTACCTCTCCCTCCCTGGCCATGATGCTGGTCCAGGGCCAAACCCGTAACTGGGAAGCAGGCTCCTTTTGGCCTCTCTGATTACAGCACCGGATGGGGAGCACTCTGGAGTGGCCTGAGCCTTGTTCCCTACCATTCTGGAAAAGCCCTAATGAGGGCTCCACAGACTTTGGAGGCAATGCAGCCCACGTGGGTCCAGGTCCCAGTGGTATTCCAATCTCTAGACCTAGGCAGCCCTCAGGCTGGTTTTATGTCTGGCCTTTCTGTGGTTTGTCTATATAAACCAATGCATTCTTCTGGGCTTTACAGTTTGATTTCTTTCACTTGAAAGGGGCATAATGTCTATTATATGTGCAAACAGATTATTGGAGAGACACAGCTCTTTGGAGGAATAAACATAAAACAACTTTTTAAAAAATTATTGCCTCAAGCCATACTACATTGAATATCCCAGTCTCATCTTCTAAAAATATGTGCAAATTAAAAACCTTTCCATTTTTACAGGGCTCAAAGAGCTTCTCTGGAAAGAGCCAGAGAGTATTTTAGGCTTTGTGGGTCACATGTGATCTGTTGCATATTCTTTTGCAGTTCTGTTTTTAAAAATGTCAAAACCAGGGGCTGGAGCTGGATTTGGCCAGTAGGTTAATAAAACACTTCCGTTTTGAGCTTCAGTTTCATTGCATGAAGAGTCATCTTGGTCCATGAGTATCCCCCGCACATTCCTGCTTAATGTGCTAGACTGCACCCTCTAACAGCATATTCTGTTGCTGGTCACATAGATCACTAAGCCAAGGTGACTGCCAGATAGCCCAACGTGCCTACTGAGCCAGGATGAGGGTGAGGCAAGCAAGGTGCCCAGGGGCACAAAATTCAAGGAGGCTGCCAGGCTTATATGCTAAGCCTGCATTCACACAAACCTAAGATTGAGTGCTCTCCTAAAGTTGGCACTGTGGATGCCATACCTTGCTTTTCTCCCACCCCAATGAGCACCACCTCACTCCTCATTTTCAAGAGGAAGGGAACTTGGTTTTTGCCACAATATTTGCTATTTACTCAAAAACCTCTGAGCCACTATGGAAAACAGTATGAGACTCATTAGAAATTAAAATTAAAACTATCGTACAACCCATAAATTCTACTTTCAGGTATTCAGCGAAAATGAAAACAATAATTCAAAAAGATATATGCACCCCTACGTTCATTGAGGTATTATTTACAATGGCCAAGATATGGAAGCAAGCTAGGTGTCTGTCAGTCTATCAACAGATGCATGAATAAAGGAGACAGGATATATAAATAGAATAGAATATTACTCAGCCATAAAAAGGATGAAATCTTGTCATTTGTGACAAAATGGATGGACCTGGAAATTATTAAATGAAATAAGTCAGAAAAAGACAAATGCCATATGATTTCATTTACATATGAAATCTAAAAGAAACACAAACAAAACTAAACTGAAACTAATATATAGAGAGAAAAAAATGTATGGTTGCCTGAAGGAATGGGCAGAAAATAGGAAGGAGATGACTAGGTACAGATTACACTTCTGGTCATAAAATGTCATGGGGATGTTATAGCACAGGGAATATAGAAATAACTGTAGTGGCAGATGGCTAATAGACTTCTGGTGATCACTTTCTAAAATATATAAATTGGGGTGTTATACATGTGAAATTAATATAATATCAACAAGAATTTTTTAAAAATTTTTACATAGTGAGCTTTCAGCCTTGGCTTTTTCGACTGGAACATAACCCAGTGCAAGTATTCATATTATCTCAGCCCATGAACCTTCCCCCATGGAACTTGGGAGAAAGGGAAATATGCTGAGGCTCATGTTTTGATTGTGCGGTAAAAAGCCGTTTATTTGTCTCTGACCCTAGAGACTCATGTCTTCTACAGCAGACATGAAATCTATCAGGCTAAATTGTTAGCTTGCAAGATGAAATCAACCCTTCACAGCTCTTAACACTCATACATGGTGCAAAACTTGTTGCCCCTCCCTACGTCCACCTCAACCACAGGCTGGACGGCAGCTCTAGGACTTGTACTGCCTGTCTTTGTGATACCTTCTCCCTTTCCTTCATAGAGGCTAGAGTTGAGGGCAAGGAGGAAGGATCGGGGAGCTAGAAATATGTGATTGCTGCCTCATGGTGGTTGTGGTGGTCATGGTACAAAGGTCCCTCATTTCAACTGACTGGACTTGGTTCTGTCTGATCCTGGTGGTCTCCAAAGAGGCTAGGTGTAGTTTTTTGGGGGGACTGTCAGCTTCTCCCCAGCTCCTTCAGTTGCTGAGGGGCCCCTCAGGGAGAGGGAACCTAGTCCCTTTCACCCAGATGTGGTAAATGTCCTCAAGCCCTTCTTGAGGTATCTTGTCTTTTCACTTGACCCAGATAATTGTTCAATTCCTACCCTTCCTTTAACTTCCAGGTTCCTTCCCAAAGAGCCCAAAGAACCTCCAGATCATTCTTCCATAGCCTCTGAGGGCTGTGAAACCTAGAACAGGATAGCAGTTACCACCCCCTCTATGTACACACTCCATATCAAGATCCATTCAAACTCTGCGGCACAAGCTACTCTTCGTAGATTTCTCACCTTCAGAAACTTCCAGTCAGAAACAGGTATTCATTTTTATGTACACACACTGACCCAAATTCTATAGATACATCTCTTGATGTATCTATACAAGAAGGACCTATGGGCACTTCTGGCTTCAGATTGATTCTCATAAAGCCACCAACTCCTCTCCATTGACTTAGAAGAATCTAGCCCCTTTCCCCGAGGAAGAGAAGTAGCTGCCTTCTACAAACACTGTTTCCCCTTAAGGTCTACACTTCATTGCCTCTACTCAAGCCTCTCCTTACCTAAACTTGTGAGTAAAGGAAGTGGTTGATAAAATAAATCCAGAATTGGCAGGGTTGGGCAGTAGAACGTGGGAGAACTTAACACCACCTACTACCCTATGTTCTCAACTTTGGGCCTCACCAGTAATTCCAGAATAATAGGAAAGTTCCTGTTGAAGATTCTGACACAGGTATTTGTGAGACATGGCCTTTTAAAACCACAGTGGAAAAAAAAATAGTAGGTGGCACTGGCTGGGTAGCTCAGTTGGTTAGAGCATCGTCCTAATAGGTCATGGTTGTGGATTTTATCCCTGCTCAGGTCACATATGAGAATCAACCAAAGAATGAATAAATAAATGGGACAACAAACTGATGTCTCTCTCTCTCTCTCTCTCTCCCTCCCTCCTGCCCCCTTCTTTCCCTTCCCTCACCCACCTTTCCTTCTTACAATCAATTTAAAAATTAAAAATATATTTTAAAAATAAAACAATCATAAGCTGTGCGGAGGGCAGCTCTGCCTGCAGGGTGACACCTGCCCTCCAGTCCACCATGGATGAAAGGTGGCCAATCGCTCATAGAAGAAGGGCCAGGAACCTATTCCTAAATGGACTTTTATTGGGTTCAATTTGCACAGGAACATAGGTAAAGTTCACCAATCATTATCAGGCAGTAACAATCAAACAATAGATAACATGCAAAAACTATGAGGGCTTATTCTGAGTCAGGGTCAGTTAAAGGGCTATAAAACTTTGGGAAACAAACTCCTTTCATGCTTGGACCCTTATCAGAATACTGAGGCCCTGGCTGGTGTAGCTCAGTGGATTGAGCATGAGCTGTGAACCAAAGGGTTGCCAGTTCAATTCCCAGTCAGGGCACATGCTTGGGTTTCGGGCCAGGTCCCCAGTGGAGGGGCCACGTGAGAGACAACCACACATTGATGCTTCTTTTTCCCTCCCTTCCCCTTTTCTATAAATAAATAAAAAATAAAGTGAGAAACCCGCACACTTGTAAGGGTTAAGCCATAAAAAAAAAGAAAGAAAGAAAATTGAGGACATTCTTAGCAAAGCAGGTTTCACAGGACTTTATCCATTCTTTCTTAGGCCTGCTCATCCCAGGGAATCCACCCTTTCCAGCACAGGGCCACACCCATCTCCAGCATTGTATCAGGCTTAAATCAAGCAGGGGAAGTAAGGCAGCCAAGAGATTAGGAAACTTCTCACAGACAGAATGAGGACTCAGGCTGTGTCAAAGCCAAGGGGCAAGGGTCTATCATCCCTTTTGCTATAGGCCCCTGAGTTCTTCCCTCAGGGTCCCTTCATGACCATGTCTGTCTTAGGTTATCCCTGCCTTCAGAAATCTTACCTGTCATTGGCTAACCAGTCATCCACCCTGGGCCAAGCATGGTGAAGTAAAGGGGGGCAGAGGCAGAGCCCCTCCCAGGAAGATAAACTTTGTCTCCTTAGTGGCTTATGGTCCCAAGGTCTCTCTCAGCCTTAGCCATGGGCAGTTTCAGTTTCTGAAGCCAAGCAGGGTGGTTCCCAACAATAAGCAACAACTTTGCATCATTGTTAGGCCACTCTAAACTGAGCCCCACAACAGGAAACTACACTCTTTTCATAGCTTTTTTTTTTTTTTAGATTTTATTTATTTATCTTTGGAGAGGAAGGGAAGGAGAGAGGGAAAAATATACCAATGTATGGTTGCCTCTCGTGCATCCCCTGCTGGAAACTGGCCTGCAATCCAGGCATTGCCCTGACTGGGAACCAAACCACGATCCTCTGGTTTGCAGGCTCGCGCTCAATCCACTGAGCTACACCAGCCAGGACTATTTTCATAGGTTTTAGGAAAAAATTTTTTCAACCATATTAAACAGAAATGACAACTTCAGAAGTTGGAAAAATTATTTTCTTACTAGAATTATAAAACTACTGTCTGACTTAATACAATGTTTACAGTTACTTCAGATTTTCAAATTACTCTACTGCCTTGTGCACCAACAGTAACACGGCCAGAAATATCTCCTAGTACAGTTTCAAACTTCAGGGCAATGGTTCTCGAACATCAGCATGCATGCCTCAGAATCCCCTGGAGGTTTTGTCAAACCAGGAGTTGCTGGGCCTCAGCCTTCTGACTTGGCAGCTCCTGTTGGGTTGGGACGGAGAATCTGCACTGCTAACAGGTTCCCAGTGATGGCAGTGCTGCTGGTCTGGGAGCCACACTTTGAGAATCTCTGCCTAGGGCATCATTGTTTTTGCCCAGAGTAGCCAGTGGGCCCAACTCAACCTGTCATTCCTTTTTTTTAAATTTTTATTTATTTTTATTTTTTTATATATTTTATTGATTATGCCGTTACAGTTGTCCCATTCCCCTCCTTCACTCCCCTCCACCCTGCGCACCCCCTCCCCCACCATTCCCCCCCTTTCGTTAATGTACATGTGTCACAAGTTCTTTAGATTCTGTATTTCCCATGGTATTCCTGCCCTCCCCCTTATTTTCTACCTACTGTCTATGCTACTTATACTCTGCACCTTCTCCCCCTTCTCCTCCTCCTACTCCCCTGTTGCTAACCCTCCATGTGATCTCCATTTCTGTTTCTGCTCCCAATCTAGCTGTCCTCTTAGTTTGCTTTTGTTTTAGGTGTGGTTGTTAATAACTGTGAGTTTGCTGTCCTTTCACTGTTCATCTTTTTCATCTTCTTTTTCTTAGATAACTCCCTTTAACATTTCATAGAATAAGGGCTTGGTGATGATGAACTCCTTGAATTTGACCTCATCTGAGAAGCACTTTATCTGCCCTTCGATTCTAAATGAAAGTTTTGCTGGATAGAGCAATTTTTGATGTAGGTCTTTGGATTTCATGACTTGGAATACTTCTTTCCAGCTCCTTCTTGCCTGTAAGGTCTCTTTTGAGAAATCCGCTGACAGTCTGATGGGCACTCCTTTGTAGGTGACTGTCCCCTTATCTCTTGCTGCTTCTAGGATTCTCTCAAATGAATGAGAGAATGAAGTAATTACTTCATTACTTAAAATGAAGTAATCTTGGCTAATGTAATTCTGATGTGCCTTGGTGTGTTCCTTCTTGGGTCCATCTTCTCTGGGACTCTCTGAGCTTCCTGGATTTCCTGGAAGTCTATTTCCTTTGCCAGACTGGGGAAGTTCTCCTTTACTATTTGTTCCAATAAGTTTTCCACTCATGGCTGTTTCTTTTCCCCTTCTGGTACCCCTATAATTCAGATGTTGGAACGTTTAAAGATGTCCTGGAGGTTCCTAAGCCTCTCCTCATTTTTTGAATTCTTGTTTCTTCATTCTTTTCTGATTGGTCATTTCCTTCTTCTTTCTGGTCCACTCCCTTGATTTGAGTCCCAGTTTCCTTTCTATCACTATTGGTTTCCTGTGCATTTCCCTTCATTTCAGTTTAGCCTCCACATGTTCCTCTAATTTGTGGCTAAAATCAACCAATTCTGTGAGCATCCTGATCACCAGTATTTTGAACTGTGCATCTGAAAGGCTGGCTATTTCTTGGTCACCTAGAATTATGGGCTCTGGGGCTTTGAGCTGTTCTTGAGTCATATTGTTTGGTCTGATTGCACCTGTCATGTATGAGGGGTGGAGCCTTAGGCGTTCGTCACAGCTGGGCGACCCAGTCGATGGGTTGTGACGCTGTACGTGGGGGCAGGGTCAGAGAGGGGAAAAAAATGGTGCTTTGCTCCGCTCCACCCTCTCTCAGATTTATGTCCCCTCTGCAGCTTCTCACAAGCAAATTGGGCCCCTCTGGTGCCAGTTCCCAGGTGTGTGGGCCTGTGTACTCTCCAGGACCCTATGGGTCTCTCCAACGAACTCTCTGTGAGCCTGGGAGCCTCTCCCGGCCCCTCGATCCTGAGAAAGTCTTTCCAGTTGGTGCTTTCAGGCTCTTATTCCCATCGCTGGGGCCCTATCCTGCAGGGTCTGTCTCACTGTTTGCTCTTTCACTTGGTTTATCTGCGTGCGAATGTGTGACTGCAGTCAGCCAGCCACCTGCGCCCTCAATGGGTCCACCTGTCACCACCCCATGCTTGGGATCCACCAACCCCCTCTGCCTCCGCTCCTGGGTCGGTAGGACTGAATCACAGTTTTTCCAGCCTGACCCCACTCTGCCGCTGCCTCTGCCCCTCTTACCAGTCTGGCTGAGTGGTTCGTTGTTGTCGGACTTCCATACACTTCTTTTCACTGTTTTGGCTGCATTTTTGTTTCTAAAACTTTGCTGTCTTTAAATCTAGTTGTGGGAGGGGGCACAGTGTTTCCACCTATGCCTCCATCTTGGCCGGAAGTCCCCCATTTCTTCATATACTATATTTTACCGTGTATAATGTGCACCCACATTTTGGGCCCAAACTTTCAGAAAGAAAATCTTTTATTTTTTTTATTCAATATTTTATTTATTTATATTTAGATACTTGTTTTTTGTATTATTTTGTTTTTCATGTGGATATTGTTATTGCTTTCTAGAGTTACACTTTTAATGAATAAGCATAAATACGAGAATTAAAAACACTTATATGGAATGTAGTAGAATTAGTACTACCCATGTAGAATGCACATCCTTATTTTTCCCTCAAAAATTTGGGCAAAAAAGTGCACATTATACATGGCAAAACACAGTAAGTACTTCTGTTATAACACAGCCACACTTGTGCATTTACATGTCGCTCATGGCTGCTTTCTTGGTACAACTGCAGAGGTGAATAATTGCAACAGACTTTACAGCCTGTGAAACCCTTGGTCCTTTGCAGAGTATTTACTGCTTGGTCCTTTGTAGAAAAAAAATGCTAATCTCTGGTCTAGAGCATCAACTTCTAGCCCAAAGTCAACCGTGCACACAGCTTCCTAGACAGGGCAATGAATGATTACAGAGGATAAACCTGTAAGGTCACTGCCACGATTAGTTCTTTCACTAAATATGCATTTTGATAAAATTTTATAATAGCCCTGACTTTATATGGGTCATCTGTAACTATATATAAACTTTTAAAATATTTGTTCAAAACCCTGCTTTATATTCAAGTCATTATTTTTCATTCCTTTAATAAAAAGATTTTTTTCAAAAGGATCTCCGTATACCTTGGAAACTAAAGAATTGTTGCAGATATCTGCTATCTAGTAACAAAGGAAAATTGGAAGGATGCAGCATTTATTTTAGTGGAGTTGCATTTCACACAGAGATATATACACAAGGGGAAAAAAAACCTCATGGAGTCAAAATTATGCTTGGAAATCTAAGTCACCTTTAAAATACAGTATACAACAGTTACAGACCATGTTGGAAGCAGACTCTCAATATGTCCAACACAGTCAATTTCTCCTTCAGTGTTCAAACAGATGGCTCATTCTTTGGGTGAGCACCAGATGAAGTAGTTGGCTTGCATTTGAGGCCATCTTGTATATAAAAAACTACTTATCTTTAAACACTAGAATCACACTCCACACAGTGAGAAGCTCACATTACAAGGCACAAAGAATCTATACCAACTGAAGGAGCTGTAAATTAATGTCTCCCTTTTAACACTTAATCTGGGGAATACTCATGGGAAATGGTAGGCAGAAGGGACCACATGACTTAAATTCTCTCTCTCTCCCCAGCATACACAATTGGATTCACAAAGAATGTGCCTCTGACGGGACTCTCCTATGTTCATGAAGATACTGATAATGAAAGCTGGCTGGGTCATTTCATCACCATCTAGCTCTCACCCCTGAAGTTATGCACATGGCTGAATCCTCATGGTAGCAAATATACAAACACTCCTATTCCACACAGACCAAGTTGCCTTGGGCTACTTTCTTCAGACAAAGGCAACTGAAGAGGCTATCACTTTTTGGCCACATCCTTATTTAGAACAAATACCTTCAAAATGATTATAAGGATACAGCAATACAGTCTGTGACCTCAGTAGCATCCAGGAAATATAAATTTCACACTTTAACAACTGCATTATAGGGTCAGTAAAAACTAGGAATACTATCTATATCTATCTTGCTGAAAGAAGATAACAAAGCTTAAAACATTTCCTTCCTGATAAAACTGCCTTTCTCTAACTAAAGCAAGAAGGCCAAGTAAACAATATGAATTTTAATTCTCCTGCTTTTGCATTAAAAGAAAGTCATGGAACTTTAGTCAAGATGGTAGCATAGGCACATATGGCTCACCTGTTCACACAGCCACATCAAAAATTACAATTAAAACACAGAACCACCATCACTCAGAACCATCAGATACCGAGTTGAACTGAAGTCTGACAACAGAATTAAAGAAACTACATCCATCCAGACTGAGCTGGCAGGCTAGTGCCATATCTGAGACCCCATCAACCCAGCTAACACTATTTGACTTGCCTTGGAGATACCCAGAGACTCCGCCCTGCCCAACTTACATGCCTACAGAGGCTGCTTTGCCATATGAATGCCTGGTCTTGGCTCCTGCTTCACCACTTCCTAAATCCTATCAAACAAGCAACTGCTGGCCTTAGTAGGCTCCAGACCCAGCACTAGCAGCAGTCAGCCTGGATTCACAGCTTAGCTTCACCTGGAAATCTCCAAGCCCAGCACAAGTGGCAATCATCTCGGATTGCTTTATAGTTCAGGCAGGGTGGACCCGAGGACACAGGTCAGGGATGACCTTGTCCTATACCACCTGGGAAGCCCAAAGGCCAGTACAACCAATGGGTAGCTACAGACTGCAACAGAGCACCAACACCCTGCCCCCCACAGCTGATCCTCCTCAGAGGGTGGAAATCAGTGGTAAGTCTACACAGCCAATCCTCGCAGCTGACTGGCCTGGGTAAATCCCTCCATTGATCTGCCAACAGCAATCAAGGCTCAATGGAGGGTGTATTCAACCTACATGTAGGGCACACCAAGAGTACCCAGCTTGAGTGATAGGGGAGGCTGTGCCTCTGGACCCTACAGGACACTAACTACATTAGGCCACACTACCAAGACATGAAGTCAAAGTAGCTCTACCTAATACATACAAACAAACTCAGGGAGGCTGCCAAAATGAGGAGACAAAGAAACATGGCCCAGATGAAACAACAGATCAAAACTCCAGAAAAAGAGCTAAATGAAATGGAGATAAGCAATCTACCAGGTACAGAGCTCAAAACACAAGTTATAAGGATGCTCAAGGAACTTAGTGATGGCGTCAGATGCATAAAAAAGATCCAGTCTGACACAAAGGATACACTAATTGAAATAAAGAACAATTTTCAGGAAAACAACAGTAGAATGGATAAAACAGAATCAAATCAATGATTTGGAACCTAAGGAAGCAAAAAACAACCAATCAGAGGAGTATGAAGAAAAAAAGAATCCAAAAAAGTGAGGACTATATAAGCAGCCTCTGGCACAACTTTAAGAGGTCCAATATTCATATCATAGGGGCACCAGAAGGAGAAGAGAATGAGCATTTATTCCCCTCTCTTCAATTCTTTTCAAATAGAACTGAAAATCTATTTGAAAAAATAACAGAAAAGACTTCTGGTCAAGATAGTGGCATAGGAAAACATGCTTCACCTTCTAGTGCAACCACAGAAAAAATTACAACTAGACCTTAAAACAAATAACACCCAGAACAGTCAGAAAATCAAGCTGTGTTGAAGTCTGACAACCAAGGACTTAAAGAAGCCACATTCATCCAGATGGGCAGGAGAGACAGGACAGGATGTGAAGACAGGTGGAAAGACATAAAGATACAGTGTGGTGTGGAGAGGCAGTGGCAGTGGAATGGGCAGCCCCATTCACGTGTGGTGGGTAAAAATTGGGAGGGATACCTTGGAGGGAGCAATCCCAGCCCAAGGCCAGACTGCACAGCCCAGAGTTCCAGCACCAGGAAGATAAATCCCCATTACTTCTGGGTGTACATGCCAGTGGGGGTTGGGAGAGTAGACGAAACTGCTGAGGTTTCAAGGGCCCGTGTGGACTTAGAACATATATAGACTCACCCCGTCTGGGATTCTGCACCACAGCAACAGCTGAAAAGGAGGCAGTCGCATACAGGAGTGCCTTTTCTACAATAGGCCCTTCTACTAAGATAGGGAGTCAAAGCAACTCTACCTAATACACCGAAACAACAGAGAAGCTACCAGACTGAAGAGACAAAGACATATGGCTTAAATGAAAGAACAGAATAAAACCCCAGAAAAAGAACCAAAATGGAGATAAACAACCTGTCAGATGCAGGGTTCAAAACACTGATGATCAGGATGCCCAAAGAACTCACTGAGTGTGGCAACAACATAAAAAAGACCCAGGAAGAAGTGATGGTTACACTAAGTGAAACAAAGAAAAATCTACAGGCACCCAACAGTGGAGAGGATGAAGCTGAGATTCAAGTCAACAATTTGGAGCATAAGGAAGAAAAAAGCATTCAACCAGAACAGCAAGAAAAAAGAATTCAAAAAGAACTAGGATAGTATAAGGAGCTTCTGGAATATCTCCAAATGTACCAACATCTGAATCACAGAGGTGCCAGAAGAGAAAGAGGAAGAACTTGAAAACTTACTTGAAAAAACAATGAAAGAAAACTTCCCTAATTTAGCAAAGAAAATAGACATGAAAGTCCAGGAAGTACAGAGTCCCAAACAAGTTGGACCTAAAGAGGACCACACCAAGACACATCATAATTAAGATACCAGAGATTAAAGATAGAGAATCTTAAAAGCAGCAAGAAAAAAGCAGAGAGTTACCTACAAAAAGTTCCCATAAAAATGTCAGCGATTTCTCAAGAAACTTTGCAGTCTAGAAAGATTGGCAACATGTATTCAAAGTGATGAAAAGCAAGGACCTACCACCTAGAGTGCTCTATCCAACAAAGCTATCTTTTACAATGAAAGGGCAGATAAAGTGCTTCCCAGACAAGGTAAAGCTAAAGAAGTTCATCATCACCAAACCATTATTACATGAAATGTTAAAGAAACTTAAGAAAAAGAAGATGATTAAAACTATAAACATTAAAAAGGCAACAAATTCACAACTACCAACAACTGAATCTAAAAAAACAAACGAGAACAGGAATAGAATCATAGATATGAAGATCATTTGGAGTGTTATTAGCTGGGAGGGGGAAGGGGATGAAAAGGGGCAAAGGTGCAGGGATTAAGAAACTAAATTGGTAGGTACAAAATAGACAGGGCGGGTGTTAAGAATACTCTAGGAAATGTAGAAGCCAAAGAACTCATAAAATACATGCACAACCCATGGACATGAACTAAGGTGGTGGGATTGCTGGAAAGAATGGTGGTACCAGGTGGAGGGGGAAGAAGGGGAAAAAATTGGGACAACTGTAATAGTTTAATCAATAAAATACTTTTAAAAGAAAAATTATGAAAGAAAACTTCCCTAGTTTGAAGGAAATAGACATGCAAGTCTAAGTCTAACATGTTTAACATAAGCCCACATGTTTTTTGCATGTGTCCCCAACAGGATGGCCTCAAAGAGGCCCACTCCAAGACACATCATTAATTAAAATGCCAAAAGTTAAAGATAAGGTTAGAATCTTAAAGCAGCAAGAGAAAAGAAGTTAGTTACCTACAGGGGAGTTTCCATAAGACTGTCAGCTGATTTCTCAAAAGAAACTTTGCAGGCTAGAAGGGATTCGCAAGAAATATTCAAAGTCATAACAAGATAAGCCAGATGGTAAAAGACAAATACCATATGATCTCACCTATAAGTGGAACCTAATCAACAAAACAAACAAGCAAGCACAATATAACCAGAAACAGTGAATTAAAGAACAAACAGACAGTAACCAGAGGGGTGTGGGGAGAGGGATAATGGGGGAAAATAGGGGCATGTCCATCAAGGAACATGTATAAAGGACACATGGAGAAAGCCAAAGGGGGTAGGTTTGAAAATGGGAGGTGGGGATGGGTGAGGCGGGGGCCCAAGATGGGTTGAAAATGGAGATAAACTATACTTGGACAACAATAAGAAAAAAACATACGCATATTTAATCAATTAGGTTTCAATCGAGAACACATAAAACACAAAAAATAGGGTATGAATTGTATTTTAAAAAAGAAAGAAAAGCAGGGACCTACAGCCAAGACTGCTCTACCAAGCAGGTATCATTTGGAAGCAATGGGCAGATAAACAGCTTCCCAGACGAGAAAGTACTAAAGGAGTTCATCACCATGAAACCATTACATGAACTGCTAAAAGGACTTTAAGAAAAAGGACTTTATGAACAAAATGACAAAAAATATATAGCTATCATCAATTGAATCTAAAAAGCAAACTAAGCAGTCAAGAACAGACGCAGAATGATGGATACAGCAGGCGTTTTGATGGTTGCCCAATAGGAGGGGTGAGTAGGGGAATGGGTGAGGAGGTGATGGGATTAAGAAGCACACGTAGTTACAGAATAGCCATGGAGATGTGGAGTATAGTATAGGAGATGGAGTAGCCAATCCTTAGACATAAACAAAGGAGTAGGGATTGCTTGAGATTGGAAGGTGCTGGGTAGAGGGGCGCAAAGGGGAAAAATCTGGACAACTGTAATAGAATAATCAATAAAATATGTAATTTTTTAAAAAATCAGAAATGGCCCTGGCTGGCATGGCTCAGTTGGTTGGAGTATCATCTGGCAAACCAAAGGGTCATGGGTTTATTCCCAGTTGGGACACTACACAGGTTGTGGGATTTGGATATGTAAGAGGCTACCGATCGATGTTTTTCTCCCTCTCTCTCTTCTCCCCTTTCTCTAAAAATCAGTAAGCATGCCCTCAGGTGAGGATAAAAAAGAAAAAAATCAGAAATATTTGTAAGGAAGCTTAAGATGAATGAGAAAAAGTTTAAAATTTTCAAAATTAAGGAATCAATTTTATTTATTCAAAAATGATTGACTCGGTTTCTTTTAAAAATTATTTATCAATTTAGAGGGAGGGAGAAACATCTCTTTGTTGTTAGGTTTATTTTTGCATTCATTGGTTGATCCTTACATGTGCCCTGACCTGGGATCAAATCCATAACCTTGTTGTATCGAAGATGAGGCTTTATCCAACTGAGCTGCCCAGCCAGGGCTGTTTGAGTGTTTCATAAAATGTAATTGTTTCTTACACTTAGTGCTTATGAGGTTTTTTAGACTGAGCAAATCACCTTGCATTAGAGCATCTGTCAATAACTAGAGGCATCTCTCCTTTAGTGATTTAGGACTTCTAGATTTCCTAATGACTACCATACTTACCCTTTGAAATTTAATGAATATATCACACAAATTATCTTCTGTCCCAATTTGTATCAAAATATGAGCCCCCTATTGATTTATACATTGATAAAATGTAAAATATCTGATCTAAAATTACATAATTTTTATTAATGAGTAAATGTATGGCATTACTACTTCCATGCACTCTATGTATTACCAGTGCTTCTCTACTTGCACTTTGGGCAGGATAATCCTCTGCGTTTGGGACTGTCCTTAGCACTGGAAGATGTTTAGCAGCCCCAGCTCCAGCACGCCAAGTGCCAAGAGTCCGTTCCTTTACTATAACCATTGCAATGTGTGGGCACAAAGCATGAACACGCCCCCAGACATTGTGAAAACTATACCACCTGCCTCAACACCTTCAGGAACCAGCGATGGGCATCACAGTAGGTCATGGCAAAGTTGACAGATAGCCAGTTCCCTGAAATGGTTTTTTAGGAGACTGCATATATTTAGTGTAAGATTTAGCTGGAAATTTTTTCTATAATTAATAGTTTGACTTGCTGATTTATTACTGAGCTAGGTTAACTATATTTTTTGTTTTTGTTTTTATTTTAGAGAAAGGGGAAGGGAGGGAGAGAGGGAGAGAAGCATTGATGTGAGAGAGAACACTGATTGGCTGCCTTCTGTATGCACCCTGACTGGGGACCAAACCTGCAACCCAGGTATGTGCTCTGACCAGAATCAAACCAGCAACTTTTCTGTTTGTGGGCCAGCACCCAACCAACTTAGCCACACAGGTAGGGATAGCTGGATTTAATTTTTGAGCAATACATCCAAATGATACTAATTTTGAATTTTGAATGTTGTGTACTATTAAAGAGTTTTGGTCAATTAATTTGAAGGATTCTGTGTCAGAACTGTAAATTTAGGAGTTGTACCTCTCTATCATGTTTCCCACCCCACCCCCAATCACCATACAGGATGGATTTTTTTATTTGAAATAATATAATGGAAAATAAGGGTACCTCTACAAATTTCACATTATCATGCAAGATTTTTCTTTAAAGCAACTCATTTATTGTTATTAATTTTTATAGAGCACACATATATTAGCTTTAGACTTATTTCTGGAAAATTATTGTTTATACATAGCACAAAGACATTACACTGCAGAGCCCTTGCACAATCGTAAGAACTACAAACCATAAAACTACCTGAACGAGACCACATGGTGTCAAATTAAAATGTCAATCTGAAATCTCAAAACTGGGTACAGAATCACTCCTCTTTCATACTTTTTCTTCAATGGTTCATCTACCAGAAAATGGTGGGGGTGTGATTTCATTTAAAAAAAACTTTCAAATATCCAGCCTAGAGAGCACATAGGTACAGATCTGTTTTATACAAGTGTATATTGAAAAAAAAAAAACGAAGTATCCTAACACTTGTATATTTGTTACAAACTGTAATACACATGATAGATGTCTGCACCTGCATATGCACATAAACTGACTGCATTTATTTTAATAATGAGATTGCCTCTGTAGAGTAAATGGTACAATAAATGCTCAACTATTTTGAATGGCTGCTATTTCGATTTTACGGTCAGTGATGTGTCTTCATTGTTTTGAGAATGTAGACAACGGAAATTAAAGTCAATACCATTCCTCTCCCGTACACACTAATAGGTATGTTATACATAAACACACTTATTACAGTCATAACTTGCTAAGAAGTCATGTAAAATAGCTGCCTTTCTACTGATGACATTTTTGCTTCTAGAGTTTTAGATTAGTATTTTTAATTTGGAGAATTTATAAATACACAGGAAATGTGTGACATCCGTTAAACAAGACCCACAGACCAATATAATTCTGTTTATGTAACAGGAGCAGCTGTAATTTATAAGATACCAAATAACAGTACAAGCTCATTACAACTATCAAAGGTTTCTTCATCCTAAAACATTTATGCTTTTGAATAGTTGCCAGCTTTAATTTTTTCATATTAATTTTAAATATTCAATTGCTTTCTGCCCACCAGTGCTTTCAGAAAATTTTGAACTAGTGTATTGCCTCTTGGTCTCTTTTTACTTTGATCATGGTCTGTATTGGGGTAATGTCAAAGTATTTTAGAATAGGTATACTATTTGGGGCTAAATAAAGGAGAACTTCAAAGTTAAAAAAAACTCGAAATCTATAAAGACTATCTACTACCAAATAGATGGCACCATGCTCGATGCTATTTATTTGAGACCCACTGAATTAGATGCCAAGGATCACATGAAAAGATCAGAGAAAGTAGATGATAATCTAGGAGTCTGACGATCATGAAAATAAACCCATCCATGCTAAATATAAAAAATGTAACTCACTTATTAAGACTGAACACATTCTGCCCTGGCTGGCATAGCTCAGTGGATTGAGCGCAGGCCTGCGAATCAGAGGATCAAGGTTCGATTCCCAGTCAGGGCACATGCCTGGGTTGCAGGCCAGTTCCCAGCAGGGGACACACCAGGGGCAACGTTACATTGATGTTTCTCTCCCTCTCTCCTTCCCTTCCCCTCTGAAGATAAATAAAATCTCTAAAAATTTAAAATATATATATATATATATATATATATATATATATATATATATATATAAAAGACTGAGCACATTCTCTTTTTGGTGAGTTTCAAATAACCTAACATAAAACTATTCAATTTGCTTTCTTAATCCACTAGGAATTTAATAGTAATAAGAAGTGTCCTAATGGGTCAATCCAGCAAGTCTTCACCTATACATTTTTATTTCTTTTAATATATTTTATTGATTATACCATTACAGTTGTTCTATTCCTCCTCTTCATTCCCCTCCACCCCTAAACCCCCTCCCTCACCATTCTCCCCCCCTTAGTTTATAACCATGTGTCTCAAGTTCTTTAGATTCTATATTTCCCCTACTATTCTTGCCCTCCCCCCATTTTCTACCTGCTGTCTATGCTATTTTCTGTGCCTTCTCCCCCCTTCTCCTCCTCCTACTCCCCTGTTGCTAACCCTCCATGTGTTCTTCATTTCTGTGGTTCCACCCCTGATCTAGCAGTCCTCTTGGTTTGCTTTTGTTTTAGGTGTGGTTGTTAATAACTGTGAGTTCCAGCAAGTCTTCATTTAGCCTTAGGGAAGGACCCAGGAGAGTTCATTAAAGGCCAGCCCTCCTAACCCTACTCTGGATTTCGCTTGCTTCTGAGCCTCATTCTACATGAAATGATCCCTTTTCTGTATCTGATCTTTCTCTTGGATCCTTCCCACCAAGGTTTAGGCATTTGTCTCTCCCATCTTAACACACCCAACCCTGGATCCCACACCAACATCCTTGTCCACAATCCTGTTCTTCCAATGTTCCCTAGCATCACATCCAAAAGGCCCATCAGTGCAACTGCTAAGAATCCTGGGAGTCTCCCCTGAGAATGAATCACCATTCTTCTGTGATACAGCCTAAAAATCTCTCAAACATGTCACCTCTCTCCAGGCCCATTGCTATTTACCTGAGTCCAAGCCACCATTGACCCTGTGTGAAAGTACAGTAAGAGCCTGATACATAATCTGGTGTCCTCAGATCCCCTTTTCTCCTCTCAGGTCCATTCTGCACGTTGCAGCCTACATAACAGCACTTTAGGCAAATTATCAAACCCATAACTCAGTACTTTTTTAATACGTGAAGTCCATTTTTTAAAGATTGTTGTAAAAATGAATACTAAAGTAATTAGCTGTGACACAATAAATGGTAGCTATTATCAGTTTATTAAAGTACAAATACTTAATAGCAACTGAACTACTTATGTTAGGAAAGGAAATCAAAGGGCCACAGAGCCTTATCTGGCCTCCACCAACATTCTAGCCTCACTCTCACGTATGAGCCGTCACAAAGCTATTCCCTTTGTCTGGACTATTGTCCCACCTGGCCAACTAACTCCTACTCATCATTCAAATTCTACTCAAATCTTCAGTGTCTCTAAGAAGGCTGCCCTGACTCCCTGAACCCTGTTCCCAACCAACATCAAGTCTTCCAAACGCCCTGTACTACCTTCCCGTACAACACATTTATAATTGTTTCAAGACTTCCCTTCCACTAGGCCAAGTACCATGGAGGTACTTGTGTCTGTACTTCCAGCAATTAGCACCGTGATGGTGATAATACAGGTTCTCAAGCCTTTAGTACCTGACTTTAATGATGTTACTGAAAATCACCTTTAAGAGCTACACTCTGACAAAAGCCTGTGACCCTCATTGTGAGTTGGTAATGTTGCCATTTCTCTAGCACCTGGTCTCCCTTCAGTTTCATCAACTAGAAATGCTATAACATAAACAGGAAAATATCATTTTTAAATTTTTTATAGCTTTTCCAATGTTATATTTCTGGCATAGCTTTTGTGGAAGTGAGCAAACATCTGCTTGGCCGATTTTGCTAAGACGTCACTAAGAAATCACACACTAAAGGAAAAAGGCTGCTCTGCTTTCCCACCCTGGATTATATAACTAATAGCTCAGGGACCAGGATCTTAATTTAGAATATGTACATTTCCCTTTAACTCATTACCTTATACGAGGCTTACTCTTGCTACTTTCTACCCAATCACAGGGTGAGAAGATTCCCATACACTGTCATCTCCAAGAGATTCGCTACAATACCTTGAGAAAAAGTTTAGTAAGACTATAGTCCATATACCAACCACTGTAAGAATCTTCACCCAGAAGTGTCTTTATACGTTGTTAATCATCCTTAAGCTAGTTTTTATCAAATTTAATTATTTAAACTAATCTCCCCATCTCGGTTAAGACCAGAAACACTTGCTTTTGTTCCCATTAGGTTCATCCTGCTTTACTTAATGTGAATGTCATGTGACATTCATAAACGTCATGTGAATCTAATTTTTAAAAAATAGACCTTATATTGCCTGAAAGAACTTGATCCATTAAAGAGAAATCAAAGCTAAAAGCATAAATGTCCATACAGTTTGTTTTACAAAGCTTTATTTTAACATATACATTTTCTTAAAGCAGTACACCTTTGCTCTGAATTTCTGCATTGAGAGGTAATGACTCCCAACTGGGTCCTGACTTATGGCTCAACTCTTCTGATCTGCTTCAGAGTCTTCACCTACATTTGCTTTCACACTATTTTCTCATTCACTGGTAAGCTGGTATGGCTGACTTCCCTTCCACCTACGTCCTTTTTCATCTTCATTCCCCACATTTTGATTCATTCTATACTGTTTACTTAACTATCAGTCTTCTGATTCATTCATCTCACACTAAAATTCCCCTCTATCCTCTGAAAGTGCATTTCCCACTGCCCAATTTTACTTCCACTGAATAACTGGAATATTTGTTTGCAGACTACTTGTTGAGCATTATTTTTGCATCCTAATGAATTATCCTCCCACCTAATATTTAAACATGAGAAAACGGATATTTACACAACTTATATTTTCACATTAAACTCATCAAAAGGGAAGAGGACTTCAAAGACATTAACGGCTTGGGGGAAAAAAAAAAGAAACACTCATGAAACACGCTGGCCCTCAAGCCACCAGTATAAGGAGGCTGGAAATCAGCGTTCAGTTGGGCTGGATAAGAAAGAGAAAGGTGCAAACAAGGAAGCACAAGCTTCAAATGTGCCCTCAGCTGTCACAGCCTAGAAAATGAACACATTTAGGAATGAAGAGACAAATGACACACTGAAATACTCAAAAATACAGCAGACCGTTTAAGTGCTGGAAGAGTTTGAAGAATTGGGAAATAGTACAAAATAAACCAAAGGATCACAATCAAAATGCTGGTTAAATAAGTATAATATCTGGAATATTAATATGTGTAACAATACTGTGAGGATACGAAAGGAAGCTGCTTTATACAAGAAAATAGCATAATTTCTAACATATACTTGAAGTAAAAAAGTAAGGCGCAGGATATTATAGTACTCCATGTATGAAAAAGTTGATAAATTTATACAATATTCCTGATGGGCACACAAAATTACTAATAATGGCTAAGATTCAAAGGGAGAGTCCCATGCCCTGACTGGTATGGCTCAGCTGGTAGGGCGTTGTCCCACAAAGTGTAAGGCCCACCAGTTTGATTCCTAGTCCAGGGCACGCACCTGGGTTGTAGGTTCGGTCCCCGGCCAGGGTACACATGAAAGGCAACTGATCAATGTTTCTCTCTCACATCAATGTTTCTCTCCCTCTTTTCCTCCCTTCCCCTCTCTAAAAAAAATAAAATCTTTTTTTTAAAGGGAGAGTCACTATTCATTGGACACATATTTTTAACATGTTTAAAATTTGGTGTGTATTTCTTACTAGTAGAAAAAAATTAAAAGAAAAAATTAGAACTAAATCAGTGTTCAGTTATGGGTATTGTCTGCATTGTAAGATGACAGGTAACAAGTCTTCTTTGTGCATTCCTGTAATATATTGAGCTTATTTTAATATTTTAAAGGAGAAAATACCAAATAAGAATATGAGCAAAAAAAAAAATATGAGCAAAGATTTAGAAGGTGGGACAAATACAGAACATTTAAGTTATAATAAAGAGACAAGCTTGATAAACAGACTATTTTGGTAACAATGAAATATACAACGATGTCTCACATGTAAAGTCTGCAATAATGCTACAGAATGTATAAAAGACTAGGTTGGGGGCTACACTAGCCTGTTTGGGGTGCCAGACAAAGCAGTCCAAACTAATCCAAATACCTCTGTTGACATTACAGCAGAAAATGAGGAAAATATTGTTAAGATTAATCTGGTAGACTAGAATGTGCCTACTGTAGAAGTTAACTGTAGCCAATTTCTGGCCAATAGACATGTTTATGTGGCCCAGGTAGTGTTTCAAGGGTCTGGAATGGTCACAAAGTCCAGAAGCTCTGCATTGTGAGAAGCCCACAATCCACGTGAGGAAAGGGCGGTTTTCCTCTTTAGATAGGCCAGGTGTTCTCCATGTACTTTCCTATGTTACGGGCTAACCAGCCTTAATTCTTTCATGTACCTAACTTTTCTGGTCCCCAGATGGAGTCTGATTGCTAATAGATTCTACTTAGTTAAGACACTAGACATGATTCAGCCAAAAGAATGCACAGCCAAGGGACCTAAGACACGGGATGCCTTGTGAGGGAATCTCAGAAGCCAGACTGCCAGGTCTGACTCATGGCTCCATCACTGACTAGCTCTGGGGCCTGGGACTAATGAGTTACTTAATTTCTGTCTCATTTTTCCCCCGTCCACATAATGGCACATCATAGTGGTTCAGGACTAAATGAGTAAATATTAGCACAATGTCTGGCACAGGATTAGTGGTTTGTTTTTAATATAAGCATGCCTACCATGAGCTTGGTTCTAAGAGAAATAAAAAATCAGACTTTATATTTCATACAGCAAAGATAAGGGAGCAATGAAAAATGCCAACAGTACAATAAAGATTTAGAAGTTACCCAACCAAAATCCTCACAATGGATACATTCTTCAAAGGACAACATTCAGATAAAAATCAAACAGTTGAGAACTGTTTGATTAAGCCTCAAAAAGTCCCTCTGATTGGATATAAAAAGAGGAGGAGTCAGATAAAGTGTATTAGAAAGGTTCAGTGTCTCACTTGAGAATCAAAGACAAAAAAAGAATTATGTCAAACTTTCAGTAACAATAATAACATCTTACACTCGTAAATTTTTAGTTTTCAAATTACTCATGATGGATTCTAATAATGACCCATGAAGCAGAAGAATTATCTTCATTTTACTAATGAAGAAAAACCTTAGTGATAAATTATTATCTAAGATTAAATAGCTAGTAAGTTATAAAACAGGAAATCAAAACCACTACTATATATAAAAAATATTCTCCTATAACAATTCTGTAAGAATCAGGATACTATAAATTAATCTTGCCCTGACTGGTGTGGCTCTGTAGATTGAGTACCAGTTTGATTCACAGTCAGGGCATATGCCTGGGTTGTGGGCCGGGTCCCCAGTTGGGGTGTGCAAGAGGTAACCAATGTTTTTTCTCACACATAGCCCTCCCTCCCCCTCTCTAAAGATAAATAAGTAAAAAAATATTTTAAGTTAAGTCTTAACTTCATTCAATGCAGTAAGCATTATGTACGATCCTCTTCCACTTTAAAAAAAAGACCAAATGAAAAAACAATAAATTGAATAAATCAGAAATAAAAAAGGAAAAAAGGGGGGGCAGTCTGACATTTTTCATATGTGCCCACATTAATTAGTACCTTCTATTTATTTTTAATGATTAAAAATAAATTCTTCGTTCTCCTAAAAAAATATTTGAGGGCCTGCGAACCAGACTATCGCAGTTCAATTCCCAGTCAGGGCACATGCCTGGGTTGCAGGGCAGTTCCCGGCAGAGGACACACCAGAGGCAACCATACATTGATATTTCTCTCCTTCTCCACTTCCCTTCCCCTCTAAAGATAAATAAATAAAATATTTTAAAAAAATATTTGAGTGCTTGCCACTAGTCAGATATAACCACAGACCATCTCAGTTGTCAAAAAGCTGAGGAGGGGAGACTCACTGGTGAATATAATTTCAATCTAATGTGAAAAATGCTCCAATGAGTACATGTAAGGGGACAGCTGATGCAAACCCGGGGGGTAGGGAGACGCAGGTAGGGGGACGCAGGCATAGTGCTGGCAAGAAGATGAACAAAAGATGCATGGGAATTAGTCGGGTAACGCATCTACTGGGAGCTAGGAGAAGGTGCCAGGCAGTGCAGGTACAAACAGGCTTAAGAGTAATCAATAATGCTTATAGCACAAAAATGCAATATCCATTCAATTTTAATTGTTACTTTTTATTATTTTACAACATAATTCAAAAAATGCTGTAACAGTTGGCTTAACTGCTCTATAAGACCTGGAAACAAAAGAACACATATAATTAGAACACACAAACACCAAGCTATAATACCTACTTGTATCGAACCATTGCTACCAAAGCGATGTCGTTTTTTTAAATAAGCAGATGTGTGGCAATGCAAAATAAAACACAGGCCTGTTAAAACAGAACAGTAAACTTTGTTTTAATGGCTATAGAAAGGAGGTGGTTCTGTTTTCTTTTTTCAACATGTCTGGTTCTGGCAGCAAGTTGTATTATGCATTTAAAGCCATACATGCCCTGAAAGCTTGTAATTTCATTTGTGCGTGTCACCTGAATCAGAGCCCAAACACATGAAAAAAAATGTCATTCTCAACACCCTCAATATGCCTCCCTCCAGAAGGTCACAACGTTCATGAACTCAAGATTCTTGTTGGTGAAGCATTTTACAATATTTTTTCTCCAGTAACACTGGATGCTTTTAATTTTCTCTAAAAGAGAAGCAATGAAAATGCAAGAAAACCCTCCGGGGTCCAATTTTCACTTCACATTCTCCAAGGAGTAAAATAGCAGCGCTACATGTGGATGAAAAAGAATTTCAATTTCTTCCCATTAGTTTTTAATCATATGGGCATTAATATTTATGTGGATTTTGTTGGACTTCCAAAAGGAACATTTTTAGTTGCCAAATATTTCAGCAATATAATAAAGCATTACATTTATGTAATTAGCACTTATCTACAAAAAATATATATGTATATGTATTTATATTTATATTTATTTACCTTACCTTCACTGAAGTTCTTTTTTTCTGGCTGGACATGAGAAAGAAGATTAAGTAGACCAATGCTGGCTTTATTTCTTTGTAAGTATTAACTTGAGTCTTTTTTCATTCAATATGACTGCAAGTTCATAATAAATTCACAAAGGCAATACAAGGAAACACCTACTGAATAGGCACCTACCAAGCAACCCATGTGTTATGGTTCGACTCTACCGAATGGCACTAGGGCATTATAGGCATCCAATTTTTGTTTTCTTTTTCAAGTTTGTCAGTTCTTTACTATTTTCTTTTCTAACAGAAGATAGTGTGTATTCACAAAATAAGGCCTACCAGCAGCTGCTCCCATTATCTAGTGGGTGTAACTCCCAAGAGCTGGTACAAACCAATCAGAACAGCAGTTAAACTACGTTTGGTCATATTCAGTCTCACTGGCACTTTGCTGACATACATGTTTCCCTTTTTCCAATGATTTTGTGTTACTCTTATTAAAATGACAACAAATAATATTGCAAAGATTTTGTAGAATTGTATTTTTAGGGGACTGCTATATTCAAACGAATATAGTTTAATTCACAAAATGTCATCAGTAATGACCTTTCCATATACATGGTTGGCAAAATTAAAAAAAGGCACAAAAAGGGGGATAATTAGAAATGTTTTCAACTTGCAGTAAAGAGTACCAAAGCAAGTATCTTTCATGAAGAAAAGCACAGAAAAATGTTCAGTAATTCATTCACCACTTGAGCTAAAATAAAAACTTCTCTTCAGATAGGTCCTGAGGCTTCAGGAGAAAATGAGTTTTCCTAATCAAGTGCTTCATATAAAATAAAATGTGAAGCTGCACATATTTATGTTTGGTTTAATTGTGGACCCATGTTTTTTAAAAGTGAGGCAATTAAACAAAGGAAAACAAAACCAAAACACCTTCATAAACAGAGCAACTCCACCTGTAGCCTGTCATTTTTACCACTTAGTGGGGCAAAATGTCCAATAAAATGTAAAATGCAGCATACGCAATCATGTAATCTAAAAACTTTTCATGATAACTTATTGCAAATTGCACTTGACAGTTCACCACAACAATGGAAAACTGGCCCCTTGTTCATTCACACAGTCCTTGAACCCCAAAGTGAAGTCACCAGTAAAACGATCTGGATAAAAAGTTTGCAGCTGTGCTCAGCCAGCTAGCCCCACCCTCTGGGTGGGAGCCGACCCGGGACACTGCTTTGTCCTGCTCCTTCGTGGGGCTCTCATCCTCGGGCAGATAGTCGGGCAGCTCTGTGTTCTGTTCCACTTCCACAGCCATATCCTGGAATGGGACCAGCATCTGACACAGAGAACATGAAGAGTTACTGCGAAATCAACATAATTGATAGATATATGTGAGATGCAACTTTCTTCTCATTCTAATCACCCCAGTATTTATGTCCACGGGCTATATTCCTTTGACAATGTTCTTCTTACATGAAGGCAGGCTCAACTGCTGAGCATTGTGTAGGCACATATAGACAGAATCACACAAGAACAAATGTGTAACTTCTATTTCAAGATGATGGGGTTAGGCTGAAAAGGGAAAGGAGATTAAGAGTACAAACTCCCAGTTACAAAGTAAGTCATGGGGAGGTAATGTGTAGCTTAGGGAACACAGTCAGTAATATCTTAATGACTATGCATGGTGACAAATAGTTATCAGACTTATTGTGAGGACCACTTTGTGAAGTATATGAACGTTGAATCACTGTGTTGTACACCTGGCACTAACATAATATGGTGTATCAACTATGATTAAAAATAAATCATAAACATTTAAAAATAAACAAACAAGCCAAAGCACATATCTGGCTACTGGGTAGACTTCTGGAGGGCCAGTGAACCTCCTTATCCATGAACGCAAATGGGCTGATACCATACAGGTTCATTCCCTTATCACAAAGCTAATAGAAAGCAAGGGGCAAAGATTCCCAATATATATATTTGCCCAAGAGGATGACTGGACTTTATTTTTTGGACTGGCAAAACTAAGGCTAGAAAATATTTAAAAACCAAAGCAAAGAAGCCACATCTCCTCTACTTCCATATATCAGCAAAACATCACCACTGAAAAAAAGTCTGAAATTCAGAAAATATAAGATATAAAAGCAGACTGAAATCCACAAAAGCTCTTTCTGTATTTCTAAAAGAGTTAACTATTAATCGAGAAATACCGAGATAATGTGACCCAGCCACATTCCTATACACATTGCAACTACTAGTCTAGAAATACTGGCAGTCTGCTAGCCATGAAGAACCATCAGGAGTCACAGTTAGACGTAAGGAAACTACACAGCCCCGGTGCGGCTCACTTGGCTGGAGGTTGGAGCATCATCCGTAAACCTAAGGGTCGCAGGCTCCGTTTCTGTTAGGGCATATACCTGGGTTATGAGTTTGGTCCTGGTTGGGGCCTGGAGAGGCAAATGACTGATGTTTCTCACACTGATGTTTCACTCCCTCCCTTCTTCTTTTTCTAAAATCAATAAGTATGTCCATAGGTAGAGCTAAAAATAGAATTAACAAAAAAAGACAACAATGTAAGGCTTTTACCTCTTCTCCACTTTCACTTTTCACAACTTGCTGAGCCTTCATAACCTTGGTTGATGCTATTGCTGATGCCAAAGCCTGGGCCAGAATAAAAAGGGACAAATTTGAAAATTGATTTGTTACCTGAAACCTCAAACACATTCAGGCATTTAAAATACTAACCTCTGCTTTCAAATCTGAACGGATTCGTACCACACATCTTTGAACAGCCATTTGAAAAGTAAAGCTAATAACGCCTTTAATTTTTAACAAAGCCTCTTCACACAGATTTCTCCGAGACTGAAAAAGTAAAAGCAAATTGGTATTAAAATTGGCAGAATAATAAAAGGGAATAAGTCAAATGAAACCACACTGAACTGGTTATCACATTTGGGCAGAGGTGGGGCATCATGGAGAATAAATGTCCCTATTTCAGTTCTACCATCTTATATGTGAGGGCATGGGAGAGTGGTGCTTAGTCAAGTTCACTAAATTTTGTAAGATCAACAGAAGAGTAATCCCTGCTAGATTTTTTCCAAGCTTCATTACTAATACTTAGTTTTAATTATTTTAACACGAAGTTAGCTGCTGTTAATTCAAATCTTGAAGCAAAAAGAAATAGTGCTGAGAAGCGCAGGCTCCTCCTGCTCAAGAGTGGGCAAACTATAGTTCACCAGCTGTTTCTGTACATCAGGTTCTACTGGACCACAACGTCTGAGGCTAGCTTCATTCTACAGCAGAGTTAGTGGGTGTAAGTAGGCCATATGGCCTGCAAAACCTCAAATATTTACTATCTGGCCTTTTAAAGAACAGGTCTCCTGACCCCTGCTGTAGCTTAAAAACCTCTAGGGACAAATTCTAACAAACCAAAGTTAGTATTAGTGAGCATTCAGTGTTTGACTATTTTCGAAAGTACTTGATATTTATATAAATATCACTACATTTCTCATTAACGGCATTCTCAATGGGCACCCACTGCATTCTCAACGGTCATCCTCCTTTTGCTTCTCATTTCCCCCCCCGTTTCCAATATAACCAACATACACCTTCCAATGCTTCTTTGACTCCTAATAATACACAACCCTGGTCTTGTACTTACACCACTGATTATTCCACCTCTGTCTCATCTTACTTCAAGGTCCAATGTTTAAAACCAAGAGATTTTCTTTCTACTTTGTCCTTGGTAGACTATTCTCATCACTTCCACGTAAGCACAGACATATTCCAGTATGATTTAATTTTCATTTGTCTACTGGTATACCCACTTAGATACCAAGCAGTCACCTCAAAGACAAAATCCAAAAAGAAAATAGAATGGAAAATAACTAGTTTCCCCTCATCCCTCCCTCCAACCCCAGCCCAGACATCTAGTCACCACTTGAACTTCCCTGTTTCTGTACTGAGACCAGGTTCTCATTCAGTTCTTCTCGGGGGGCAGGAATCTGCAAGTGAGCCCTAGTCTCTGAATCACGTCCTAAGAAGCACTGCCTTCAAATTACCTGATTCATTCTTCTCTTCTATTAAATAAAATCAGTCTTCACACTTATTCCCACATCCTTCAAAACAACCCAAACCCTTGCAATCTCCCTATTTAAACCACTTCTTCACTACTCGTTACTACATTTCAACACCGCTCAGTCAACGATCTGTGATATAGGGGTGCACAGCAGGGCACAGACCCACAGGGACTCATCTACTGCACTGTTTCTGACTCTGCTCTCCTGCATCCTAGGTTCTGTAAATCCCCTTTAGGGGACTGGTCATCAAAGATCCATGTTTATCTCTGCCACATATTCAGTACCACATACATTTAAAAGTGAAAGAAAGTTTGCATAGCATATACAACAGCGAAGTTAAATACTACAAGTCTAACCTGATTCCTTATTTTAAATGTGAGAAAAGCAAAACAGAAAAGTTAAGCAACTTGCCTAGCTTGCAACAACAGTCTGACATTAAATCCCAACTATATGTGACAATGAGAAACCAGATGCATAAGGCCCATTCATCTTTATTTTCACACAAATTAACACATTTGCAACAGGCAAAGCCTAGGGGTTGCAGAGGAGTAGAAAATCCAATTTCAACATTTGATCCTAAGGATAGGCTATTTTCAGGTAAACATGAGTACTTGAACAGAGCAAAGAGGATCCAGAATTCACCAGGGAGGATGAATAACCTCTAGATTGAAAACAGGGTCAAGATTAGGTTGAGAGAATCTTAAATAGATGAAGTGAGAATTTGGGCAAGGAGATAGATGAGTCAAGGTTAACTCTGGCAATGAATAGAAGAGTGTGTTTGTGGTGTGCATGTGCCTCAATACATTTAAAAGGGTTGAAATCATACACTATATGAAATGAAATTAGAAATAATTAACACAAGAAGGTTTGGAAAATTCAGAAATACATGGAAATTAAACAACAAACTCCTAAACAACCAAGGAGGTCACAAGAGAAATTAAAGAATGAAATGAAAACCGCACATATCAAATCTATGGGATGCAGAGAAAACAGTGCTTAGAAGGAACTTGAAAGCTATAATAACTACATTAAAATATAAGAAATTCTCAAATCAATAACCTAACATTCTATTTTAAGAAGTAAGAAAAAGAGCAACTAAACCTAAAGAAAAAAGAAGGAGATAGATGAGTTTTTTAAAGCAGAGGAAAAAGAAATAGAGAATGGGGAGGGGGTTAAAAAAATCAATAAAAACCAAAGTCGGTTCTTTGAAAAGATCAACACAATTGATAAACCTTTAGCTAGACTGACCAAGAAAAAGAGAAACATGACTCCAATGACTAAAATCTGGAATTAAAGAGGGTATATTATGACTAACCTTACATAAACAAAAGGATTATAAGCTAACACTATAATTATATGCCAACCATTAGATAACCTCAATGAAATGGACAAGTACCTAGAAAGACACT
This sequence comes from Sturnira hondurensis, assembly GCF_014824575.4. Classification (NCBI taxonomy): domain Eukaryota; kingdom Metazoa; phylum Chordata; class Mammalia; order Chiroptera; family Phyllostomidae; genus Sturnira; species Sturnira hondurensis. The sequence goes on from NW_028082759.1 coordinate 32,773,880, forward strand.
ACTAAAACTGACTCAAGAAAAACAAAACAACACAAAAAAACCCCCCACAGGAAAACAAATGATAAATATCTTATGTGAATACAAATGCAAAATGCCTCAATAATGTACCAGCAAACTGAATCCAGAGGCATATTACAAGATTATACATCATGATCAGTTAAAATTTATCCTAGGAACAAAAGGTTGGTTCACATGGTATTAATAGAACTCAACTCAACAATAAAAAGACAAATAACGAGCAATTTAAAATTTAAGAAAGAATGAAGAGATGCCCCGGCCAGATGGCTCAGTTGGCTGGAACATCATCCCATATACCAAAAAACTGCAGGTTAAATTCCCAGTCAGGGCTCATACCTAGGTTGCAGGTTCAATCCCATCAGGTGTGTACAGAAGGCAACCAATTGATCGATCTCTCTCCCCATGCCCCCACCACCTCTCCCCCTAAAATCAGTAAACATATCTTTGGGTGAGGACTTTAAAAAAAAAAAACATGAATAGAAATTTCTCCCAAAGAGAAAATCTGTGATAAAGATTTATACAATAAACTCTAAATCAACCACTACAAAATGGCCAATAACAACATGAAAAGATACTAAACATCATTAGTCATTAGGAAAATGCCAGTGAAAAGCACAGTAATATACTACTTCTCAGCTACTAGGATAGGTATTAAAACTTATTTTATACCCTAGCTGGTATGGCTCAGTGGATTGAACGCCAGCCAGCCTGTGAACCAAAGGATCGCTGGTTCGATTCCCAGTCAGGACACATGCCTGGATTGTGGACTAGGTCCCCAGTTGGGGATGCACAAAAGGCAAACGATCGATCGATGTTTCTCTCCCTCTCTTTCTCCCTCTCTTTTCCTTTCTCTAAAAATAAAAATAAATAAAGTCTTTTTATAAATACGGTTAAAATAGTAAATTTTATGCTATGTATATTTTATCACAATAAAATATTGAAAAAAAATTAAAGAATATTTAATGTAATAACAATGTATTTTGGGGCTTACAGCACATGCAGAAATAAAAGATGATACCAATAGCACTAAGGCAGAGATAAGGGAATGAAATACAGTGTTATGTCTCATTATGCATGAAGTGATCTAGAGTAGGCCTCTCCTTATTGCGATTTTGCTTTCTGCAATTTCAATTACCCGCAGTCAACTGTGGTTCAAAAATGTTAAATGGAAAACTCCAGAATAAACAATCCATAAATTGTACACCATTCTGAGTAGCATGATGAAATTTTGCACCATTCTGCCCCCCCACATACACATATAATTCAGCCCTTTGTCCAGTATTTCCATGCTGTAAATGCTTACCTGCCTGTGAGTTACTCAGTAGTCCTCTTAGTTATCGGATCAACTGTCACAGTATCACAGTGCTTGAGTTCGAACAATACTTATTTTACTCAATAATGGCCTCAAAACACAAGAGTAGTGAGGCTGACAATTTGGATATGCCAAAGAGAGGCCATAAAGTGCTTTCAATAAGTGAAAAAGTGTGTATGTACAGGAAAAAACACAGCATATATAGGGTTTGGCACTATTTAGTGCATCCACCGGCAGGGTCCTGGAACTTATCTCCCGTGGATAAGGAAGAACTATTGTAATATAATAAGCCCTAAATCAACCAACAAAGAAGGGAGGGAGGGATAGAGGGTAGCAAGGAGGGAAAGAAAATAAGGAGGGCAATCTTGGTAAATGTCCCATATGCCCCTGAAAAGAATTATTGTCTTGCTGCTGGGTGGGGTATTCAATAAATATCAATTAGGTCAAGTTGATTATTAGGCCTTCTATACCCTTACTGATTTTCTGTATATTTGTTCTATTAACTGAAAGGGTAGTATTCAAATCTCTAGCTCTAACTGTAGATCTGTTTATTTCTCTTTGCATTTCTGTCAGTTTTTGCTTTGTGTATTTTGAAATGCTAGTATTAGAGCACAAATATTTAAAATTTTAACATCCCCTGATTAACAAATCTCTTTAGCACAAAATGCTCCCTTTTATCAGTATAAAATACTAATACTAGGACTTGCTCTTAAAGACTGTTAGCAGGGGCCACTGAGAAAACTATTTAATTAACATGATTCCTCTTCCCATCTGATGAACCATGTGTTTATAAAAACCTTACCGTATCATCAAGACCATCTATATGCAAAACCACTGTTTTGGCACGTTTGTTTGTAGTCCCCAGAAAAAACTGAGCTTTTCTTCGACGTGAGTTCATTTCATTGAAACTATCATTATCTGCCACATTGGAAGACTGAAGAATGTCATAGATTTCAGAGGCCAGCAGTTTCGTTTCTCCTGGAGTTGTAGTCCTTGAGAAGAAACATATAAATTAATAAATTAGTATTGTCACTTTTACTGACTCTGTAGTTTTATTCTTCAAGTTTGCAAAGCCTTGTTTTCTTCATTCTGCTTTGTTCAATTTAAAATACCAGTAAATCCTAGACTAATCAGTAATGTACAAAAAGCATCTAGTCTATAATAAAGTCTTCTCATTTCATCTTACACCCATGGTTCATTGAGATTCAAAACTCATCACTACAGTGGTATAAAAGCACATTTAATCGAAATCATTAATTAAGTATGAAATGGACTAGATCAGGATATAACAAGTCCCTGGATTAACACTAAAATTTAAATTGCAATTTGAAAGTGTCTGACCTTCAAGAAAATACAGCAAAGTTCCAGCCAAGATGGAGGCTTAGGTAGAAACCCTTCGCTTCCTCGCACAACCAAAAGGAGGGTAATAACCAATCTAAAATCAATAAACAACCAAAAGTGCCAGAAAATCAAACTGCATGGAACTCAAACAACCACAGAATTAAAGAAACAGTCAAACAGAACAATCAAACCAGTAAGGTGGCTGATGGAGAGAAATGGTGGCAAGGTGGCAGACCACACAGGCAGGGCTGGCTGAGAAACCTCAGCAGGGTAAGCAACTGTGTGGGCTGAGCTGGCTGCAGAGGTGCAGGGCGCTGCATGGGCGTGGCGGTTGCTGTGAAGGGAGAAACTGCCAGTCTCACAGGAGAGTTCAGTGAAAAGTAAGCAGATGAGCTGCATCATTCCCTCTCTGGCTCCTCCCCCACAAGCAGCACCTTAGCACAGCAAGGAGGGGTGCCCTGATCGGGTGAATACCTAAAGCCCTGCCCCCTTACAACTTACCAGGGTCCCAAAGAAAGAAATAGGGCCAAAATGAAAGAACAGAACAAAACTTCAGAAAGAGAGCTAAGTGATGAGGAGATAGCCAACCTATCTGATGGAGAATTTAAAGCCCTGGTAATCAAAATGCTTACAGAACTGATAGAGCTTGATCAAAAAATGAAAGATACCTAAAATGAAATAAAGTAAAATATTCAGGGAACCAACAGTGATAGGAAGGAAACCAGGACTCAAATCAACAATTTGGAATAAAAGGAAGAAATAAACATCCAACCAGAACAGAATGAAAAAACAAGAATGCAAAACAATGAAAAAAACCTTTTGAACCTCCTTGACAACTTGAAATATTCCAGTATCTGAATTATAGGGGTGCCAGAAGGAGAAGAACAAAAGAAATTGAAAACTTATTTGAACAAATAATGAAGGAGAACTTCCCCAACCTGGCAAAGGAAATTAAACTTTCAGGAAGTCCAGGAAGCTCAGAGAGTCGCAAAGAAGTTGGAACCAAAGAGACACACACCAAGGCACATCATCATTAATACACCAAAATTAATTCAAGGTGGATAAAAGACTTAAATATAAGCTGTGAAACCATTAAAGCCCTAGAGGAGAACATTGGCAGGAAAATCTCAGATATTCCACACAGCAATATTTTTATTGATACGTCCCCCAGAGCAAGGGACATAAAGGAAAGAATAAACAAATGGGATCTCATCAAAATTAAAAGCTTCTGCATGGCTAAGGAAAACAGTACCGAGATAAAAAGAGAAGCAACAGCTTCGGAAAACATATTTGCCAATGATACCTCAGACAAACTCGACTCCACTCAAAGAAGATGAGCAACCCAATTATAAAATGGGCAAAGGACTTGAACAGACATTTCTCCAAGGAGGACATAGAGAGGATCCAGAGACACATGAAAAGATGCTCGATATCGCTAGCTATCAGAGATGCAAATTAAAACCACAATGAGATACCACTTTACACCAGTCAGAATGGCTATCATAAATAAAGAAACAAACAACAAGTGCTGGAGACGTTGTGGGGAAAAGGGGACCCTAGTTCACTGTTGGTGGGATTGCAGACTGCTACAACCACTATGGAAAACAGTATGGAACTTTTTAAGAAAACTAAAAATGAATGTGCCTTTTGACCCAGCAATTCCACTGTTAGGAGCATATCCTAAGAACCCTGAAACACCAATCCAAAAGAACCTATGCACCCCGATGTTCACAGCAGCACAATTTACGATAGCCAAGAGTTGGAAGCAACTGGATGCCCATCAGTAAATGACTGGATCAAAAAGCTATGGTACATTTACACAATGGAATTCTATGCTGCAGAAAAGAAGAAGGAACTCCTACCCTTTGCAACATCATGGATGGAACTGGAAAGCATTATGCTGAGTGAAATAAGCCAGGTGGTGAAAGACAAATACCATATGATCTCACCGTTAACAGGAATCTAAACAACAAAACAAACAAGCAAGCAAAATATGACCAATGACACTCAAATACAGAGCAGGCTGACAGGGTCCAGAGAGGAGAGGGGAGAGAATCATAGGGGAAAAGGGGATGGACTCACATGAACAAGTATAAAGGACACATGGACAATAACTAAGGTGGGAGGTGGAAATGGGAGGGAGATAGGGAGCACTGGTGGGGGGCAGGGCTGGGAATATAAGACAGAAAACTGTACTTGAACAAGAATTAAATAAAAATTTAAATTTAAAAAAAAGAAGATAATTTTAAAAGGAGCAAGAGGAAAGGAAAAGAGTTACCGACAAAGGAGTGCCCATAAGGCTATCAGCTGCTTTCTCAAAAGAATCCTTGTAGGCAAGAAGGGGCTGGAAAGAAGTATCTGAAGTCATGAAAGGCAAAGACCTACATCCAAGATTATTCTATCCACTTCTGGTCAAGATGGAGGCATAGGTGGAAACACTGTGCCTCCTTGCACAACCATGTTTAAAGACAACAAAGTTTTAGTAACAAAAAGGCAACCAAAACATGGAAAATTGAACTGTACTGAAGTCCAACAACAATGAACCATTCATCCAGACCGGTAAGAGGGGTGGAGTAGAGTGGAGTCCCGCGGAAAAAAAGCAGCCGGACCGGACCTACCCAGGTCCCCAGGCAGCCATTGGCAGATCCCGGGCGTGGGGTGGCAACAGGCGGACCCAGTGGCAGTGCAAGGCGGCTGGCTGACCATTCACACATTCATGTGCATTTAAACCAGGCAAAGGAGCAAGCAGCGAGACAGACTATGCAGGCTAGGGCCCCAGCAACAGGAATTAAAACCTAAAAGCACCAACTGGAAAAACTCTCAGGGTTGAGGTGCCAGGAGAAGCTCCCAGGCTCACAGAGAGTTTGTTGGAGAGACCCACAGGGTCCTGGAGGGTGCAGAGGCCCACACACCCAGGAGCCAGAACCACGGAGGCCAGGTTTGTTTGTGGAAAGCAGCAGAAGGGACCGAAAAAAACCACCATTGCCCCTCTCTGACCCCGCCCCCACATCAGCATCACAACCCAGCCACCTGGGTCGCCCCACCCTGATGAACACCTAAGGCTCCACCCCTCATACGCAACAAGCTCAAACAGACTAAAACATTATGGCTCAAGGAGAACAGGTCAAAGCCCCAGAGCCAATACTTTTAAGCAACCAAGAGATAGCCAACCTATCAGATGCACAGTTCAAAACACTGGTGAAAAGAATGCTCACAGAACTGGTTGATTTTAGCCACAAATTAGAGGAACATATGAAGGCTAAACTAATTGAAATGAAGGGAAGTGCACAGGAAACCAACAGTGATGGAAAGGAAACTGGGATTGAAATCAAGAGGGTGGGCCAGAAGGAAGGAAGAAATGACCAAACAGAAAAATGTGAAGTTACAAGAATTCAAAAAAATGAGGAGAGGCTTAGGAACCTCAGAACATCTTTAAATATTCCAACATCTGAATTATAGGGGTACCAGAAGGGGAAGAGGAAGAGTGACAAGTGGAAAACTTATCTGAACAAATAATAAAGGAGAACTTCCCCAGTCTGGCAAAGAAAATAGACTTCCAGGAAATCCAGGAAGCTCAGAGAGTCACAAAGAAGTTGGACTCAAGAAGGAACACACCAAGGCACATCATCATTACATTAGCCAAGATTAAAATGAAGGTGAGAATCCTAGAAGTAGCAAGAGATAAGGGGACAGTCACCTACAAAGGAGTACCCATCAGACTGTCAGCAGATTTCCTAAAAGAGACCTTACAGGCAAGAAGGAGCTGGAAAGAAGTATTCCAAGTCATGAAATCCAAAGACCTACATCCAAGACTGCTCTATCCAGCAAAGCTTTCATTTAGAATGGAAGGACAGATAAAGTGCTTCTCAGATAATATCAAATTCAAGGAATTCATCATCACCAAGCCCTTATTCTATGAAATGTTAAAGGGACTTATCTAAGAAAAAGAAGATGAAAAATATGAACAGTGAAAGAACAGCAAACTCACAGTTATTAACAACCACACCTAAAACAAAAGCAAACCAAGACAGCTAGATTGGGAGCTGAACCATAGAAATGAAGATCACATGGAGGGTTAGCAACAGGAGAGTGGGAGAAGGAAAAGGGGGGAGAAAGTACAGAGAATAAGTAGCAGAGACGGTAGGTAAAAAATAGATAGGCGGGAGGGCAAGAATAGTATGGGAAATATAGAATCTAAAGAACTTGAGACATGTGGTCATAAACTAAAGGGGGGGAATGGTGGGGGAGGGGGTATGCAGGGTGGAGGGGAATGAAGGGGGGAATAGAACAACTGTAATGGTATAATCAATAAAATATATTTTTTAAAAAAAGAAAGAAAAAAAAAGCATAACTGGTAGGCATTAAATAGATGGGGAGAGGTCAAAATGATACAGGAAACAAGGAGCTCAAACAACTTTTACGTACAATCCATGGACATGAACTAAGAGCGGAGAAAGCTAGAGGGTGGAGGAGTACAGGGTGGAGCAGGGATAAAGAGGGGAATATTGGGAAAACTATAATAGCATAATTGATAAAGTATACTTAAAAAAACATAAAAATCCAAAAGGAGAAAACAAATTAGATCATTCATATTAGTTATTTCAATAGAGATTTCTTAGCAAATTCAAACTAACTGTTTAATTTGCTTTTTTGGATATCTTTCACAAAGCATGCATATACCATAAAACCACAATTCAGACAACGGTTTTCATTCTTAAACCTTCCTTCCAGTCCTGCTATAGCTCCTCACATAAGCACGTAGTGCCATGCTATCCAACAGAACCTTCTACACTGAAGAAATCTTCTACACCTGCACTGTCCACTCGCATGTGGCTATTGAGTACCTGAAATGTTTCTGTCAAGTGCAACTAAAGACTTGAATTTAATTTACTTTTAATTAAATGTAAATGGCCACATGAGGCAAGTGGCTACCATATTGGACAGCACAGGCCTAATAATTATTACTTAGTTGAACTGAATGAACAATAAGCATATATAATTATAAAAAATATTCCTAATCTCATCTATAAGAGGGCTCAATTAAATCCAAATCCTTTAACATACAGTCAAGGCCTTTAAAATCTGCCCTCTACCAACACCGACTCATTGTGACCTGTATAAATGCCTTTCCGTCAGCTTTCAAACTCAGCTCCACCACCACCTTCTTTATGAAGCCTCCTCACCCTACTCATCCCTCTGCATTCCAAGTACTGCACTTGTACTTGACTACTGATTTTAATTTTCTACTTCTTTCTCTTCAAGAATAGGGGTGCATTCTCTCGGCACCTTCCACAAAGCCTAAATAAAACTTTTTGCAATCTATTTGTTTACTGAATGAACAGGAATTACTTCAATTTCTGATATTCATTCAGCCTGTATACACTCCAAGTATAAAGACCTTCAATTCTAAGGGTGCTAATCCAGCAATTTCCAGACCCTCAATTTATTATATCAGGTGCTTTTCTGAGCCACTGTTGACCACAGAGAACAATTACTTTGAATGAGTTTCGCTCTGTATTACAGGAAGCTATGAAAAACACTATTTTTTTAGGACATGTCTCAGCACTTTTCAGATAGCTGCTTTACAGTTTACTGAAAAGGTTACTGCAGTTCTGAGTTGGTTTAAATACTAGCCAACCATAAATTGTAAAGATTATGGGGACACAGGCTAGAGGCACTCACGAATTTAAGAGGAAAAAAACTACCTGCATGACTCTTTTCTCAATTCTCTCAAGGATAGTACAGAGATAGAACCATTCCAGAGTCACAGGAGAGAGGATAACCTGTACATCTAATGGATTCCTTAGGCTTCAGGGCTTACTTCTCTCATAAACCTGTTCTAGTGGCTCCCTTATTAATAGCATGGAGTGAGGGGAGAAACTACCATTTGTTAATAGAAACAACTGGCAAAGGTGATACATGTGCACTTATGATTGCCTGTATAGCTAGAGGCTACTCACACTAATGTTCAATTAGAAAGCTGAAAATGTACACAAAAACATAGTTCATCTATAGAGACCTCCATGCTATGCCTATTTAGATAAGCAAAGCACTTACTAATGAGAGACTAGCAAAAATAGTTGAACGAAATAAATACTCCCGCCACCACGATTTCAAGTTCCTTATTTCACAGTTCCAAAGTTTCATCATTTTCATACAGTAATAAAATTCTTTCTGAAAGACTTCTAATTTCTATCCCCAAAAATTTTAAAGAATAACATAACCAAATCAAAATGACGGTCTCATTATTATTTTAAGTATGTTCTTCTGGTGTACCTCATAGGACTCAATTTTATTGCTACCATTCCTATGAAACAGTGAGGAGAACACCTCTATTTATAGACCCAGATCTCTCTTAAAACTGTTAAACTTTATCTTAGTCAATATGAGATTTACAAAATCATATAAGCAAAAATTACAAACCAAGTTATTTCTTGATCTGCACACTATCTGAAGTATCCCAAATATCTATACACATTGCTGATCAACAAATCAATAATAAATTATTCCCTTATTTTAAAAATATGCTTTTAAAGCCAAAAAGAAAAATCCAAGAGCATTTAGATTCAAAAGCTATCTTAGTCTTCTTGTAATAAAACAAAATTACTGTTAAAATACTATGATTCAAAAACATTCAAGTACAAAATGTCTAGTGTTATATGGTACATCTAGCCATAAATGTTACAGAGAATGTATAATTAAACAAGTATTAATTGCCCTAATCTTCCTAGGCAAGTGAAAATTGAGAGCTGATTAATGTCCTGGATTTAGTTCAGTATTTAAAATCTGACATCAGAAAAAAAAAAATCCTGCAAGACTCCTTCATCTAGTGATTAAAATTTTTCTCTCAGTAATTTACTATACCATAATAAAGTATATTGACTTCTCACCACTTTTCTAATTAGTTTTCTGTATTGAAAAGGTTCAAAATGTCATTCAAAAAGTACAACTAAAAGGTGAACTCTGATCTTTATTATATAGCAAAAATAATTTTCATGCTAAATATTAGCACAATATTTCCTATAGGTCAGACACAGCAATTCACGCTTTCTAGATGCTGCTAATAACATTTTATATTGCCTATAAAGGCCAGTTAAGACTTTCATATACTTTGTGAAAGCAATGAATGTACACACTATCTTACTGTTAGTGACTTGCTATCATTTTTTGAAAAACTCCACAATGTTTCCTTTAGGAACTAACTTTCAATTTTTTTCCCTGTGTTATTTGCTAAGAAAAAGTGTTTTTGTAACATTTATGCAACCCCAAAAATCACCCTTCATCTGTTAACCCCAAACAATCCTACTTAAAAAGGGTTCTAAGAAGGAAGTCAACAGCTCTGTTTAGGTAACGAGGGAAACTATGATACTTGAGCCAGAGCCCTATAATTCACACATTAGCTGTGGCTGCTTTAGCAGTTTGCAACAGAGATCGCCTGTCTGGCAATGCCAAAAATGATTTACTATCTGCCTTTTTACAGAAACAAAAATTGCCAACATCTGTTTTAAATAATTATAAAAAGAAAAAAGAAAGACACTGAAAAAACTACAAAGGATGTGGAACATAACTGCAGCCATTCAGAATGAACTTGCAGGAAAAGGGTTAGATGGAAGAATGCTCCCGATATATTAAGAAAACTACAGCAGGCCCTCAAACAACATCATATCATTCAATGTTCGTTTGTTATAATGTCGATAAGATGTTGTAGGAACTTAACTCTTGTTTATACAAATTAACCTAAGGTAAAATTGGTTGTTATATGTGGATGTTAAAAGAGTACTTACTGTACTGCTATTGTTTCTATATTTTATATGATAGATTGACATCTGACTTTTCAAAAACACACAAAAATCAAGGCAAAATGGGACATCATTTCCAAGAATCTCAAAACAAAAGGTGAGCCACAGATCCAACCTAGTTATCCTTTATTAATCAAAGTTATGGGGAAAGAGTTTTCAACATGAAAGAAGATTTGAGCCTTTCTTGAGCAATCTACTTGAGAATGAACTTCAACCAACCAAGAAATGAGTGGGAGAACTTCAGCAAAAGCACTGATGATGAACATTTTACATATTTAACTGCAGATCTAAGATTAAGTCAAAGGTGGGAAAGAGAATGAAAGAATATCTAAATGTTCTGACAAAGCAGAATAATGCAACTTAAAGAAGGGAGATGGGAGATGAAAAGAGGAAAACCCAAAAAAACTCAATGACTATGGAACATATAACAGGTAGAAGTCAAAAGACTACCATTAAAAACTAAAAAGCAAGACAGTGGAAGTTGAATTAAAACAGTCAACTGAAGACATTTTTTAACAGTGTAACAAGCACAAAAGCAACCACTATAACAGTTAAGACAAATATTTCTATCAGAAGGAATTTTCAGAATAAAACATCATGCAGAGAAAAACTACTATCACTTAATATACAAGGTTAAGTACTACAAAAATGAATTAAAATGAAATACATTGGTCAATAACTATAAATGGACTTTAAAGAAGATTTTCAATTTGGCTCATAAAACAAGGCACAGTTAAAGTAATTCAGAAATAAAGGAATAGGCAAATGTAGAAATAATGGAAACAGAGGTTGTGTGCTGATGTCAAACAAAGTAGAATTCCAACCCCAAATCCAAGCAGCAAACAGGACAAAGCATACTTTTGTTTAATCCTAAAAAACAGACTTCACAATGAAAAGATATATATAAATATAAAAATTGTAGATATACATGAACTAAATATATATGGAGAAAGAACGATAAAGTTAAATGGTAGAGCACATGTTAAGATGTTCAAATCTGGGGACTCAAATGTAGGGTACTGAGGCATAGTTGTTCTCTTTTACAGCTTTTCTTTAAGTCTGACATCATATATGTAAATGAAAATAATTGGCATGATGGGTTTTCTTTCTTTTTGTAATTTTTAGTTTTTACAAATAAACCACATACTACATACTTGCAATAAGATTTTAAAATAATATTCTAAAAAATAAAGGAACACAGGAAAAAAAAGAAATGAAAGCACATGCTTATTATCCAAGATTTTAACAAAAGGAATAGACCACCATTTATTTTTTCAAAATCTAGAATTTTAGGAAGTTCTCCAGGTTAAATGAGATTTTAAAGTTGTGATGCCGCATTTTATTAAAGTGGTTTTTATTTATAGTATAGTTAATGTTAGATATTCACAAGTACTTATATAAAATGGTATCTTATATCAGAAGTATTGCTCCTGAAATACCAATACAAATGTCTTAAACTAGCTTATGTTCTATGTTGACATTTTGAAAATTCTCTTTACCTAGGGATCCAGGACTAAAAATAGAATGTAAAAAGATTCTAACCTCTAATGACAAGATTTTATTTATGGAAGAGATTAAAATTAGGACACAATGCCAGATTCGTTCTGAGTGACAGGGAACTTCAAATTCTCTTCACAATTAAAGAACCAAAAGTAACAGTCCAATTGTTTATCTGTGAGCACCACTCAACGCAAGTAAAATCTGCTGTTGAAAGCCCTGGCTGGCGTAGCTCAGTGGACTGAGCACGGGCTGTGAACCAAAGTGTCGCTGGTCTGACTCCCAGTCAGGGCACATGCCTGGGTTGCAGACCAGGTCCCACTTTGGGACACACAACTGGCAACCACACATCGATGTTTCTCTCCTTCCCTTCCTCTCTCTCTAAATATAAATAAAAATAAAATCTTTAAAAAAATCTGCTGTTGAATAACACATTAAAAATCTCAGCAACATTCTGCAGCAAAACAGAGTATGGTGATTAAAGGGCATAACTTTCAGTATGCAGAATTTCCCCTATTTTATAAAACGTTCTCTGCTTCCTATGTGAAGAATAACTTCCCCTCTCCCTACCTGCTTCAGCTTTTTAGTCTCCCCTTTGATCACTGTCAAACAGAAAGTTTCTCTTCAAAGCAGCATCCCTTCACAACAGATTTTCCTTGTTCTGTGGCTCTTTCTGGGATATGGGGAGATCTATCTTACACTTCCTTAGTTGCATAATTCCAAGCAGTCACAGCTAAAGCTCCCCCTAAGTCGGTACTCTTAAACAGAGAGAGCCTGTACGAATCCCAGCATGACTGGCTGGCTGCCACACCAAGGGAAAACAATGAAGAGGACAGAACACTCATCATTTGTGCTACAGCTTATCAAGGTGACCCATATAAAAGTGGGATGCCAAATCCAGCCTTAATGTTTACAAGCCAAAATACATACTTTTAACATTAAAACATACAAACTTCTTTTTTAAAAAAATATATTTTATTATTTATTTATCTTCAGAGGGGAAAGGAAGGAGAGAGGAAGGAAACATCAATGTATGGTTGCTTCTCGTGCATCCCCTGCAGGGAACTGGCCCCTGACGGAAACTGGCCTGCAACCCAAGCATGTGCCCTGACTGGGAATCGAACCCCGATCATCTGGTTCGCAGGCCTGCGCTCAATCCACTGAGCTACATCAGCCAGGGCTTAAACATACAAACTTCTAAAATGGCAATTATGGTACACAGAGGTGACTTTTTAAAAGCTTGGAAGGCAACCTTCAAATCTGAGATCTCTAATAGCCAAATGATCTGTAAAATGTACATGAAAACTATTACATCATCTCTCCACCTTTGAAAGGGCTACAGGACCAATTATAATAATGGAGAGAGTACAACAGATGTACATCTATTTTCCTACTGGAGGAGCCGGCAACAATTACCACACTGTCCTAACAAAAATACCTTATTTGAATTGAAAAGATAAGCCACTAGTGTTAGCCATGAAGATACAATGCTTGGATCTGCCTTTAACAAAGACATATGCCTTACAGCTGCAGAAGTCCACCGATAGAGCCACCAAATGTGGTGGCTTTGAGATTCATCAACCCACCTTCCAATCCTTCTTTCCAAGGCCTAGCTCTTCCAGGGCAGGCCCAAGCCAAAGACTGAATCATGGGGGCACCAGGGTGTGGCTATTTCTTTTTAATGTGAACTCACCTATAGAGTAAACCTTGCTTTGGAGCTCCCCACTGTGTTAGCGTCCAACTTGCATTGCAATCTGAGACCCTCCTCATCCCATTCAGTCCTCTCCACCTTCTTTTACAGATGTCAATGTACACTGTAGTCTAAAGACTGCAGTCCAACCTTATTCATCCTTTATCTTACAGACCTCACCCCTCAATAAACCACTTCCATTTCTTAATGCATCTCTCATGCCCACAATAACCTACACTGACAACCCACATCTCTTACAAGTATACAAGTATACAAGTAGACTTCCTCCTATTTTTTCTTTTATTTGTATTTTATACATTAGGTTATTTCAGTGGTCCCAAGTTTTCCCCCTTTGCACCCCTCCAACCACCACCCCCACTTTGTCAGGCAAGCCTCACACCACTGTTCATGTCCATGGAACATGTGTATAAGTTCTTTGACTTTCTCCATTTCCTATACTGTACTTTACACCCCTCCCCATGGCCATTCTGTAACCCCACCTATTTGTACTTCTTAATCCCCTCACCTCTTCACCCATTCTCCCACAACCCCTCCCATGTAGCAACTATCAAAAAAATTCTCCATATCCACAATTCTGTCTCTGTTCTTCTTATCTGCTTAGTTTCTTTTTTCTTTTTTTTTTAAGATTTTACTTATTTATTTTTAGACAGAAGGGAAGTGAGGGAGAATAAGGAAGAAATTTATTTATTTTCAGAGGGAGGATAAGGGAGAGAAAAAGAGAGAGAAACATCAATATGTGAGAAAAACACCCATTAGTTGCCTGCTGTTTGCCTCCAAATGGAGACCCGGCTCACAACCCAGGCTTGTGCCCTAACAGGGAATGAAATCAGTGACCTTTCAGTTTGCAGGCTGGAGCTCAACCCACTGAGCCAGACCAGCCAGGACTCATTTAATCTCTTGACATTTCAAATTTTTACCACATATTTTCAACTTTAATAACTATACCTATTATAGAAATACATAACCTTCCAAATTCATCATATGGATAAAATAACGCTAAAGAAACATCCATATTATGTTTAAACCTTTCACTGTATCCAACAGCACTAAATGTGCCAGTTCAAAATTGTTAACTATAGGGCATTTAAGCATACTACAAATAAGAATAATGCAACATTCTATTTTACACAACACTTTAGAATTTACAAAGCATTTCTACATATATTATCCCACTGGAGTCTCAAATTACTTTGCAAGTGTTACTTGTGGCTTATAGATCAGGAAACTGGTGGGCAAAAAAATTATCTGTCTCAAATCAGAACCAGAATCCAAATCTTTACTAATGGAATTGGCTTCAAACCATAGGAATGATTAACACATTTGATGGCAGTCAATAGTTTGTTATTTATTCCTAATGGTCACCTAAATGAAAACAAGAAAAACTTCAGTCTCTATCTTGTCATTATCTAAGATCAAAGGACCAAAGAACTAGTCTATCAGGTAGCTGACCCCATGAAAACAAATATTTAAATAATCCATAAAAAATGAGACTAACAAAATAAAATTTATCTAGAAGCCACGAACACTGAAAAGAAAAAAAAGACAAAACAAAAAACACTGCCTTGGAGGTCAGTTTAGATGACTCTTCACTGATACAATTTAGTTTGTTGCATTTGGCAATTACAAATAAGAACTAACTATGACCACTCAAAACAAAGAAACTGCAAGGTAAGTTCTAAAACATCAAATTAAGTGATTACTTAAGTTCTGAAGGCAGTCATCTCATCGTATTCAATTGAGATACAGAGTAAACTAAAAATGAAGCCTCAGAAAGCTTACCTTTTTCCTTCCCGACACAGTGGAAATATCAAAAGACTAAGTCTTCAATTTCTAGCCTCTACAAAGAAATCAGCAAGGACGAAGAAAGGAGCAAACCAGATATCCCCAGAGGCCACACAGCTGAAGGCCCACAGATAAGTAACAGCCTCTCAGTATTTTCCTCACCCATAAAACTGCTACCTGTCAAACCAATCTCAAAAAGTTGTACGTAACAAAATGAGACAATAAGTATTATTAAAATCTTAGTAAGATTTAAGATACAATTATAAACCACCCATTAGCTAAAATTCAAACTAAACAGCTCTGAGAGAGAGGCAGTGAAGGACAGTCAGGGAAATCTCACCAGAGGCCCTTTTTGCCACGATACTGATCTCTTCAGTAGTACTGGGATGAAGTAACAAACTTTGTACTGCGTATTTCCAAATGTGATTACTCACCTGTGTGGCTGTGCTAGCAATTCAATTTACTTTACAAAACCTCACACAAGGTAAGATTTTCTCTTTTTAAAAAATATTTGTTAAGTAGGGTGTTCGCCAACATTTTCATTAAAATTTGGACATTTTCATAAGGACTACTATTAAGACATGTTTAAGCATAATAAGAATATTGACCAATACAACATGTTTGGACATGAAACCCATATCAGAATAAAAATTTCAATGAAATTATGTTAACAATCAGTACACATTTCACAAGAAGATCCGTGTTTCTACTACATTGGGAGACACTGTTGTACTTACTTCTGTATAACGTTTTGCAAGCTTAACATCATACCAAGTTCTCCCTGCATCTTTTCTCTGTTAGCACGGCATTCTGCCAAGTATCGAAGAGCCTACAGCAGAAACAGGAACACATTAATTCACATGTCCAGACTATTCAAAATTAAACCCACTAGTAACTTATTGCAAGAGAAAAAAACAGAGAAAAACAGCTTTTTGTTTTTAGAATCAATTGGTTTTGAAGTGTTTAGAAACTCTTCTTTAAACATGATAATCAGAGCAGTCCCCTCAGGGAGAAATGATCCTTTGAGCTGAAGTAGCTGATTCTGCTCTTTGAAATGAAGGTTCCTAACTTATCTGCAAGGTCGAATTTAGTTTGTTCTGGCTGTATTTTCACCACTTCATCTTGTGAAGGATACAAGGAACTATTTCATTTATTAATATCAGGAAGTAGTCCCCATAGCCATCATTTCCCTCGGTGCTTTTCACATTTAAATTAAAATTGCTGAGGGGGACAAACCACACAACCACCTTTATGGAATCAAATGCTTCTAGTTCTACAATTCACCTTTAAAATGTCTTTTTTTTTTTTTACTGAAAAGCAAAAGATGAACTCACCTCACAAATTTCTACTTTCTAAGTTCATTTTTTCTAGGGTGCTCTCCTTATAAAGCACATTTTGCAAGTATTTCCTTCACATGCAAATTCTATAGGGATTTCATTAGTTGGTTTATAGACCTCCTTCCTAATCTCTCACCTTCACCAAAGACTTTGGTACATAATTTCCAGAAGAATACCTCTGTGAACTACACCATCTACAACTCAGCCATCTCGGTTCACTGACCTTCACCTTTTCTACTGGTCCTCTACCCTTCACCTCCACAGTGCCTGTTCTTTACTGAAAATGATACCATTTATGCAACCACAAATCCAACAACCTCTCTGACTACCCTATCCTTTCTGCAACCTCTCCTACCTTGATTTTCACTTCAGTCCTTAGAGGATTAACTGCCATGGGAACTGCTGTCCCTCCACTGAAAACTAAGAACCAGGACAAGAGGCAGCATAGAATTATAATCCCTAAGAAGGGAAATGACAAAGTGGGCCCTACAATTGCTCCATCTACTGCTTTGGAGGCAGCTTCAAGAGTTTAGCACAGGGAGGGGGAGCCTGACTGGAGCCCACTGATCTTGCTGAGTTAGGAGGTCAGAGATCAGAGTTGGGAGGCTGGAGTGGTACACTATACTAAGAAGTAAATATTTGGTCTCTGTCTAGTTCCTGGCACAAAACGTCTAAAAAAATCCTTGGCATTTTCTGAGTGGCAGCAGTGTCTTACCGAACAAGAGATGAGTCTCTGAATTGGTAACTACATCCACCTGCCAGGAGGGTGGTAGACTCCCAATTCCACAGGGACAAAAGGTCCTGTACTCAGCCCCCTTCTGAACTTTGACCTACGTACCTGTTCATGTGTATCTTTTAAAATTAACTAGTAAACATAAATAAAGTGACTTCATGAGTTCTTGAGCATGAGGAAAGGGTAAAATCTAATACCCAATTTAGAGCTGCTCAGCCAGAAATATGGGTGACTGAATACTTGCAACTGACCTTTGAAAGGAAGGCAGTCTTGTGGGTCTGAACCTTAAACCTGGGGAGTTCAGTAGCTCTAGGCAGTGTCAAAATTGAAATGGATTGTTGAACACCCAGCTGGTGTCCACAGAAGATCAGAGAATTGGCTGGTGTCAGAAAGCACCCCAGGAGGCTAGATTTGCAGAGCAGAATAACAAAGAGGAGGGATCTCCACAGCAACAGCACTCCCTCCACAGATCTCCTGAGGGAGTCTCCAAGAATCTTTGGTTGAATACTGGCTCGCACATGCTTGGGGGGTAAAAGGCCACCGGAAAGCAGGAAAAACAATGCCTGAAGCTCACACTGGCTGGGAAGAGTTTGTGATACTGCCTGCCAGGGATGAAAAGACCTCATATGTACTGAGGTGTCAGGGGGAATTCTCAGAAGAGCCTCCCCTTAGTAGTGATGTCACAGAATACAGGCTGCTGCGGACTCACTCAACCAACCTCCAAAACAAGTCTAGAAAGGATCAAACTCCTTCCAAGTAACTTAACTGTAACCCAGAACAAAGTACATGAATATTTATAGAAATACAAAAAATGCCCACAAAAACCCAAACCTATAAAATCTGTAATGTCTGACATCTGATTAAAAATTGCCAAGTAGCCCAGGCTGATGTAACTCAGTGGATTGAGCGAGGGCCTGCAAACCAAAGGTTCGATTCCCAGTTAGGGCACATGCCTGGGTTGTGGGCCAGGTCCCTGGTTGGGGGCACACAAGAGCAACCACACATTGGTGTTTCCCTCTTTCTCCTTCCCTTCCCCTCTCTCTAAAAATAAATAAATAAATAAAATCTTTAAAAAATTACCAGGAATAAAAAGCATGAAAATATGATCCATAACCAGGAGAAAAAAAAATCAATAAAAACAGACCTGCATATGACAGAGATGGAATTAGAAAAATAAGAGAAAATTAGAAAACAAAACAGCATATGCTCCAGCCTTGACCAACATGGGTCAGTTGGCTGAAGCGTAGTCCCATAGCCAGAAGGGCACCAGTTTGATTCTTGGTCAGGGTGCATGCCCAGACTGCAGACTCAATCCCCAGTTGGAGCATGTGCAAAAGGCAGCCAATCAGTGTTTCTCACATTGAAGTTTTTCTCTCTCCCTCTCCCCCCTTCTCTCCAATGAGAATATAATAAACCTTTAAATTAACCAATTAATTATGCTCCATATGCTCAAGGATGAGTAAGAAAATACGAGCACAGTGAGGAAAAACTGGCAGATATTTAAAAGACCCAACGGTAACTTCTAGAGGACAAAAACACACTACCTGAAATAAAAAGCATCCTGGATAAGATTAATAGCATATTAGTACAGAAAAAAAGATTAGTAAGCTTTAAAAGGCAATAAAAACTACCCAAAATGAAGCACTGAGGTGGGGGGAGACAAAAGAAAAAAGAAGCATTGCAACAGTGACCTGTGGGGTGACATGAAAGACATATAACTGAAGTTTCAGAAGAGCAAGAGGAAGGAGATGGGAAACACCTGAAAAAGTAATAAATGACAATTTCCCCAAATTTATTAAAACTATTAACCCACAGACCCAAGAAGTTCAACAAATCCCAAGCAGAACAAAATAAAAAGACAGTCATCCATTTCAGGAACATCATAATCATTTACTGAAAACTAGTGATAAACTCACAAAAGCCAGGAAAAAGCATTATATAGACTGGGACAAACATAAGAATTACAAGTCTTCTTATTAGTAATCACATGGGCCAGACAAGAAGCACCTTTAGAAAAAGCAAACCCACAATACAAAACATGTTGAAATTCCTCAGGCAGAATAAAAAGGACATCAGTGGAAATGTGAACCAATATGAAAGGACTGAAGAACACTAGAAATGGTAAACATGAGGATAAACATAAAATACGTTTAATTTAAAATTTCAATCTCCTTAAACGATAACTGTTTAAAGCAAAAAGTACTATAGATTTTTTTTAAAGATTTAATTTACTTACTTTTAGAGAGGGGGGAAGGGAGGGAGAAAAAGAGCAATATTTGAGAAATACATGGATTAGTTGCCTATCGCATGGCCCCAACAGGGGACCTAGCCCACAACCCACACATGTGCCCTGACCAGGAATTGAACCCGTGACCTTTCAGCTCACAGGTGGACACTCAATCCACTGAGCCACACCAGCCAGGGCTGTAGATTTTTTAACATATGTAAAGTGTATAATAAAAAATAGCACAAAGGACAAGTGGAGGAAATGGAAATACACTGTTGTACACTTCTAACATTATACAGAAGTGTGTGATTTATTTAAAAGCAGATTTTGGTAAGTTAATGATGCATATTACACACCTAGAGTGATCACAAAAAAAAATTTGTTTAAAAAAGGGTACAGCTAATAAGCCAGCAGTGAGGATGAAGTTATAAAAACACCACACCTGTTCCTCAATCTCCTTAGGAACTTTCACCCACCACTGATTCCTCTTACTTCCTCTTTAGCTCTGTCCCTTCATGACTTGATTTACCTTCCTATTCAGCCCAACAGCTACAGTCTACCATTTCAACCACTCCCTTGCCAAAAATCCTCCACTGTCTCCCACAGTTGTTCTGTCCAACTTACAGAAGAATCAACCCTGAACAAATCCAACTATTTGGCTCTCAGGGCCTATAGCAGGACTGAAGGCGGGGTGAGAAAGGAGTTTCATAAGCCCTAAGTATTTTATCAACTCAGTGCTACCAAACTAATCAGCCCCTCAACACCTGTGAACGGCTCCACCATTCTCCCTGGTTGGTAACCTTTCCCACTTTATGTAACTATGAGAACCCTTTCCTCAGACTTTTCCCATTCTTGCCACCCCTTGCTTTCTGGATTGAAAGGTTTGAGTCTAGTTTGCTGTTAAAAAAAAAAAAAAAAATTCCTTCACCCCAAGTCCCCACCTAGAAACCAACATTCTCTTCTCATTCTTACTGCAATTTCTTATTGGAAAAAGGACCAAGACTAGGGACCATGAACATTTTCCATTACTACTACTCATTATATAATATGTGTTTTGCCCATTAAACTTCATTTTATGAAGGTAAAATAGGAAATATGTATTATATTGATTGAATTTCAAAAAGGAAAAGCCTGTATTTTCTCTATGAACTTGTAAAATTAAGACTAAATGGAAATTTTTCATGGGTTCTTAAGGACAATAACTTTAAAATGTTCTACATTAATTTTCTTTTGCACATTTTGATATGAAAATTTTAGAAAAGTAGAGAGGAAAATGTGTGGTGACCTCCATGTACCCATCATTCAGATGCAACAAGTATCAACCACTTGCCAACCTTGTGTCATCTATGCTCCCGCCGGAAACCACACTGGAGTATTTTACAGCAGATCTCAGAGAACACGTACTTTCATTTGTAAACACTTCAGTACATCCCTGAGAAGTTAATAGGTTTTTAGTAACTTAATGTTATCATCCTATTATCATCACCCTGCAAAGGTATTAATGGTTCTCTAATATCATCTACTCTGATCTATATTCATTTCAAGCAATCTAAAAGTATGTCTACGGTTGATTTGTTCAAATCAGGACCAAAATCAGGTTCACATATTACACCTAGATGATATGCCCCCTAAGTCTCTTTAATTTATAACAGTTACTGCTATCCCCCTGCTCCACACCAACTGGCTTTCTTTTTAAAGCTATTTATTGTTTATAGAACCAGATTATCTGTACTCCAGAAATGGCCACATTCTGTATTTGCCTGACTGTCTGCTATTGTTTTTTAACATGTTTCTCTAGCCCCCAAATTTCTCATAACAGGGGAGTTCCTTCTGTATTATTAGCTACCATCCTTATATTTTTCTTTTCTTTTCCTTTCTTTATCTTTCTTTCCCACTGTATATCAAAACAATACAATCCACCCACCGATGAATTTATCCATTCATCATTTAGGCCAACAGAATGTGGCATATTCCTATATGAAATATTATTCAGCCATTAACAGGAATAAGGCACTGATACATATTGCAGTGTGGTAAACATTATGCTCAGTGAAAAAAACAGTCACAAAGACCACATATAAGATTTTATGTATATGTATATTAAAAATATATGACATTTTTGCTGAAACAGAGAAAGACAGAAAGTAGTGGCCACTCGGGGAGGCAGGGTGGAAAAATGAGATATGTGAAAAGTAGTTTCTGAGGAGATGAAAATGTTGTAAAACTGATTGTGGTGATGGCTGTACAACTCTACAAATACACTAAAAACCAGTGAATTGCACACTTTCAATAGGTGAATTGTATGGTGTAATTTAGATCTTAATAAAGCTGTCACAAAACAGAAATAAAACAATTAAGTGCCTTGATATAATGCCTCCATGTAGCATGCTATCATTTCTGTAAAAGGGCTGTTCACATACATACATATTTGCATATACAGAAATAGACTATTATTTGCTCTATGGTCACTTAATTTTCTAGCATGTCACCTAACACTTCTTCATATTCTCCTTAACTACAAAATTACAACACTGAGATTGAAACTGCTAAAGGTGACTTACCAGCAAAGCTGAGTGGACAACAGGGGGGTTGGGATGGTCCATAAACAAAATAAGGCCAGGCAGACATCCCTGGTCCTGGACAATGGCTCTTCTATTTAATGGATCTGCAGCTAGATCCCGCAGCTGGTTCACTACCGATAGAGCATCGGGTTCTTCATTCATGGTGGAGGAGGAAGAATTCATCTTCTATGCCATACACATGAACAAAATCTTTTTAAATTCTGTAGAAACAGTTCGCAAAATTAGTTCTAGGCTAAAGTATATTATGGCATTTAGTAAGTAATCAGGATTACGACACCTTTAAAAAGTAACAGGTAAATCTAAATCACAAAAAAGAACAGCAATTCCACAGTTTAAAGCAGGGGTGCCAAACTCATTTTCACTGGGGGCCACATCAGCCTCGAAGTTGCCCTCAAAGGGCTGAAATAATTTTAGGACTATGTAATTGTAACTACTCCTTAAATGTTAAGGAGTTGAAATTACATTCAGCCCCTCAAAGGCAACCGCAAGGCTGATGTGGTCCCCAGTGAAAATGAGTTTCACACCCCTGGTTTAAAGTAAAATGAACATAAAGAGTTGACTAAAATAAAAATCAAAATTTTTTATGTGTGCACAATGTTTAAAGAACATATGTCATCTTCAATATTTTAAAAATTCCTTTTAGCAATACACACTTTAACACTAGTACATACCACGATAAACAAGATCTTTACAGTTCAATCTGGTAACCTTCGCTACACTTCTCAAACTGTACACTGCCAAGTGCTTTTCTTCCCCCTAGAACATTTCTGGAGCCTAAGTCCCACCTCAGGGAAAAGGGGCTGGCTGACAGCTTTCTTTCTTATTCATCTATGAACAAAACCCAGCAAATCAAGTCTACAAAAGATAAAATCCACAAGGAAAAGGAAAGAGTCAAAGAAGGCTGTGAACGAAGAAACCAAAAAGGGTATCTCACCCTGGGCCTCATGCCAGTGGAGTTAAAGGAGGTCACAGTGAATCTGAACTAAATCTAAGCACACCAGTCTATCTCTGAGTGTACCACCTTCAGAAGAATGAAACAATTTGGTTGATTCATTTAGCAGTTAAGTAAGCAATCAAACAGTCACAGTGACAGAGAAGTTAAATAATTTGCCCTGGGTGACAAAAGTTACCATAGTATAGAAATGGGCTAAAATCTTATTTACTGTCTCCTAAATTGGTCAGCAGACTTTCCACTTGCCATACAATTATTTTAAATTCAGCATACCTTTTTCCAATAAAAGTGAACAGGATATTTTAGAAAACAACATGCTAAACATACAAAAGTCTAAGAAACAAAATACTTCAAAATAATCTTCACATAAGCAGAATATTAAAAACAGTAATTTCAATTAAGTCACACAACGCACTCCTTATTAGGAAGAATATAGAGGTACAAATACTTAACACTAATTAGTAAGTTTAATACTAATTTCAATAACACTGCCAACTAAGAGAGGGTGTTGGAGACAAAATTATAACTCTTGAAAGGTTATTCAAGTTATTGTGAAGGAAAAAGACAATAAAGTAGAACTGGCTTTACATGTATTAAAATGTATGGTCATTACAAGTAAAGCAGTTAGACTAGGGTGGGGATAGAGAGAGAGAAAGATACTACACCTAGGAAAGTTATTTATACATTTAGTATAAGAAAGCAGGCTCTCAGCCCTGGCTGGTGTAGCTCGGTGGATTGAGCACGGGCCTGTGAAGCAAAGGGTCACTGATTCAATTCCCAGTCAGGGCACATGCCTGGGTTGTGGGCCAGGTCCCCAGCAGGGGACACATGAAAAGCAACCACACACTGATGTTTCTCTCCTACTCTTTCTCCTTCCCTTCCCCTCTCTCTAAAAAAATAAATTAATTAAAATATTTTTTTAAAAAAGGAAAGAAAGCAGGTTCTCAGTAAGTTAGACGCAGGCTCCACTACTTGGTAACTATGATTTTAGGCAACTCACTTAAACTCTTTGTCTATTTCTTAATCTGTAAAATGGAGATAGTTACAGCAACTACCAAATGGTGTCCTGTCCAAATTAAACAAAAATACATGTAAAGGGCTTAGAGTGGTGCCTGGCACACAGTATATTCTCAATAAATGAAGTTAAAAGTTACGTGGCTCAAAAATCAATAAAAACCACTAAGATTATTCAAGAAATTGGAACAACTTCTAAGGAATTTAACACCACTACTAAGGATCTTTAACCCATACCACATTCAAAAAAATCATTCCAGATAAAATAAATTAAATTTATACAGTTTTTAAGTCTGCAAGCAAATGCAAAATAAAGGACTAAGAAAACAGGGCTTTATCACAGTAGTATTTGGCAGGTAATTTTCTGAAAATGAAAATGTTAGTTACTGTGGCAATTTAAAAAAAGATTTAAGGAAAAACAGTACCCCTGGCCAGATAGCTCAGTTGGTTAGAGCACTGTCCCAATATACTAAGGTTGCGGATTCGATCTCCAGTCAGGATATATACAAGAAGCAACCAATAAATGCATAAATAACTAGAACAACCTGTCATTATTTCTTTCTCCCTCCCTCTCCCTCTCTCTCTCTCAAAAAAAGAAAAATCAACGAATAGGAAAAACAATACACTGAATACAAAGGGTAAGACAGGATTGGGGGCATGTTGTCTCTTAGGTGCTTCTATTATCACGAGGCTAAATATCCCTGTTCACAAATCAGCTACGTATCAGCTGTATGTGCTATCACCAACACAAACCCTATCCAAAATGGAACCTACGAAACCAATCAGTGGCTCAAATGTCCGAGAGCCAAGTCACAGTTAAGAACCAAATACTCTAGGTGATGGCTTTTTACATATAACATTGGCCTTGGAACTGGAGAGCTCCATTCTCATCTAGAGTCCTTAGAAAACTAATCAATGGGAAGACTTTGGAAACTTACGGCCTTCCTGTTCCTTTGAGATGAACAAAAGTCAAAATTGTTAAAACTATCAATCTTCAAAGCCCAGTGATAAGGAGAGGGCTCAAATAAGGATATGCATAGAAAAGGGTACATAATATAATAAGGCATCTCATATCCAAACATAACAAGCAGAGGCCAAAGCTATGGTCAAGCACTGTATTTCCTATGCCACTTAAATGAAGGCAAGAGCTCTGACTGGTAAGGCTCAGTTGGTTGGGTGTCAACTGCAAGGCAAAAGGTCACCGGTTCGGTTCTGGTCAACCGGATGTGCCTGGGTTGTGGGCTTGCCTACGAGAAGCAGCTGATTGATGTTTTTCTCCCTCTCTTTCTCCTTCCCTTCCACTCACTCTAAAAATAATCAAATAAAAATATTTTTTTAGCCCTGGCTGGTGTAGCTCAGTGGATTGAGCACAGGCCTATGAACCAGAAGATCGCGATTCAATTTCCAGTCAGGGCACGTGCCTGGGTTGCAGGCCAGTTCCCAGCAGGGGACACACGAGAGGCAACCATACATTGATATTTCTCTCCCTCTCTCCTTCCCTTCCCTTCTAAAGATAAATAAATTTAAAAAATAAAATATATTTTTTTAAAATGAAGGCAAGAAAGGTAGGCAGAAGCTGTGATCTGCTTCCCTAAATTAGATGAGTTCTTGTGTAAAATTTCAGGAGGGAACTTCTGAACATTAGAGTTCGTGTTTCTTACTTTAATATTTTTGGTATCTGTGGACTGCAGAGTTCACAGAGCTGATTGTATATAGCTTAGGAACAGCTAAGAAAATGGAAACAAGTATGCAAAAAGTTAGAACTTTAATCCCAATACATGTATTCATGTTTCTGTATTAATTCTATCAACTTTACACAAATACTCAAGTTGTTTGATAAAAATGTTAGCCTTCACAGGAAAAATGTTTCTAAGCAATGTGTTTTAGCATTCATTCTACTCAACCCTCTCTCTTTTTTAAAAATTGATTTTTGACCCTGGCTGGTATGGCTCAGTGGATTGAGTGTCAGCCTCTGAACCAAAGAGTGGGCCAGGCCTCCAGTAGTGGGTGTGTGACAGGCAACCACACATTGATGTTTCTCTCCCTCTCTTTCTCCCTCCTTTCCCCTCTCTCTAAAAATAAAGATTTTGTTTATTTTTCATACATCAATCAGCTGCCCCTCACACACCCCCACCTGAGGACCAGGCCTGCAACCCAAGCATGTGCCAGGAATGGGAATTGAACTGGCAACCTTTCAGTTCACAGGCCCACACTCAATTCACTGAGCCATACCAGCCAGGGCAATAAATAAAACCTTTTAAAAATTATTTTTAAGCGGAAAGAGAGGAATGGAGGAAAGGTGGGATGGAAGGAGGGAGAGAAAGACAGAGAAACATTGATTTGTTGTTCCTATTATTTATGCATTCATTGGTTATTTCTTGTTCCTGTCTTGACCAGAAATGGAACCAACAACCTTGGAGTATGGGGACAAGACTCTAACTAACTGAGCTCCCCAGCCAGGGCCAATACTACCCTCTTATTCCCAAAATTGGCAGACCTCAAAATAATTTTTAAATTCACTTAACTAAGAAATTTTATAGCAACGAAAAGAAAATAAGCTTGCTTTCTAGTTGCATTTTTCCCCTAAAATACTAACGCCAAGGCATGGACCTGGATAGCATCCAACAGAATAAAATGAGATTGTTATTAAAATACAGATTCCAAGGTCCAAGCCCAGACCTAAAAAGGAATTTTGGGGGGCCAGGCCCAAGACTTTTTTTAGTAAGCACACCAGGTGATTCCTGGCACAAATAAAAACCATTAAAACTTTGTTAGTTTATAAATGCCATGTCTTTTTAACATGGTTATGAACATCTGGATAAAATCCAGAACATTAAAAATTCTACAAGACTCTTTAAGTACTTAGCAACATGAGGGTAAGTGAATTTGTAACTAGGTTTGTCTTATTACCAGATAATCAAATTAATAACTTGGAAAAACCACCAGTAGTATCTACCGCCTCCTTCCAAAGCAACTGGAACAAAATTGTGAGAAGAAATTATGGTGAGAAATTTGTGCACAAACTGTGGGTGAGTAACAGAAAGTTCTTGAGATTTTATTTAACTGTCAGCAGTGGTACTTAACATTTCTTTTGTTTCAGCTTTTTTAAGACCAGCACTTGTTGTCTTACAAGTTAGTTTTGAAATATTATGTAAGTATTCATGTATACTTCAATTTTTGGATGCAAAGCTGAAATTGCCAATACAGACATATTTAACCAAAAAAAATCATATCCTCACTAGCAAATAAAAAAAGTAAAAAAAAAAAAAAAAACCAACAAAACTTTGTCTTTACAATTCCAGTCTTATCAGAATCCAAATAGACATACTATATGCCTTTTATTTTCTCTTTTGTTTGGCTCAATTTGGACACATCACTGTAGGACAATGTATACTCCCCAAACTTGAACAAGCAACCTGATCATCTTAGAGATCTTGCTGAAAAGCAGGTTCTAATTTAGGAAGTCGGGGGAGGCCTCAAATCCTGCATTTCCAATAAACTTCCAGGGGAGGGCTGCTCAGGGAACCACACTGTGAGCAGGTAGAGGTTAGGTGGTAGATATGAGACCCTTGGAACTGGGCAGATGTCTGAAAGATTTTTTTCTTTCAGCCAAGATTTACGATTTAATTCAAATTATGAAGCTCTCATCTACTAGGAGCAATACAGAGGACACATACATAATCTAGTGAGTTAAGTGAGTTTTTAAAAGACAGCATAAGCTTTGAGATTACATCTGGTTTTCCCCTCACTAGCAACTAACAGTAACTCTTTAAGAAGTTAGGTTACCTCCTCCGAGCCTCTGTTTCCTCACATAATAAACCTGAGTAGTTGTCCAAATCAAAGAAAATTAAAACTTAAGATGATATGAGTACCGGCAATTACCAGACAAGAACACTTGATCACTTGGGGACTTCTATTCCGCCAGATTCTGGGGTATGTCCTGCACCACCCTAATATATCACTATACTACCTGGAACCAGTTCCTAACAGCACCAATACTCCAAGAACAGCTTTTAAAATAGAGACGTACATGAAGCCAAACACAACCTTGTCATTATGTTCAGTGTAGGCACGCGGTTGCACAAAACTAACACAAAGTTACCAAGAACCACCTGGAGAGATGAAGTGAGATAACATCCACTAACAATGATAGGCTTCGTAAAGATCTGACGTGCGGGGGAAGGAGAAGTGAATAAAGCTAACATTTTCAAAGGACACGTGGGAGCAAGGCGCTTTAATGAGATGGTGGGCGCACTGCTGGGTCCTGATAAGAAAGCACACACAGCGCCCCGGGAGATTCGCCGACTTGGGGCAGAGTCTGCTTTCCGCGGCCTTCCTGTATCCACCTCTTTGTCTGCCGCCCCGAGACCCTACGTACCGCTCCAGCGCGTTAGGAGTCCGGAGCCTTCCGCACCATCAGGGCCACACCAACGGATAAGATACAAGGACCCGGAGACACGGCCTCAGAAACACCAAACTGGAATTACTCAAAGAGCCAAAGACCCAGGGCGCCTGCGGAAAAGGGTTCTACACACTCTCCCCCATGACCCTGAAACCTCCATCAGTTTTGTCCTCTGATTGGCTGATACTACTGCAACGCGAGATAAACTGCCCAATCCCTGAAGGCTTTCTTGTACTAAAGCGTTCATTGGTGACCTAGGGAAATGCACTAAGTGTTGAATGGAAAGATCCAATGAGAACTCAGGAACCTGGATTGGACTGAACACCTTTCCGTCCACTAAGCAATAAGAGAAGGAACAATTCCAGCAGAAAAGTCTTCGCCCTTTTCTCAACTACAATTCCCAGCATTCCAGCGCCGGAGGAACTCGTTCCTGCGTTCAGAAATTCAAGTTATACGTGTGTTGCTGTGTTTTGTTTTCTCTAGCAACTTTCTCAGTTCTAATAGTTTCATAATGTTTCATTCGTTTCTGTAAGTCTAAATTCATGATCTATCTTTTTTTTTTTTAGTTTTTGCAAGAACATTAGCTCTGTATTAGGCATTTCTTGGATTTCTTTCACTTCTTGCTATTGTCCACTGTCTTCCCAGCAGCGCATAGTCAGCAAAGGTCTTTGATTCATCTGTAAATGAATTTAAAAACCAAACGTTTATTTTTGTTCATATGTACCCGCTTTCTCTAATTCTTGATTATCCTCTTCCTTCTGATAAATATTGAAAGTAAATAGGAGCAGAGTAAGAAAGTTCTCTTTTGGTTCACAGCCCACACTAAACCCACTGAGCCACACCAACCAGGGTTGTTGAAAAGGTCTCTTTAGCGCTGTTTGATCTATAGCAAAAGCAAGTCTGGCATGGTTTCTGTTTCCCAAAGTCACAAGAGGGAGTGGTTGTAAACGCACCTTGAATCTAAAATACAAAAGAAAAAAGATGATACATAATGTTCAGTGGTAGAAACACCAGTCTCGTTTGTTAACAATGGTCCAGACCAATTAACCGAGGGAACAAAAAAATGGACAAGGAAATTTTAAGTGTGGAAAGCTATAAGAAGTCCAAAGGGTAGTCAGGTGAAATTTCATTGAGTTAGGTGATTGACTCAATGAAATTTCATTGTGTTGTTATTAAAAACAACTCATCAACCCAGGAAAGTATGCTTCCTATTTTTGTTAAGGTTACTTTGTATATTAGAGAAATAAAAGACATTTGGGATTTTCCCCCAAAATAATGGATGACTTAGATTTTGGCACTGTCCAAAATATATGTCCAGTAGAGTCTCTTTTAGAAGTTCACAATCTAAAATTAAATATAATCACACTTCTGACATTAAAGTATAGACACATTTTTCCTAGCAAACTACCATTATTGAGAGTAGATGACCGACATTAAAAATAAGGGATGTGTGGATTGAGCCCCAGCCTGCAAAGCAAAAGGTCACTGGTTCAATTCCCAGTCAGGTCCCCAGTAGAGGGTGAGTGAGAGGCAACCAACTACACATTGATGTTTCTCTCCCTATCTCTCTTCCTTCCCCTGTCTAAAAATAAAATAAATAAAATCTTAAAAAAGAAAAGGAGATTTATTCACACAACAAAAATAATTACCAGTTTCATGAGCATCTATGGATTACAAGCCATAAGGAATACTTTAAGGTTTTAATCGTTTATATTTTCATATAAAAAACAGATGAACTTGACACCAGAGAAGTTATCCATCCATTCTACTTGCCATTATGAGTCACTGCTTGTTCTTAGCTTCAAATATCTTGCCACAGAACACAACAGGAATGTCAAGTTTCTCAATGGCTGTGTTGCTTCAGACACATGAATCAGGTAATGGCAGTTTCATTCATTCAATTATTTAACAACCATTTTTTAAATACATACAACGTGCTAGAGACAGTCTTAGAAATGAATTCAAAGATATGGAAAAAACCATAATTACTGCCATCAAAGAGCTCATGGTTTAGTGCAATGGTTTCCAAAACAATTTAATCAATTACCTCTTTAAGCTTAAAAAATGTTTGAGCAACTAGCTCTGATATGTGTATATGTATTCATAAATTCTACATATATACTATTATATTAATACTTAAAAACATGTTGCAATAGAAATTTTTAAAGGATGAGAAATGGTTATAAATAGAAGCCATGGCTATCTACCTGGATGAAAATAAAATTGTATCCATATCCATCATTTACCAAACAAATAAACTCTAGGCCTAACTAGTGTGGCTCAGTTCGTTGGGCATCACGCTGCAAAGCAAAAGGTGACTGATTAGATTCCTGGTCAGGGCACATACCTAGGTTGTGGGTTTGGTCCCTGGACAGAGTGTGGACAAGAGGCAACCGATCAATGTTTCTCTCCCTTTTTTCCCCCTCCCTTCCCCTTTGCCTTTATAAATAAATAAATTCCAGATAGATTAAAAACTCAAGTGTGAAAAATAAAATGTACCTTCTCTGGGCAGGTAGCTCACATGGTTAGAGCAATGTTCGAATATACCAGTGTCAGGGCACTTACAAGAATCAACCAATGAATGAATGAATAAGTGGAACAGCAAATCAATAAATTAATCTCTCTGTCTCAAATCAATAAAAATAAACTCATTTGTAATAAATATTGTAAATCAATATAAAATTGAGAATAATCACTTGATGCTGTTCAGACTAGCAATAATCAAAATGGCACAAAGTTGCTGGCAAAGATAACTGGTAGGAAGAGGATTCTCAGATACTGCTGTGGAACATAAATTACTACAGGCTTTTAGAAAGCAATCCAGCAAAAATGCATTATAAAAATAATATAAGACTTGGCTGAGTAGCTTGGTTAGTGCATTGTCCTGATATGCCAAGATTGCAGGTTAGATCCCAGTTTAGGGCACATACAAGAATCAACAAATGTAATGCATCAATAAGTAGGACAATAGGTCAATGTTTCTATCTCTCCATCCCTTTCTCTCTAAAATCAATAAAGTATATCTTTTAACTCAGCAATCGTGTTCTCAAGAATCTAACCCATAGAAATAAAAAGCACCTGCCCAGACTGGTTAACTCAGTTGGTTAGAGCATTGTCTGGATATGCCAAGGTCGCTGGTTCAATCCTCAGTCAGGGCACATAAAAGAATCAACCAATGTATGCATAAAATAAGTGGAACAACAAGTCTATATTTCTCTCTCTCTCTGCCCCACCCCACCACTTTATCTTTCTCTAAAATCAATTAAGTAAACATTTTTTTAAAAAATGAAAAGCACCAGTTTATATAAGACATAAGAATATTTTTATTGTAGGCTTGTTTATGTTGGTAAATGAACAAACAAAATCCCCAATATCAAATGAATTCATGTCGATAGTGGAATGTTTTACTAAATGATGACAGATACAGCTAGAGGCCACAGACCATTATGAAAAATATACTAGCCATTAAGAAAAGGAAATTAGAGCTGTAGGAAGAGACATTGAAGAATTTCTACAGCGTTAAGTGATAAAAGATGTTTAAAAGTAAGTATGTTGGTGTGCTCTTTCTTTCTCTTGAGCATGTCTGCACCTTTCCCCTCCTTCCCCCAGACCCATTTTCTTCTTCTTTTTTAAAAATTTTATTGTGTTTTTTCTATTACCATTTAGTCTCCTTATATCCCCCTCTCCCCACACCTCCCCTGGCCTGGTTTTCTTTGTCTTTCTTTTACCTAAGCTCCCAGAATCCTTCTTTTGCCTCTGTAACTTATTCCTGGGCCCACACAGCCCAGCTGGCTCACTTTTTCCAGAGCTGATTTCTTCTCTGTTACTTTCTAAATAAAGTTTTGCTGTATTTGATTTTAAAAGTATGTATGTTATGATCTGATTTTTTAAAAGTAACAATTCATATCCTACCCACGTTTATATAAGTATATGTCTTTATATAATATTGTATGAGTATAAAAAATATAAAGATACAAATTTTCAGCATATTATCTGAATGGGTAGGATAGGATCTGAGAGACCAGGAATCCACCGCACAAAGAAAAGTTAAAAATACATAAACTACTTTTAGTGGTGGTATAAATATAGTTTGATATATAAATGTGATAACTTT
This sequence comes from Sturnira hondurensis, assembly GCF_014824575.4. NCBI lineage: Eukaryota > Metazoa > Chordata > Mammalia > Chiroptera > Phyllostomidae > Sturnira > Sturnira hondurensis. The sequence continues at coordinate 32,806,701 of NW_028082759.1, forward strand.
ACATTAAGTGAAATCAGGTATGTAAATGTGATAAAATGTATTCAACAAAAATCTTTGTGTTAGGTTATAAGGGAGAAGGGTATTCACCAGAACTAGGGAACTGCTTTTCAAGTATGAGAGTGACAAACTTGGAGTCACAAAATGATAACATCTGAAGAGGATATATGATAAGAGGTAAGACAGTAAGTCCTACTGTCCTACTGTCCTACCCCATCAGTAAGTCCTACTCATTACTGACAGACTCAGTGTCTATAGAACCACATTAATAAAAGCTATGTAGTGCCATGTGAGTTAGACAAATCTGAATCTGACCACTTGCTGGCTATATGATTTTGTACCAGCCACTTTGCTACTGAGGACCTCAGAGTTCTCTAATACACAGAGACCAAGCAAGGCACCTGCCTCCCAAGACTGCTGAGGGAATTAAGTAAAATAGTGTCTGAGAACCTAGCCCATTGTCTAGAAGATGTTCCATAAATGTACATTTAGTCCCAGTTCTCTCTGTATAAGAATCTGCTATTCAGAAAAAATCTGGTAAAAGCTAATTTATAATGATAAAATTTGTAACTGCTTACTTATCTTGGGGAGGTGGTGGGGAACAGGTAAGAAAAGAAACATCATTAGAGAATATGAACGAGCCAAATAATTTTCCTGAAAACTCTTAAATAGAATCAAACCAAGCACTACACGTATCTTTCTAAATGCACTACACTTCAGAGTAACGAAATAGTTGATGTGGGATAATTAACCCGAAAACTGGTAAATATTAAGAAGCAAACATTCAATTTGCTTTTCTTTACAAACATTCCTCAAGATAACCAATTAGCTAATAGGAATGATGAGTATCACCATTTTGCAAACCCTCAATGAGATCATGAATATAGGTAATGATCACCAATAGCCATTAATGTTACAAAGAAGAGAGACACATGAACATTATACAGCTTTTGATGGAAGTGCACACTACTACCTATGAAGTAGTCTAGCTGAAAACTGAACCTGAATCAAATCAAGCATTTATACTTAATTACCAGTTTACAGAAAACAAAAGGAGACAAAGGAATTTGTGAAATGTCACCACAGGAATGTATAATCAGCAAAATCCTGAATGTGGGGAATTTCTACAGACAAAAATCTCAGTTTCTCCCTCAAAACAAAACTTAAAAAAAGGTGGAGGAGGGGGTTATATTGATTAAAATATATTTCAGAGACATATTCACCAAATGTAATGTGTGGCTCTTTTTAAGATTCTGATGTAAAGAAACCAACTATAAAAAATTAAAAAATAAATGAGACACCTAGGTAAATTTGGACACTGAATTGATAATATTAAGAAACAATGACTAGCTCTGGCTAGGTGTCTCAGTTCGTTGGATCATACTCCCATACACCAAATGGTTGCCAGTTTGATGCCCAGTCAGGGCATATAACTAGGTTATAGGTTCAATCCCTGGTTGGGACACATACAAAAATCAACCAATTGATGTTTCTCTCTCTTTCTTCCTTCTTTCCTCTCTAAAATCAATAAACGTATCCTCAGGTGAGGATTAAAGAAAAAGAAACAATGATCAGTGTTTTAGGCCTCATAATGGCATTATGGTTTTGCTTTTTTAAAAAGCCTCCTTAACTTTTAGTGATACACATTGAAATACTTATGGTTGAAATGACACATCTGAGAGTAGCTTCAAAAGAATCAAGCTATATGAGGCCCTACCATTCTCTCCCCAGTACTTCCAAAACAAATAAAAAGATTGCCAGCCTACAAACCTAAAGGTTGCTGGTTCGATTTTTGGTCAGGGCACATGCCTGGGTTGCCCTGGCCAAGCCCCCAGTTAGGGGCATGCAAGAGTCAACTGGTCAATATTTCTCTCCCTCTCTTTCTCCCTCCCTCCCTCCCCTCTTTAAAAATAAATAAATAAAATTTTAATAAAAAAAGACTAAAAAGACACCTGGAAAGGGTATGGATGAAACCAGCAGCTATGAGTTGCTAATTATTAAAGTTGTATGATGGGTACATAAAGATTCATTGTGAATACTTTCACATTTGTGTATGTTTGACATTTTTCATAATTACAATTAAAAAATATAAACTAATTTAAAAACATTTTAGCCCTGGCTGGTGTAGCTCAGTGGATTGAACGCAGGCCTGCGTGCGAGCCAGAGGATCGCGGTTGGATTCCCAGTCAGGGCACATGCCTGGGTTGCAGGCCAGTTCCCAGCAGGGGACTCACGAGAGGCAACCATACATTGATATTTCTCTCCCTCTCTTCTTCCCTTCCCCTCTAAAAATAAATGAATAAAATCTTTAAAAAATAAATAAAAACATTTTTAAAAAGAGTTCTGCAGGTCAGGGTTTATCCCAAGAAATAGATTATAGAAAGAAATGTCATAGTTTCTGGAGGGCAGTAATCTTTTAATCTATTTGGATATACACCTTTTTGAGTAAACATAAGATCACTGTGTGCACTGATCTAAAAAGAAAAAAAATAGTTGCCAGGCTCAGAAAAATCAAATATAACCAATAATGTATAATTAAATCAAAATAGCTCAATGATTCTTCACCGGCATCATGGTAAAATCATTCACTTGCGCTGAGATTTATGAGTGAAGTGGATTTAAACATTATCTCTCCCAACAATATCTGCCTTTAATAGTGATCAGAGCTTGAAGCCAATGGATGTGAACTATTATACATTTAGCTTCATCTTTGAACTTTTCACCTCCTGTGAGGTAATACCTGAGCCCCTCCCAGACACATCCAGCCCCACCTTGTTTTAGAATACCTCTCAAATAGGCAGTTCACTGTTCTACCCAAAGGTCTTTTACCAGCTAGGTTTTTTTGGGGGGTGGATTCTAACTTGGGACCACTATAGGCCCATTCCAGTGTATCATATTTTCCATAGACAGGCAATCAGAGCTGGAGAAAAAGCAGACCTAGAGAGGAAGGGTCCAGATTGCCCAGGAAGATACTGTGTAAGACTTGAAGATTATTATGCACCTCGCCAATGGAATTATCATTAAACCAAATGTGGGAAATAGTCCGATGGATGGACACATGTAGGCATTTGTCTGTCCTTTACTATCACTGGATCACAACCACATGAACTGACTGTAGCCCTTCATGGCTATTATTTATAAGGCCCTTGTGATAAATTAGGTTTGCCTTTAGCATTTTGTATCAGTTCTCAGGGCTACTCTCTGAAATGACTATTTTCCCCACTGTGCACAGCAGGAAACTGAGACCAAGGTGGGCTGCTTGGTTTGCCCAAGGCCACACAGCTGGTTAAGTTAAGGAGGCATATTTTGAATATGTGCCTATCTGACCTGGAAACTCACATTCTTTCTACAACAGAATTAAGCTTCACTGTCCACCAACAAGAAGAAATGGGAACCTGATCTTTTGTTAAATCTCTACAAGGTAGCTGACCCACAAAGGACCTTGATCGCCTAATATACACTTAAGAATGGATAAATCTCTTGCTTAAATAATGCAGTATAATCCTTTAATTTCCTGTTAGCAATCTGGAAGCTTAGAAAGGTCAACAGATTTTTTCAAGGCCACAAAATGAGTGAAAGCTCTGATTCTTTTCCTCTAGTCAATAAATACTCCAATTAACAGATGAAGTTACAGTCATTCTGGATTCTGCCAAGAAAGCTGGGCCATTAATTTGGATAAAGAACTCCAGGATCAGATACACTGGAAAGAAAAAAAAAAACCATTTTCCTTTAAAATCCCTAATGGTTTACCTGTAACCTTCTACATTAGTTTCCAAAGTTAGCTATGCAGAACAATCACCTAAGATTCTGGGAAGGGACCCTGGGTATATGTATTTTAATTTTTATTTAATTTTATTTATTTATTTTTCCCAAAGCTCCCTTCTGCTGATGTGATTTGTGATGAGGCCAGGCTCCTGAGAAGCCAGCCATTTATGTGTCCCACCTCCTGCTGGTCCCAATCCAGCCGGCTGGCTATGGCGGCCTCTCTTATAGCCTCCAAAGAAAAGCAGGGGCATGTGTATTTTTAAACACGCTCCAAAGTAAATTTAAGAACGACTGATTTTTGTGGAGAGAGAAATCATATTAGCTGTCCATTGTTTCCTACCAAATTGCTTAAAAAATGTAAGCTTACCACAACAATCATTTATTTCAATCATTTATCTCAAATCTTGTGTGTATGAGGACTCCATGTACAGTTTAACTGGGTATGTCTCACTCAGGGTCTTTCACAAGGCTGCAAATCAAGATGTCAGTGGGGCTGCAGTTGTCCCAAGGTTCAAGAGGGAGTGGATCTTTTTCGAAGTTCAGTCACATAGCTGTCAGCAGGATTCAGTTTCTCACTGGCTGGTGGACACAAGGTCTTAGTTCCTTGCTGGCTACTGGCCAGAGGTCTCCCCTAGTTTCCTACCACATGGTCAGCTTCATTGGGCAGCTCACAATTATCATGATTGGCAACTCCCAGAGCAAGTGAAGGAGGGATCAAAAGAGAGCAAGAAAGATGGAAGCCACAATCTTTTTGTAACATAATCTTGGAAATGACATCCATAATGCTTGCAGTATTCTATTCATTAGAAGGAAATCACTGGTCCAACCCTCCCTCAACAAGAGGGGATTACACAAGGGTGTGAATACCAGAAGGCAGGGATCATTGGTGGCTTATCTTAGAGGCTACCTATTTCAGAGGTACAGAGAATTAAAAAATGAGTTGGTAATACATTTCCTAGCCCTGTCTGCTGAGAGGCTGGATTTAATGACCTCCCAGTAGTGTTACCACAGATGGTCAGCCTGAGCTGGGGGTTCTTGCCCATTGGCCAAGACGGTGGCAAAGGGAGGTTCTTACACTCATGGCAAGGAAAGGTAGAAATATGAATGGATAAGGCCCCCAGCTGCCAAAAGCTAGAAAGATAATTGGATAGGAAAAAGCCTTTCCCTCCCTAAACTGTAAGACCCTTGGACCTAAGCAGGAAGAGGGGAGTCCACCATTTTCCCAGGTTCTACAGCACATGGATAAAACCTCTTTCTTTTTGCACCAGCACCTGCCTCATGAATTTGGCTTTCCTTGTGGCAGGCATCCAAACCTCCATTTTGTTCCCTTACAGTAGCAACAAGTACACCCAATGTCTAGACCTCACATTCACACCTTTGTGTTTTGTTTTGTTTTTCCCATTCACTCCTTTCTGTAGGCTCTCGCCATACCTTCATTATAACATTGGTTATACTATACATTAAATTCGTAGTTCTAGCCCTGGCTGGTGTGGCTCAGTGGATTGAGTATTGGCTTATGAATCAGAAGATTGCAAGTTTGATTCCCTGTCAGGGCACATGCCTGTATTTCAGGCCAGGTCCCTATTTGTGGGTATGTGAGAAGCAAATCTATCAATGTTTCTCTCCCTCTCTTTCCTCGTCCCTTCCCCTCTCTCTAAAAAATAAAATATTTAAATTTGTATTTCTAGCTCCCTGTTAGCCTATAGGCCCACTGAAGGTGTGGTTCAAACCTTCAAAAAAAAATCTTTGTACTGTCATAATGGGTCCCCGAAAGCCTTTGTTGAGTAAATGAGTTAATGCTTTTGGGGGAGGAGGAAAGCTCGCCAGGGAGAGGCTTGGGAGCCAGTATCAGAACATCACAGCTGGGGTCACCTCTGGGATCAATTACAATGGGAAGGTAAGTGAGACAGCCAATCAGCAACAGCCTCTTGAAAGGCCATACAAAAATGCTAATAGGCTTCTCACCCTACATATGAATCTTTTATCAGGCCTTCACCCATTACCATGCTGAATATGTTAGCTATATTTTCATGACAGAATTATTTGAAATCCTGTATTCTAGAATAGTCAATTATTAAAAAGCACGTATCCCTATGAACCAGAGTAAAAGATGCTGGAACTGAACAGGGTAAAGTAAAATCCTCACTCATCAGGCACTTTGTAGGACCCCCGCACCACCCTAAACACAAACACACCCCACATATCAGGTCCGCAGAGGCAAAAGATCTGCGGTGTGAACACGTCTCTAAAGCGTGGGGTGAAAGTGAAAGGGATCAACATATGTTAGGTAACGGGCTTAAAACTCACAGCTTCTTTCAAGGTAATACATTTTAGCCCACTTTCAGAACGTGGGCCATCTGTCTGAGGTATAGTAACAAAGTACTGGTACTTCCCCCGGCAGTACTGTGAGGCAACAAAGCGAAGTCCAAGAGAAAAGCGCACGCACACGCTTAACCCTGCGCATGCGCACACTGGCTACAGCCTACGAGAGGCGGTAGCCGGCGCTTGGGGCGGTCCTTTAGCCTTCCGCTGTGGGGCTCTGGGCCCTCCTCCAGGCCAGAGGAAGCCGCTGATTGGGCAGTCTGGCCGTGGCCAGGGGATTGGGTGATTGGCAGCAACGCCTCGAGACCGCCAAGCTGGAAGCCGCGGTGGTTGAGGGAGACGCCTCGCGGCCTCGCGGCTGAGGTAACTGGGGCTGGGTATTCTGGGAGGCGGTTGGCGTGGGGTAGAGAAGGCGCCCCCGGGCTTGACGGCAGTGGGAAGCCCTAGTAACAGGGCAGGAATTGAAGGAACCTGTTCGAATTTGAGGGGAGACTGGCGGGCTTTGTGGGCTGGTTGGGTGGCTGCGCCGCGGCTGAAAGCAGGCGGCGAGGTTCTCGGGCGAGCCGGGACGAGTGAGGTCGGCCCTGGTGGGATCGGAGATCTGGTGGAGGGGAGTGAAGTTAGCAGAGTTGCGGTGAAGGCTGGGGCTCTCCCCACCACCCAAGTACCCGATATCTGCCCTCTCCCCCGCCTTCCGAGCCCGCCATCAGGCGGCGGTTCCCTTGGGTGTTGAGCTCTTTCCCGGGACTGGGCGAACGGAACTCCGAGCCTGCGCCTCCCGGCCGGCCCTCGGGCATTCCGGGAGGAGGAGCACCCTGCTGGTCCGCCTGGTAGGTTTGCAGCTTCACCTGGCTTGTGTTGCTGGTTGACTTTCCGCCTCCCAGAGCTTCCCAAAGTATCTTTCTGACCAAGACCGGGATTTGCATTAAGCCCCAAAGAAATGATCGACCTTTGGACATGTAAAAGTATGTTTTATTATGGAAATTTTAAGATCTGCAGAGGTGGTGAGGGGATAGTACAAAGAACTCAGTACCCGACACCCCGTTTCATCAGTTACCAATTCGTGGCCGGGCTTGCTCCTCCTCCCGGGTTAATTTCATTTCATCTCTTCTACCTATTTCTACGGCTTTGCCGTGACCAGCCATCATGCTCCCCCCCCCAATTGTTTGCTTTCTAGAGGGGTTGTGAAAAATAAGGCACATGTTGAGGTTTCTACATCGCTGACTTAGTTTATGCTGCAAGAAAGTGGGCAGTTCTCCCATCGGGCAGTTTACCTATCCTCTGCTCAGGTTTTCCAAATCACTGAAAATAAAGGCACCCAATAATCCATATTGGAGGTACGTTACTGATTTTGAGCAGTAGAAATAGTACTGGTAATTTTTGTTTATGGAGCTCTTAATATATTTGAAGCACTTTGTTTCCATCTGTTCATTTAATTTTTTTCAGCAGTTGTGTGATATCCCATTTTACAGATGAGGGAAAAGAGACATAGGAGAGTTAAGCAATTCCCTATAAACGGTGGAGGGGCACACCTGGGACTTAGGATGCTAACTCTAGTGACTGCAAAATCCTTGCTCTTTTGACCATAATTGAATGTTTTAAGAATTGTGGAGTAAATGTAAGTTTGGAAAATTATTTCTATTGAGCTACAAATCCATAATGGGGGAAACGCTGGAAGTTCACATATACAGTGGCCATATAGGTATTTTTGTTTCTTTGAAACTGAAAGCAGTTAATACAATTTAATTTAAACTTATGAGTAATGTATGTAATTGTAGTTCAATAAGTACAAAGTATTAAATTTTTTATAGTATATACCAGTTCAAGGGGTAAAAATATATATATCAGTGAATAGTCTGTATCTCCTTGGGACTTAGCATATATTGGCTATTTATCCTGAATACTTTCATCTGTATCCCTCACCTTTCCAATCTCCTGCTGAGACAGAATCTTCACCCAAACGGTATTAGAAGAGTAAGAAACTAGAGACAGCTGGGCTTATTGAGAGGACAGTAGGGAAGACTGCTTGGAGTTTAGAATTCCTACTGTAGAAGAATAATTGAGAAGTCTAGAAGGTTAGGAACTTGAACAAAGAAGCAACCTGGTCACATCCATCTCCCCTGAGACATGACAAGATTAGTGAATTGGCCTGATGAACATAAGGAAAATAAATACGGATAACTGGTGAATTTATGGACATACGTAATGGAATGAACACACCCTGAACCCAAAAGCATGTGCCCCTACCAGGAATTGAACCTGAGACCCCTCAGTCAACGGGGCCACGCTCCAACCAATTGAGCCCCATCAGCCAGGGCTGTAGATTCTGTAGATAATAAGCTTCAGTTCTTAGACTTATCTAAATAGATTTTTGTTGACAGATGTAGTATAGGTCATAAGATATATTCATCTGTGGAATGAAAAACTGACATGTCAGATTCTATTTGTTAGGAAACAAATGGTAACATTTGTGGGGCATTCCTTTTTGACCAGAGTCCATTCCCTCGATGTCTACTATATCACCTTTCTTGTAGGTTCGTATGTATGTGGCCGGAGAATCAACTCCCATGTTTTCTAAAAGGCCTAGAGTGGGTGCCTCTCTCTCCTCTTGATCTTTGTGTTAGTGTTTTTGGCAAACTACTGGAGGATAGCAGTTCCAGCCAAAAAGAAGCCTATTCTGGACCTTTATAATGAATGTGCCTGTACACAGACACACACATGCATATACATATTTTTTTATTTTTATTTTTATTTTTTTTACAAAAATGAGATCATAGGCCCTGGCCTGGTAGCTCATTTGGTTACGGAGTCATCCCCTTACACCAAGGTTGTAGCTTTGATCCCTGATTAGGTCCACGTACAAGAGTCAGTCAGTGGCCCTGGCTGGTGCAGCTCAGTGGATTGAGTGCTGCTGGCCTGTGAACCAAAGGGTCACCCATTTGATTCCCAGTCAGGGCACATGCCTGGGTTGTGGGCCAGGTCCCCAGTAGGGGCATCCAAGAGGCAACAAACATTGATGTTTCTCTTCCTCTCTTCTTCCCTTCCCCTCTCTCTAAAAATAAATAAATAAAGTCTTTAAAAAATAACTCATAATGTCAGAAATTGAGAAATATTATTTTCCCAAAGTTTATGCATTGCTAATTTTATTATCATATTGTAGAAAGTTTGAATAATTTTTATACCTCTACTTTTTAAATTTCATTTACTTACTTTAAAGAATGTTATTGGTCTTTGAAAATTGCACAAGTATCCTTCACCAGGGTGGCACAGTTGGTTGGGCATTATCACACAGAGTGAAGGTCACCAGTTCAATTCCTAGTCAGGGTGCATGCCTGGGTTGCGGGTTTGGTCCCTGGTCTGGGTGCACATGAGAGAACTGATAGAGATGTTTCCCTATCTTCCTCCCTTTGCCTCTAAAAATAAATAACATTTAAAAATAATAATAAAAATTGCATAAGTAGTATATTGTTACGTTAAAAACAAACAATACAGAAAATGTTTTTCAGTTTAGTTTCATTAACTTGAATGAATTTTCATCAAATTTTAATAAGCTTCAGTTCTTAGACTTATCTAAACAGATTTTTCTTGACAGATGTAGTATAGGTCATAAGATATATTCATCTGTGGGCTGAAAAAATGACACATGTCAGATTCTATTGTGGGAGAATGTATCAGTGTACTTAATTTTGCATGAACAGTATAGAATACCAATTCTAAATTATTACCAGTAAATTCTACCCATAGGTTAACTACTGTATTATTGTTTTGTATCTCCAATAGTATGGTAAAGTGTTCTGACTTTTAAAGTCTCAAGTAGACTGATGTGAAATGTAGCAGTGGCCATTAGAATTGCATTTCAAGTTTAATTTCCAAAAAGTAGCATAGGGTGTTGACATGGGGTTGATAACTTTTCATTGTGACCAGTAAGGACATTAAAAAAAAAATCAAGTAACATCCATCTACTAAAAGAAAATGTCCTAAAAGAAAAGGCATTTTACTCCAAAAAGTAAGACAATGTTCTCAAAATAAACTAACTTTAAATTGAATAAATTTTTGTTTTTTACTTCATGGTCCTTATTTTTCTTTTTCATGGTAGACTGTCACCAGAATGAAGACTGTCATTTGGTACACCGATGTGGTGGTATCTAATCTCATACTGTTCTGAGAACAGGAAACTAGTCTAATAATTTAGCCAACTGAATAACTAGGAATGTTTTATTAATCTTGGATTACCGTATAAGTGGGAATAATGAGTGGAAATCCTCACTCATTATGAAGATAATTAAATGGCCATTTCCTCAAATAGTTCCCAAATTCCTCCTGAAAATAAACCCCCAAATAGTGTTGTAGCTTTTAAAGTTTTTGACACTTTAAATTTAATGACAGCATTATTACTGCTTAACAGGGTTATTGTGAAATTATACTGATTTAAATTATTACAACTACCTCAAAAACATATATCACATTAGTTGTAAGTAGTATTGCAGTAGTTTTCCCTTATTTTGGGGGGTTATATTCCAAGATTCCCCTTTGGGTGCCAGGGGAACCACTGATAGTACTGAATCCTACATGTACTTTTTTCTCGTCAACATACATACCTATGGTAAAGTTTAATTTATAAGTTAAGCACAATAAGAGGCTAACAAAATCTAATTATAAACTAGAACAATTATAACTGTACTGTAATAGAAGTTATATGAAGGTAGTCTCTCAACATATTGTATTATAGTCGCTCTTTTTCTTGTGATGTGACATGATGCAGTACCTGCATAATGAGATGAAGTGAGGTGAATGACGTAGGCATTGTGGTGTAGCGTTAGGCTACTACCAGGGTTACTTGAACGCAAGCACTGTAATATGGCAGTTGGGTGGGTTAGTGTATACAGCATGAGTTAACACCAAAAGGATGTTTTGAGACTGTAATGGGATGGAATGTTATCAGTGTAAGATTTTGTCACATTAGAAGAAGGACATACAATTTAAAACTAATGAATTGCTTCTTTCTGGAACTTTCCATTTAATATTTTCTGACCATAGTTGACTGTGGCTAAAAAATTGTAGAAAGCAAAACCACGGATAGGGGAGGGCTGCTATATTTTATATTATCTTTGATTTGATTGCTCTAAGCTTGAATTGTTCTAATGCTACAGTAGTACGTATTTTCAGGGTATTTGTGAAGAGAAAGTCTGTTTTCAAAGTTGATCAATTTCTCACTTATTATTGATTTTCTTTTCTGCCCTGCCAACCACTCCTCCCCACAAAAAGTAACTTACTGTTTCTTATAGTATATGCTACAGTGGACTAAACTATAAGCCTACACCATTATAACATTTATAGGAGTTACGTTATTATATATATAGTCTTACAAAAATCTCGGAAACAAAAATGCAGCCTAGTTGTTAACCATCTTTTTTTAAACCTTTTATATTTTGAAGTAAAGCACAAAGTATAAAAGAAAAATGCACAAACATGTACAGCACAATAACATCACAAAGCAAATATCTTTTTAATGACATCCAAAGTTAAGAAATAGTTGTTTGCCTTGCCAGGTACTTCAGTTGGTTAGAGCATTGATGCCAAGATGGTGGGTTTGATTCCTGGTCAGGGCAAATATAAGAAACAACTGATGAATGCATAAATAAGTGGAACAACAAATCAATGTTTCTCTCTCTCAAATCAGATTAAAAAATTTTTTTAAACAGTAATAGTTTTTTGAACCAGAAAATTATTTTATGCTTTCTTCCACCTGTTACCCACGCCCATCCAAAGGTAATCACCATTGTAAGGACTTCTTTTTTTTTTTAAAGTAGCTGATGTACTTTACAATTTTATTTTTTTTATTTTTATTTTTTAGATTTTATTTATTTATCTTTAGAGAGGAAAGGAAGGAGAGAAGGAGAGAAACATCAATGTATGGTTGCCTCTCGTGAGTCCCCTGCTGGGAACTGGCTTGCAACCCAGGCATGTGCCCTAACTGGGAATCGAACCACGATCATGTGGTTCGCAGACCCGTGCTCAATCCACTGAGCTACACCAGCCAGGGCAAGAACTTCTTTTTAAAAATTCTAATTTTAAATATTTTTCAATTATAGATTATATTCAGTATTTATTTTAGTTTCAGGTGTACAGCATATTGGTTAGGCAGCATATTGGTGTGCAGCATATTTGGTTAGAAAGTGTTCCCCTGATATTTCTAGTAACTACCTGGCACGGTACATATAGTGGTTAGAATATTATTGACTATGTTTCCTATGCTGTATTTTACATCCCCATGACTATCTTGTAATTACTAATCTTTACGTCTCTCTCAGTTCGTTTACCTTTTTCACCCAGTTCCCCAAGCCCCTTCTCCCCTGACAACCATCAGTCTGTTCTCTAAGTTTCTCTTTTGTTTGTTTATATTGTTGCTTAGATTTCACATATATTTGAAATCATATGTATTTGTCTTCCTCTGTCTGACTAATTTCAGTTAGCACGATACCCTCTATGTCTATCAATGCTGTGGCAAATGGTAATATTTCATTCTTTTTATGGCTGAATAATACTCCATTGTATATATGTACCACACCTTTTTTATCTACTTGTCTATTGATGGGCACTTGGGTAGCTTCCATAGTTTGGCTGTTGTAAATAATGCTGCAATGAACATAGGATTGCATATATTCTTTTTAATTAGTTTCAGGTTTCTTTGCATATACTGTATTTTGCTGTGTATAATATGCACTTTTTTCCTCAAATTTTTGAGGGAAAAATAAAGATGCACATTATACATGGGTAGCACTAATTCCATATCTGTATAAATGTTTTTAATTTTTTTTATTTATGCTCATGTGTTAAAGGTGTAACTCTAGAAAACAATAACAATATCTGTATGCAAAATAATACCCTGGAATATGATAGTTTTGTTTCTAAATATCAATCAATCAATCAGTAATTGAATTAAAAAACTAAAATGAGTTTTTTTTCCTGGAAGTTTGGGCTAAAAACGTGGGTGTGCTTTATACATGGCAAAATATGGTATTTCCAGAAGTGGAATCACTGGGTCATAGACAGTTCCATTTTTAATTTTTTTGAGGTAACTCCATATTGTTCTCTAGTGGTTGTACCAGTCTGCATTCCTACCAACATGCACAAGCGTTCCTTCTTGTCCACACCCTTGCCAACACTTGTTGTTTGTTGATTTATTGATAGCCATTCTGATAGGTGTGAGGTGATATCTCATTTTAGTTTTAATTTGCATTTCTCTGATGATTAGTGAGGTTGAGCATCTTTTCATATCTATTGGCTATCTATATGTCCTCTTGGGAAAAGTGTCTATTCAGGTCCTTTGCCAATTTTTTAATACTAGTTTTTTGTTGAGTTGAATGAATGAGTTGTATATAAATTTTTATATTAACCCCCTATCAGGTAGATATATTATTGGCAAATATGTTTTCCCATTCAATGGATTGTCTTTTCATTTTGTTGATGGCTTCTTTTGCTGTGCAAAATCATTTTAGTCTGATGTAGGCCCATTTGTTTATTTTTTCTTTTTTTCCCTTGCACAACAAGATGGATAAGAAAAAATATTAATGAGAAATGTCCAAGCCCTGGCTGGTGTAGCTCAGCGGACTGAGCCGCAGGCCTGCAAACAACACAATCGGGGTTCAATTCCCAGTCAGGGCACATGCCTGGGTTGCAGGCCAGTTCCCAGCAGGGGACTCACAAGAAGCAACCATACATTGACATTTCTCTCCTTCTCTCCTTCCCATCCCCTCTAAAGATAAATAAATAAAATCTTAAAAAAATAATCTCTCTCCATTCACTTAAAAAAAAAAAAAAAGAAATGTCCAAGTCTTGCCTGGTGTTGCTTAGTGGATTGAGTGCTGGCCTGCAAGCCAAAGGGTCTCTGGTTTGATTCTCAGTTGGGGCACGTGCCTTGGTTGAGGGCGAGGTTCCCATTGGGGGGCCATGCAAGAGGCAACCACACATTGATGTTTCTCTCTCTTCCTCCCTCCCTTCCCCTCTCTCTAAAAATAAGTAAATGAAATTTTTTTAAAAAGAAAGAAATATCCAAGTTTTCCTGTTTTCTCCTAGGATTTTTATGGCCTCAAGTCTAATATTTAAGTCTCGTAAGAGTTTGAGTTTATTTATGTATATGGTGTAAGAAGGTGGTCTAGTTGCAGTTTTTGCATGCATCTTTTCCCTACACCATTTATTTAATGGGAAATTTTGTAGGGAAAATGGTCCAATTTCCAATTTTGTAGGAAAATGGTCCAATTTTCCCTACACCATTTATTAAATAGACCATCTTTACCCCATTGTATATTCTTGCCTCCTTTGTCAAATATTAATTGACCATATAGGCATGGATTTATTTCTGACCTATCTATATTCTGTTCCATTGATCTCTGTGTTTGTTTTTATGCTAGTACCATGCTGTTTTGATTGCTATGACATTGTAGTTTGATACCAGGTAGTATGATACTTCCAACTTTGCTGTGGCTACTTGGGGGTCTTTTGTGGATCCATATATATTTAGGAGTTATTTGTTCTAGCCTTGTGAGATATGCCAATAGTATTTGATAGGAATTGTGTTGACTCTATAGATTGCTTTGGGTAGTATGGACAATAATAATTCTTTCTATCCATGTGCATGGTATATGCTTTCATTTATTTGCACCTTTAATTTCTTTCCTCAGAGTCTTATACTTTTCCTCAGAGTCTAATACTTTTCTTATACCTTCTGGGTTAAGTTTATTCCTGGGCATTTTTATTTATTTATTTTTAGAGCGGGGATGAGAGGGAGAAAGAGGGAGAGAAACATCAATGTGTGGTTGCCTCTTGCACACCCCCTACTGGGGACCTGGCCCACAACCCAGGCATGTGCTCTGACTGGGAATTGAGCCAGTAATTCTTTGGTTCTCAGGCCCACACTCAATCCATTGAGCCACACCAGCCATAGTATTCCTGAGTATTTTTTAATGCAATTATAAATGGCTTAGTTTCCCTTTCTGATAGTTCATTATTGTATAAAATGCAATTAATTTCTGGATATTTATTTTGTATCCTACTTCTTTATTGAATTCATTTTTCAGTTCTAGAAGTTGTTTGGTGGAATCTTTTTTTTTTAAGATGTTATTTATTTATTTTTAGAGAGAGAAGAAGGAAAGGAGAAAGAGAGGGAGAAAAAAATCAATGTGTGGTTGTCTCTTGCACGCCCCGCACTGGGGACCCGACCTACAACCCAGGCATGTGCCCTGACTGAGAATTGAACCAGTGATTTCTTTGGTTCACAGGCCAGCAGCACTCAAGCCACTGAGCCACACCAGCTAGGACTGGTGGAATCTTTAGTGTTCGTTATATACAGCATCATCTCATCTACAAATAATGACAGTTTTACTTTTCCCTTTCCAGTTAGGATACCTTTGTATCTTGTCTGATTGCTGTGGCTAGGATTTTCAGTACTACGATGAGTAAGAGTGGTGAAAGCAGACATCCCTGTCTGTGCCCTTACTTAAGGGAAATGCTTTTACTTTTTTCCATTGAGTATGATGTTGGCTGTGGGTTTTTCATATATGGTCTTTATTATGTTGAGGTATGTTCTCTCTATTCCCACGTTGCTGAAAGTTTAGTATTATAAATGGGTGCTGGATTTTGTCAAATGCCTTTTCTGCATCTATTGATATGATCATATGACTTTTATCCTTCATTTTGTTTATATAGTGTATCACATTAATTGATTTGCAAATATTGTACGAATCTTGCATCCCAGGAACAAATCCTACTGATCATGGTGTATGATCTTTTATGTATTGCTGAATTCAGTTTGCAAATATTGTATTGAGGATTTTAGCATCTATGTTCATCAGTGATACTGCCCTGTGATTCTCTTTTTTTGTAGTGTCTTTATCTGGTTTTGGAATTAGGGTAATGTTGGCCTAGTAAAATGAGCTTGGGAGTCTTCCTTTCTCTTGAATTTTTTGGAATAGTTTGAGGAGGAAAGGCGTTAGTTCTTCTTGTAATGCTTGGTAAAATTCACCTGTGGTGCCATCCGGTCCAGGGCTTTTGTTTGTTGGGAATTTTTTAGACTATTGCTTTGATTTTATTAGTTGTAATCATTCTCTTCAGATTTTTTGATTTTTCTTGATTCACTTTCAGGAGATTGTTATGTTTCTAGGAGTTTCCCCATTTTGTCCAGATTGTCCAATTTCTTGGCATACAGTTCATAATATTTTCTTAAAATCCTTTCTATTTATGTGGTGTCAGTTGTTACTTTTTTATTTCTGATGTTTATTTAGGTCCTCTCCTTTTTTGATAAGTTTGGTTAAAAGTTTATTAATCTTGTTCATCTTTTTAAAGAACTAGCTTTTAGTTTCATTAATCTTAAATATATACATACAATATATATATACACATTATATATATACACATATATATATATATATATATATATATATATATATATATTAAGGTTCTATTTTGTTTATTTCTCCTGATTCTTGACATTTCCTTTTGCTCACTTTGGCCTTTTCTTGTTGTTCTTTTTCTAATTCTTTTAGATGTAGGGTTAGATTGTTTATTTGAGATTTTTTTCTAGCTTCTTGTGGTAGGCCTGTAATGCTATGAATTTCCTTAGGACAGTTTTCACTGTCTCCCAGAGATTTTAGGTTTTGTGTTTTCATTTGTCTCAAGGTATCTTTTTGATTTCTTCCTTGATCTCATTGCTAACCTATTCATGGTTTTAGTTAACAGGTTATTTAGCCTTCATGGGTTTGTATGTTTCCTAGTTGTTTTTTTCCTTGTAATTGACTTCTATTTCATACCATTATGTCAGAGAAGATGCTTGATATAATTTCAGTCTTGTTAAATTTCGTGAGACTTGTTTGTGTTTTACCATGTTGTCTAAATTAGAAAATGTTCCATGTGCACTTGAAAAGACTGTGTTCTGCTGCAGTGTGATAAAATGCTCTGAAAATATCAATCAAATCCATCTGATGTGTGTCATTTAAGGCTGCTGTTTCCTTGTTGATTTTCTGTTTGGAAGATCTAGCCATTAATGTCAAAGGGCTGTTAAAATCCACTACAGTGACTGCATTACTATAGCTCTCTCCCTTTATGTCCGGTACAATTTGCTTTATATATATATTTAGGTGTTCCTGTGTTGGCTGCATACATGTTTACAAGGGTTAAATCCTTTTGTTGGATTGCTTCTGTTACCATTCTGTAGTATCCTTCTTTATCTCCTGTTGTAGTCTTTGTTTTAAAGTCTGCTTTTTCTCATATAAGTATTGCAGCCCCAGTGTTTTTTTGTTTCTCTATATATGAAATATCTTTTTAATCCCTTTAGTATTAGTTTGTGTCTTTCATTCAGAGGTGGATCTCTTGTAGACAGCTTACATATAGGTCTTGTTTTCTTTTTTCCTTTGCCCAAGGATATGATTATTGGTGAGAGAGAGAGAGACATTGATTGGTTGCCTCCCATATGTGCCCGACTAGGAATCAAACTTGCAACCTAGCTAAGTGCTTTGACCAAGAATTGAGACTACAACCTTTTCATGGACAGGATGATGTTCCAACCAAGTGACCTACCCAGCCAGGGCTATAGGTCTTATTTTCTTGTACTATTCAGCTACCCTATATCTTTTTTTTTTTTTTAAGATTTTATTAGAGGAGAAGAGAGGGAGAAACAAAGGGAGAGAAACATTGATTGGAACACCCTTAACCAGGAACCTGGCCAGCAATGCAGTAGTGCTCTGACTAGGAATTGAACCTTCTGTTTGCAGGCTGGCCCTAAATCCACTGAGCTACTCCAGCCAGGGCTAAGCCATTTACACTTAAAGTGATTATTGATAAGAATGTATTTATTGACTTTTACTTTTTATAGCCATGTTCTTCTTCTTAAAGAAGATCCTTTAACATTTCTTGTTATACTGGCTTGGTGTTAATGATCTCCTTTAGCCTTTTCTTTTCTGGGAAGCTCTTCTCTTTCAACTTTAAATGATAGCCTTGCTGGGTAAAGTAGTCTTGGTTGTAGGTCCTTGATTTTCATCATTTTATATATTTCATGCCAATCCCTTCTGGTCTGAAATATTTGTTGAGAGTCCATCAGCTGACAGTCTAATGAGAGACAGTAACTGTCTTTTTCTTGCTGCTTTTAAGATTCTTTGTCTTTAACCTTTGCCGTTTTAATTATAATATATCTTGGTGGGGGCCTCTTTAGGCTCATCATTTTTAACACTCTATGCTCTTCTTGGACTTGTGTATCTTTTTCCCCCCACTAGATTAGAGAAGTTTTCAGCTATTATTTCTTCAAAGAGGCTCTCGATACTTTGCTCTCTCTTCTTCTGTACCTCTATGATGTGGCTGTTACGTTTCATGTTGTCCCTGAGGTCTGTTAAACTATCCTTGTTTTTACTTTTGTGTGTGTGTGTGTGCTCTCATTGGGTATTTCCAACTACTTTACCTCCCAAATTTCTGATTCAGTCTTCTGCTTCATCTAATCTATTTTTTAAAAAATATTTATTTATTTCTTTATTTTTAGAGAGAGAGGAAGGGAAGGAGAAAGAGTGGGAGAGAAACATCAGTGTATGGTTGCCTCTCATGTGTCCCCTGGCTGGGAACTGACCTGTAACCTAGGCATGTGCCCTGACTGGGAATTGAACCGCGACCCTTTGCTTCACAGGCCCGTGCTCAATCCACTGAGTTACACCAGCCTATTTCTTAGTTACACTAACCTATTTCTTTCTAGTGTAGTCTTCATTTCAGATATTGTATTCTTCATTTCTGACTGGTTCTTTTTTTTTTTTTTTGGTCTCTGTGTCTTTTATGCTTACTATCTTTTGTTTAAGTTCTCATTGAGTTTATCCATCCCTCCTAAGTTCCTTAAGCATTCTTATAAGTATTTTGAATTTTATATCTGCTAGATTGCTTGCCTCCGTTTTATTTCTTCCAGTGATTTCTCCTATTCTTTTTTGGGGGGTATGTATCTTTGTCTCCTCATTTTGGCTACCTATGTTTGTTTCTGTGTGTTAGGTAGATCTGTTATGTCTCCCAGTCCTGGTAGGGTGGCCTTGTATAGCTGTTGTCTTTTAGGACTCAGTGACAAAGTCTCTCTCTCTCTCTTTTTTTTTTTTTTTTTTTTTTTTGGATTTTATTTATTTGTCTTTAGAGAGGAGGGGAAGGAGAGAAATATCAGTGTATGGTTGCTTCTTGTGAGTCCCCTGCTGGGAACTGGCCTGCAACCCAGGCATGTGCCCTGACTGGGAATCGAACCGCGATCGTGTGGTTCGCAGGCCCGTGCTCAATCCACTGAGCCACACCAGCCAGGCCAGTGAAGTCTCTTGATCACCTAAGCTGGGTGCTCCAGAAATGTGCTTTGTGTGAGCCCTCCTGTTGTGGCTAAGTATAATCCCTGCTGTCCTGTCCATGCTTCCAGTCAGCCCTCAGGCTAGATTACTATGAGGATCAGCTTCAACCACAATTTACAAGCATGGATCAGCTGTGTGGGTGCTGATCACACAAAGCGGGATTTGCCTCAGCAGGGTCTGGTGTCTGCTGAGATTTCCCTTTGGATTTGCTGCTTGTGGAGCTTAGTTGGATTTTGCTCTGATATTGTCCTAAGCTTTCTACTGGGTATATTGGTCCTGGGGCCTCTTGGGAGGGACTCCAGTGTAGGTCAATTTTAGGTGCTGCCTGTGACTGGCCCTGTGCAACCTATTTGGAACTACAAAGTGATCCATGGTTTGTGGCTGCCTCTGGTGGGCCTGGGTATGTGTGGGAAAGGTCAAGCTGTGCATCAAGGCTGGTTTACATGAGCACTAAACCTGGAGGCAAGTCAGCAAAAGGCCCAAGGCACCCTGAGATCCACTTCCATCTGCCTCTGCCTGTCAGCTACCTGTTAGGCTCAGTCACTGAAAGAGCTTTTTGGTGGTATGTGAGTTTTGTAAGGTAGATTCTCAGTGAGTCACCAGATAGGGGCGAGTGGTATTCAGCCGATTGATACAGATTTAAACTTCATGCCAGTGTTAGGTCTGAGTCCACTCATCAAAAGTCACAGGTGTACCAGGGCAAGTAGACACCTGCCTAGTGCCCACAGAACACTGTGGTGGAGTGGGATCTCCAGGAGTCAACGGGGTAGTCAGCAGAGTTTATCAGGCCCAAACAGACTAAGATTTGACCATGTGGAAAGAAGGCTCTATACCAGTTGAGTATGTGAGGAAAAAATTCCCCCGTCCTAGAGCCATGCAACTCAGTTTGTACAGGGTTCTGCTCAGACCTGGAGTGCCTGAGCTCTCAGCAAGGCAGGGCCACTGGGAGATAGGAGGGTGGGGCTGGAGGATCTTGCATAAGGAAGTGGTGCTGTTCAAGCTTGCAGAAGGAGGGGAGTCTGGTCCCAGAGCCACAAAACTCAATCACTGGCACCCTCATAGTCTGCACAGCTCTCTACACTCCAGACACAAACAGCCGACTCCTCTGCAGAGCAAGAATGGTGGGCAGAGCATTTTGCAGGGCAGGATGGTGGGACTATTGTATTCCCTTAGGCTGATGCCATATGGAGGGGACTGCTCCACTTAAAAAAGATTGCGTCTGTGATGTGGGAGAGTTACTCAGCCCCAGGTTCTGGTGGCTGTCTCTTCAGCTTTCTCTGTGGAACCACACAACCCCATCTCTCCTTACACAATTCTATTCCACTCTGAGCCATACTCCCTCCACTGGAGCTCAGGGAGAGTGGCTGTGAATATTTTGTGTGCTGGCTCTTTAAGAGGGTATCTGGGTTTCTAGCTGACTCCCATCTCTCCCTAGTGGACAGGACAGAATTCCATCCCCAGTGATTTTCACAGCCAGATGTTATGTGGGCTCTTCTTCCTGGCTCTGGTGCTTCACCTGGGGAGCCTGGTGTGGGATTGAGACACCTCACTCCTCAGGGGCAACCTTTGCAGCTGACATATACCTAGGGATTCTCAGCTGCTGCAGGTGGGTGCTGGGGCAGCTTTTTTTTTTTTTTTTTTTTTTTGCATCTCCACCCTTTCTTCCATTCTCAATGTGGCTTCGTCTGTAAATTCTTAGTTGTAAGATTTCAGTGCAGCTAGTCTTAGTTGATTACTTGGGTCAGTTTTTCAACATTTTAGTTATAATTTCAGTTTGGTGCGAGGAGGTGAGTGTAAATCCTACCTACTCCATTGCCATCTTGTTTTGCCTTTTATGCTTTCCTTAATACCTGTAGGATCTGTAGTGATTGACCTTTTTCATTCCTGGTACTGGTAGTATGTGTCTTCTCTTTTTACTAGATGAAGTCCATTGGAGATCAATCCTTTTTATTAGTTTTTTCCAAGAACCAACTTTTGGCCTGGTTATACTTTCTTGTTTTGGTAGTTATTGGATGCTTTCAAATAGATGAGTTTGTCTAGCTAGTTCATTTGTCCTCAGTGAGAGGAGGGTTTGTTTGAAATTACCTAGATCACTTATAAGTAAGTGAAAGCAAAATTCTTATGTATTTTCTTGCAGTTGAAATAGTGTAAAAAAGTTTTAGGCATCTTTCATTTAATATTCAAATATTACTTGAGTACCTTTCATTTAATATATTACTTGAGCATACATACCATATACTGTACTAAGTGCTGGGATCACTGTGATGAATGTGTTTTTGCTCTTAAGGTGATTAAAATGCAGTAGAGGAGGTAAGCAGTTTAGGTGCTTTGTTTTTTTCTTTATTTTTTGACAGAGTATTTAAAATATTTTAATGTTTTTAGAAAGCATACCTAGCATACATTTTAAAAGTATGATGTAAAAGTAAGTATGTACAGATACATTTTACATTTATCTGTACATTTGAGTCCATTAGAAATAATTTATGAAAGGAAGATTTTTGCACTCTACAATCTGATTATGTAAGTATAATAATTATTGACATTATTCCTTTTTTAACCATGAAGGTGAGAACTATGTTGTGCACCTCTCTCCATTTATTGAGCCCAAGAGATCACCCATATTAAGAGGGTTTGAAAACCTGATGCATTTAATGTACTATGGGGAAAACATGCTGGATGGCCCTAATCCTGACTGATTAGGAAAGACCTTTTGGAGGAGGGTGATAGCTAAGCTGAAACAAAGGATTTGTGGGGGCTAGCCTGGTATAGGTACAGTGGGGAGGTAGAATACTAGATAAAAGTCCAGACAGGATGCTGAATTTCTAGAAATATTTGTATGACTGGATCAAAGAGTAGAGCATGAAAGATACGGAAGATAGGAAAGAACAGAGACCAGATTATACTACTTAAATATTGAGAATGAATAGAAAATGGAGAGTGAAATTAGGCTGTGGGCAGGGAGCAATAGTTAATATTTTTTTTTTATAATAGTGCAGTATTAGGATATCAGTAAGGGCAATGGAATCTGATGTTTTTAGGGGCAAAAGAACTTGACTCGGTGTAGAAAATTAAGGAGAAAGAAGGAATAACTGACAATGTGGATGCCATTTTTCTGAGGTGGGGAACAAACACATTTGAGCAAAAGATTTAGGAGGAGTTCCATTTTGGATTTCTTTTAAGTGCAGATGGTAGAAACCAGAAGATGGCATGTGATTCAAGTTAACAAGAGAGAGGGAAAAAGAGAATTTATATAACAGTGCATAGGTGGCAAACACAAGTCCCATCCAGCCCTCCACCTCGTTTTATCTGGCAGGGCACCTTGTTTCTACAGGTGGCAGTGCTGAGCTCTTGCTTAACTGTTAAGGAATAGTTACATTTATACAGTCCTAAAATTACATTTGGCTCTTTGAAGGCAACGGCGAAGCTAATGTGTCCCACGGTGAAAATGAGTTTGACACCCCTATTAGAGGGTGAAGCTAGTGTATTGAGATACGTGAGGTGAGGGGGTGTATCCTAAGCACTTTAGTGGAAGGAGGGACAGTAGAAAATGGGGGTCATAAAAGATGCAGATGAGTGTATATGGCAGGTGGAGTGGTAGGATGTTGAGGGATTTCCTCTCAGATGACTTCTATTATTTGAAGTAGTATGCTTGGTTGTTTGCTGAGAAATGGTGGAAGAGGGGTTGGAGATATTCGGGTAGGATGGAGATTTTCCTAGGATGCTTGGCAGCAATGAGGGCACAGTTGAAATTGGGGGTAGTACATTTGTGGCAACATCAAAGTAATTTTTCTGCAGTGCAATTGGAGGAAATGTAGGCTGCTGGATTCATCAGGTTAAGACTTTCAGATTGAACAAGACAGTAGTAGAACAAGGAATTGAAAATATTGGCAAGCAGTTGTTCAAGCACTGTATTTTTTGGACTGTAAGACCCACTCAGCGACCCCCTAAATTTGGGATGAATAATGGTTGTTAATGCTGCTGTTGAGTTCTGTTTACATTGGTGAAATGTTATTTATATCATTAAATATTTTATCACATTTTTTGCTTCAAAAATTTTTTTACTATTTTCCTCTTCTAAAACCCAGGTGAGTCTTATGGTCCAAAAAATACGGTAATTTTTGGCTGTACGGGATAGAAGAAAGTGAAGGTAGGAAGGGGTTGATGAGGTTCATGAAAATTACAGGGGAGAGAAGGCTGAAGGTCTCAGTTTGATCAAAGAGTGGATCAGAAGAGTATCTGAGTGAAAGCTAGAAGGTGAAATATTTATTTTTCTTAACTTCTAGATTGTGTTTTAAGTGAAAATAAAACATGCGTCGGCCCTGGCTGGTGTAGCTCAGTGGATTGAACATGGGACTGCGAACCAGAGTATCGTGGTTCGATTCCCAGTCAGGGCACATGCCTGGGTTGCAGGCCAGTTCCCAGCAGTGGACGCATGAGAGGCAACCATACATTGATATTTCTCTCCCTCTCTCCTTTCCTTCCCCTTAAAAATAAATAAATAAAATCGTAAAAAAAAACCATGCTTTGTAGCATTGGCTAAAACAGTACAAACCGTATAAAGAAATTGCTGAAACTTGCATAACTTTCTCAAAGGCTATGTGTTTTTTTTAAACTTAAAGCATAACTTACATTAAGAAAAATATGTAAGGTACATTTTTTAAGTTTTCAGAGTAAACACAGTCAAATGTCTATCTCAAAAACTAAAACATTGCAGGCACCCTCAGAAATCCCTCAGGCTTTAGTTTTTGCCTGTGTTAGATCTTTATATGAATGGACTTTTACAATACTCTATTGAGTACATACCATCTCTGAAAATATTGAAATCACCTAGCACACTGGCAAGTGCTTTCAAAGAAGAGTTTTTTTAAATATATTTTATTGATTATGCCATTACAATTGTTCTAATTCCCCTCCTTCATTCCCCTCCACCCTGCATACCCCTCCCCCACCATTCCCCCTTTAGTTTATGTCCACGTGTCTCAAGTTCTTTAGATTCTATATTTCCCCTAGTATTCTTGCCCTCCCCCCTGTCTGTTTTCTACCTACCGTCTATGCTACTTATTCTCTGCACATTCTCCCCGCTTCTCCTCCTCCCACTGCCCTGTTGCTAGCCCTCCATGTGATATTCATTTCTATGTTTCTGCTCCCAATCTAGCTGACCTCTTAGTTTGCTTTTGTTTTAGGTGTGGCTGTTAATATAACTGTGAGTTTGCTGTCCTTTCACTGTTCATATTTTTTATCTTCTTTTTCTTATATAAGTCCCTTTAGCATTTCAGATAATAAGGGCTTTGTGGCGATGAACTCTTTAAACTTAACCTTATCTGAGAAGCACTTTATCTGCCCTTCCATTCTAAATGAAAGCTTTGCTGGATAGAGCAATCTCGGATGTATCATGACTTGGATTTCATGACTTGGAATACTTCTTCCCAGCCTCTTCTTGCCTGCAAGGTCTCTTTTGAGAAATTAGCTGACAGTCTGATGGGCATTCCTTTGTAGGTGACTGTCCCCTTATCTCTTGTTGCTTCTAGAATTCCCTCCTTCATTTTAATCTTGGCTAATGTAATTATGATGTGCCTTGGTGTGTTCCTTCTTGGGTCCACGTTCTTTGGGACTCTCAGTTTCCTGGACTTCCTAGAAGTCTATTTCCTTCACCAGAGTGGGGATGTTCTCCTTTATTATTTGTTAAATAAGTTTTCCACTTGTCGCTCTTCCTCTTCCCCTTCTGGTACCCCTATAATTCAGTTGTTGGGATGTTTAAAGATGTCCTGGAGGTTCCTAAGCTTCTCCTCATGTTTTTGAGTTCTTGTTTCTTCGTATTTTTCTGTTTGGTCATTTTTTTCTTCCTTCTGGTCCACTCCATTGATTTGAGTCCCAGTTTCCTTTCCATCACTGTTGGTTTCCTGTGCATTTCCTTTCATTTCAATTAGTTTAGCCTTCATTTGTTCCTCTAGTCTGTGACTAAAATCGACCAGTTGTGAGCATCCTGATCACCAGTATTTTGAACTGTGCATCTGTTAGGTTGGCTATTTCTTGGTCGCTTGGAGTTATCGGCTCCGGGGCTTTGAGTTCTTCTGGAGCCATGTTTTGGTCTGTTTCGCACCTGTTAGGTATGAGGAGCAGAACCCTAGGGGCTCACCAGGGCGGGGCAACTCAGTGGCTGGGTTGTGATGATATATGTGGGGGCGGGGTCAGAGAGGGGCAATGGCGGTCCCCTCTGCTGCTTCCCACCGCTGGGGCCTGTGCGGTCTGTCTTACTGCTCGTTCCTTCACTGGTTTATCTGCTGGAATGTGTAACCGCTGTCAGCCTGCTGCCTTGTGCCCTCACTAGGTTCACCTGTTGCTACCCCACACCTGGGATCCGCCCACCGCTGCCTGAGCGCCTGGATTGGGAGATCTTTCCTACCCGACCCTGCTCTGCTGCTGGCTCCTCCCCTCTTACTGGTCTGGCTGAATGGTTCATTGTTGTTGGAGTTCTGTGCAGTTCAATTTTCTGTGTTTTGGCTGCTTTTTTGTTACTGAAACTTAGTTGACTTTAAACTTGGTTGTGAGAGGAGGCACAGTGTTTCCACCTACGCCTCCATCTTGGTGGAAGTCAAATGTCAGCTGACAAGGACCACAGTGTGCTCTTGCCTGTGCAATGGTGGGCATGGCCTGTTTTTTTTTTTTTTTTAATGACGGTATAACACAGCAAGATTCACACAGTTTGGCAAACACTTCTTTGATGAACAGTCATGTAACTACCACCACAATCAAGATACATTAATAGTTCCAATTTCTCAAAACTTTACTTGTGTTTGTAGTTAGCCCTTTCCTGCACTGCAACCCCTGGCAAATACTGATCTGTTTTTGTGCCCTTTAGTTTTTCCTTTGAGGAATGGTTTTTATGTTATGTTATGTTATGTTATTTATCTTCTCTACTCTTTTTTAAAAAGATTTTATTTATTTATTTTTAGAGAGGGGGGAAGGGAGGGAGAGAAACAGTGTGTGGTTGCCTCTTGAGCACCCCCCCCATCAGGGATCTGGTCCACAACCCAGGCATGTGTGCTGACCAGGAATCAAACTGGCAACCCTTTGTTTCTCAGGCTAGCACTCAATCTACTAAGCCACACCAGCCAGGGCAGGAACTGCTTTTTAAAAAATTTATTTTAAAATTATAGTTGGTATACAGTATTAGAATTGATTTGGGTGTACAACATAGTAATTGCACATATATATATATATACATTATGAAGTGATTACCACATTAAGTCTCGTAAGCATCTGTCACCATACATATTTATTACAATATTATTGACTATATTACCTGTGTTGTACTCTACATCCCTGTGACTAATTTTATAACCATTTGTGCTTAGTCCTCTTTATCTTTTTCATCAACCTTTCCACTGACCTCCACTCTGGCAACTGAAATGTTTGTTCTCTGTATTTAGAATTTTGTTTTGCTTTGTTCATGTATTTTTTTTTACTTTACATATAAATGAAATCATGGTATTTGTCTTTTTCTGTCTGATTTCATTTTTCATGGCTGAGTAATATTTCATTGCATGTATGTACTATATCCTCTTTATTCATTATTCTATTGATGAACACCTAGGTTGCATCCATATATTGGCCACTGTAAATAATGCTGCAGTGAACATGAGAGGCTTTATATCTTTTGTAGTGTTTTCAGTTTCTTCAAATAGATACTGAGAAGTGGGGTTGCTGGGTCAAATGATAGTTCTGATTTTAATTTTTTGAGGAAGCCCCATACTGTTTTCCATAGAGGCTGTACCAGTTTATGTTGCACCAGGGTTTTTGTTTCAACACTTATCTTTTGTTGTCTTTTTGATAATAGTCATTCTATCAGGTGTGAGGTGTAAATCTCAGTATTATCTCATGTGATAATGTGGTTTTGATTTGCATTTCCCTGATGATTATTGATGTTGAGCATTTTTTCATGTTTGTTGGCCATCTCTATGTACTCCTCTTCAGAGGAATGTGTGTTAAGGTCCTTTGCCCATTTACTAATTGAATTATTTTGTTCTTTTTTTAATGCTATACTATATGAGTTTTTAGTGTATTTTGGAAATTAACCTGTTATTGGATATATCGTTTGCAAATGTGTTCTCCTATTCAGTAGGTTGCCTTTTTGTTTTGTTGGTGGTTTCCTTTCTGGTGCAAAAGCTTTTTAGTTTGATGTAGTCCCATTTGTTTATTTTTGTTTTTGTTGTCTTTAACTTAAAAGAGATATCTAAATATATAACTGCAAAAAGTTATTTAAAAATGTATTGAATTTGTTGGGGTGACATTGGTTAATAAAATTTTAAAGGTTTCAGATGTACAATTCTATAATATATCATTTTTGTATTGTTTTCACCACTTGAAGTCTGTTTTCTTTCCATAAGAATTTATCCTACTCTTCTATTTCCCCTATACTCCCTACCCTTTTACTTTGATAATTGCCATACTGTTGTTTGTGTACTGCAGAGGCTTTAATCCAATTTGACTTTCATTTTATATATTGTGTAAGAAAGTAGTTGAGTATCATTTGTACATTTGTATATATTAGTTCATTTTCCCAGTACTGTTCATTGATGAGACTGTCTTTACTCCATAGTATATTCTTGCCTCTTTTGTCACAGATTAATTGATCATACAAGCCTAAGTTTACTTCTGTGCTCTCTCTCATCTGTACCATTAATCAGTGTGTCTGTGTGTTTGTGTGTGTGCGTGCCAGTTATGCTGTTTGAGTACTATAGCTTTGTAGTATAGTTTGAAACCAGGTAGTATGATACTTCCAACTTTGTTGTTCTGTCTCAAGATTGCTTTGCTATTCAAGGTCTTGTGATTTCATATAAATGTGAGGATTATTTGTTTTAGTTCTTTGGAAAATACCATTAGTATTTTAACAAAGATTGCATTGACTCTGTAGGTTTCTTTGGGTAATATGGACATTTTATTATTTATTTATATATGTATAATTTTTAAAATTTTTCAATTATGTTTACCTTTTTCATCCATTCTCTCACTTCCCTTTCATCTGGCAAACATCAAAAGGTTCTCAGTATTTGTAAATCTGTTTCTGTTCTGCTTCTTCATTTATTTTGGTTTTTAGATTCAATTGTTTATTCATATGTATTTATTGCCATTTTTTAAATATTTTTTAAAGATTTTATTTACTTATTTATTTTTAGAGGGGAAGGAGCAAGGGAGAGAAACATCAATGTATGGTTGCCTTTTGTGCGTCCCCTGCTGGTAGTTAGCCTGCAAGGAACCGGCCTGCAACCCAGGCATGTGCCCTGACTGGGAATCGAACCTCGATCGTCTGGTTCGCAGGCCCTCCCTCAAGCCACTGAGCTATGCCAGCCAGGGCTATTGCCATTTTATTATTCATATTTTTTCAACTTTTTCCCTCTTTTTAAAGAAGACCCTTTAACATTTTATGTTTTACTGGTTTGGTGGTGATGAACCTTTTTAACTTTTTCTTGTCTGGGAAGCTCTTCATATGTCCTTCAGTTCTAAGTGATAGCTTTGCTGTGTAAAGTAATCTTGATTATAGCTCCTTGCTTATAATTATTTTAAATATTTCTTGCCACTCCCTCTAGCCTGCAAGGTTCCTGTTGAAAAATCAGCTGACAGTCCTATGGGAACTCCCTCGTAGGTAACTAACTGCTTTTCATTTGCTGCTTTTAACATTCTCTCTTTGTTTTAATCTTTTACCTTGTAATTATGACATATCTTGGTGTGGGCCTCTCTGCACTTCCTGGACTTGTATGTCTATTTCCTTCACCAGGTTAGGGAATTTTTCTGGCATTATTTTTTCACAAGGTTTTCAATTCCTTGCTTTCTCTGTTCCCCTTCTGGCACCCCCATGATGTGAATGTTGGTATGCTTGAAGTTGTCCCAGAGGCTCTTTATACTATCCTCACTTTTATGGATTCTTTTTTCTTTTTCTTAAAAAATATTTTATTTATTTATCTTTAGAGGGGAAGCGAAGGAGAGAGGGAGAGAAATATCAATGTATGGTTGCCTCTGCCGAGGACACACAATGTATCATGTGTCCCCTGCTGGGAACTGGCCTGCAACCCAGGAATGTGCCCTGACTGGGAATCGAACCGCAATCCTCTGGTTCGCAGGCTGGATTCTTTTTTCTTTTTGCTGTACTATTGGATGTTTTCTGTTTCCTTATTTTCCAGATCTCTGCTTTGATCCTCTGCTTCATCTTCTCCAATTTTGATTGCTGCACCTATGTTCATTGGGTATCTTGGCCTGTAATTTTCTTTTAAATGTATTTTACTGATTATGCTATTGCAGTTTTTCCTCCCCTTTATCCCCCTCTGCCCTGTACCCCTACTTCCACCAGCATTCCCTTCAGTTAGTGGATGTACATGGGTAGTACATATAAGTTCCTTGGCTTCTCCATTTCCCATACTATTCTAAACCTCCCCCTCTCTATTTTGTACCTACCATTTATGCTTCTTATTCCCTGTAGCTTTTCCTGCATCCACCCCCCACCTCCTCTCTGCTGATAACCCTCCATATGATCTCCATTTCTGAGATTCTGTTCCTGTTCTAGTTGTTTGCTTAGTTTGTTTGGGTTTTTTTTAGGTTCATTTGTTGATAGTTGTGAGTTTGTTGTCATTACTGTTTGTATTTTTGATCTTCTTTTTCTTAAATAAGTCCATTTAACATTTCGTATAAGGGCTTGGTGATGATGAACTCCTTTAAATTGACCTTATCTGGGAAGCACTTTATCAGCTCTTCCATTCTAAATGATAGGTTTGCTAGAAAAAGTAATCTTGGATGTAGGTCCTTGCCTTTCATGATTTGGAATACATCTTTCCAGCCCCATTCTTCCTGCAAGGTTTCTTTTGAGAAAGCAGCTGATAGTCTTATAGAAACTCCTTTGTAGGTAACTATCTTCTTTTCTCTTGCTGCTTTTCAGATTCTCTCCTTATCTTTAATCTTGGGTAATGTAATTATAATGTGCCTTGATGTATGCTCCCTTGGGTCCAACTTCTTTGGAACTCTGAGCTTCCTGAACTTCCCAGGAGTCTTATTTCCTTGGCCAGATTGCGAAAGTTCTCCTTCATTATGTTTTCAACTAAGTTTTTAATTTTTTGTTCTTCGTCTTCTTCTGATACTCCTCTGACTTGGATGTTGGAATGTTGAAAGTTGTCCTGGAGGTTCCCAAGCCTCTCCTCATTTTTTTAAATTCTTGTTTCTTCCTTCTGTTCTGGTCGAATATTTATTTCTTTCTCTGGTCCAATTCATTTATTTGAGTCCTGGTTTCCTTCCCTTCACTGTTGGTTCCCTGTACATTTTCCTTTATTTCTTTGTATAGCCTTAAGTTTTTCCTCTGTTTAGTGACCATACTCAGCCATTTCCGTGAGTATCCTGATTACCAATGTTTTGTACTCTGCATCTGATGATAGGTTGGTTATCTCTTCCTCACTTCTATTTTTGGAGCTTTGATCTTTTTTTTTGGAGCTTTTATTTGGGTCATATATTTTTGGAGGTGCGCCTGTTACGTAGTAAGGCGCAGGGCCTTAGGTATTCACCAGGGCTGGGCAACCCACATGGCTGCATTGAGGTGCTGTATGTGGGACAGGGTTCAGAGAGAGAACAGTGCTGCTTACTTGGCTCTCTGCTGGCTTTCAATCACTTCCCCCATTACCCGCAAACAAATTGGGCCCTTCTGGTGTTGAATCTCAGATAGGTGGGTTTGTGTACATTCTAGGACCCTGTGGGTCTCTCCAACAAACACTGCTGTGAAGCTGGGAGTTCCTCCCTCGACCTCAACCCACACAGGTTTTTACAGCCAAAGATTTTGAGGCTTTATTTCCCCACACTGGAACCCTGGGTTGTGCAGTCTGTCACTCTCCCCAGTTGTTTCTCCCAATTTATCCACTTGCAAATGTGGGACTGCCCTGTCTGCTAGCCGCTATTTCGCTTGCCTGCTCCACCAGCCACCACCTTACTGTGTGTCCTCTCTGCCACAGCTTCCAGTCTCTGCCCTTCTTACCTCCTTCCTACCAATCTGGATGTCAGACTTCCATACAGTTTGATTTTCTGACATTTCTGGTTATTTTTTTTGTTTTTAAATTTGTTGTCCTTCTTTTGGTTGTGGGAGGAGGCAAAATGTATGCACCTATGCCTCCATCTTGGCCAAAAGTTAATTTTCTTGTTTTTGCAGTGTCTTTGTCTAATGCTGATATCAGAGTAATGCTGGACTCATAATGAGTATTGGAAATTTCTTCTTCAGTTTCTTTCTTTCTTTCTTTCTTTCTTTCTTTCTTTCTTTCTATCTTTCTTTCTTTTTCTTTCTTTCTTTCTTTCTTTCTTTCTTTCTTTCTTTCTTTCTTTCTTTCTTTCTTTCTTTCCTTTCTTTCTTTCCTTTCTTTCCTTTCTTTCCTTTCTTTCTTTCTTTCTTTCTTTCTGTAGTAATAGTTTGAAGGATAGAATGTTTGGTGGTTTACCAGTGAAGCCATTTGGCACAGGAATTTAGTTTGTTGGCCTTAAAGATTTTTTTTACTTCTTTTTAGAGATAGAGCTCGAGAAGGAGAAGGAGAGGAAGAGACACATCGATGTGAGAGAGAAACCAATAGATTTCCTCTTGTAGACACCCTGAACATAGACTGAACCCACATCCCAGGCATGTACCCTGACCAGGAATCAAATCAATGACCTTTTTCTTTGCATTGGCTCCTAGCCAATGGAGCCATACTGGTCAGGCCTTGGCAATCTTTTGATTACTGATTCTGTCTCTTCATATTTTTGTTCCTTCCTGGTTAAGTCTCGGAAGATTGTGTGTATATAGGAATTTATCTGATTTTTCTACATTGTTTAATTTGTTGACATAATAATCCATGGTATGTTTTTTATAATTTTTGCCTTTTGTGCTGTCTGTTGTCACTTTTTTGTTTCTGATTTATTTATTTATTTTTTGCCTCTATTTTTTTTCTCTTCATTAGTCTGGCTAAAGCCTTTTCATTATTCTTTGTCTTTTCAAGGAACCAGCTCTTCATTACATTAATCTTATCTATTACATTAAAGAAATTTAAAACGTTGATTTTAGAGAGGGGAAAGGACAGAGAGAAACATTGATTTGTTGTTATACTTATTTATTTATTCATTCATTGTTTGATTCTTGTACGTGCACTGACCTGGGTGATCAAACGCACAACCTTGGCATATTAGGACAATGCCCATCTTTTTTTTTTTAAATATAGTTTATGGGTTATACCATTACAGTTGTTCTATTCCACCCTTCATTCCCCTCCACCCACACACTCCCTCCCCCACCCTTCTCCCCCCTTAGTTTATAACCACGTGTCTCAACTTCTTTAGATTCTATATTTCCCCTGCTATTCTCGCCCTCCCCCCATCTACTTTCTACCTACCATCTATGCTATTTTCTGTGCCTTCTCCCCCCTTCTCCTCCTCCCACCCCCCTGTTTCTAACCCTCCATGTGTTCTTCATTTCTATGGTTCCACTCCTGATCTAGCTGTCCTCTTGGTTTGCTTTTGTTTTAGGTGTGGTTGTTCATAACTGTGTGTTTGCTGTCCTTTCACTGTTGATATTTTTCATCATCTCTTTCATACATTTCTATAGTGCTCTTTTTGGATTCCTTTCTCTTTATTTTTTGCATATGTGTTTTGTGGTTACCATGAGATTCATATATACCAAAATTATTTGTTTTGGTGGTCTGTTTTAAGTTGGTTGCTTATGTTTGAACACATTCTTAAAGTCTACCTTTTTTATATTTATTCTCCTCTCATTTTTGTCATATTGTACATCTTATATGTGTGTGTATATATTCCTTAGTTTATTATCGTATTTGCACATGATCACTGCTTTTCTGTATTTTAACCTTCAAACTAGCCTTATGATTAATACACTAGTTTTACTGTTTGTCTTTATCAGTAAGATTTTTTTCTTTCCTATCTTTTCTTATTTTTAGTTTTTACCCTTTCTTTCCCCCTTAAAGGAGACTTCTGGACATGTTCACTTTGTGTTGATAAACTCTTTTTGTCTTGGGAAACTCTAGCTCTCCTGAAATTCTGAGTAATTACCTTGCTGGGTAGAGGTATTATTGGGTGTAGGTATTTTCATTTCATTACTTTGAATATATGTGTCATTCCCTTCTGGACTGTCAAGTGTTTGTTGGTGAATCTGCTAATATCTTTATGTGGTCTTCCTTGTTCATAACTAGCTGCATTTCTCTTGCTACTTTTATCCTTTCCTCTTTAACTTTTGGCATATTAATTATGATGTTGATGTGGACCTCTTTGGGTTCATTTTATGTGGAACTCTGTGCTTCCTGGACTCTTATGTTTATTTCCTTTGCCAGATTAGAGAACCTTTCCATCATTTTTTTCCCTTGAAATAGGTTTTTATCCCCTACTGTCTCTTCTGCTTATGTGACCCCTATGATGTAAATGTTGCTGCATTTGATGTCCTAGGTGGTCCTTAGACTGTTCTCATTTCTTTGGATTCTTTTTTCTTTTTACTGTTCCTATTGGGTGATTTCTACTACCTTATCTTCCAGTTCACTAATTTGTTCTTCTAATCTGATGTTAATTCCCTATAGTATCTTTTTCATTTCAGTTATTGTATACATTTTTTTATATTTTCCATTTCTCTGTTGTTCTCACTCAATTTACCTATTTTTGTCCTGAATTTGTTAAGTATCCTTATAACCATTGTTTGAACTCTGTCTGGTAAATAGCTTATTTTCCATTTTGTCTTATTCTGTTTGGGAGTTTTGTCCATTTATTTCATTTGGGACTTCTGTGTCTCCTCATTTTGGCTGTATCTGTTAGTTTTTATGTATTAAGTATATCTGTTATGTGTCTCAGTATCAAAAGAGAGGTCTTATGTAGGTGTCTTATGGGGCCCTGGGGTGCAGTTCCCCTGTTCACCAGAGCTCCAGGGATGTCCCCATGTGGGTTGTATGTGCCCTTCTTTTATAGTTGTACTGAGATTGCTGCAGGCACATTGTTGGGTGGAATTGTCCCTTAGGCTAACTGGTTGTGAGTATGAGCCAAAACTATAGTGGACAGGCTGTTGTGTGGGAGGTGGCAGGAGTGGGAGTTGTTTTAACGGAGCTCTGGTGCCAGCCAGGGCAGCCTGTCAGGTTTCTGGGTTGTGGAATTTTTTAGGTGGAGTCTGGTGTGGTTGCAGGCCAGGCGTGTCTGAACTGGAGCCTCTTAGGAGGGTCTATGGTGTGGCTGAAGCTGGCCTTGGCCTGCTATGGCTGAGCTGAACATGGGAGGGGCTCTGGGGTAGGCTGAGGCCAGCCAATGATGTCCGAGATCAGTCACTGCTGTGCAACTCTTGGGTCTGCTTAATAGTAGTGATTGTGCGAGCTTTGGCTGGTTCCTGCTTATGCAGGGCATGTAGGTGCTGGGAGAGACTATGATGGAAGCCAAGGCCAGTTACCACTTTTGCCAGGCTTACGGCCTCTTTGTAGGAGCTCTGATGCAAGTTGAAGCTGGTCTGGTTATGCCAGACATGGGGCCTCTTGATTAGCACTACACTGCAAGCAGAAGTTGGTAACTGCTGTGCTAGGCTTGAGGGTGTTTGGGAGAAAATGCACTGTGCACCCAAGGTTGCCTGCTGCTTGTCATAATGTCTGGAGCTGCTGAAAGAGCTTCAGCCCAGCAATTGGAATAGGTTGGTGAGAGGTCTCAGGTAAACTATAGGGTAGGGCAACAGATGTTAGCCAGGTTAATAAAGAGTAACAGATTTTGTACCTGCCTGCACTGGGCCAGCCAAGTGAGAGAAAATCTCAACAAAGGGATAATGGCATCCACCAGCACCTCTGTCCCCTGATACAGTTCCCACCAGTGTTTGCCCCTGCTGCCCTATCTTGAAGTTACTCCCTTTAAGTCCTCATATGACCCAGGCACTTCTTAATCTGCTGCCTGTGTAGGAGCTTGGAGCAAGTAGGTTTGTGCATGAAACCTTTAAGATCTGATGACTTCCCTAATTTAGGTGATTAAAATTTTAATTCTCATATTTTGGTGCCAGTTGAAGAACTTTCCCTGTTTCTGATTTATAGTTTACCAGACCTACAACAGAATTTAATATGTGCTTATAAAGTTAAAATAGTGGTTAGATAGGTGAGGAATGAATATCTGCTGTGTAGAAATCCAAAAGAGCTTTTAAGATTCTACAAAAGTTTATTATCTTGATGTGGGTGGTGGTTATACAGATTTATACACATAAAAATTCATCAAGCTAGACACCTAAAGTTTATGTACCTTAAGTTGTATCTCATTTTTTTGAAAAAAGCTATAGGTTTTTAAATTCTACATAAAATCATCCTTTTTCTCTGACTGATTTTTTTGTCAGTCATTTTCAGCTTTGATACTATTTTAGCTCTTTATTCTTGTTTATTCCCAAAAGCATTCTTACAGGCAGTAGTAGATGTTGGTCACATTAAAATATACATCTCACCAAAATGCTAGTAATGATCATTTTACAGTTATCAGTAAATTATATATGCCTGGCAACGCTTAGAATCTATTACATACTATTGTCTGTCATTAGGGCCTGGCTCTTTTTACATGTTTTACCCAGTATCTAGTATATTTGTGGTGCCTTTATTTTTTCCCTGCATCCTCTGTAGTTCATCAAATTCTTCTCAAAGTGTAAACCACACACTCTATTTTTTTAAATATTTTATTTATTTATTTTTAGGGAGCAGAGAAGGGAGGGAGAAAGGATGAGAAACATATGTGAAAGAGAAACATCTGTCTGTTGCCCCTCACACATACCCCGACTGGGGACCAAACTGGCAACCCAGGTCTGTGCTGACTGGAAATCGAACTGGTTACTTTTTACTTTGCAGGACAGTGCCCAGCCGACTGAGTCAAACTGGTCAGGGATAGACTATGAACTTTATATCACTAAGTGCACTCTTTTGTTCAGCTAGATTTTTATGTCGTTGTTATTGTTTAAGCAAGACTGCCTTGACAGGTAAGTGATGCACTGATTTATAGTCTCGTGTGAACTCCTTGTCCCCTTGGAGACCAATTGCTTCAGTAAACTAGTTTATATCTTATGAGTTAACAATTTAACTTATCAAATATTCAGTATATTGACAGGGAGGGGGTGAGCGGCAGGAGTTATAGTGCTCAAGTGAGTGTGAAAGGACTTTTGTTTGTCCTTCTAGCATCTGAATTCCTGCTCCATATCTCTAGAACTCCTTTATTTTGGGGGGTGAGTGGCAGAACCTTCGTATAACTACAGTTGAGTAGAGTTAGCCAAGCAGATTCCACCAGTATGGACAGCAGCAGAGCCAGTGAGACTGAAAAGTGGGACGAGATAGATTCTGTCCTGTCAGGGGTGGCAGTAGCAGTAGTTAGTGCCTTTCCAGGACCAATTCTATTGCATTTCTGTCTGTGTTTCCTGGCTGTGTAGCCTATAAGTCAGGTTCTGGTAAGATTGTTATCTACTACCTATCTTTTCATAAATGTATTTCCTGCATAGCCACAAATGGGTTTTTGTCATTTCCAGCTAAGAACCCTGACTAGAAAAAATACACATACTTAAAAAAAATTGCACTGTTAATTTACTCAAAGTTTATTATAAGCAAAATATATTTTTTCTTAAGTAAATTTACAGTTTTAAAATGTTTTAAACTAGACTTATTTTGTGAGATATGTTGCAGACGGTAAAAATTCTAAAATAATTATTTCAGCCCTGGCCATGCGGGTCAGTTGGTTGGGGTGTTGCCCCATACACAGAAAGATTGTGGGTTTGATCCCTGGTCAGGGCATGTATGGGAGGGAACTAGTTAATCGATGTTTTTCTTTCTCTTCCCACCTCTGTAAAGTCAATAAAAACATCCTTGGGTGAGGACTAAAACTAATAATAATTATTATTATTTCATTTTAATATTTGTATTTTAAAATTTCAGTATGTTTTATGGACCATGTGCTGCTGTGTATGCCTGAAGTACTTGAAATGCAAGTTTGGAGAGACTGCCATCTAAATGCTTGGCTGGATTAAGCACCTAATTAGGATGGTTATTCAACAGGTTGGAGTAAAAATGGAATCGGTGAGTACTCAAAACTCATTTTAAGATCCAGACATTTAGACCTTCTAGGATTTTTTTTTTCAGAAAGTGAAATGCATCTATATATGACCAGCATTTTGATATTAATATGTTTATATACTATTTAATTTGTTTACTATTTAAATGATAGAAGAGAATTTTTACCTAGCATCTAAGCAAGGGAATAACTTTCTGGGTTACACTGAAAACTTACCAATATTCATCTGAGTGTGAAAAGCAATGCATTTGTCAACAAAGAACAAGTGCTGGGGAAGATAGGGAGAAAAGAGAACCCTACTGCAGTGTTAGTGGGAATGCAGACTTGTGCAGTTGCTGTGAAAAACAGTATAGAGTTTCCTGAAAAAATTGTAAATGGAACTGCCTTATGATCCAGCAGTTTCACTTCTTGGAATATATCTTAAGAATCCCCAAACACCAATTCAAAAGAATATGTGCAGCTCTATGTTCATAGCAACGTTGTTTATTATAACCAAAATCTGGAAGCACCCGAAGTGCCCATCAGCTGATAAATGGTTAAAAAGTCAGTGGTACATTTACTCAATGGAATACTACATGGCCATAAAAAGGAAGAACTCTCGTGACAGCATGGATGGAATTGGAGATTATTGTGCTAGTGAAATAAGTCATCCAGTGAAAGACAAATATCATGATCCCACTTATATGTGAAATCTAATGAACAAAATAGACTGAATAAAATAGAAACAGAAGCTTGGATACATGCAACAGACTGACAGCTGTTGGGATGGAGGAGTGGGGAATGAATCATTTTATTCATTAGGTTCCACTTACAGTGGAGATCATATGGTATTTGTCTTTTGCTGCCTGGTTTATTTCACTTAGCAAATACTCTCTAGTTCCATACATGCTGTCATGAAGAGTATGAGTTCTTTTTTCTGTAGCATAGTATTCCATTTTATAAGTGTACCACAGTTTTTTGATCCACTTATTTACTGATGGGCACTTAGGCTGTTTCCAGCACTTTGCTATTGTAAATAATGCTGCTATGAACATTGGGTTGCATAGGTTCTTTTGAATTGTTGTTTCAGGATTCTTAGGGTATAATCCCAGCAGTGGGATGACTGGATCACTTGTTTTTCTTAAATAAGTCTCTTTAACATTTCATATAATAATGGTTTGGTGACGATGAACTCCTTTAGTTTTTTCTTGTTTGGGAAGCTCTTTATTTTCCCTTTGATTCTAAATAATAGCTTTGCTGGGTAAAGCAAGCTTGGCTATAAGTCCCTGATTTTAATGACTTTACCTATTTCTTGCCAATCTCTTCTGGCTTGAAAAGCTTCTTTGAGAAATCAGCTGACAGTTTTATGGGAACTCCCCTGTAGGTAACTTCTTTCCTTTTGCTGCTTTTAAGATCTCTCTTTATCTTTAACCTTTGGCATTTTAATTATGATGTATCTTGGAGTAGGCCTCTTTGCATCCATCTTGTATGGAACTCTTTGCTTCTTGGACTTGCGTGTCTATTTTCTTCCCCAAATTAGGGAAGTTTTCATTCATTATTTTTCAAATAGATTTCCAATTTCTTGCTCTTTCTCTTCTCCTTCTGGTACCCCAATGAGGCAAATGTTGTTCCAGAGGCTGCTTATACTATGCTAATTTTCTTGGATTCTCCCTTAGTTTAAAATATACTTTATTGATTATGCTATTACAGTTGTCCCATTTGTCCTCCTCTTTATTGTAACCCCCCACTTCCACCAGCATTCCCTGCAATTAGTTGATGTACATGGGTCGTACATATAAGTTCTTTGGCTTCTCCATTCCCCATACTATTCTTAACCTCCCCCTGTCTATTTTCTAACTACCATTTATGTTTCTTATTCCTTGTAGCTTTTCCCGCAACCACCCCCCACCTCCTCTCTGCTGATAACCCTCCATGTGATCTCTTTTTCTGTGAATCTGTTCCTGTTCTAGTTGTTCGGTTACTTACTTATTTTTTTTAGGTTCACTTGTTGATGGTTGTGAGTTTGTTGTCATTACTGTTTGTATTTTTGATCATCATCTTTTTCTTAGATAAGTCCATTTAACATTTCATGTAAGAAGGGCTTGGTGATGATGAACTCCTTTAAATTGATCTTATCTGGGAAGCACTTTATCTGCCCTTCCATTCTAAATGAAAACTTTGCTGGATAGAGTCATCTTGGATGTGGGTCCTTGCCTTTCATGACTTCAAATTTTTCTTTCCCATCCTTTCTTGCCTGCAAGGTTTCTTTTGAAAAATCAGCTGATAGTCTTTTGGAAACTCCTTTGTAGGTAACTCTCCTTTCCTCTTGCTGCTTTTAAGGTTGCCTCCTTATCTTTAATCCTGGGTAATATAATTATGATGTGCCTTGGTGTCTTCCTCCTTGGGTCCAATTTCTTTGGGACTCTCTGGGCTTCCTGGAATTCTTTTTCCTTCACCAGATGGGGAAGTTCTCCTTATTTTGTTTTTAAATAAGTTTTCTATTTCTTTCTCTTCCTTTTTTCCTTTGGGCACCTCTATGATTTGGATGGTGGAACATTTAAAGTTGTCCCGAAGATTCCTAAGCCTCTCCTCATTTTGTTAAATTCTTGCTTCTTCCTTCTGTTCTGGTTGAATGTTTGTTTATTTCCTTCTTCTGATCCAAATTGTTGACTTGAGTCCCAGTTTCCTTCCTGTCACAGTTGGTTTCCTTTATTTCACTTTTCCTAGCCTTCACCTTTTCTTCTATTTTGCGACCATACTCAACCATTTTTGTGAGCATCCTGATTACCAGTATTTTGTACTCTGTATCTGATAGGTTGGCTATCTCTTCATCACTTAGTTCTATATTTTCTGGAGCTTCGATGTGTTCTTTCATTTGGGCCATATTTTTTTGTCTCAGCACACCTGTTATGTAGTAAGGGGCAGAGCCTTAGATATTCACCAGAGCTGGGCAGCCCATGTGGCTGTGTTGTGGCGTGTATGTGGGGGAGGGTTCAGAGAGGGAACATTGTCACTTACTTGGCTCTTGGTTGGCTTCAGCAACTTGCCCTGCTACCCACAAGTAAATTGGGTCCTTCTGGTGCTGATTCCCGGGTGGGTGGGTTTGTATACATTCTAGGACTCTGGGTCTCTTCAATGAACTCTCCTGTGAGGCTGAAAGTTTCTCCTGCTGCTGCAACCCCATAGTTGTTTTCAGTCAAAGATTTTGAGGCTTTATTTCCCCACACTGGAACCTTTGGTTGGGCAGTCTGTCTCCCTCCTCAGTTGTTCCTCCTGGTTTATGTGCACACAAATGTGGATCCGCCCTGTCCTCCAGCCGCCACTAGCCACGGCCTTGCTGCAAGCCCTCTTCACCCTGGCTGCTCATCTCCGGTCCTCCTACTGGTCTGGATGAATGTTTTTTTCTTTAACTCCTTGGTGGTTGGACTTCTATACAGTTCAATTTTGTGTTATTTTTTTTGTTTTTAAATTTGTTTTCCTCCTTTTGGTTGTGGGAGGAAGCAAAGTATATCTACCTTTGCCTCTATCTTAGCCAGAAGTCTGGACTCTCTTTTCTTTTTGTTCTGATTGTTGTTTTTTGCTTCTTTCTATTCCATATAATTGATTTGAATCTTGGTGTCATCCACCCACTCTAACTGTGGTTTCCCTGCAAATTGTTCTTTATTTCAATCAGCATATCCTTCATTTCTGACTGGATCTTTTTTACGCTGTTACAGTCCTCACTAAGTTCCTTGAGCATCCTTGTAAACAGTATTTTGAACTCTGCATCCAGTAGATTGCTTATCTCCATTTTGTTTGCCTATATTTCTAAAACTTTGATTTGTTCTTTCATTTGGTCCATGTTTTTTTGTTTCCTCATTTTGGCTACCTCTCTGGGTTTGTTTCTCTATTAGGTAGAGCTCTGTGTCTTGGTAGCGTGTCCTAATGTAATGTAGTAGTAGGTGTCTTGTAGGGTTGATCCAGTCACCCAGCCTCCCCTCTCACCCAAGCTGGGAGCTCGAGGTACACCTTTGTGTGGGCTCAGTACACCATCCTCTTGTAATTGAGCTTTGGTTGCCATTGGCAGATCAATGGGAGGAACTTACCCAGGTCAGTCAGCTGCAAGGAGCAAAACTGACCGCCAGCCTGTGCCCCCCATGGGAATATCAGCTGTGTACAGGCAGAATGGTGGTGCTGTGATGTGGTCTGTAGCTGTCCAGTGTGTGCGCTGGCCCTTGGGTTTCCCAGGTGGTATAGGCTAAGGTCAGCCCCAACTTGTGTGTTGCCCAGGAAAACTAACCTGAGATATGCAATCTGAGATGGCTGCTACTTGTGCTGGGCTTGGAGAATCCCAGGTGGAGCCAAGGTGTGAATCTAGGCTGCTTGCTGCTAGTACCGGGCCTGGGCTCACTGAGGCCGGATACTGCTTGTTTGAGAGGATTTAGAAAGTTGTAAGGCATGAGCCAAGGCAGCTTGGGTGGGCCAGTAAATTGGGTGGGGCAGAGTCTTGGGGATCTCCAAGGCAGGTCAAATAGTGTTAGGTTGATGGAGTCTCGTATATGTAGCACCAGCTTGCTGGCTGTAAAGCAGGAAGGTATAGAAAAGGGACAATGGTGTCCTCTCACCTTCATTCCAGACACTTCAGTTTCTCCCTATGTACCACTGGTACCTTTCAAACTGCTACACCAGTGCTAGAGCTTAGAGGGAGTGACTCTAAGTAGGTGAGTCTCTGTGTGGGTTCTTTAAGAGGAACTGCTTAGGACTCTGGAATTTTCTTCCACTGACTCAGTCCTGCTGGTTTTTGCAGCCAGAAGTTGTGGCAATTAATTTCCTGGTCTTGGAACCCTGGGCTGAGGAACCTAGTGTGGAGCTGGGTCTCCTTGCTCCTGGGATACCCTCCCAAATTTTTATGTACCACACATGGGTGAGGGACCAACCTATTTTGAGTCTGTGCTCCACCTCCCAGTCTGGATGGATGTGGTTTCTTTGATTCTGTAGTTGTCAGACTTCCTCCATTCAGTTTATGGTTCTGAGTTAAGCATGGTTGTTTTATATTTTAGTTGTAATTTTGATGTGGTTGTGTGAAGAAGCAAAGCATGTCTGCCTATGCTGCCATCTTTACTAGAAGTCACAAAAATACAGGGTCTGGCACAAATAATGCCCCCTTTTAATTTCAAAGTCTTTTATTTCAATTTCATAAGCATGTAATTTTGTAATATAGCAATATCACTCAAGCACACCATATGACATTTTAGGTGAAATGTTCAAATTAAAACTATAAATTATTTCACCCATGTTAATAACCTACCAACCACACTCAAGCAGACGTTACTTATGCCAGGCCCTGTATTTTTTAAATAGAGGATTCAAGAATAATATTAAGCTAA
This sequence comes from Sturnira hondurensis, assembly GCF_014824575.4. NCBI lineage: Eukaryota > Metazoa > Chordata > Mammalia > Chiroptera > Phyllostomidae > Sturnira > Sturnira hondurensis. Next base: position 32,849,527 of record NW_028082759.1, read on the forward strand.
CGTGATTCTTTTAATCTCAGTATTTTATGTTGAAAGAGTTATAGCAAATATCTAATGTGTATTAGTAATATATTTCCAGTAATTCCTAAAAATGGTATTTTTTTTCCTTTTGTTCTTTGAAGCATATGAATGTGGCTGGGGGTTCGGTGCAAGAAAGAAAAATTGAGGAAGTGTTACCTTCAATTAGGGATTTCGAAATTGTCACAGTTTCATCTTTTTATCTCTGCCACCTTCCTTTCAGAACAAACTTTTAATTTTCTCCTAATTTCCTTGGAATTAAGAATTTTTCTTTGTTAGGTCCTAGACTTTCTGAAAATTTGATAATGGTATTGATATTCTTCCCAGAATAATGTTATATACATACACTATTTTGCATGTAACTTCAGGGATATGTGACTCTCAGAATAAGAACCCCTGCATTAATATTGTGTATAAATACTATATATTGAGAAAATATCTTTGTTTAGAATTAAATTTATACTTTTCCTGCTAAATGGTGTGTCAAAAAGAACAGTGGAGATTAAACCAGTCTATAACAAATGAATTACCACATAAAGCTTGAGTGCAGTCATTGTGATGGGACAGGTGACAGCTTCAGATTCCAGCTTCACATTTCAACACTTCTACAGTAGCATTTCACGGTGTTAAAAAAAAACACCCAAAATAATAAATTGCTTTCCTTTCGTTATCCTCCTCCTTGCTGTCATCACTTTCAAACACTGTTGCTAAATGTTACGGACTGTCACTACTTGACACAGACCACAGACATGCACAAAGAGATACACAGATTCATTATGAGATTATTTATCAGTAGTTCTTATACATAAGTTATTATTTCATTGCTTCTTAATGGAATTGAATTCTTATTAATGACGTGGAATTGTCTGGGAATGACATTTTTCTTCTCTGCCCTCTCTCTTACATCCAAAAAATTACTAAGAAGAGTTTCTCTTTAAAGGAAATCTTGGCTTCTCCAAACCAGTATACTGACAAGTCACAGTTCAGCCACCATTAGGGTAGGAGATGCACTTGAGTCATATAGCCTCCCCGTGTACAGATGGTAACTACTCAGTACCATCTGTTCATTATTTCTTCAAAGCCATTTATAATTTCTTCCCCTCCATGACGGCTGAAAAGAAAAAAATAAAGACCAATTTTAGAGTTCCTGGAAGTTAGCTGCTCACTTTTTTCTACAATCCAGTAAAGGTTATGGCTCTTCTTCTTTCTAAATATTCCAGTCATTAGTTTACATAGACAGTTCATATTTCTTGGTGCTAACTGCTATGCAGTTTATAAGTAACAGAAGAATAATATTATGTCAGTCTACTATGTATACTTGGAAAAACAATCACATAAAGCAATCTGTCTTTACTTCCTTAAATTTTGTGTAATTCCAAATAGTCTACTTACTCCTTATATATAAAAGCTCAATCTATATTCACTTTCTCTTGTGTTCACCTGGAATTCTTTTCTTCTGATAAGCAGATGAGAAGGTAATGGTTGAAAACAGCCCTGAAGCATGAATAGCAAGGAAATCTAAAAGCTGGCATAAACATTAGTTTCTGATCTTGGCAAATGCTTTGTAAATTTTTGTTTGTGAGCTTTTTTTTTTTTGCCATCTTCATCTGCAGTTAAGATCTTTGTTTACTGGAGGAGCAGGAGGTTTTCTTTAGACTATGTAGTTGTCATATTGTGATGCATAAATAGTGTTTCACTACTCCTGTGTCCTTGAATTTTGACTTGCAACTAAATGGAAGACTCGAGAGAAATAACTGAAAGGTATATGTACTATTGCCCTATGGATCTATATTTTTAAAGATTTTATTTATTTTTAGAGAGAAAAGGAGGGGGAAAGAGAGACAGAGAAATAGCAATGTGAGAGAGAAATGAACTGTTGTACCTCACTCACCCTCAGCTGGGGAGCTGGCCTGCAGCCCAAGCATGTGCCCTGATCAGGAATTGAACTGACAACTCTTCATTTTGCTGATGATACCCAACCCCCTGAGCCATGCAGGTCATGGCTCTCTATGGATCTGTTTTTAAAAGATCAAGACCTATTAACATGTATAAGCTAAAGACTGCTTAAATACTGTTTTAGAATCACCATATTTTGCGGTGTATAACATGTACTTTTTTGCCCCCAAATTGGAGGATGTATGTTACATATGGGTAGTACTAATTCTGCATCTATGTAGATGTTTTTAATTCCTTTATTTACACAAAGTATTATTATCTGTGTGCAAAATAGTACTCTGGAATATGATAATTATTTTGTAAATATAAATAAATAAAAATGAATTTAAAAATTAAAAGATTTTTTCGAGGATGTTTGGGCCAAAAACTTGGGTGCACATTATAGATGGCAGTGCTTGATACACGGCAAAATACAGTGCTTGCCCATGGCTTTTTTTTGTTGACCTCTTATGTTAACTGTAAAACTGTGATGCTTCCCATTGTCCTTTAGTGTCCTTGAGTGAGAGATGTTTTCCCTTCTCTTAATCCTCATGTGTTATTAACCATATACATGTGATAATCCTCTGTATGAACATTGGTAGGCATAATTTGAGTTCCTGAACTACAGATAATTCCTTTCAAGGCATCAGAGATGTATTCTTAGTTTAATACATATTTCAATACTGATGTCTTTCTACTGCCCAATTTTCCAGTATGTACCATCTTTTTATATTTCCAAAACAAGGGTTACTGTTTTGTTGGTTATAGTAGCCAGTTACAGGTTATAGGAACTCTCCCAGATAACAGTCAGTAAAACTTGTAACATCATGAGGGGAATTAATGTAACAGTTGAGGCAGATGCCAGAAGTATCATCTATGTTCCCCCATGATCCTCACTTTAACTCATACTGTTATCCCTAAATTGGATTTGGTTGCTAAAATATAAGAAGTTAGATTGCAAATGAACAATAATATTGTTCATTTTATGAGACGTTCATGCTTTTTAAATGGTCTAAAGGTCTACTTTGGGTTATGTGTTGGAGGCATCACTGTTTACAGTAACAATTATTACTTGGTCATACTATTTATATTAGAGTAATTCCATTCATCATACTGTTTGTAATTAATTTCATTCTTTAAATTAGAATGTCCATGGAGTGACTTTAAGAAGGGGTCGGTGTCCATTGCTTAGACTACATTTAATCTGGTTTGGTACTTTTTTAGTTTTACAATATAATTGAATGTTAAAGTTTAATGAATGCAACATAATGTATATCAATCTCATTCTTTTCTTTTAAAACTGCTTTTAATAGCACACTACCTCTCTTTACCTCTTCTTCTGTCTAGGCTTTCAAGTGTAGCACTCAAAACAGATGGATAGTTTTTCTCTTTAAAGAAAGATCATAGACTTGGGGAGAAGTTTCAAGGTACAGCTTGTAATGATTTAACACTCTGTGTGTGTGCTTTTTGTTTGTTTTTTTGCTTTGGGGGTTTGTTTCTGTTTTTGCTTTAAGCATAGCATAATGTCCTCTGTGTATTATGATTTCATCTGGGAAATTTTGCTCATTAGGGCCACCACAAGTGCATTTTAGTTCCTTTTTGTAAAGTAGGAAAAGGGGCATTTGCCCTGGGGGAAAGGCCTCACAAGAAAATGTCGTGCAACTGGATTTTGGTCCCTGCTCACCTTTGGCCAGGTGTTCTTGTGTAGCAAACAAAATGGTGGTACAAATGCAGATTCTGAATTTTACACTGATTTGGATTTGTTTTGAAAAGTCTATTATAGGAAAAGTAGCCATAGTTTTAAAAAATGTATATGTATCTAAAATTCTAAAACTAAAAATATAGTAGAAGAGATAAAGGTGTTTCCTTGCAGAATAGTGGGAAAACCTAATAAAAATAGATAATGTTTTTACTTCAAATATAGAATTATTTTACAATTGCTAGTTATTTTTCTATAGACCTACATTAAACTTTATTGCATAAATGGTCATTAGCCATATATATTATTTATTTTTTAAAATAAGAAATATTGGCTTATTTCCCATAACATTTAGACATTCTGTTCCCGTAATTAATGCGTCGGCATGTTATGCAAGTAATTGTCCACTTCTTTGTATTAGAGTAATATAAATTATGTAATTAAACTTTTGTGCTTTTCCTCCTTCCTTAGGTACTTTGGTCTAGGAAGCCATATGGTTCATCTCGAAGTATCGTAAGGAAAATTGGTACTAATTTATCTCTGATCCAGTGTCCAAGAGTTCAGTTTCAGGTATATATAGTTCAATGTTTTGTATTAATGTATTAAAAATATAATTACATGAAACTTTAATAGTATTTTTAATCTTCCCTCCCATTAATGCCACTATCAATAAAATGAGATGATAAAAACCACACTAAAATCTTTCTAGAAGTCTTAGTTCCTTTGTGAAGTGATTCAAGATCTTTAAGACATTTATCCTTCTTAAGAGTACATATATGAGGATTTAGAAGCACATAATAAGCCAAGCAGTTAATTCCCAGGTGACCTTGAATGTAGGTAGCCCTTGTATTACTTTATGTACTTCAGGTACCACCATTATTTTCTTTAGTTGTTATACCTTCCTCTTTGGATAACAGCTCTGTTCCCCTAGTTTATTCTTAGATGTCTCTGTGCATGCCATGTAATTTGCTTTTTCCACCTTTGGTTTAAAGCAAATCAACAGTGTTAAGACAAAGAGGTAATTGTGGGTCTTTGAATGAGGTGATAGTGAAACCTGAAATTAGGAATACTTTGAATGCTCAGGTCTTAGTAGCCTCTACTAGCACCAAATTAGGGGCAACTCTACTTTTTGCTTGGAGATAAACTATTTTCTTGCTTTTGAGCCTTTGTTCCTTATTACTAATACAGTGTTAGACGTGTATCCCATAGCTTTGTTCTTGTTTTTCATTGATTCTGTTCAATAGTTATACACAAAACCTTTTAGTTCAATGTTTAAGAATATAAAGTTCGGCAGATATCTGTATCAATTTTAAATAATTAGCATATAAAATGTGGATTATACATTTAACTCATAATTCAAAAGTTCAGAAGTGCCTCCCTGTGAGCTTATTTGATATTGTGTCATATTCATAAATCACTCTTCTTGTCAGAGAGAGGTAAAAAAGAAAAGTCTGTTTCTAAGTAAGTGGCAGCAATTAATGTTTGTTCAATTTGACTAAGAAGTTGCTCATTGTTGTGCTAATAGTCCCACTTACAAATTGACTGGCAAAACCTTTGTGCATCAGTCTAGAAATGGACAGGTTAGAACTTTCTAAGGAGTAATTATCATCAAACTATGGGCTTTCAAAAAAGTAATGAAAATGAGATCTGTGGTAGTGAGTCTCTAGCATAATTTCTGAGAATTCAGTTTATTTAGAAACAATTATTGATTTGCTAACTTCTTTTAAATAACTGTTGTAACTAAGGCTAATTAATTTTTTTCTGATTTTTCTCAGTTCTATTAAAATTTTATTTTTATCGACTTAAACTAGTGGCAGAACTTGCTTCAACACTTGTATTCATAGAGTTAGAGACATGTAATAGGACATTAGGTAATCTAGCATTTTTTGATAGCAACCCAAACTGCCCTGACAGTCAGTAGGCTGAAGTACTAGAGCCAAGTACATTTCCTTGGAAGGATTCTATTTCTTTGGTCACATAAACGATTATGAGTAGAAAAAGACTATTAGATTTAGTTTAGGAGCTGAATTTGAAAAGAGATCAATTAACCTATGGAGTGGAGTAAAGAGAGCTATTGTAGTGGAAGACAGGAAACATTTGTTTATAGTAAGACTTTTACTTCCAGGCAGTTCTGTAGTGTACTGAGTCTGTAAAGTGGGTATTTTATCTGCTACTTAGATATTTTAAATCTGCTATTTTTACTCTGTATCTTCTATTTTTTAATACATCTATCAGAAATATGAAAAATGTAGAGTCTTCAGAAAATCTAAAGGATGCATTTTAGAGTAGTAAAACTGAAAATGCATTTTTGCTTTTTTTTTCTGGCTCATTTTGGGGTGGAGTTGATTGGTATGGAATGTATTTGAACTGTGTAAGAGTCCAACATGAGTAAATATTACTATAGAAAGTCTAGAACTGGGGAACCACTGTTGGGCCAAGGGATACTGTTTCTTACCTTCCTAGGTTATTTTGAGAGAGAGACACATACACATATTTTCTTCCCTCTTGTCTCTCTGGTCCTTTCTTCCTTTTCTTCTTCATTGTCTCTCTCTCAACAACCCTCACTCCAGGTGTTTCATGAGTAGAAAGCATTAATACTCAGAAACATTAGTGGCTTGAGTGTTGGCTAGAATATTTTAATTAAGTGTTATATCTTTTAGATTAGTATTCTTTACACAGGTACACCTCTTGGCTTGTTGGTGTCATTGTGTGTCATAATAAAATACAGAAATTTTGTTTTCAATTTTTTTTACTGTGGTAGGAATTGGTAGAAGAAGAGGAATAATTAAGTCTGAGGAAAAAAGCTAGAGGTTATCATTTTACTGTATTAATTTTTAAGAATGTGTGTTTTGTATTTGCCTATAAACAAGTGGTGGTAAAAGAGACTGCATCTATTTACTATTAACCCCTTTTTGGCAAGAAACTGAGAACATCCTAGTACCAGTGTGTTTATTTTATGAAAAGTCACATGAGAACAAAGTTACCTCTTTTAGTATTCCATTTTAAGTATTTTAAGTTTTGTACATGTTATGTATTTTTTGTGTATTTACTTTATTAAATGAATCAATTTCCTTAGTATAGTTTTACATTATCAGAGTATTTGAAGTTATCTGAAGTTACTTTAGTAAAATTCTTGAAATATAATTGAATTTTAGATGACTTAACTTGTATAAAATGTTTAGTTGAACTACTTAAAATAGTAAAAATACTCTACTACTGCTGAATTTTTGCTCTGAATAAAATGCTTTTCCATACTTCCCAAAAGGAATTTGGATACTTACAAATCATTAAGCACTAGTTTTCTTTTTAAATTTTATAATGGCCATGATTTTTAAAAAAGTTTATTCCTTTCACTGTTTTTTTCCCCCTGCTAAAAATAGCCATGGTAGGAGAGGACCTTGCTGGAACCTTCAGTAAGTTGGTCTTTTCTTTTTCAAACTTCCCATTAGTCATCCGTGCATGGCAATAGTGGCATCTAAATTGTACCCCAGTAATTCCACATTGTCAGTCCCCTTGCCTGCGCTGACTTCACCTTAACTGGTACTTAACTGAATTGTCCTTCCCATCCCATGCTTATGTTACTCAGTGTACATTTCAGCAACAACTGAAATGGCCTTTGTTGTTGTTGTTGTTTTAATCTTTGCAAGTTATCTGTCTTAATAGAAGCCATAAGCATATACCACAGGGACAAAACAATTGATGATGGGGTTTATCAGTTCCATAGGTTTATGAAGCATGTATGTATTTAATGACATTTTAACACAAGTTCTAAATATTGTATCTTGTGGCAATATTTATAATTATTGTTTTGATCAGGTTATATTCATTTACAAATGTATTAAAATCAGCCATCAGTGTATTTTAAATTAATTATATTTTATATTAGCTCTCTAACAATTTTATGTTACCACTATAATTGTCACATCCTTTTCAAAATAACATAACTATATGAGGAAATGCTGTTTACAACAATTTGTACACTCCCATGTGATATCCCAATCATTTCTTGAATGGAACAAAGACATATTTGTCACAGAGTGAAGGACCACAGAGATAACATAATTCTCTATGGTCACTTGTACTGTGCCACACATAACATTGTTCCATGCTTGAAAAGCTCACATCTAATAGAATATTATTTTATTAAAGTAGTTTTAATATTCTATTCATAAGCAATAACTTTATTATAGAGATGGATTGGTAGAATATATTACTAAATTGGAAAATCATACAACCCAGAGTCTCGGATTGAATTCACATTTTTTAAAAAACAAAAATTACTTTATCATTTCCATGGTTCATTTTGGGAACTAAATTTCATTATTTTAAAAAAAAAAGTCAAGGAGCCCTGACTGGTGTGGCTCAGTGGGTTGGGCATCTTCCCACGAGTTGAGAGGTTACTGGTTTGGTTCCTGGTCAGGGCACATGCCTGGGTTGTGGGCCAGGTCCCCAGTAAGGGGCATGCGAGAAGCAACCACACATTGCTGTTTCTTTCCCTTTCTTTCTCCCTCCCTTCCCCTCTCTCTGAAAATAAATAAATAAAACTTTTAAAAGAAATCAATGAAACCTGTTTCAATAATTATTTCATAAACAAAATTAAACCACTGTACATCCAGATAAAATTACACTCACAGACTAAAAATTATAATCTGATGATAATAGAGAACTATTCACCTTTCTTTTTTGGTGATTTTTTGAAAGGCATGAAATGGCTTTTAAAAAAAGATTATTATTATTATTATTTTTTAGTTTTATTTAGTTTTTGAATGAGCTTGATTTCCACAGGGACTTTATTAGGCTTCTCTTTTAATGGCATAAATCACTGCTAGAAATGATACAGATTTTACTAGATCTGGAACTGGCAACTTTTTAATTTAATTGAGCATGTTATACACATAGTAATATTTCAGTGATTAAATGTAATGAATGCCTAGTGTGAATGCAGGCTAAGACCATGGAATAATTTGGTTTACTTTTTAAAGTTTGTGGGAAAAGCAACTTTTCATGTTTAATATATGAAGTATTAAAAATAACAATTTGAGAAATGTTTGATCTCCAATTATGCTGTAAAATACTCAGAAAAGCTGCGACACAATAGATTTAACTTTTATGTTTTTTAATATATTTTATTGATTATGCCATTACAGTTGTCCCATTCCCCCCCTTCACTCCCCTCCACCCTGCACACCCCTCCCCCATTTCCCCCTTTCATTCATGTCCATGTGTCACAAGTTCTATAGATTATGTATTTCCCATACTATTCCTGCCCTCCCTCCTGTTTATTTTCTACCTACCATCTATACTACTTATTTTCTGTGCCTTCTCCCCCCTTCTCCTCCCCTGTTGCTAACCCTCCATGTGATCTTCATTTCTGTTTCTGCTCCTGATCTAGCTGTCCTCTTAGTTTGCTTTTGTTTTAGGTGTGGTTGTTAATAACTGTGAGTTTGCTGTTCTTTCACTGTTCATATTTTTTATCTTCTTTTTCTTAGATAAGTCCCTTTAACATTTCATATAATAAGGGCTTGGTGATGATGAACTCCTTGAATTTGACCTTATCTGAGAAGTACTTTATCTGCCCTTCCATTCTAAATGAAAGCTTTGCTGGATAGAGCAGTCTTGGCTGTAGGTCTTTGGGTTTCATGACTTGGAATACTTCTTTCCAGCCCCTTCTTGCCTGTAAGGTCCTTTTGGAAATCTGCTGACAGTCTGATGGGCACTCCTTTGTAGGTGACTGTCCCCTTATCTCTTGCTGCTTCTAGGATTCTCTCCTTCATTTTAATCTTGGCTAATGTAATGATGATGTGCCTTGGTGTGTTCCTTCTTGGGTCTAACTTCTTTGGGACTCTCTGAGCTCCCTGGATTTCCTGGAAGTCTATTTCCTTTGCCAGACTGGGGAAGTTCTCCTTTATTATTTGTTCAAATATGTTTTCCACTCGTGGCTGTTTCTTTTCCCCTTGTGGTACCCCTATAATTTGGATGTTGGAACGTTTAAAGATGTCCTGGAGGTTCCTAAGCCTCTCCTCATTTTTTTGAATTCTTGTTTCTTTATTCTTTTCTGGTTGGATGTTCATTCTTCCTTCTGGACCACTCCCTTGATTTGAGTCCCAGTTTCCTTTCCATCACTATTGGTTTCCTGTGCATTTCCCTTCATTCCAATTAGTTTAGCCTTCATATGTTCCTCTAATTTGTGACTATAATCAAACCAGTTCTATAAGCATCCTGATCACCAGTGTTTTGAACTGTGCATCTGATAGGTTTGCTATTTCCTGGTCGCTTAGAGTTATTGGCTCTGGGGCTTTGAGTTCTTGAGCCATGTTTTGGACTATATGTGCCAATTTTGTATTAGGAGCGGAGCCCTAGGTGTTCACGGGGGGGGGGGTGCAACTCAGTCACTGGGTTGTGACGTATGTGGGGGCGGGGTCAAAGGAAACAACGGTGGTCCCCTCTGCCACCTCCCGCCACCGGGGCCACACGGTCTGTCACACTGCGTGCAAATGTGTGACTGCGGTCAGCCCACTGCCTTTCGCCCTCACTGGGTTCGCTGGGGCCTGTGCGGTCCATCTTACTGCTCACACCTCTGCTGGTTTATCTGCGCGCGAATGTGTGACCGCGGTCAGCCTGCCATGCACCCTCACTGGGTCCACACTGCTACCCTGGCTGCCTGCACGCCTGGGTTGGGGGATCTTTGCTGCCTGACCCTGCTCTGCTGCTGGCTCTGCCTCTCTTACCTGTCCCGGTTGAATAGTTCATTGTTGTTGGACTTCTGTATAGGTTCAGTTTTCTGTTCTTTGGCTGTGTCTTTGTTTACTAAACCTTTGTTGTATTCACACTTGGTTGTAGGAGAAGACACAGTGTTTCCACCTACGCCTCCATCTTGGCGGAAGTCCAATTTTATTTATTTATTTTTAGAGGTGGGGAAAGGAAGGGAGAAAGAGAGAGGAAGAAACATGGATGTCAGGGAGAAACATCAATATTGGTTGCTTCTCATATGTGCCCTGGGACCAAACCTACAACCCAGACACATGCCCTAGCCCTGGCTGGTGTGGCATTGAGTGCCAGCCTGCAAACCAGGCACATGCCCTGACTGGGAATGAACAGGCAACCCTTTGCTTTGTGGGACAAGGCCTAAACAACTGAGCCACACCAGTTCGGGCTACTATTAATTCAGAATTAATGTTATTCAATATTAATACTGAATAATATTCAGTATTATTTTGGATTAGTTTCAGGTGTATAGCGTAGTGGTTATTAAAGTATTATTTTGCTTCTTATAACAATATCCAAGAAGAAAACAGTTTTTATAGCTTACAGGAAATAAGAAGTCCTACGGTCAAACTGGAGAGTAGTAACTGTATTGCAACAGATTTTTACTTTCTAAACAGAGAATTATAATCAGATCTTCATGAACTCGCACCTTAGGGAGACATCATCCAGATTTTACTTTTATAATCTCTAGCTTGTACAAAACATCCCATTAATACTCGATGTTATAGGAGCATCTTCTGGATTGGGGATCTTCCTATTCAGGAATCTCCACATTACCTATTTAGAATCTCCCTGTTATAAGTTATAGGAATATCATTACAGCATTCTGTTTTCAGTAATGGTTAGAAATAGAATATTAACAGATTTCTCAAGCTCTTGAGATCAGCCATGATGCCTACTTAAATAACATTTAAGTTGTGTAAGATACTCATTTTACTAAATATGTTTATTGATACATGGCTAAATTTCTGAAACATGTAATGGAGAAGCAAAAATCTAATTTTTGATTTTTCTTTTATTTAAAGATTTTGTTTGTTTTCAGAGAGAGGGCAAGGGAGGTAGCAAAAGAGGGAACACTGATGTGTCAGAGAAACTTTGATTGGTTGCCTCTTGCACACCCAGCTGGGGACCTGGCCTGCAATCCAGGCATGTGCCCTGACAGGGAATTGAACTGCTGATGTTTCAGCTCACTGGCTGGAGTTCAGTCCACTGATCCACACCAGCCAAGACATAATTTTTTATTTTCCTTTGACCATATCCCTTTACATGTACTTCCTGATGCTTATACTTTTTTTTATCATGTGACCATGATTATTCCACTACACGAAAAACATTGGTATTTTGAAAACCTTTTCAACTTAATTCCATTATTGTTTTTGTTTTTGCTTTTCCTCAGGATTAGGCTTTTAAAATCTCTTTTTAATACTACTTGTTTTCTCTCTTGCCTGTCCTCCTTGAAAGCCAATTTAAGGCATTTTAAATACTTGATATTTTTAGTATGTTATTGTTAAAATGTCAGTTTTCTAATGGTACTTTATTAAGTTGATGTTGGGTAATAATGATACATAATGGCAACACATACCAGCAGCTGATATGTTTAGTTAAAATTTTATTCATATTATTTTTTAAATATTTATTTTTAGAGAGAGGGGATGGGAAGGAGAAAGAGTGGGAGAGAAACATCAATGTGTGGTTGCCTGTCATGTATCCCTTAATGGGGACCTGGCCTGCAACCCAGGCACGTGCCCTAACTGGGAATCGAACTGGCGACCCTTTGCTTCATAGGTCCGTGCTCAATCCACTGAGCTACACCAGCCAGGGCATATTATTAAAGATATTTTAAACTTATGATGGGGAACCCCCGAAGAAAACAACTGGAATTATCTTCTGGAGGGCAGGCCCCTTGTAGTACATGTGGACTTCCCCCTCTAGGTGAATGTTCTAGAAAGCCATCGGTATCAATGTACCATCTGGCATTGTGTGAGGCTGTGTTTGGCTTCAGAATTCTTTTGAAGACTCTTTTAATGTGTTTGCCCATTTCATGATGGGTGATTTACAAGTGCACCTGGCCACACTGTGCTGAGTGTCCAGCAATTTTTTATCAAAAACTGCTTGACCTCCATGCCCTACCCTCCCCAATTCACCTGATCTTATCCCCCTGCTTTTTTTGTTTCCCTGGATGAAAAAGGGCCTCAGAGGTAAACATTTTGGCCATGTAAAAGAGGTGAAACAGAAAATGGCAGAAGCACAGAAAGAGATCAAAATTGATGAGTTCAAAAACTGTTTCTAGCAATGGAAAAAACATCTTGACAGGTGTATTGCATCAAATGGAGAGTACTTTGAAGGTACTCTGGGTTTTTTGGGTCCCCCCTCATATAATTATATTAGTATTACATGTTTGTATGGTGTTTTACATTTTAGGAAGAAGGATTATTTAATGTGTATTCCAAAAGTTTGATCTGGCAATGATAATATTAAGGTTCAAAAAAAGCATGAGTTATGGTACAACCTTACTGATAAATACATTAATAAATCTCTTTGGCCTTTTAAATCATTTTCTTCATTTAAAAGTTTACATTTTCTTTTTCACTTAAACCCTATTTCAGTTTGTTGGAAATGTTCTGATAATTAAAAAAATTATTCTTCATGACTCTGACTTGAGATATTACACTATAACAAAACTTATATTTAATTTTATTCAATTAAATTATAGTTCCATTTTTTACTGTAAATTTAAGAACTTTTATGCTTTCCTTTGTTGTATTTATTTCAAAATATTCTGTTCTTTATGTGTTTAAGGTTAGCTAGTTAATTCTGTTCTGTTAGTTCTTTAACAGTTAATACCTTTATTTAAAAGTCAAGAGATTTAAGGATTTTTTTAAAAATGTATTTTTAGCACTATAACAGTATATCTATAAATATCCATTTTAAAATATTGCCAGATTTTGCAGATTTGTCACTTGCTTGTCCTTGTTCTGTTTTCTGTTCCTATACCTTTTTAAGACACCAGACCTCTTCAAAAAATTATTTTTAATACTTAAATTCTAAATATTTTCTAATGTTTTAGGATGACCAGAGGTTTTTAAAAAGCAAACTGTCTCATTTGGCTTGTATATTAAAAATTGAATAAATTTAAATTTTAATTCAGTGATTGTCATACATTATTTGGCAACATATACCGTAACTAAATGGTCCCTTTCATGGGGACTTTTAATGGAAATGAAAATGAAGCTATCTATGTTTGTAATACTAAAGCTGATGATTTTTATTTAGGTGATTGAAAAGTTTTATTCTGCCCTGGCTGGTGTGGCTCAGTGGATTGAGTGCTGGCATGCAAACCAAAGGGTTGCCAGTTCGATTCCTAGTCAGGGCACATGTCTGGGTTGCAGGCCAGGTCCCCAGTTAGGGGGGCGCACAAGTGCAACCACACATTGATATTTCTTTCCCTCTCCTTCCCTTCCCCTCTGTCTAAAAATAAATAACATCTTTTAAAAGTTTTATTCTAATATTTTTGGTGCCAGATGAGAAACTTTCTCTCTTTGTAACTACAGCTTACCAGCCCGACAACAGAGTGGAGCCCCAGTTACCCAGGAGAGGATTCAGTGGCATCTTTTGCTGATGTTGGATGGATAGCCGAAGAAGAAGGAGACTGCTCTACAAGACGAAGGTTAGTCCCGAAGCTTGTAGGAGCTGAGATATGGTATTTATTATTTTAAAAGCTGATACCTTTGTAATATTTCCTTTTAATAGCTGAATTCGATCTCTAATAACCCAGTGGGGTTTTTTTTTTAGCAGTTTCTTTTCTGCTTATTTTAAACACTCAGAATTATAGTTTGTAAACACACGTAACTACTGCCTCCTTAAGAATTACAGAATTTCCTGCCTTTTAGATGTTCTAATATGACAGACCAGAAAGAGCTGCCATAAATATGTTTATGTGAGTATAGTAGTAAAAGGGTCTTATTAGGGTAGAATAATTAGTGTGTGTCTTATTAGGGAATCGGTGTAATAATTGGAGAATGATTCCTAAAAATTCTGAGTCAAGATGAGTTCTGATTCAAAGGAAACAATAATGTAAGAGTTGGAGAGGGATTTCCATTTATTTGTAAAAGCCTTAATAAATTAATTATTATGCCTCAATTTCATAAACAGTTATTCAACATATGTCAAATCTTCATTCTTATTAGACACTGAAGATACGGAGGTAAAATAAGATATGGCCCCAGCTTTATAGGAATACTTGGTGTGCTAGAGGAGAGAGAATAAAGAGAAAATCAATAATGATACTGTAAAATCTAATAAGTAAATACAGAAGGCCACTGTTGGGTGAGAGAAGTTCGGCAAGGCTTTTCAAAGAAGAGAATGTTAGAGCTGAGTGATAGAGGGCAGTGGGAGCCAATTAAATAGGAAGGCTGTATTTCAGGGAAAGTGAAAAATACGTTTAAAAGTATTAGGAGGCTTCCCTGGCTGGTGTAGCTCAGTGGATTGAGTGCGGGCCTGCGAACCAGAAGCTCGTGGTTCGATTCCCAGTCAGGGCACATGCCTGGGTTGCAGGTCGGTTCCCTGCAGGCCAACTCCCAGCAGGGGACACACGAAAGGCAACCATACATTGATGTTTCTCTCCCTCTCCTTCCTCCCTAAAGATAAATAAATAAATAAGATCTTTTTTTAAAAAAAGTATTAGGAGGCTACATGGCATATTTAGGAAACTCCAAATGGCTCAGTGAGGCTAGGGAGTAGCAGAGAAGAGAAAGCTATAGGAGATGATTACAGAAAGTAGATAGAAGTGTAAAGGCTATACATGTTATGCTAAAAAAATTATAGACTTTTTTCTGAAAGTAGTATGGAGCCATGGAAGATTTTAAGCACCACTGTATTATATTATCAAATTTGTATTTTAGTAAAATTTCCCTGCAAACAGTGTAAAGACTAGAAGGAAGCCTGGCCAGGAAATAGTCCAAAGAGAAATGATCAGAGTTTGACTAAATGAAGAAACTGACAGAAGAAATGGAGCACAGGAACAAAGTTGAGATACTCAGAAGAATTATAAAGACAGAATACATGTTTTAGATATTGGAGTTAAGAAAGGAAGAATAGTAAAATCCCAGGTTTCTGGCTAGGATAATTATGAGAATAATGAAACAATAGGAATATAGAAAAAATATATTTTTTGGTGGGTGAGAATAGGAGGTATCCCAATCTGGAATATGTTGTATTTGAGCTTCCTCTTGGTCATTCACATTGCTTTAGAACCATAGCTAGATATTGATAAGAAATGCTTACACTTTGACATATAGATAGAATGGCTGATAATCAGTGTGCTCATAAGAGAGTGTATATGACATGAAGAACATTTGTGTTCTGGACAAAGGCAGCATTGAGAGTTAATCAGGAAAAGAAAAAAAGAATCATTCCATCCACCCTCACCCCTACCCCAGCACCCCAGCACCCCAGCACCAGGAATAAGCAACTCAAGAGGCAGAAGGAGAACTGATGGAAGGTATTGCCATGGAAGCAGAGATAGAGAAGACTCATGGAAGGGGATCAAACTAGTCACCTGTGTCAAATAACCTCAAAGCTAGGTAAATAAAAAAACCGGCAAGTTTCAATTTTCTGTTGCAGTTGGAAGATTATTGACTTTAGCAAGAGTAATTTCATTTAGTGGTATTAGCTGGATAAAATAAGAATCAAATGATCGAAGAGAATAGAAAGAATCTGGTTTGAATGACAAGTAGAAGTAAGGACCATAACAGTAGATGAATACAGACCAGGTATTGTAGAATTAGGAGGTAAAGAGCCTTTCTTTTTTTTAAGATGGTTATTTTTTTATTAAACTTTTTGAGATAATTGTAGTTGTAAAAAATGATACCAAGACACTCCCTGTAGCCTTTACCCAGAGAATTCTGACAGTAATGGCAAAACGATGGTAAAAAGGAGGTTGGGGGGAGGTGAGAGGGTGGCGGGGGGCATAAATGGTGACGGAAGGAGATTTAACTTGGGGTAGTGAACACACAATACAGTAAACAGATGCTGTAGTATAGAATTGTACACCTGAAACCTATACAGTTTTATTAACCAGTGTTACCCCAATAAATTCAATTAAAAACTTCCCCAAAACAAAATCTATCACATATATATCAGAACCAGGATATTTATACTGATAAAGACAAAATGCAGAACATTCCCCTACCACAGGTTTCCTTCACATTGCCTTGTATGGTCACACCCACTTTCCTTCCATCTCCAGCCCCTCCTTAGTTGATGACAACCACCTATCTGTTTTCCATTTTCATAATTTTGTCATTTCAAGAAATGTTTTAATAAGTTGAATCATACAATATGCAGCCTTTTGGGATAGTTTCACTAAGTGTATTTCTGTTATGATTCATCTAGATTGTTATATATAAATAGTTTCTTTTTATTACTGAGTAGTATTCCTTGATATGACAGTAAGGAAAGGAAAGGGTGCATATGCTCCTGACTAAATCAGTAATTAATAATGACCCTCCCTAAAATTACTCATTGAAACAAAATCATGGGGGCTAAGTGTACATCTTACAGGGTTTCAACACAAAAGGTCAGTGATTACAGAAAAACAGTGCCCATTCTACATTTTGATAAAAATCACCTTGACGAGCTTCAAGACAGTTTGGTTCTTTTTCCCTGGCACCTGCAATTCAACCTTATCTTTGTACATGTTTTTTCTGTCCTGTTCTATGTAAAACTGTTAATCATTGAAACATAGATATCCTAATTTAAACTTCTGAAGTATCAGATGTATTTCTACTTACTTTTCTGCCTTTATAAGAACTGTTTACTTCTTCAGTGTTGGAGCACTTTTTCTAGACTTCTGTGTCTTGGTGTGGGTCTCTGGATTTCTATTTGGAACTATCTGGGCTTCCTGGATCTGGATGTCTTTTCCTTCCCAGGTTAGGGTAGTTTTTAGCCATTATTTTTTCAAATAAGTTTTCTGTCCCTTTCTTTTTGCTGCTCTGATTTGGGTGAGTTCCATTGCCCTGTCTTAGAGTTTACTGATACTTTCTTTTGCTTTATCTATTTGTTATTGAATCCCTCTAGAGTATTTTTTTAGGTCTGTTATTGTATTCTTCAGCTCTTTGACAAATAGACATATGATACTTTCTTATATTTTTGTCTCTTTTATGAATTTCTCATTGTGTTCATTCATTCTTCTCTTGAGTTCAGTGAGCATCTTGATGACCATTACTTTGAACTTCAAGTATTTTTCAACTAACGTTCTTTTCGTTAAGATTTTTTCTAAGGTTTATCTTGTTCTTTTGTTTGGAACATATTTCTTTGTTTCTTCATTTTGCTTGACTGACTGTGTTGGTTTCTGTTCATTAGATGAAATGGCCACCTCTCCCATCCTTGAAGGAGTGTCCTCGTTTAGGAGATGAATCTTCTCATTTAACCCTTGCCTAGCTCTTGGTTGCCCTTCAAACTTACTTGATTGTCCAAGCAACCTATTTTATTTTATTTTATTTTTAAAAATACTTTATTTATTTTTAGAGAGAGGGGAAGGAAAGGAGAAAGAGTGGGAGAGAGACATCAATGTGTGGCTGCCTCTAATGTGTCCCCCACTGGGGACCTGGTTTGCAACCCAGGCATGTGCCCTGACTGGGAATCAAACCAGAGATCTTTTGCTTCACAGGCTTGTGCTCAATCCACTGAGCTACACCAGCCAGGGCCTATTTTATTTTAATAGTTCCAGTAATTGAGGATGTGCCTCTCAGAGTTCCATAGGGGAAGATCTTGGTCAGCATCTAGATTCAGGCTGACTAGTAGTAGCCTGACTTTAAGGCAGCACTTTTAAAGTATACAAATATATACAGTCCTGTGGGACCCCAAGTGAAGTCTTGCTGGCCACCAGAGCCAGGCAATCTGGAAGTATCTCCCGGGCAGCAGTTGTAAAAATTGGGGCTTCAGGTGAGTGTGTAACTTTCTGGGATATACCAGCAAGTTGTGGTGAGACAAAGGGAGAATGCAAAGACACTGTCTCTGAGAGCACCTCTAGAGGTCTCTAGATGTGTGACAAATCTGAAGTCTACCCCTTAGGTTGAAGTTCCAGAGTGAGGAAATAAAGGCCTTTTTCTTTTTCTAAATTTTATTTATTTATCTTTAGAGGGGAAGGGAAGGAGAGAGGGAGAGAAATAATCAATGTATGGTTGCCTCTTGTGTGTCCCCTGCTGGGAACTGGCTTGCAACCCAGGCATATGCCCTGACTGGGAATGGAACGGTGATCCTCTGGTTTGCAGGCCTATGCTCAATCCACTGAGCTACACCAGCCAGGGCAAATATAGGCCTTTTTCACAGAAAGCCTGGGACTGTGTTTCAGTCTGCTATCTATGCCATATGCTGGGGGTAGTAGCTTGCCTAGAACTTTCAGATGATTACATTCCTGTGGGATCCTGTAATGCAAATCTCTCTGGCCACCAGAGTCAGAGAATCAAGGGGCAGCAGCCTCAAAAACAGAGCACCAAATATACTTGTAAAAGCTCCCCTCTAAGAGATACTGGTGCTCTGGGTTGTAGCAAAGGCAGAACTGTAAGAGGATTCTATTTAGAAGCCTGCCCCGCAAGGCTCTACCTATCACGATAAACTAATAGGTCTCTTTTCACAGAAAGTTTGAGTTCCTGGGTCTTGCCTCTTGCTGTGCCCTAGGAGCAGTCACTGTTTAAGAGCTCTTTCTCCCTTGGTTATACTACTTTGGAACCCATTAGTGTAAGTGTCATTGTCAACAGAGCCAGGCATTGTGGTCTGGTGGCAGCTCAGAGGTCAGGGTACCTGACAAGGGTGTAAGCATCTTTTGGAGGAAATATCAGCTAGCTGGAGTGAAGCAAAAGACTTCGTCTACTGACCTCTGTTCCCTGAGAATCTCTCTGTAGGCCTCTAGAAGTGTGACAAACCCAAAGCCTGCCCTTCAGGCCAAAGCTCGTGGATGAGGAAATAGGTCTTCTCAGAAAGTTGGGGATGTTTCAAGTTTGCTCTCTCTGTGCAGTGCCCTGGGGGTGGTAGTCCACTAAGAACTATTGCTTTGATTGTTACAGTCAGTCCCATGGGAACCAGGGATGCAAGGCTTTCTTGCCTTCAGAGTCAGGTGATAAAGGGCTGTCCCCTGGGTGACAGCCACAAAAGTAGGGAGATAACTGGTGCTGTGGACCAGCAAGACAGAAGGGGAGAGTAGTGATAGTACCTGCAGGGGGTGGAGAAGGTCAGAAGACCTAGGGTTTTGAGGGGGGGAAAAAGATGACACCTGCCATCCTCCATTCCCAGAATATATCCCAGCAGGCCTCTAGATATATAAATTAATTACTGTTTCCTCAGGTTGATGCTTTAGGATTAGCAAATGAGACTCTTAAAAGTCTGGACAGGATCAGCTGTTTCTGTGCTGGATGCTGCGGTGAGTGAGTCCCAGCACTCTTAAGAGCCTTTTCTCAGATTACTATACCCTTCTGGGGGTCTGTTGGATATGAGCCCTGTTTGTTTTCATGGTTAGATGTTTTGGGTGCTCATCTCTGATCTCAAAAGTTGGGGCACCTAATGTGGTGTTCAGACTCTGCTCCTCAGGAAGAAGGGTTTTGAGTTCCTTCTCAAGTGTAGGTCCCTGTGCCTGGGGTGTGGTGTTTATGACCAGATTGTGTCTCAGCCTCTCCAGCTTCCTTGTTTGATGTGTCATCCTTGCTCAGCTAGTTTTTTTTTTTTTTACAGAGAATGTAGTTCCATATGTAGCTGTAGATTTGGTGTGTTCATGGCAGAAGGTGAGTTTAGGATCTCATTATTCTTTCTGTGTTGCCATCTTGAACCAGAACTCAGTATTCCTGGTTATGGATGGACCAGTTTATTAACCATGCACAAGTTGATGGACATCTGGTTTGTTTCTAGTTTGGGGAATAAAGTTGTTAGAAACATTTGTGTGCAGGATTTTGCGTGAACATACATTTTCATTTTTCTGGACTAAATGCATTTTCTGGGTCAGATGAGTCATAAGAGTTGCATGTTTAGATTTTAAGAAACTGATCAACTATTTTCCATAGTGGCTGTACCATTTTACATCACCACCAGCAGTGTATGGCTGATCTGGCTTCTCTGCACTCTCACCAGCTTTTGGTATTGTCACTCTTTCTTTTACCTTAGAGTCCTTTATAAATATTCTAGATATGAGTCCTTTTCAAAATGTGGTTTGTAAACATTTTCTCCCCCTTTGTATCTTTTTCCCCCTATTTAACAGGGTTGTCACAGAGCAAGAGTTTATTTTGATAAAGTCCACTTCATCAATTTTTCCTTTAATGGATAATGCTTTTGCTGTCAGCATAAGAACCCTGTGCCCATCCTTAGATTCCACAGTCTCCCCGTGGTGCTGTTTTTAGTATGTGGTCCTTTGTCTTGTTTTTGTGTCAGGGTAATATTAGCTTCATAAAATAAATTGGAATCCCTTTTCCATTTTCTAAACAGATTGTGTAGATCTGGTATTACTTCTTCAAATATTTGGTAAAATTCTTCAGTGAGAAACCATCTGGGCCTGGTGATTTCTCTGGGGGAGTTTTAAAGTTATGAGTTCAGTTTTCTTAATAAAGTTTTTGGACAATTTATCAGTTTCATATTGGACAAGATTTATCTTCTGCTTTTTGGGGAATTGGCCCATTTCTTCTATATGGTGAGATTTATGTGTGTTTTACTGTTTTTAGTAGTACTGCAAGTAATGTTGTTTTGTTAAAATGTTGATGGGGGGAAAAATCAGTTCCTTGCAGGCCACTCTCTGTGGAGTTTGCACATCTTCCCCGTGTCTGCATGTGTTTCTTCCGGGTACTCAGGTTTTCTCACACATCCCAAAGACGTGAATGTTAGGTTACCGTGTCTAAATTGTACCAGAATGAGTGAGGTGAGTGTGTGGGTATGTGTGCATGTGCCCTGCAATGGGCATGGCATCCTGTTCAGGGTTGGTTTCTATCTTGCACCTCAGCTGCAGAGATAAGCTCCTGCCCTCCTTGAACTTGAACTCTAATAAACCCATTAGAAAAGAATTATTTTACTTGTTTTTATCAATCTTCCTTAAATAATGTATACCTCACAATTATTTCAGTGTTTCATATTAGAAGTGTGGTGATGTTTTTGTGACCCAAAATATGCCATAGGAATTTAACTTATTTATATCAATTAGCCTAATGAAATAGGTTTCATTATAGGGTCTTTCATTTAAAGCTACAGTTTCCAAAAACCCATAGAGCACATAAGTGAGAACTTACTGTATTCCCTTATTATCCTTTTGATGATTACAAGGGGTATAGTGATACCTGTTTCATCCCTGATACTAGTGATTTGTCCTCCCTTTTTTTGCTTTTTATGTCAGTTTTATTAACTTTTTAAAGAACGATTTCTATTTCATCTTTTTTCTCTATTTTTCCCATTTCAATTCTACTGATTTCTGCTCTTTATATTTCTTCCTTTTGCTTGCATAGAGTTTATTTTGTTCTTTAGGGTTTTTTTAGGTGGGAGCTATATATAGTATTTGAGACTTCCCTTTTCTACTAAAAACACTTAGTGCTGTAAATTGCCCTCTCAACACTACTTTAGCGGTGTACCACAGGTTTTGATTTGTTATATTTTTATTTTGATCCAGTTAATTGTGTTTTTGTTTCCCTTGACATCTTCTTTGACCCATGAATAATGTAAAAGTTTATGGCTTAGTCTCTAGAAAATTTCCTATTATCTTTCTATTACTGATTTCCAGTTTGATTGGGTTGTGGTCAGAGAACTATATATTTCCATTTTTAAAATCTGTTGAGGTGTTTTTATTGGCCTAGGATATGGGCCATTTTGGTATATATTATATGGATACTTGAAAAGAATGTATTTTCTGTTGTTAATTCAATGTTTTATAAATACCAATTATATCCTGTTGGTTGATGCTGTTGAATTTTTCTACAATCTTTCTGATTTTCTATGCTAAAAAATTGTTTAAAGAGGGGTGTTGAAGTCTTTGATTATATTATATAGATTTGTGTATTCTAACAGTTTTTGCTTTTCCTGTTTTGGAGGTCTGTAGTTTGTTGCATACACATTTAGGGTTGCTATGTCTTTTATCATTTTACTATTATATAATGTCTTTCTCTGTGATAATTTTCTTTGCTCTTAAGTCTACTTTATCTAAATAATTAGTCATGGCTATTTTCTTTTGGTTAATGTCAGCATAATATATCTTTTTAATTCTTTTACTTTTACTCTACCTGTGTCACTACATTTAAACTGAGTTTCTAGTAGATAGCACATTGTTCAGTCATACTGTTTAAGACATTCTGGCAGTCTGAAATTTTAATTGGTATATGTAAACTATTTACATGTATGTAATTATTATTCAGTCTGTTTTCCCCCCTGTTTTTTCTTTCTTTTTTTTCTACCTTCCTGTGGGATAGTTAAAAACATTTTTTTTTTGAAATTTCATGTTGACTTACCTATTTTGATGTATCTTTCTTTATACAGTGTGTGTGTGTGTGGTTGATTTAGGAACAGGTCCGCAAAATAGCATGGTTTTGTACATTGTTTCATTAGTTGATGGGATGCTGTATGAACTTTATATCAATTAGCCTGTCGTAATACTGGTTTCATTATATGTCATTTCACTTAAAATCACACATGGGGACTTACTGTGTTGCATGGTGTATACATAACTGGTAACTCACCACATTTTGTTGGTGTAATTTGAGTAGTTCAGGTCGCCCTTTATGTCCTTGTACCCTCCTCTTGTTATAATATCCTTAATAATTTTCTACAGACATTTAGAATTGTATCAGACAATAGAATATTTGCTTCAACCATCAAACTTAGAAAACTCAAGAAGAAAAGATAAGTCTATTTATTCATATTTTTGCTAATTGTGTTTTTCTTTCTGCCAGATGTAAATAAAGTTCCTTCTTTTGCTTTCTTTCTGTTTAGAGTTTCCTTTAAGTCATCTGTCTTACAATGGATTTGCTGGTGACAAATTATTTTAGTTTTCCTTCTTTTGAGAATCCTTGACTTCACCGAGTTTAAATGGTATTTTTGCTGGTTATAAAGGTTATTGGTTCATAGTTATTTCCTACAGCACTTAAAAAATACCAGTTTCTGCAAGCCTCTATGTTTCAGATGAGAAACCTTCTGTCATTCAAAAAGTTTTCACCTATAGATAAGGTATCCTCTCTATCTAGATTCTTTAAAATTTTCTTGTTTTCAGTTTTCAAAAATCTGAATAAATCGTGTCTTGGCATGGATTTCTTGGGGTTGATTCTGTCTGTATTTTTCATCCCTGCCCTCTTTCTCCTTTCCTTTTGGCATCCCGATGACACAAGTATCAGATCTTCTGCTGTAGTCCCCCAGGTCACTGAGACTATTTTCCCCCTAGTCTCTTTTCTTTCTGGTTTTCACATTGGATAATTCTGTTGTTCTAGCTCCAAATTCACTGATTCCTTCTTCTCTATTCTGGTTTTTATCCCATCCATTGTGTTTATTGCAGTTACTGTACTTTTTAGTTTTAAATAGTTTTGGTTCTCCTTTATAGTGGCTGTTTCTTTGCTGAGATTCTTAGTTTTTCACTAGCTCACAAAGTGATGGAAATTATTTACTGAAATCATTTTATCATAGTTGGTCTAAAACCTGCCAGATAATTTTAACATCTGTTATCCCAGAATTGTCATATACTGATTGTCTGTTACATCCTCATGGCTATTTTTATAACTGGTAATTAGTTTGTACTTCTTTAATCCTTCCCACTTTTTTCACCCATCCCCCTCCCATCTGGTGACCATCAGTTTTTCTCTGTATTTATGGGTTTTTCTGTTTTGTTTGTCACATATAAGTACAATCATATGGTATTAATCTTTCTCTGACTTATTTTACTTAGCATAATACCCGCTAGGTCCATCCATATTGTTGTAAATGGTAAGAATTCATTCTTTTTTATGGTTCAGTAATATTCTATTGTATATACACGTGCCACACCTTTATCCATTTGTTGGTTGATGTTACTTCCATATCTTGGCTGTGGTAAATAAACTTCAGTGGACATAGGAGGTTATGTCTTTTTTCAAATTAGTGTTTCAGATTTCTTTAGATGGATACCTGGAAGTGGAATGGCCTGGTAATAGAGTAGTTCAGAGTTTACCTCATCTCCCATCTTAACCAGAAGTCCTGTTTGTGTTCTGTTTCTGGGTAGGAGGGTTTTTTTTTCCCCACTTTCTTGAAACCTAGATATTTTGGATATATGAAACTGGACCTTTTCTTTCAGCTGGCTTTCTCTGATCGCACTCTGGTAAGAGAAGAGTGGGTGCCACCACGTTACTGCCTTGTGGGAGCAAAGTCCAGGTTTCTCACACTGCCTCTGTTCACCTCCAAGGGCAGGCTCCTTACTACTGCTGGGTGGGTGGGACCTCTGGCTCCTCGCAAGGCTACCTGTGATAGCATACCAGCCAGTAGGGTAGTGTGCTCTGTTACTGTTCTGTGGGGTGGAATTCCGGGCTCCCCAGATTGTGTCCACTGATACACAGGGCGGTGAGGTGCCTTGTTTAAAAGTCCTTGTTCCCTGTCTTCTCCGAGACTATTCAGGGTTTGCGGTACCTCATTATAACCTACCAGGAAGTTGACTTTTGCAGCATGGTAGAGGTGGGGCCACAATATTTTACGTGGTGTTGGCTGAAGTTACCTGTCTTGGGAGGCTGCTCCTTTAGCTTAGAATGCAGGTTTTTATTGGGACTCACCCTAACCTGCATCCACTGGTGTTTGCAGTGGATGCTTGTTCCAAACAGTGTCAAGAAAGATGGAATAGTTGTTGTAAGAGGGTAAACCCTCTTACCATGCTTTATCTGTCACTGTGGTATTAATGTCACAGTATTCTGTCTCTGGGAAAATTTAACCAAGCAAACTGGGGCCCATCCATATATCACCTTGATACATAACCCAACAATTAATGTTGAAGGAAACAGGTTTTTATTTACAGGATTTCAACTTTGGGGTGGGGTGGCTAGGAGCACTCCTGCTCAGAGCTCTGTTCTCCCACAAGACCCAGCGCTTCCCTTGCTCCCCACTGGGTTGTAAGCCAAAAGGATGCCCAGAAGCCTCCCATAACCTCATCTCTTCTTAAGCCAGCTATGCAAAAAATAATCATCATCATAGTTAAGCTGTTTAGCTGCTTTGGGGACATCCATACTTGATTTTTGTTCCTTAAAATTTCTCTGAATTATATACACAAAAAATCTAAAGAGGATTTCCCCTAGTTTACATTAGGCCTACCTTAATTCTGGCTCTTAATAGCTTTTGGAGGGATGACAAAACAGATTGGTTCTAAGAATGATTTATTTGATCACTGTCTTATAAAACAGACGTCTGTGAGAAAAGGATGTGTGTGTTGTTAAAGCAAAGAGCATGTGTTAGAATTTTCATAAAATCTAAACCTTTTCCATATACAAGGAAGAATATTATAGTGCAACTCTTATTTCTATTTGTTTTTTTTTCTTGAGCTCCTGTAGATGTTGATCTTTTTATCTCTCTGAGAAGACATGATCATGTATTTAAGGATTACTTTCCTATTTCAGCTTATAAAAATCCACATTTAAACTTACACATTTTTTACAAGTACTTTGTTTAAACCTATAACCATCAACATTATCTCATAGAGAAATGCAGAATCTATATATTCAAAATTATAAAAATAGCATAGATATAAAATATAGGTGGATCTGACACTGTTGCCTAAATCATTTTGCTAATGGCCCCAAGCTTCTTTCTTTTAAATCTTAGGCATACTGACATTCTAGATTGATGAGTGCTTTGTCCTTCATTTTCAGTAGATGGAAAAACAAAAGGATAAAATTCACCTGTAAGAGTTATGGGGGAGATGTTAGATTAATTTTTTTTAACATTGTAATTGCTATTCAATATTCACTAATTTCTGTTTACAATTTTTGGGGTAGAAGATAAAGAAAGATGTTCAGACATGCCTTGTAGTTGATCTTAAGCCAAATTCTCTTCTTCCAGTTTTGGATATGTTAGAGTAAATGTTCATGGAATTTGAAGATTGTCTTACTTGAATGATAACAATTAACTTAAAAACAAGTTTATAAGCAATCAATACCTTTGGTATCTGTGATGTTGAGGAGAATTTTAGGTATAGAAATGCTATCTACTGAAGGGACCACTGGTTGTTGAATAAACAGTATTATAACTTTTGTTTAGTAGCACTAAAGATTCCAGTATCCAAAATTTCACTGTATTTGTTGTTAAGAACAAACCTGCACCCTCACTTCCACACTCAGATATAGGTATATTATTTTAGGTAGGTGAAAGTGAAAGTTCTGTGTTTCTCTCCTCTCCCCTCCATCCAGTTGTCATCTTCCAGGTGCCCATGGTGGTGGTGTCCATCCTGTCCTGAGGACACACTGCTTCTAACCGGTTTCGTATAAATTCAGTCTCAGTTACAACAACTATTCCATCTTTCTTGACACTGTTGTTTTGAACAAGCATACTCAGTTCTACATTTGAGATTTCTGTATTTTACTCACATTGTTCCTAAGACTAGAATTCTGTCATTACCACTGTCCTGTCCCACAGGTCCCCTAGTTCTTTCAAGATGTAGTTTTCAAAAAATTATTCTTGTGTTCAGTTTTGTTAAAAATATAAAAAGTTATCAAGAATATAGTTGAGGGCCCTGGCCGAGCAGCTCAGTTGGTTAAAGTGTTATTCCAATACACCAAGGTTGTAGGTTCAGTCCCCAGTCAGGGCACATACAAGAAATCAACCAATGAATTCACAAATAAGTGGAACAGCAAATAGATGTCTCTTTCTTTCTAAAATCTATTTAAAAAATTTTTAAAGAACATAGTTGATAAAGCATATTAAATATTTGGTATTAAATACTCTGTAAAAGCCCCCCAAACTTCAACAGATTAATTTCTATCCACTTGTGATTTGAAGTATTTCTTTAAATTACAGAGCTATAAAACAAATTTGACCCATTCCTATCTATGAAAGGTAATTACAAATCACAATTTAGCCTATTGTATCAACAAAGAGCCACAGTGATTTGTTTCAAAATTTTAATGTATTATTTTTTTATTGTAGGTTGATTAGAGCAGTGCCTCTAATCTCTAACTTATATAACAATGTTTCAAAGAGCATATATTTAATCACAGCATTGATACTATTCCTTATAGATGATTTTACCTTTGTGTTTAAGCTTTTAAGCTTTGTACTTTTCTAGAAATTTCATCACCTGTTCCCCTTGTGGGTATAAAAGTAGTAATTAAAGCTTTGCAAGTCAAACACATTTCCTTAACCCACACATATTCCAAATAAAATGAATAAAGTGAGTATTATTAAAGTTACTTGTTAGGCCAGAACTAAGACATCATTATTGTTTGATAATGTTACAGATAAAAAAAAAATTTGCAAGCATCCTCTGTGTATGGTAGCTCAATTAATAGGGAATAAACAGATTAAAATATAAACACCTGAAATCAGTGCTTAATACCAAAGGCTAAGAATCCAAAAATTTCCCATTCAAAACATAGATATAATAAATTATCACAACTCTCAAGTGAAAGTAAAATACCAATATCCAGTTAAAGAAAAAATAAAATAGAATTTAAGTTTGACTGTATGGAACATAGAAGCCCAAAATAATGGTGACTTTAACAGGATGTGAGTTTATTTCTCTCTTAAATCAAAAATAACCAAAGTAGACAGTCTGGAGCTGACAGTGGCTCCACAGTCCCCAGGAACCCAGCCAAGGCTCTCTGCCATCCTTAGTGTTGGCTTCATGTCAAGGTGAGTGCCTGGCCTTCTTCTACAACTCAAACTCAGTCATCACCTGGCACTCAATGCTCTCAGGAGAAGAAGGGTTGTGAGGCTGGAGATGAGCGGATGCTTTCATGGCGACATTTCCCTTTAAGCAGCCTTCCTAGATGGCTCACAACAGTCTGCATGCATCTTGTTAGCCAAAACATGACCACGGGAAACTGAGGGAAGCTAGATATGTTAATAAACATGATTGTGGTGATTATTTCAAAACATGTACACATATCAAATCACCTTAAATATGTACACTATTTAAGTGTCAATTATACTTCCATAAAGCTGGAAGGAATATAGGGGATGGGGGGGTGCTTAGAGGCAATCCTAATTGTGGAAAATAGGGAGAGATGGATAAGTTTACAAATGCACAATTCAGAAGAAATCTTAATTTTATTCTCAACCCCAAAAGACTTCCATTTGGAGTTGTGGAGCAGTGAACACTACATTTTTTACACCCAAGTGATTACTTAGTTACCATGTAGTTACTGAATGGGTTCAATTACAATGTTTTTGTGTTTTTTCTCTTCGGTGCTGTATTGGGCCCAATTTGTCTTGCAATTTGATTAATACAGACATTGAAATGCAGAAGCCAAGACCCCAGGGAAGGGTTAATCCATTACTGATTTGATTTTGTTGTCATTACAACTAGTAATTACCATTTTTAGGAGCATTAAAATGTGTCTTCACTTAGTTCAAATCAACACAAAATACAAATTGGAGTCTTTGATGCCTTGTGCATATTATCCAGAGATTCAAATCTGGAGACAAGAAACCCAGGCCTGGTATGTATGCGCCAACATTAAGTTGACAAGTACTTTGTTGCTTCGAAACTTACAGGAGAGAATTCATGTAAGATCAGCCTAAAAAGTTCTCAGATGTTATTTTCTGGTTAATTGGCAATGTTTTTAATATTTTCTTACAAAGCTTATGACAGCCAGCCTTATGTCTTCCTTGCAGGACAGAGGTCAGGTCAAGGCAGCCCCTTCAGGATGACCTTCCCTTCTTTGAGAAGCCCCCAAGCAGGCAGTTTTCCTTACCAAACCTGTCTCCAGAAGAGCCTCAACTGAAGACACCACTGGCAAATGAGGAAGCACTGCAGAAGATTTGTGCTCTTGAAAATGAACTTGCTGCTCTCAGAGCTCAGATTGCCAAAATTGTGACCCTGCAAGAACAGCAAAATCTTACTGCAGGTCTGTAAATCCTGTTTTTGTTTCAATCAGCAAACTGGAAATCAGAAGAATGTCCCTAATTTCAAAGTTCATTAGCAAGTAATAGCCAATGGGGTTGCTAAAAAAAAACAAGCCAGTCCTCTTTGCGTAGTCTAGTCTAGGACCCAGTCATGTATAAGTGGTTGTTTGTTTGTTTTGAACAAACTTGGTGCCATCAGAGAGGTTGACACGTGGGTAAATTTGGAAAACACTCAAAAGTCCTGCACTTGAATTACTAACTAGGTGAACCCTGTGGGAAACTTCATGGCACTAGTCCTATCAGACATGGGGTCATCTCAAAACAGTTTGACAGGGTTGAGTGCTATTTACTGTCCTGCAAGTCCTCCGGCAAGTACTTAGACTTTCTGCCTCCCTTTCCTGCTCCAGAATGGGACCTGCCGTATTTTGCCATGTGTAATGTGCATTTTGCCCAAATTTTTGAGTGAAAAATAAGGATGTGCATTATACATGGGTAGTGCTAATTCCATATCTATGTAAATATTTTTCTTTTATTTATGCTTATGCATTAAAAATGTAACCCTAGAAAGCATTAATATCCATATGCAATATAATACCCTGGAATTATGATCATTGGTTTTAGATAAATAAAAAATTGAACTAAAATTTTTTAAAGATTTTTTTACTTAGTTTGGGCAAAGAATGTGGGTGCACATACATGGCAAAATACAGTAACAATACCTATGCCATGGAGTTACTGTAGGAGAAAAGTGTGGTAATCACATAAAATGCCTTTAGCACATTGTAGCTACTTAAGTCATTTTCTCTTGTTCAGAGTAGAAACTGAATTCAGGTCCTCTGACTCCTGGTCTGATAGTGCTGCTTTCATTAGTGTGGCATTGCCACTTTGGAGAAGAAACCTTAGGGTTGAAATCCTAGTCCATTAACCTGTTGGCAGTAGTAGTTGTTTTTCCTCCTGTTGTTCCCGGTCTGGCTAGATTAAGGATTAACCAATTCTGTCTAAAGGAGAGGGTGGTTACTCTGCCTCTGGACTTTGCTCGTGCTCCTGGAGTTTACTGTAATCCCACATGGAAACCTCACGTGACCTGGGTACCGCCAAGGTGGATGGAGGGTGAGAGCACCGTAGGCACCAATGCTTGGGTAGCATTCAGTGTTAAATGAAATTTGTGTGTAACTTTAAATTGCAATTCTCTTTTGCTTTACATCCCTGTCCTGGCAGACTAGGAAAAGTGCCTTAAATAGTGAGATAATTGGGGGATTTACAGTCGGTGGTCTGTTTATGGTCTAAACCCTCGAGTAAAACTTTTTTGCACCCCCTACACTTAGGCAGTGTAGTTCACCCAACAGAAGACTCTCTAACCTCTGATCACGCAGAAAGCTGAGTTTTAGGTCCTTATTTTATCACCACTTTAATATTCAGAACACTTTTTTTTCACCCAGAAATTATTCAGTAAATCTTAAATCTTTCAAACACAGTCTAGTCAGTGCAGGTGTGTAATGTTTAGGAAATCTTGTAAGTGAATAAAAATTTATTCAACAGTTTTTAGGATGTTTTCATATCCTAAATTATCTAATTGTATATAATAAAGATAGGTATTTATGCAGTACAGACTACTTTATATTTCATGTAAAAGTAGTTACAAACTGTGCCACAGTCAGGCTTGAACATTTGATATCACAAAAACACTCCTGTTAAGTTAAATGGAACTTTTCCATCTGGAGAGTTTGGTATTAAATGATACAGTGACTGAGATTCAGGCATTTAGATTCTAACCAAGTAAGTGAAACTTCCTTTCTACTTACATAACTGAGATTCTTTTTAAAGATACTGTTTTCAAGTATACAGAAGTCTCTAACATAATTAAAAAATTTTTTGCCTTGTTGCCACAGTACCGCCCTCTGTCCCTCCACCACCCTCTGTCCCTCCACCACCACCTCCTCCGCCACCGCCCCTCCCTCCTTCAACGCTCCACCAAAGTACATCTGCTATTGATCTGATCAGAGAGCGCAGAGAGAAAAAAGCCTGTGCTGGGAAGACGCTGGATAAGCACAGCCCAAAGAAACCTGATATGCCAAATATGCTAGATATCCTTAAGGACATGAACAGTGTAAAACTTCGGTCAGTAAAAAGGTGAGGATACATTTACCTTCTTTCTCACTTCCCTCATTTTTAAATGTCTTGGAAAACAAAGTACTGGGCTTCTTGAGAACTTGTTCTAAGTTTTTAAGTTGTTAATTTATAAAAAATGGGCCCCTGGTAGCTCCTATGCATAGTTAATGAAAAGATTAGCAGATAACTTCCAGGTTACTTTTCAGTGTTTCTCCCATTGCATTTCATGTAAAGTCTTCATTGTCAGTCATTCACTCAGTAAAGCCTTGTGTACCCACTATGGTAGTCACTAGGCTTCCAAAGAAACTGGACTTGCCCTGAAAGAGCATAATCAGTGCTGTTGCGATGAACTGAGTGGTTATTCACTGGGCACCTTTGTGCTCTTTTCTTCAATCTAGGACTTCCATCCCACGGCTAGCAGTGCCTTCACTGCACACTAGTGGTGATAGAGAGGTGCCGTCAGGTGTGGAGAGGCACGCTGACGTACTGAAGTGTCCCCTGGTTTCTGTTCATTTCTCTAAGGTCAGAACAAGATATAAAGCCCAAACCCGTGGATGCTGCTGACCCTGCGGCCCTCATAGCAGAGGCTCTGAAAAAGAAATTTGCTTACCGGTATCGAAGTGATAGCCAAGGTGAGGCTGAAAAAGGAATGTCAAAGTCTGCATCAGAGGCTACTTCAGAAACAGTGTTGGTGAGTATTGCCTCATACTTCTTTGCTGAGCATTTCCATTTTACCAGATGATCAGCTGTGTCCTCTGTTAAGATTTGAATGGATGTGCCACAGGATTTTCAAGCAGATAACTTACAGAAGAGCATAAAGAAGGAAGTAAAAGTTAACCCCTAATTTTAGTATTTAACATCTCCAGTGGTAATTTATCTTAGGACTTGACTATATATTGTAATATAGAAATTTAAAGTGAACGAAAGAGCATTTTTGCTTGGGGTACCCTGTGAAAGTCTTCTGAAGAGGGTGAGAATTGACCTGGGCTTTTGCAGGATGTGTGTCTCGCAGACGGATAGGGGCTCCCATGAAATCTCAATTCTTACTTCCTACATTCCTCTTATTCAAGTTACTGTCGTGGGGGACATGTGCTTATCCCAGAGTGCCAGCTATCTTAGAAATTCTAGTATCTGTGAAACTTTAGATATTGAAAAGGAAACTTTGTGGTACTTTCTTCTTTTACTCACAGAAGTAAAACTGGACGAAGTTAAGGTGACTGTAGTTTTCTTTTCTAGGAAGCAATTTGGTTGCCTCTGCCTTTTGTTCTGTTACTATACTTATAACAACCTGTCCATCCGTTAAGATTTATAATATCTGGGTTCTTGATTTTTGTCATATAGAACATACGAGCCCTTTGATGCGTGATTGGGAAGGGATATATCGTTGCTGTTATATGAACCAATATCTTTTGTTTCTTTTCTAGTTTGGGCCACACATGTTGAAGTCTACAGGAAAAATGAAGGCTTTAATTGAAAATGTTTCAGATTCCTAATAGACAAGGACCTGAGAAACCTGATTCACCTGTTGGTTCATTAGGGCTATTTGGCTAGTGGAAATCAACACTATCTAGTAAATACCTTAATTTAGTATTCAGTAGTTTCCTTTAAAATCTAACACAGGATTAAGCAATAGCAAAAGCACTCTGTTTGCTTTTTATCTGAAGGTCAGTTCTGAAGTTTTCCAGGACATACTTATATTCTGACATGTTTTTAATGTGTAGTCAGGATGTTTAGATTCCCAGTTTTGAAAACAATTATATAGATCTTCAAATGAAGAAAGGACATTTGTAGATGGGCGTTTTTAACTCAACACTAATTTGTACAAGTGTTCTATACGCATATATTTGGACATAAAGCAGTCTATGTAAAATTGAATAATGAGGGCACTGTTATTTGTTTTCAGTAATTAGTTTACTAGTCAGTGACGGAAGAGCTGACCCAACACAGTTGTTGGAATGAAATATCTGAGATTGGAATCTTCTTACCTTGAACAGAACTTTTATCTTATTATCTTAGATTTTTCTCTCACATTTTCTCGGAGATGGGGTTTGCTAAAATTCCATAAGGCTTTCCTTTAAAAAGGGAAGTCACCTCAGTGCCATCCAGTCTGAGAGAGAAAATGTAGTTTTCAAATAGGGAGGAATCAAAGAATTGAATTAAATCTCTTTTTAAGTAAAAATCAGAAAGTAACATGTTTTTCTTTCAGTTTAATAAATGGCATCATAAAAATGACTTGTTTGCTAAGTTAATACTTCTGGAAATTGTAGGCATAATGGAGTTTAAACTTTTTAATATTGGTCAAAATAGTAGCTTTAAAATGGAACACTGAATAGGTGAAAAATTTCCTATCAGGTGTTGATCACTGGCCAGAATGCTGTTTTGTTGAATCACATTATGCAATATGAATCTTAGCTGTCACTAGAAAGTGGAAAACTGCCTTTCTTCTCTAGCCAGGGCCTCGAATGAATGGCTGTGATAATTTTTAAATATTTGATAAACCTTTATGATCTTTATTTCTGTTAACCTCAACTCTAGTAAAAGCCAGAATCTCTTTCCATGAGTAAATGGTAGGATTTATTATTTAAATCTAATTTTTTAAAGTTATTATTTCCTCTGGTGAGTGGGAGAATAGGTAGACCTTTTAAGTTATTGAAAATACGTGCAATGTTCTAGATGTTAGCAAATATTAGTTGAGGTGCTTTACATGGTTTAGTTGTTCAGAACTAAAGACGTTTCAAATTTAGTTAAATTTGAACTGTGGCTTATTTTACACATGCTGTTGATGTACATTGTTTGTAATTGTTTTACATGGTTTAAAAATTCTGTCTTTAAAAGAAACTCAGAAAGTTACCAGACATATTTTGACCACCTAAGAAATTTACATTTGTATTTGTATTGAATTCTGACCAGTACTCCAATATAAGGAAGTTTCTATTTAGAAATAAAGCAAACTTTAATTATCCTTGGACCATAAAGCCTATATGTGTTTTTTTAATTTTTTTTATTGCTCACATAACTTAAGAGTAACTTGCTTTCTACAGTTTTCAAGTGGAAATGTATTCCTTAAAATATATTGCCTCTCATTCACCTTTCTCTTAATGGGACTTCAGCGTTAAAACAGAAGGGGAGTCACTTGGGGTGACTTTGCCAAGTGTGCAAGCCTGTACTCATTCTACCACTGGGACTGGTGAAATCTTTTCTCTCTTCCCCCATACCCATCTCATTCAGTTTCTGGTTCTCTTTCTAACGCAATAGACCTGAAGTGAAAGATCTTAAAAACAGTTTAACTCTGCATTTTATAGCTGAGGTTTAAAAAGTTAAAGAGCTAATATAATGTTTTGTCTACTGTGATTCTGACTAATCCAGGGACTTAGTATATATGCACCTAGTATGAGTCAGAGGACACTGGACTTGGGAGTTATACACGACCCATGTATGTGATCCTGGCCAAGCCACACCTCTGTTTTTAAAATGGAAGAACGCTCAGCTCAAAAAGTTGTTGAAGATTAAATGAAATAATGATTTTTAACACATTCTATGAACAGTAAGTAGAGTGGTAAATGAGTTATTTCTTACATCATTTCATATGTGGTCACTGTAGTTTCCAGTCGGTGGATTTCTCCAATGATATGTGGTTGGTCCCTGGCACCTGCACAGGCTTAGGGTAGAGCAGCAGGACTCGCCATCTTTAGTTCTGGTTGTCTCCCTGGTCACAGGCTCTTCTACAGACGAACTTATTCTTTTGCTGTATTAAGAATTCCTATGTGTAAGTGGGAAAGAAGACAAGAACGGGACAACTACCAAAAACAAATACTTGGGAAAAACCATCTCTCGTGATAACTTACCAAAAATAGATGTTCTCTCTAGGTTAAAATCTGGCCGGTAGAAGTTCAGACTTTGAGGAGTTAACCCGACAAAGTCAGCTCTGGGATTGTCCAGGCAGAATGAGACACTTGGTTTAATGACAGTATCAGTTATGTCTGTTGTCACAGTTCATTTCTCATGAACTTTCAGCCACTCTTGAGTCCTTTTCCTTTCTCATCCTAGAGATTCAACATTCTTCTGAGCTATCCCACTGAACTTATTTCTTAACATTCTTTTTAGTTTTTCCTGATAAACCCATAAGCAGGCTAGTTCTTCCCTGGTACTAGTGAAGTCACTTGAGAACAGATAGCATGATAAAAATAGCCTGACCAAATCAGGACCCAGAAATCACCCGTTTCCCTGTGAGACTGTTGAGCACACTTCCCATGTGCTAGATGCCTCAGTGTTCCTACAGCTGGAGCTTTTCAAACTTCTCCTCTGGTAGCTTCTCCAGCCTATTCTAAAGGTCACAGAGCGCTCCTTCCGTAAGAGTCAAGTGTAAATCAGACCTCCTCAGGAAGGTAAATAAGAAAAAGCACCATGGCTATTACAGGGCTGTCCCTTATAATTGCTTTCTCCCTGGCTGGAGAAGCCTTAATTTGGGGAGAAAGGCCAAACTCTTCATAACAAGATTTTTACCTGAGGTTATGAAAAGCCTGCTGTTGAAGTTGCTTAATGGCCATCCCTATTCATTGGCCAGGCGTGCTTTTTATCAAAGGGTGAGAACAACTGTAGTTGGGACGCCATCTGAAATGTGGGTGTTGGCAACACCGGTAGGGGGTGCAAGAGACTGATCTCAGGGTTATCTGAATACTTCTTAACCCAACTCTAAGGCAAACTGCAGCATCTGAACTTCTGCCTTTACACCTAGTAATGCTCAGACTGGTGTGTGTGTGACCAAGGACACAGTCTTGATAAACCAGTCCCAGGAGAGTTTCCCTGGGAATCTGAACAGGAAACCCAGACAAAGGAAAGCAGCTGGTACCTGGAGCTCAATCAACTAAGGATGTCGGGAACTACAACTGTGTCCCTGAGGAGTTTATACTCAACAGATTATGAGGAAATGAATTAGGCCATTGATTTGGCATGTGCCTGTGTGTCAATACATTATTTTCCTTTTAAGAAACACATTTTACAGTTTAGGAAGCTCCTCAAAAGATTAGGTAACTTGCCCAAGGACCCACAACTAAAAGGAGGAGTGTGCGCAAGTAAGCAGATGCAGTAATGAGCTGCATCACAAAATGACCAAACTGCAGGTTCTGCTTCCGGCAGCCAAGGATACTACTTCCTTTGAAAAGTTTAGATATATAACATGAATTTCTGGTAGAATAAAGGAACTGGGGGTATCATGTAGCCTTCTGATTCTTTGTGGCTCAACAATAAGCACTTAAAATTTATGCTCAAGAATCTCATACAATTTTAGCATCATGGTGGAGAAGAGCCCTTTGTATCCCCTTAAATCTACACCTATCTGGACATCTGTAACCCAACAAAGTTTCCTCTGCTCAACACTAGCAGGCCCGAGAGGTCCACACATTACTACATAGGGGAGGCAGGATGGTGGGAAGGACAGGCACAGCGCCCACAGCCCCAGCTGACATGGCGGCGGTGGAGGAGGAGCTGGCGTGCAGAGCCTGCATGATGGCCCGGGGAGGGTGAGTAGGGGAAACCTGGCTCCCCCCACTCGCCATATTCTCCCACCACAACGGTGGTGCCCTGAGACCCAGGCAACCCAGGCACAGCAGGGACACCCACCATCACTACCGGGGTGCAAGTAGCACAGGTAAGAGAACACAAACTTGTGCTCCACACCGCACATCTACCAAAAAACGGATGAAAGACCTCTATGTGTCATCTTGAAGGTGCGCACTACTTCAAATGCACCAACATGTTAATCACATGAACAAAGTAACACAAGGAAAATGCCAATTCATCATAAACTCAATCATGAAAGACTGATCTAAACAAGAGCATTCAAAATCAGTCATGAAAAAATGAGATCCAAGAAACCTCAGGCAGTTCAATGGCTCAGGGATAAAATTAAGGAACAGGAGCACTTTACTAAAGATACTGAAACAACAAAGCAGCAAAATCTGGAGCTGAAGAATTCAGTAAATGAAAAATGTATTAGAAAGCACTGGGAACAGCTGACAACATGGAAGAGAATGAACTAAACCATTTATTCTAAGCACCCCAACACTTTGCATTCATTGTGTACAATATGGAAGCCTGCCATATTGAATAATACTTGACACATCATTTGGTCACCGAAACATTTTGAAAACAGAGACCATGTCTTGAAATTTTTAATACCTTTATTACATCCAGTGCAGTGCTCTGCACACAACAGGAACTCGGATATTGCTTACCACATAACTTCAGCATAAACATCAGCATAAACAGACTAGTTTCAGTATAATTTCTCTTAATGATAAACAGCTAAAAAGGAAAACATGTAATTATAACACCAAGTTACTTGTTCAACAACCACTTACTGATGTCCCAGTTTACACTAGTCTATGCTGAAAATGAGACAAGGAGACCTGTGTCCTCTCCCCTCCCCACCCTACCAGTCATCTCACCCCCCAAGAATGGCCATTCCACCTTGGACCGTTGGGGGGCCTTCCAAAAGACACAGGTTGTCTGCAGATCCTTAGCAAGTAAGAAATGGCTCAGACTAAGTTTTGCGCATATCTATACAATCTTATGCTTCAAATGTATGCTTATACTACGGTGTTTTAATACGCACCTTTATTTAAAATGATTACTGAATGCATAGTGGCTGTCAGTCATGTATTTTCCAAAGCAGAAGATACTGACTGGGTGGGGATTTAAACAAAATATACATTTTTAAAAGTATACATGAAAACATTGTAAACCTCTGATGTGAAGTTTTAAGAAAACAAAGCTTTAAGAGCCAAGAAAACATTTTGGAAAAAGACTGTTATAGGAATCTTCAAAGAATTACTAGCACCTCTAAACCTGTATGTCAGGTAGATATATTTCCCAGGTTTGCAAAGAACATAAAATATTTACTTATTTTATACGAAGAGTAATTGTGAACCATCACATTTACAGAGTTACAAATACTGACCAGGAATCAGATTTTTTTTCATTAAGGCTTGCCAAAATTTTCTCCCCAAGGACCTTTATCCCCAAGCAGAGGAGATAACCCCCTACGACGGAAGAGTTGGGTCTACAGCTCCAATGGGCTGCTCATGCTCAACAATTCTTTGAAGTCTCCTGTTGTATCTTTAAAATTTTGCATTCTGTTCCATAATATATTTAACTATTTACTTTAAATGTGGTCTTCTAAATTATTTAACTGTTTCCTCAACTATTTCTAGAAAATTAAAGTTCAAGGACTATGAGGTCGGGGACCCAACAAAAACTGGAATTAACTCTGGAGGGTAGGCCCCTTATAATACAGGCTTCCCCTGCTAGGTGAGTGTCCTAGGAACCCATCTGTGTCAGTGTACGAGCTGGCGTTGTTGTGAGAGGATGCATTCAGCTTCACTGAATTTTTTGGAAGACTTTCAAAGTGATTGCCTGTTTCATGATGAGTGATAAATGAGCACACCTGCCCACACCATGCTAAGTGTTCAGTTTTTGTCTAAAAACTGCATGACCCCAGTTCCCCACCCTCTTTATTCACCCAATCTCATCCCGAGTGACTTTTTTGTTTCCCCATATGAAAAACGCCCTCAAAGGGAAATGTTTTGCCAATGTGGGATAAAATAAAAAATGGCAAAAGCACAAAAAGGCATCAAAATTGACAAGTTGAAAAAGTTTTGAGCAGTGGGGAAGAAGTCTTGATAGGTGTGTTGCGTCAAATGGAGAGGACTTTGAAGGTGACTGAGGTTTAAACATGTAAGAATACACAATTTTTTCATAAATAGTTTTTTGGGTCCCCCCTCATATAGGTAGTCAAAAAGCAGAGCTAGAGACAGTGATTCCCACATATATGTAAAAAACCAAAACAGTTCAATGGGTGTGTTAGATGTGTTAGGCAGGAAATGGGAGCAACCTGAGGAGTCTCCCCCCTGAGAATGGAAATTAGACAATCCTTTGACTATCAGTAAGAAACAGTGGATCAGAGTAGAAGCAATCAACCAGACAGAGGCAGATGGAGCCCAGGCCAGTTCAGTCAAGACAAGGCTGGAGGTACTGACATATCTACTGGAAGTGCCACTCAGAAGCTGACGTGGAGAAGCGGCTACCGGCAGAGACCCTCTAGCATCGTCCATGGGAAGAGGGAGCCCTGCTCCATAAACATGAGTGTCAGCAGGTATGGCCCACGGGGAATGGACGCATGAGGCAACTTGCTTCCCTTGCTGACTCCATGCTCACCAAGTAACCAGCTGAAGATCTGCCAAGATCTGCCTAAAGGGAGAGAATGATTGACAGTTATATTACCCACTGTAAATCTAAATATTAACACTTTTTAAACACATCAGTTACTGTGAGCGTTGTTAAAGTGAGTTTCCTATGAGATCGTTCCACTCTCCATGGGCTGACACCTGTGGCCTATGAAGCTCACTTGGTCTGTGCAAAGATTTTTATCAGACTCTGGATGCATCCAATTTGCCAAAGTGAAGCCGCCTCATATAAGGGGCAGCTGACTTTCCCCAGGAACAGTCAGCTCTGCTACCATCAGACTTCTGTACCCACACCGTCCAGTATGGTAGCCACGAGCCACATGTGGATACTGGCAGTTGAAATGTGGCCAGTATGACTTCAGATGTGCTGGAAGTGTAAAAGACATACCACATTCCAAAGACTTGTACGGAAAAAATAATTTCAACATCTCAATTGCTTTTTACAATGACTACGTATTGAAATGATGAAGTATATATATATATACATATATCGGAATAAATGGCATTTTCCTTTTTTAAATGTGGCTACTAGTAAATTGAAAATCACTCTCGTGGCTAGCATTACATTTCTATTGGACGTTAGTCTTCTATGCTGGTAATGACAACGTTTGATTTTAAAGTCTGCTCTGCATCCCTTCTAACGAATCGGAGTTGGGAAGATACAGAAGAGGCCCAGCGGTACCTTCCTTACATCAGTGTCAATCAAGTAGAATTAAGTGGCTATTTCTTATTACTTAAAAAAGGCC
This sequence comes from Sturnira hondurensis, assembly GCF_014824575.4. Taxonomy (NCBI): domain Eukaryota; kingdom Metazoa; phylum Chordata; class Mammalia; order Chiroptera; family Phyllostomidae; genus Sturnira; species Sturnira hondurensis. The sequence continues at coordinate 32,890,065 of NW_028082759.1, forward strand.
AATACAAATAGTACCCTAGTACTTGCAAGAGGTGCTTAGTCTTGTGCAATTTACAACTGTGGGGACAAAAGGCTGTGGGGTCAAGAGGCCTGGGCTCACAGCTGACCTTTGAGCAAACTGCACCCAGGGGGTCAGCCTGCTCGCTGGTGAGGTGCAGATCACCCCAAAGGGTTGAGATGCACCCAGCTTTGCCCAAATACATATCTGGTAAGTGAATGCTACAGCCAAAAAGCTACATCTTTGATTTCCTAGAAATTTAGCATTATGATTTCCAAAGGATTAATTATAAGGTAAATATCAAAGATAAAAATGTGAAAAGATAGGTTTTTATTTATCAAAAGTTAACAGCAACAGGCACATATTAAAATGAGTACGGCAAAGCCTTTTACAAATGGCTTTACACTCGAGCTTTCTCCCGAGAAAATGGCTGTTGCAACAAACTGTAAACATGATGAATAAACAGTCCTTTACAGCAACAAGGGGAATACAGTTGAACTAAAAGGAAAGCACTGGTTTCTCTTAAAACTAGATTACAGTTGTGCTTACTATACATAAAACAATTTAAAACGAATTACAAAAGTGGAATGTTTTAAGTCTAAAATTAGTCCTTAGATTTTGTCCTACAAAACATCTGTTCACATCAAAAGGCCCATCAAAGGGTATCGTTTCATCAAAAGGCAAGGGATGGGGAGGGAGGGAGACAAGAAAACAATGTACTTTTTTCAAATCAAAACAAGAAGTTTGGTCACTTAGCTTTGTGCATAGTTTAAGGCAACTGGAGCATCTGTTACAGCTTACCCACCTTCCCCTCCCCCAAGTGTGGCTGCTCATTACGTCACATTCCAAAATAATAAATAAAAGCTTACATATCCAATCCTTTCCCACATGGATAAATAGAACACATGCACAATCACACATGCACAAACATGCACACAAAACACACATCCGGCCACTCACACACAACATACCTCTCACTCACTGCAGCGAAAGGGACTTTAGGACCCTTGCTCTGAAGGACACACTTCCCCATCCCACTTTATTTCAGATTGGCAAATACCCTGAGCTGATTATGGTGTTTTAAACATTCCACCTTTTCTTGCATGTGCAGGTCAAGTGTACAGTAGTGAAAACAACATGCAATGTCTTCACTGCAGAATCATAATACAGCTAGGACATTGGTGTTCTTCCCCTCCCGCCCCAAACTAAAAACCAAGAGTTTAAAAAAATTGCACCGCCAAACAGCATTGGCGGGAAAGCTTGGCGGGATTCTAGGATAATGCACAGTTTCCAGTGCACAAAATCAAACTATAGCAAAGGGGAGGCTTTGGTGGCATCCAAAGAAGAAAAAAGGCAAACCGGGGGGGAAGGAGCTGCAGTTTAAAGTTTGATCTACAAAATTCTTAGTGGTTCCTTCACTATTGTGCTCCAAGGCAAATTCAGAAGCAGTATCTCCTAGTTGGTTTGTAAACATCGAGTCTTGCCAGAGGCAGCAGAGGCTGGGCATTTCACATTCCCAATCTCTCAGCGAGAACTTAGTGGAAGTTGCAGATACACAATGTGGCATCGGACTGGTTAAACTCCAAGAGATTTCTGCTGAAAGATTCAGTTCAAGTTTCATGGTTCGAAGGACAAACACTTCGAGAAGCACGTGGCACTCCTCACAACTTCGTTATTCCTTCCAGATTCGCTCCTGCTGGGCTTTGCAGACGCAAGGTTTCACGTTGAGAGCCAAATCCATATTGCTGTATGTTCAGGTCTTATGATTAAAAAGTGGGTTCAAATGATCCAACAGGAAATCCTGGACATAAATAATGCTGGCGTCGTTCATTCGGAAACCTCGGCGGTCAGGAGTAAGCTGTCACCCCAAGCCCCCACTTCACGTCCCCGAGGGCCTCGGAGGCAGGCTGCGCACTGACTGCAGCTACGACAGCCGGTTTTCCTGAGGTAGTAACTGTGAGTTCAACTCCTCCAACGCAGCTTCCGTGTCCTCGCTGCCGGACCGCTCCCTCTGCAGCCCCTTCCAACTGGCTTTATTCAGCCCCACGTGTCCGAGCATCGTCTGGGACAGCCTGGTGTCGGAAAACCTGGCCCATTCCGTGAACAAGGGCTCCACTAGGTAAGTCATAAAACCTTAAGGAAATCAGAAAAATGGTATCAACGTGTGTTCTGAAACTGTATCTTTAAAATGTCTCTACAGTGTTTACTCTCAAGTCCTATTCCAAAATTACCCAAACCTTATTTTTCTAAAGATTTTAATGTGGGTGACATGAACAAATCTTCTCTGAAGACTCTATTTCTCAAATTACTTACAGGTGTCCTGACAAACACATCAAATCTTTTCTGATCATTCCTCCCCACTGCACAACCACATCCTTTTATCTCAGCAAACACACAGTGGCTGTATCAACTCTGAGGACAGCAGTGCATAACAAAATTTGAGAGACAGCTGGTGGCTGAAAGGGGGTCTAACCCCGAACTGTGGGGGCGCATCTGAACTGAAGAGAAGCTGGGGTGATAGCCCTCTCTGTACCCTTGGGGATCATAATCTTCACACCTGGTCATGACCACAGTTAGCTATTTTATTTAATTCAAAATTTATAAGCCAAAACTCTTGACAAAAATTTGAGTTTCAACAGACCAGAAATTAGTTAAAACAATTATTAATGTGAACATCAGAAGTGTATCAGGGTCCTACTTTATAAACAATTCACACTACTGATCTCCTTTAATTCATAGAAAAGAAAAAGGAGTAATTTCAGGACTGTGTGCACCTTTATGCAACCCTCAAGAGCATATTGTATCTGATTTAACATCCCAAAGTATCTTACACAGAGTGGACAGAAGCCTCATAGGAAATACCTCACCAATGAAATCATATATATTAGGAGAAACGACGTTATCTTCCTAACTTTTGATCTGTCAAAGACAGGAAAAATGTACATTCAAATTCCATCACTGGTTGTATAAACTAGTTTCTAAAATTTCTTCATCTCTAAAACCTTTTCTTTGCAGCAAAAGCTCTGTTGACCACGGATGACACAGCTTCTACTCGGCTGACAGACCCGCCACAATGAGAGCAGTAGGTGCCTGCTTCTTGCAGTCAGGGGTCACCCATGGTCTGACGGCCGGTTTGTAAGTGTACAAACTAAGGAACCTGAAATAGTAGTTAGGATATCAGAAGCAACGCTTTCTTTCATTTCTTCCATCCCCTGCACAGGCATTAGCTGAGAACCTACTACATACCAGCACATTCTAGGGTGGCCAGGGACAGATACAACGCTGGGGGGAGGACAAACACAGAAAAATGTCGTTAGGGCAGTCAAATGCAGCAGCTCCTTGGAAGCCATCCCCACACCAATGCCAGGCTGGACCAGCCACCCAAAGCCCTAGCTTTTCTAGGTGCCACAGCTAAAGCATGAGCGGCTGGAGCTTTGTACCAAATGCAGAACCTCACTATCAGCAAGTTTTATGTGACTCCTCTTATTCAATTCTCCCATTGTTCCTGCCTCCACCATCTAACAAATTAACTACCACTTCTGGCTCTATATCAGCCTAAAATTTCGTTTAGGTCTTAAGTACCTGAAAAAGTAACTAGGCCAGGGCCATGGTCAGAGCCATGGTCAGAGCCATGCAGCACCCCTGGGGGTGGGGGCGGGACTCCAATGGCTGAGCCGCACCAGCTGAGCCGCACCAGCCCCTGCGCCCGAGCTTGCCGCCCCAGGTCCAGCGCCTCGCCAAATGCCTCACTCTTACCAATGTGTGATACTCCTGTTCAACAAAACTAGTACTCCTACCAAAGAAAAGAACTATTAATTAAACAAGACTTTGCCCTGGCCAAGCAGCTCAGTTGGTCAGAGTGGTGTCCACTGTGCCAAGGGCGCGGGTCCCATTGCTGCTCAGGGCACATGCAAGAATCAACCAATGAATGAATCAATAAGAACAACGACAAACTGACATTTCTCTCCTTCCCTTCTTTTCTAAAAAATCAATCAATAAACATGACTTCTACTTACTCTGCTGGCTCTGAGTAATCACTGCTCAGCAAGAAGTTATTCTAACTATTCTAACTTTCTGATTTACCTTAGAAATAGAATCTTTCCAACCCCTTTTTACCTGTGATTTGGTATCGGAAAGACCAACGCCCGTTAACTGTAACTGGCAAAAAAACTATCTGAAAAAGAGAATACCAGCAGTACTTGGTTGTGAGGAACCAGTACATGTCAACTGTTATCATGTCCTTCTGATAATGCATTCTAGATCTTTCCAACACTGACAAGATACACAGACTGATGTGAATAGTTTAAGGCATCTAGCTTCTAGATTTCCATTTTAAATACTGCAATTAAAAAAAAACACCTCACTTGCAGGTCCTCCCATTGATCTAGGCAGCAATTTGCTGAGGCAAAGACATTTAAAGTAGCTGGAATGAGTTTACTACCCTTTCGCCTAGCTTCAATCCCCTTTTGCCTATACTTAATCTGTTCTTTGACATTTGAAGACACTGTACTTGAGAATCAGGGCAGAGCACATCTCGTCGTGTCTTCTTCCGTGAACCTCGGCAGCTTTCCCAGCCAGTCCAGGGAGATTCCGGGCCCGAACCACGTCTGTGTCACACTCTTCCCGCCTGACACTTCCCCACGTTCCCCTCTGCGGCCAGGGCAGTTGATCACCCTATTTCCACATGTGTCTCTTTTGCGATTACAGTAAGAATTATGTTTCTGAATTTCTGAACCTACAGCACAGGCCTCTTTTCAGAGTATTATGCCACAGTATGGTGTTACCTTCTGAATTTCTAGAAACTTTATCTTTCTGAAGTTTGTGTGCACATCTCACTATGTTCAACCCAATTCTCAAAGGTTCTCTGCTCAACACCATCTACTCAAAATAACAGTCATCCCTCGATACCTTGCCGAGTTACTCCCCACTGTCCCCCACTTTACACTGAAGCCTCCACACACTCGACCCTGTCAGTCTTTCCTGGGCTCTTCTGCAACGAGCTGCACAGCCTCCCTTCACAGCAACTTCATTATGCTTTCTCTCCCCAGCACGGTTCACTCAACAAGTGGTTCTCGTGGACCTGCTGCTCCCAGGTGCAGCGCTGACTTCAGGGCTGCATTGCTGGGGCCAGAAAGGACCTGGGAGCCAGGAGAGGACTAAGTGCCTGCAGAGAGTGGAAGGTAGCTTCTGGAGGGCATGACAAGCAAAAGGAGTCTATGAGTCCGAAGGGGAGGACTGGCGAGACAGAGAGTGAAGGAGCAGCGCGGACTTGCGGGATGCTGACAGGTCCCAAGCTGCTTTAGGTAAATGAGGGCAAATTGCTGGGGAGACGATTGGAGGCTAGATTTCGAGAGGCCTGTGCAAGGTGTGCAGGTATCACACTCAGCCAAGAGGCGGTGATAAGAGTAAGCAACAGTGCAAACTGGTCTTCACACATATTCATGCTCCGTGGCCACGTTTTTCATGTTCAAGTGGCAGCCCTAGAATTACTCATCAAAGCTCCCATGTTGGCAAATACTGCATTATTTCAGTTTTACCACAAAAACAAAGTTATTGTTACATGCTCTGAAAAATTATGCTTTTTACAATCTACAGTCAAATGAGAGTAAATTGTAAGAGCCAAAAAAAGGAAAAAGAAGGTTAAAAATTTTAATTACTTAAAAAATAGAAATGAGCATAATTTTAATACTTTATATTTCAAATGTGTATTTCTCTTTCTTGACAAAGTTGAAATCAGTGGCACGTTGTTAGCCAGGCCATAACTACGTATAGTTACCGATCTGGATGTTGGCGACAGACTCAGTCTGACGATCACAAAACGGACTCACACCCAGCTGATACTTCTTCTCTATATCTCCTGGACGTGAAAACAAGGAGACGGAACTATTAACATGGAACATGACTACTGGTTAAGTATATAATCAAAATCTTCATCTCACTTGTGGATTCATTCAGAAAAAGGTACCATATTTAATTCTCACAAGAGGAAATTTTCTAAGGCAGTTCTTTAAGTTATTCACACACAGAAAAAGTTGCTAAGCTGATATCCTATTTTAAATGGAGGAGGTGGAAAACTTTACTAAGTGTTTTACCTCAACACTGTCAGCATTTTAATTTAAATCTTAAAAAGGAAGATGCATAAAATGAAGATCCTTGGCTCCTGGCTGTAAGTCACAAAAATGTCTTAGGTGTTCAAGTGGCCGTGCCCTCTACACAGGACCAAGAGGGCGATTCAGGGGAATCTTTCTAGTCAGCTAAATGTCCGAGCTGATCATGTCTACTCATAAATGCATGCATGCACACCTGAGGATCTCAACAAACTGCTAATTTTCAAAACAGATGCTCCATTTATACGTCACTGGGTGTATGTACATCTACGGTAAACTGCCACCAGAGATATCAATATCTAACACTAGACTCCTATAAATGTGTGAGTTACTGCTTAAAATACAAACTGGGCAGATTCATCAGCACTCAATTTTGGAACTTGCCTTGATGGAAGAATTCCTCTGTTACTTTCTCACTCCACTGCTTGCTCAATTCCCAGGTCCGACATGGGTTACAAATATCAGCACATTTCAAAGCCATCTAGCAAGCAAAACATTAAAATTATTCTAAGAAAAAAGTAAAATTTCAATTGTAGTAAGTTTAAATCTACTCCAACAGTGGCAAAAAGAATACCTTTATAAAAAAGAAAATGATGCAACAGAAAATTCATTTTTTATATTAATTTCATGATTCTATTCGGTCTACCATGATTTCTCCAGAAATGCTGCAAGACTGGGAACCTGATTGTATAGCCGAGCAAGAGTCCTGGATTAACCATAAAGCTACAGAGAAATCAGCCAATTCTCTGTCATTTTTTAAGATGTGAGAACTTATTAAAATAAAATGCTATTAGTTGATGGTACCCTAATTTGCCAAAAATTGTTTTTGTTAGAAATCTCAAGTATGAATAATGCAAAAGCAACAGTACTCTCCTCGGGGGTGGGCTCTCCTTCCAGGAAGGAGACCCCAGCTTTCTCAAGGTTTAACCACTCCCATCACTACACTAGAATATCTCATTTTTATTCTATTAGTCGCATAAAATTTACCCTAGAAATAGAACCCATTTTACCTGTAAAACCAAATGCCTATGTCTGGCATCTTCCAGGCATAAGTCACCTCTATCCAAATGGGACCTAAACAATGACAGATACTCGTTTTGGCGACTGATGTCTGTGGCTAGTATCAAAGCACCTATCTGAGTCTCCATTTGTTTCCTGGAGTTGGAAAAATATACAAGAGAAAATACAAGACTTTCAATTAAGCAGTTATTTCTTGATTTTTTCCCTTAAATTTAATATTCAGAAGCTTCATAGAGCCCTGATATATTCTAACTGCCAGTCAACTTTTAATCACAAATTAATTTTAAAGAATGTGTCAAAAAACCTCTATAATAATCAAAACTAAAACCAAGAAAGTTTGTAGAAAAATACCAATATGCAAACATCCCAATAAAGTATCTTTATTGCCCTGGCCAGTGTGGCTCGGTTGGTTGGACTGTCATCCTGTAAAACCAAAAGGTTGCAGGTTTGGTCCCTCATCGGGATGCACATCTGGGTTACGGGTTCGGTCCCTGGTCAGGGCCTGTGAGAGGGGCACGCAATCACTGTTTCTCTCCCCGTCTCTCTCCTTCCCTTGTCTCTAAAATCAATAAGCATGTCCGCAGGTGAAGGTAAGAGTGCCTTTATTTTTCTAGCCAAGGTATAATTATTTGCCTAAAATAAAAAATACATAAAATTGGTATATTTTTTAAGAAAATTCTTTGCTGGGATGTGTTACAGGCAAACAACTTTGCTTTTCTTTTTGGTGCCTGAAAGGCAGAAGTTTCAAATGGAGGAAAAAGAGCCAACGACTAATTTCTATAGACCTTTTGATTAAGATGCCTTATTAAATCCTGATAAAATTCCACCAAACGGTTTAAGAAAGTTTAGATTCAAATATATATAGTTCAATAGTTATATATAGCTGTACGTGTAGTGGAATAGTTATATATAGTTGTATACGTATATTTAAGAATCAATCAACTATCTAAATGACTATCCCAATTTTCTGGAAGGTAAAAGGTAATGTGCTCATATGAATAAAAAATATATGATATTTTTAAAAAACTGTCTTCATACAAGTAACAAGAGAAATAAACCTAAAATAACCCCCCCAAAACAAAAAACCCTGCCTTTGGTTCCAGTGGGCCACAGAAAACATCTTCGAACAATGATGGGTAAAGAGCTGTCAATAGGTAAAAAAGCTAACAATATGGAATATTTCAGGAAAAACAAAGAAAACAAAAGAATGCTGTTATGTAGTGTTCCTTATTTTCAATTTTTACTTACATTAAATCTGAGAATTTAACAGGGTTAATCATCAAATGCAAAACATGATAAAAAGGAATAGCAAAGCTAACAATTTACGTTAATCAAGGACAAGATAATGTCTATGTACAAACACTGTATGGCTTAAGCAATTTTTATATTTGTACTCAGCAAGAAACAAGTTTACTTACCAAAAGTATTGTCATAATCTCATATGGTATCCATAAATAAAGATTTTAAAAAACAAAAAGTCCTTCTTTTTTTTTTTATGGTCATTACACAAAACACTTAAATTTTCAACTCATGAATGGGAAAAAGGAGAGAACCATGACAGTAACTTAAATTTCAACACCCAAACATACTTTTTAGTTTTTATTTACTGATTTGAGAGACAGAGAGAGAGAAACATTGATTCATTGTTCCACTTACTTACGCATTCACTGACTGATCCTGGTAAGTGCCCTGACCAGAGATCGAACCCACAACCTTTGGGTATCTGGACAACTTTCTAACCACCTGAGCTATCATCTGGCAGGGCCACCCAGACGTTTTAATCCTCGCCTTTTTTTCTAGAATTACTTGGTTTATGCAACCATTTTCATGGTTTTCTTAAGTGCATCTTCTCTCTGTGAGACAGTCACCATTAAAGCCTATTTATGGACAATGGACTCATTTACATTAAAGCTTTTCATCAGGCTTTCAAATGGTCTGCTCAACAATAAATGACCTACTCCACAAAATTAGCATTTTATCTCCTTTCCTGGAGCTCTGGAAGTGACTTCAGAACTACGCTATCAAGGATACAAAGCATTATTTTTACTTACCAGTTTTGAAACTTTCTAAAATAGATTTTTTGTTTTGCTTTTTAAATGTGTTTATTGATTTTAGAGAGAGATAGAGACAGAGACTGACGTGGGATAGAAACACCCACTGGCTGCCTCCCGTAAACACCCTACCGGGGTCAAAGCCACACCCTTTGGTGTGCGAGCTGACACTCCAACTACCTGAGCCACAACGGCACGGGCCCAAGACAGGTTTTTTACTGACTCTATTTCTTACAGAGAATGTTTACTTTCTATCCCATTTATACCTAGAACTTAGGGTTTTATTTGAATTAACATAAAATGGAAATATGTAATACTATTTATACAATAAGCAGCAAACTGTGACTGAACCACTGTGTATTTGGAGTGACTTGTATAGTACTCACATCCATGGGATGATCTTTCATAATAATTCACTAAAAAATATACCTCTAACTGTACTGTAGAACAGGTTTAAATCACTAAAGTTTGGATATAAATTTGTAAAATAAAATAATTTACCCATTGAATATAAAACTGAAAACTGTGGAACACCAAACATCATAACTTTAAAACTTTATAAAATTGTTTTGTCAACTTAATTTTCATAGTTCATAGCAAATTAAATTTGTCGGGACCCAACCTACCTGCTTTCTAATGACATATGTGAGAATAAACCAGACTCTCTCAACAGTCCCACTGCAGACCTCCAGTGGTGATTTTCCAGTACTGAGGTATTCTACCAAAAAAAAAAAAAAGAAATAAAGATGCATATCTGAGGTATCTAAATCTCTGGTAATAAATCTCTGGTAATAAATCTGGTAATAAATCTCTTTTTTGAATGTAAAGAATTATTTGGGAGTAATATTAATATGGTTAAAATTCTAACATTTACTGAGAATTTGTTAACCATTTTCACTTCTTAAAATCTTGAAACATTTCAGAAATGAAAGATTAAACTGTGACGATAAAACTGCACTAACCTTGTATAAAGTTGCCAAGTAATGGTTAGTTTTAATAAGGAAAGGTTGATTAACACCTGGATGATCCAGATCATGAGTTGCAGCTGCAATTAAGCTCAGCAGGACATCCCAGGGAGTCACAGAGTCGGCAAGCTAAAGTTGATGAAAGAGTAATTAATCACACACGCATTTGAAATCGACTCTATACCATGGCAATAGTCTTGAATTAGCCCCAAATGGCAGTGTTGGCAGTGTCTTCCCCTGTTGTGTTTTCAGACTGTTCATCAAGGCCACCAAGCCCCTGCCGGAACTGGGCACTGGGGATGGGCGCCACGTGACGGTGGCCCTGTCCACAGGGCGTTTAGGGAGCTCATCCTTGCCCTGCTTCATTTTAAACAAGCCCAGTTACAAGGGTAGTTAAAGTATAAGCCATCTTTTTGAGAAAGATAGTTTTAAAACAATAAACACAGAGCCCTGGCTGGCGTAGCTCAGTGGATTGAGGGCGGGCCTGCGAACCACACGATCGCGGTTCGATTCCCACTCAGGGCACATGCCTGGGTTGCAGGCCAGTTCCTTGCAGGCCAACTCCCAGCAGGGGATGCACAAAAGGCAACCATACATTGATGTTACTCTCCCCCTCTCCTTCCCCTCTAAAGATCAATAAATAAAATCTTTAAAAAATAAATAAATAAAACAACAAACACAGGTTTGTATATTTTTATTTCTCTACCCATTACCAAACAGAGAAGACTTATGAGACTTAAAAAAATATTTTATTCTAATAAAAGGGTAGATCTCATGTTAAGTGCCCTTAACAAATTTTTAAGCATGCAATACAGTAGAAGACCTGCAAATGAGGGTGTTTATCACAAACTGTTTATTGGATTTCATTTAAGAATCTAAAATGCAAGGCTATTTCTGAGGTCCAATGTTCAAGGATGCTACTGAGTAAGCATGGAGCAGACGTGGAGTCTAACAAAATCCTCTCCTAGTGGATGGGTACATTCAGAACAGTGTGCACAATGTGTTCCTGTCAGAAAAAGCGACGTTGATTATATCTTTTACTCCCAATAATCATTATTACTTTTACTTGAATGATAAGAAATGACCACCTTGATACATCTATCGCCTGCTTTCATGAATCTCTTCTCATTTCCTGACGGGCTTCTTCTCACCTTCTGAGGCCCAACTCCACTGACTTGCACCCATTCTTGACCTGCGGCCCCTCCCCCAGCAATGGCTAACTGTGTCCCTACTGCACTTCACAGGTCTGGCCATAATAAAAGTTGGGAGAACATGCTCTTATTTAGCTCACATTGGGTCAATGTACTCTAAACTTGCATGGTCCTGTGCCCTATCAGTAAAGAGAAATGTGAGCATATATCACCAATATCAGTACACTTACAGATTGTGACATTGAACTAGCATATATTGCACATGAACAAACATGAAAATTGAAAATTTTTTAAATGAGATAAATTTAGATTCAAATTTTAGTATTTTCTTTCTAAGCCAGAATGAATCTTTTTCCATCCCATGTGTCAAGTTTTTCTTAGTCTGAAAACAAACAAACAAAAAAACCAATCACTGTGCAAGGGCTTGAATGCCCCAGAAAACTGAGCTGCCTGAAGGCACAGAATATTTATTATTTATATTTGTATTGCCTGTAACTGGTATACGGAGAAGCTCAATAAATGGGGGAAAAGTTGGTGAAGAAAGTAATTTCCTCTTTAGGATTTGGGAAGTATTTAAAAAATACAGATTTTTAAAGCACTGCTTACTACTCAAGAGGACAGAGACATACGGTACGAGCACGCTGCACGTGAAGCTACCTCCCTCCCCAACACGCAAACATGTGGGCATGGCTGTGGATATGTTTGAACGAGTAATTTATTAAGCAACACACAAAAGTGTCATATTCTGATGAAAACTAAAACAAAGAGGATGTGGTGCAAGAATAGATGTGTATCATCCTGGGAGAATCCAATAGTCTAGAATTAGACTTTAAAAAGAGATTCATGTATGATAACATGTGACATCAAATAATCTCTGATAGATTGAAGTGAATTATTCACATAGAAACCTGAAAAGAAACAAATGACTTTTTAAAAGTTCTGTGAAGGGAAAGTAAGTTCTAAAGTTGATTTCTCTCTTATACTTCAGACTCTTTTATCTAACTCTGTTAGATAGACATCCACAAGGCTATCACACAAATACATTTAACTCCACATATTCAAAGCAGAAGTCACCATCTCTACCACCCTACTCGCAAACTTGCTCCTTTTCCTGCACTCTCTCACACAAGACTTCTGCCTTCTACTCAACTGCCCAAGAGTCTTCATCGACTCCTGCTTCATTCCCCAAATGCACCAGGACACCATATCCTAGTCATTCTGATCCCCAAGAGATCTTACAAACCATCTGTCTACCTCCCTCCTTCCCTTAAGTGTTTGCCTTGCTTTGGGCACCATGCTCTCTCAAGGAGCACTGAAACAGCTCCGAACTGGTATTCACGTTCCTGCTCTTGCCTGATTGATTTTTATACAATAGCCAGAATGGTTTTCCCTGCTGTGGCTCCCTCTTCATGCACTGAGCTGACTGGTCTGTCCCTGTCCTCAAGAGCTTAGTGTAAGGGCCAAGTATCCTGACAGTGCTTGAAGTTCTGTGAACCTGGCCCTCGCTTGGCCTTATCCACCTGGTCTCTCAGTGGTCACCCATTCTCCAGGTGCACACTTACAAAGTCTGTCCAGAAAAAGTCCAGCCATTGTTAATGTAATGAAATTGGTTTGTGCAACATTGAAGTAAACTGGCAGCCAAGGAGAGTGGACTGGAATGTGTCAGTGGGGGGCAGTAGACACCACTGGGTGAGCATTTGTACTGTGTGGCCATCACATTCAAAATGACTGAGCAAATACAGCAACAAATCTGCATCAAATTTTGTGTTAAGCTTGAACATCCCTCGCAGAAACTATTTGGATAATTCAGAAGGCTGCAGCTATGGGCAACTGGTGATTGGCAGGTTCATCATGACAATGTGCCTGCCCACACCTCACATCTCATGCAAAATTTTTGGGTGAAACATCAAATCACCCAGGTGACTCAGCCCCGATATAGCCCAGATTTGGCACCCTCTGACTTCTTGATTTTCCCCAAACTAAAATCACCTTTCAAAGGGAAGAGATTACAGACCCTTGCTGAGACTCAGGAAAACACAATAGGGCAGCTGATGGCGATTTGGAGAACTGTCTGAGGTCCCAAGGTGTGTACTCTTAAGGGGACTGAGGCCTCGTTGTCCTATGTACAATGTTTCTTGTATCTTCTTTAATGAATGTTTTTATCTTGCCGTATTACATGGCTGGATACCTTCTGGACAGAACTGGTACAGGTGTATTGGAAACATGATCCAGCTAGATCTCTTTCTTGCGAAGGAAACTTCTGATTTTTAGCCAAATCACTAACTTAGGGGAAAGTATTTGAAAGCAAGGCACAGAAACTTTCTTAAGATTTTCGCTTGCTGCAGAAGTCCACACCTCACCTTAGGTTCTCTTAGGTAACAGTGCATGGCCTGAGTGACGTCCGCAGCGTGCACGGCGTTGTGGTACGGGTTCTGACTGTGGTAGTCTTCCTGAATCATCACTGCAACACAGGGAAAGACCCCCAATTATATCGGGAGTGGGAGGCACGTGCAAGTACAAAAACTGATAATCACAAGTTTTCCACTTACATTTTCCAGGTCCTGTCAGCTAACTGTTCAGACTCAGAGGTGGTGACCACCTCCTAACTCACACGCATAACTAAAGAATCAATACCACTTTCATTCACAACCTGTTTGAAATTTTTAAATGAGAAGGTATTCATGACAAAATTATAAAATAATTTTTCTTTCTCTTTTAAAATGTGAATCTATTAAACTGAGAGGACAAAAGAGTCTCTTAGATTATTACAAACAGTCCAATTCATGCAACAAATATTTACTGTGCCAGGTTCTGTTCTTGGTGGTACTAGAGTTTCATCAGTGAACAAAAATATTTATGATGCAAAAACAGCTTAAGTATTAGGGTACACAAAAATGATCTATCTATGGGCACATCATCAGTGAGGTAAGTTCTGGATCTGGAATTCATTTTTCAGTCTGTAGGGATGGATCTTCTGTTAATCTTTTCTTTTTTCACTTAGTGTCTGCTATGCCATCATGAAAAAGTAGACCAGGATTCGAAGTGGAGCTGTCTGTGGCCCCAAAGTACAGGACAAGCTAAAGAACTAGTGATCTTCAACTGACCTGAGCCAACCCCATGGCGGCAAACTACCATCCTCTGGTGATAGGAAAAGAGATCTGAAATTCTCTATTTACTTTGATCTCATCATTTAAAATAGCCTTTTATATACTCTTGTAATATCTATTGTTGTATGTTTTATAATTTGTATATGGTAACAGATTAGTACAGGATCATAGCCACACAATTTATAAATAAATGTGCATTAAAGGTTTCTCAAAACCACCCTAGCTGGTGTGGCTTAGTGCATTGAGAGCTGGCCTGCGAACTAAAGGGTCGCCAGTTCAATTCCCAGTCAGGGCACATGCGGGCCAGGTCCCGAGTCGGGGGCACATGAGAGGCAACCACACACTGATGTTTCTCTCTCTCTCTCTCTCCCTCCCTTCCCCTCTCTAAGAAACAAATAAATAAATAAAATTTTTTAAAAAGTTTCTCAAAACTGCTAGGTAATAAATTTATCTTAGTTTGGTACTTAAGAGGAAAGAAAACACTGTATTTAAAAAAATAAGAATCCTCATGCTACCAATTTCTAACATATTTCTTTATTCAGTACAAAATTTCAACATTTCTCCTAGCAGAGCAGTCTTAAATAAATATCACCCTCCACATTTACACACATTCAAAATAATCTTTAAAATTTACTGTCAAAATAGGAGATCTAATGCAACCTACCAAACCTTTTAAAGTTCTAACCTTCGAAAATTTAGAAAAGGACAGATACTGAGTCCTCTTTGTCAGAGAGCTACGGCCACTGTAAGAGACTGACAGCAAAGCCATCCCAGTTCTTCCCCGCGCCCTCCGCCCAGCGCTCTGGGCCTTCACAGCAGCTCCCCACCCTCAGCCGCAGCCATCTCCCCCGGACTTGCTCTGGACAGGGCAGGTCAGAAGTGAAGGGGCCAGTGACGAGAGCTCAGGGCTCCGGGGGTCTGGGCTCACCAGCTCTCTCTAGGAAACGGGCCACTGCTCTTCGAAAAAACTCAGCTTACGAAAGGGGACCCATAAAAAAACAGAATTATCTTCTGGAGGGAGAGTCCCTTCTTAGTATAGGCTTCTCACACGAGATGAGTGTTCTAGGAACCCGTCTGTATCAGTGCAGCAGCTGGCTTCGCTGTGCAAGGCTGTGTTTGGCTTCAGTGAATTTTCTTCGAAGACTCAACACATTTACCCATTTCATGATGGGTGGTTTACGAGCACACCTGCCCACACCACGCTGAGTTTTCAACAGTTTTTGACCAAAACCCGCAGGACCCCAGTGCCCATCCTCCCTGTTCAACCAATCTCATTCCAAGTGACTATTTTTTTGTTTCCCTGGATGAAAAAACTCCTCAAAGGGAATCATTTTGCCACAGTGGAAGAGGTGAAACAAAAAAATGGCAGAAGCATTAAAAGGCATCAAACTGGATGAGTTCAACAACTGTTTTGAGCAGTGGGGAAAAAGCCCCAATAGGTGTATTGCATCAAATGGAACATATTCTGAAGGCTACTGAAGTTTAAAAACATGTGAGAAATACACAATTTTTTATGAATAAATTCTGGTTTTTTTTGTGTCCCCTCTTGCATTTTAAAGTAAATAACTATTTCTTTCGTCTTCAGTGTGAATCTAATGATGCCAAACTCCTCTGCCTTTTCATGATTTAACAGACCATGCGGAGCTGAGCCCTGTGTTCCCGGCCATGGGCCCAGCCAAGGTCCCAGACAGGCGAGGCTGCAAAGCCACCTGGTAACAAACTGGTTGTCAACTGCAGGTACTTTAATGCGCTCAGCTAGAAGCTGAAGCATGGGACAGTCCCACAGACTCAGGAGCTGAATGAATGGAACCATTAATCTGGAGTGGTCTGTCTGAGAGCAGTAGCTAACCGATACCCAGAATTTAAAAGTTCTTATGTAAGTCTTACCACTGGTAAATGTGTTAGAATCACTTACCTAAAAATCTACGAAGTTTCATCATATCTAAATGGAAGTACTCAATTAATCCATGAAGATTAAATAAGTGAAAGGTTAAACTTACTAGACTATTTCCTAAAAAAAAAAAAAAAAAAAAGAGAGAGAGAGAGAGAGGGATTAGTAGCTAACATGACTATACTGTTTTTCCAAACATGGATGCTGAATATACGAATCCCTACTTTTTTTCTAAAATTTACATCTTATCAGACCAGTTATGAACTTCAAATATCACATCTTTTTTTTCCATTTTAAGAAAAAAAACTTTTTTGTTGTTTCATTTTCCTACAACCAAATAACTGGAAGATAAACATTTTTGAATACACTTACTTTTTAAAAAAGGAAACCAAAACAATTACAATCGATAGAAAACCTTGAAAATCGCCCCGCACCAAGTTTAAATCAGCTTCCCAAAGCACCTTAAACACGGCCGCATTTAACCACTTCCTACAACCCCCCTCTCACCCTGGTTTGGCAGAACAGGGGCGTCCCAGAGCAGGGGCTGTGGCTGCAGCCTTGTCAGGTGGAGGCTGCTTATTCTGCACCCAGGCCAGTAGGAGGGGGTCAATGAGCTCCTCCCTCAAGATCAAAACTCTGAACTGACTCCTGCCTGTCCCATACTTGCAGCAGAAAGTCTGAGAGTTGCTGGAAGGGAAGGGGCGAAGCCACGAAACTAGGCAGAATTCTATCTTATTAGGTCTGCTGTTAAGTTTAATTTTATTATGTTTTTCTAGTGAAATGGTTCTTTCACTCTTTAAAATGCCCATTTTCAAGCTTTCTCTATCCAAACTTTCAACATACCCACATTCTATTCAGTCCTCATCCTCAACAGCCTCACACTTCACAGGAAAATATGCAAGCCCTCAAATTCCCCTTTCTCTCAAAAGCCAATTCCTCTACCCCTCCGCAGGTCCCCAGGAGCCTTCCTTGGTCCATCACATACAGCTACCAATGTCCCACCACCACCCGCAGTCCCAATGCATCAAAATATCCCTCCCTCTCCCTATACTGTCTCAACAAGATCAGCCCTCACACCAGCTCCAGATTCTCTTATCTGTGGAACAGTAAGGAATCTCCGACTCTCCCTGCCCTCGCCAGCTGCCCCCTCGATGCTCCTACACAGCAGAGTTTCCTGGAAGCACTGCCACGTGCAATGGGGATGACCTTCCTCCTCGACTCCCACCCCTTCGTCACTGAGAACTGAGGTCACACCACGCACAGAAATTGAATTTGGAAAAACTACCATTTCTATAATGTTCAGTTTTTCCTTCCAAGACACAGCTCTCTCTTCCTCTTTGATACCTTCCATTCTATTTCCCAGTGTTTTGAAGATTTCCCACATGCTACAGTATTTTAACAATCAAACAGACTACGTGTTTTAAAGGGGTAGGAGCACACAATACTGCCAACGTCCAGATGATGACGGCATAAATGTGGATCCAACAGTCTCTTAGAACAACCCGCGATTCTTCCAGATGTGGGTAAAAGACCTAACCAGTCCCACAGTGAAATTTTTTAGTAATATTTATGAAGAATTATAAAGGACTATCGGGATAAACTCATTACCTAAAACTGCCTAAACAACTGTCAACAGAAGCCCATGGCTGAGGAAAAAGTAAATTAGAAGAATATTTGTACGGGCAACACTGTAAAGAATGTGGCTGCCCAAAAGAGATTCTTTTTAAAAACTACCAGACATACATATCACCTTCGAGAGAGGAAACATTTCAAATTTTATTTTTATGAAATTGTTAAAATACATTCAAATCCTAGTAACACTCTATCACACCAACATGAGCCAATGTGATTTGGAAACATCTGTGAAAGAGTGAGCTGTATTTCTGTTATTACTGTTGTAACAACCAACTTTTCTTTGGGTATATTCATAAATATTTCAGAGTGTACATTCAAACAAACTACCCAATTAAAAAGTGGGCAGACAATCTGAACAGACATTTTTCTGACATACAAATACCCAACAGGTACATGAAAAGACGTTCAACATCACTAATCATCAGGGATGCAAATCACAACGAGGTATCACCTCACACCAGTTAGAATGATCCGAAGGACAAGAAATAAGTGTTGATGAGAACGTGGAGAAAAGTGAACCCTTGGACACTGTTTTGGAAATGTAAATTGGTGCAGCCACTATGAAGAACAGTAGGAAGGTGCCTTAAAAAATTAAGAATAAAATTACCATTAGATTCAACAATCCCACATCTGGTTATTTACCTGAAAAAATTCAAAGCACTAAATTTGAAAAGATACAGGTACCACAATGTTCACTGTGGCATTATTTACAACAGCCAAGATATGGAAGCAACCTGGGGATCCATCTATGGTGAGACAAATGGATAAAGACAAAGTGATACATGCATGTATGGAAATCACTGAAATAACATGAAAAATGAAAGAACGGTCAGCCATAAAAAGAAGGAAAAGTTGATTTATTGATGGCAGTCATTCTGACAGATGGGAGGTGATTCTCTCGCTGTGGTTTTACTTCACAGATGAGCAGTGACACTGAGCACCTTTCCATGTGTCTGTCGACCACCTGTATGTCCTCTTTGGAGAAATGTCTATTCAAGTCCTTTGCACATTTTTTAAACTTAACTGTTCATGTTTTCGGTGCTAAGTTTGCAAGTTCATTATAAATTTTGGATATTAACCCCTTATCAGATGTATCATTGGTGAATATGTTCTCCCATTCAGTGAGTTGTCTTTTATTTTGTCAATGGTTTCCTTTGCCATGCAAATATTTTTTAATTTGATGTAGTCCAATTTGTTTATTTTCTGTTTCCCTTGCCCAAGGAGCTATATCAGTAAAAATATGGCTACAAGAAAATGTCCAAAATTTACTACGTTTTCTTCTAAGGTTTTTACAGTTTTTAGCCTAACATTTAAGTCTTTAATCCATTCTGAGTTTATTCTTGTGCATGGTTACTGTAAAAGGTAGTCTTTTTTCATTTTTTGCACATATCTGCCCAATTTTCCCCAACATCATTTATTGAAAAGACCATATTTACCCCATTGCATGTTCTTGCCTCCTTTGTCAAATATTAATGGACTACAAAGGCATGGATTTACTTCTGGGCTTGCTATTCTGTTTCATTGATCTATATGTCAACAAGCAACAAGTGTTGGTGAGGATGTGGAGAAAAGGGAACCCTTGTGTACTGCTGGTGGGAATGCAGACTGGTGCAGCCACTGTGGAAAGTACTCAAAAAATTAAAAATGAAACTGCTTATGACTCGGTGATTCCACTTCTGGGAATATATCCAAATAAACCCAAAACACCATTAGAAGAATATAAAAATGTTACTTGCAATAACCAAGATTTGGGAGCAGCCCAAGTGCCCATCAGTAGATGAGAGAATACAAAAGCTGTGGTACATTTACACAATGGAATATTACTTGGTTTTAAAAAGAAGGAAATCTTACCTTTTGTGACAGCATGGGTGGATCTGGAGAGTATTATGCTAAGTGAAATAAGCCAGTGAGAGAAAGACAAGTACCATATGATTTCACTTATATGTGGAATCCAATGAACAAAAAGACTAACAAACAAAGTAGAAACAGATTCACAGACACAGAGAACAGACTGACAACTGTCAGAGGGGAGGGAGGTTGGGAGGCTGGGCGAAAAACATGAAGGGATTATGCAAAAAACCAACAACAAAAAAACTATAGACACAAACAACAGTATGGGGATTACCAGAGGGAAAGGTGGGTAGTGGGAGTTAGGGAGGGTAAAGGGGGATAAATGGTGATAGAAGGAGACTTAACTTGGAGAGGTGAATACGCAATATACACATGTATTATAGAACTGTACACCTGAAACCTACATAACTTGATTAAATAATGTCATCTCAATAAACCCAATTAAGAAATAAAACAAAAAGAAGAAAATGTTGCCATTTGTCACAACATGAACTCTGAGAGCATGTTAAGTAAGTCAGAGAAAGACAAAAGAGATACGATCTCACTTATACAAGGAATCTAAAACAAGAGCTGAGCTCACAGATACAAAGAACAGACTGCACCTGTCAGAGGCAGAGCTGGGGGTGGACAGAAATGGGTGAAGGGGGCCCAAAGGTACAAATTTCTGGTTGTGAAATAAACATATAAATAAGTCCTGGGATGTAATATACAGCATGGTGACCACAGTTAATACTGTATTGAGTATCTTAAAGTTGCTAAGAGAATAGATCTTAAAAGTTCTTGTCATAGGAAAAAAGACTGTAACAATGTACGGCAACAGATGTTAACAAGACTTACTGTGGTGATTACTTTGTAATATATACAAATATATCATTACACTGTACACCTGAAGCTAATACATTATGTCAGTTATACCTCAATTTTTAAAAATGTATATTTATTCTGTATATTTACGTTATGATAGTGTTCGCTTAAAATCGTTTTCCCGATCTAATGAAACAAAGCACCAGTTTCTATTGTCTAGAGGTTTCAGGGAAGCCGCACTCTAACGGTCAAACACCCTCTCCTGGAGTTCGGCACGCTGCGGTCAGACACATGCGTAATGCCTCCTGCTGAGACCTGCACAGGACATGGACGAACCAATCTGTTAAATCTGCTCCTCACACTGAACTGAAAAACTTCGTGGAACATTTTTTCTCAGTTTCAGTTAATAAGATAGCAACTATTTTAATACCAATGAATTACTCAAAACAAGTGATGCTTAGCTGGTGTGTCAAACAAGAAACAGGCACAGAACAACTTAGTTTATGTGAAAATAGAAACACTGTCAAGAAAAAAAAATGTAGTTATAAAAACTACCCTTATAAAAATATATCAAAGGATAGAGCTGCCAAAGGTACAGTGGCCCCCGACGGTTTTTCAAATGTGATTCAGACAGAGCAGACAGGGTTAGGCTCCCTCCAGGACACAGGCCTGGGGATGAGGGTCCTCACACACCAGGTGCTTTCAGGGATGACAAGGCATATGGGGCTGTCTCACAAAACCTAACCCTCAGACCTGTAAAGGGAATATGGAATGTATCCTACCAGACAATAACCACTTTTCTCCTTGCAGCAGACAAGCCAGGGACCATGTGTCTTGGAGGTAATCACTGAGTTTTGCCTTCTCCCTGCATTCCTCGCAATAGCATTTGGGACATCACCAGAGTAAGAAATACAGAACGCACGGGATCCATGCAAGAAGGGAAAACTATACACTTGATTACTGTATACAAATACCACCCAGAATTCATGTCAGGCTAAGCAGTTTGGAAAGGAAAGCAGTGCTAATCAAATAATGCAAGTTAAAGAAGTTTTCTTCTGATTTGTTTCCCAATAATCTCTCCTCATGTATACAATTCCTGTAACGTTTGGGTAGCTGTAGCTAGCTGAATATATAACAAAGTCTGTCTGGAAAAAGTTCAGCCATTGTTAATATAATAAGAATGGTTTGCATGACATCAATATCACTTGGCAACTAAGGAGAGTTGACTGGAACGCACATATGTGAACAGTGACAACTTCACTGTACTATCAGTGGGGACAGTAGGTGCCATTGGGTGAGCATGGGTACTGTGTGGCTGTCACATTCAAAATGACTGAGCAAGCACAGCAACAAATCTTCATCAAATTTTGCTTTAAGCGCGAATGTTACTCCCAGAAACTATTCAGATGATTTCCAAGGCCACAGCTATGGGCAACTGGTGACGGGCAGTTCCATCACGACAGTGTACCCGCCCATGCCTCACATCTTATGTGGAGTTTCTTGGCAAAACATTGAATCACACAGATGACTCAGCTCCCCTACAGCCCAGATTTGGCACCCGGAAACTTCTGGATTTTCCCAAAACTAAAATCGCCCTTGAAAGAGAAGAGATTTCAGACCCTTAATGAGATTCAGCAAAATATGATGGGGCAGCTGATGGCTACTGGGACAATTATGTGAGGTCCCAAGGTGTGTACTTTGAAGGGGAATGAAGCATTATGTCCTATGTACAGTGTTTCTTGTAGCTTTTACCTTGTTCACAAAGGTCTCTATTTTTCACAGTACATGACTGGATACCGTCTGGACAGACCTCATATTACCATCTGTAAAATCGTAGGTGGGTAGCTCTACTCACTCCTAATAATCAATCCTAAGAAAAAACCCACTAAGCCATCTTCTCCACAATGGGAATGGGGAGATTAAATGGGGAGCAAAATGCTAAACTAGCTAATGTGGACTTCTGGGCTTGTTCTCCTGCTACCCCACACTCTTAACCTCATTCCACCTTCATTGCCAAGCCCCCGAATAGCACTTTCAAAAAATAAAATTTAGACAACAGTCAACTATTTCAATGAGTGAAAAATGTCTCAAAAGACTAAAAATAATCTGTGAACTGTTAGAACTTACAGTTTTAGAAGGCTAAACCTTGAAGGTATTAAAGCCTGGCATTATTTTTTCCCATATTATCTTGAGATAACCAGTGCGAAGTCAGGAAATGGGTGTTTTCCGCATCTGGAAGCGACTGAGCCACCTGGTACTTCACTATCCGCATTCTCACAAAGGGGAGGCTGAAGGGAAAGACTACGAGGGAAGGGACACAGACCTTCCCATGTGGACCGCCCAATGTGCGGGATAAGGAGAGGTGGGGGAGAAACAGCAAAAGGGAAAACCAAAAAGTCAGGGGAGTGGGAGGGAGGCTTTGTTGATAAGGCAAATTTCACTGTCTTTGCAGTTTTGCTATTTTCTATCAACAGTTGCTGGGTAAATGGAAGGCAATCACAAAGGTATGTGTGCTATGTGCACAGCATGGCTCAGAGGGAATAATGTAGTGACAGCAAAAAGCTAGACCCGCACTGATCCGCAACATGAATAAAGTGGTATTTGCTTGTCCATTTTCCATACTTGGCTTCCTTATGAAAGGAGCTTCATTCCAAAGTAGAGTAAAAAAAGGAGGGTGACTTCAGAGTCTAGCAGGGACCCAACCACGTACTCACTTCACTCTGAACAGTCAGGACCGGCTTCTTCCTGAGTGTACTCTCCCCTCTGCTTCATTTATTAAAAGATATTTAGACACAAGGGACAAAGTCTAGTTGAACTACATGTAGCACCAATTTTTATGCTAAAGAATTTACCCTAAATGAAACTGATTCCCAAAAGGACTCTGGTTCAAAGAGAGTAAGGAAATATGAACCCTACCCCAAAACAAAATACTAAGGAAAGGGTGAATGGAGCAGAATCACCTGCTTGTTTCAAACCAGCCAGACACCGTTTGATTAGATTCTGGTAAGGCCCCTAAAGAAGCCCCTGCCGCCTCCCACCCACCACAGAGGAGCAGTGCCGGGGAGCCACTGCTGCTGATCACGACACGCCGTGTCTCTCATGTGTGCAGAGAAAGGAAAGCCTGAGAACCCAAACCTCGAGGAAGTGATGTCTCTCAGAAGGTCGGTAATCTACCACATATCTGTACCTATCAAAGCTGGAACAGAGTATGAGAAGACGTCACTAGACATGGCCATAATCCAAAAGAAACCAAAAAAGAAAAATCAAGAACAAGAGATAATAATGTTCACTTGGGGTGATCAATAATAGTAGCCTTAATGAGGGACAGCCAAGTGTCACTGACTGATTTTTTGATTACTGCTAAGAGTACTAATGCAAAACTAAATTTATGAGATTGACTCTCCAGGCTTATAGATCGGTCAGTCATAAAGGACAAAACATCGCTCCCCTGCCAGCAGAGGGCGCCTACCCTCAGTGAACAAAGTAGCAACCCACCAGCAGCTGTATCACCAACGCAGCATCTAAAGAGTACATTAATTGGAGTAAGTCAAATTCTTCACTTACCATTTGTTAGTCTATCAAATAGAAAGATATCAAAATTCCAATTTCCAACTTTTCCCAGCATACACTGAAATGAAAACCAGACATTCCTACTGTAATTTAATTTCAATAACACTAGATCTCGTAGATGGTTCATAGAGAAGTTAATGAAAATGAAAAGTGATCTACTGTAAGAAATGCTATACACCATTGTCCTTTTAATCACAACCTTTCCAACTGGCTTCAAAAAAAAGTCTAACGGAATAAACTCCATTTGAAAAGCCAAATATTATTTTGTTTTCTAATTAATAAATGTACAGGTAAGGTTAGTTTTTTTTAACTTATTCCTCTATTCCCACAAACTTTCAATAATTCTAACATAATTTAAAATCACAGACGTGTGGTTCATATGTTGCATGATCTAGAAACTAGATTTTAAAACTCTAGTGGAAACACTTCTAATAACTGAGTACTTACTATATTCCAGGTACTGTTAAAAGTGCTTATTCACTCTTACTATTGACATCAACACTATCAAGTAGGCACTGCCTTCAATCCTCCGTTACGGACGGGAAACAAAGACAAAGTAACTAACTTGCCCAGCCAGAAAGGAACAGAGCTGGCGTCCCAAACTAGGTGCTCTGATTCTGGGCCCTAGGCACCTGATGCCTATACTGTGCTGGGCTTAAATTATGGTATTCAATTTTTTGTTAGAAAACACTCTCAACTTACGGGTATTTTTATTTTTTAAATACCCTTAAAAGTAATAGCATTTACAACATTAATTTTTAGATTGATATGTATTTCAGCCAAGTAAATAAATCCCACAATGACCTCAAAAACCAAATAGATGGATTGTATTTCTATACTATATGTTTGTAACTTAAAAATTCTGTGGACTTTATTTTTAAGAAAAAAAAATTTCTTGCCCAGAGTTCATTATTGTATAAATTTATGTATAGATGAACATAAGCAATACTAAGATAATACTAGTAGAGATTAATTATGACAGTACCAACAATCAATCATATGCAAATCAACATTCTCTTTTTTTTCTTTTTAACATGGAACGCTTCACGAATTTGCATGTTGCCTCAGCGCAGGGGCCATGCTAATCTCTGTGTTGTTCCAATGTTGGTACATGTGCTGCTGAAGCGAGCACCGCAAATCAATATTCTCATTCTGAAGACAAGACCTTGTAAAATATTTAAAATTTAAAGCATGAACAGTTTCCACTGATTTCTTTTACCAAACAGGGAGGCAAGTTTGTTCACTTAAATGTCATCATAAAAGTACTCCAACCCTATGTACACAGACTTACAAAATGTTGTCTATAAATATTAAGTCAAGAATATTTTTTAAAATATAGAAATTAGATTATTAAAAATCATTTGGTAAAAAACAAAATCATCTAACTTCCATCTTCATTAAGACATTTCTTTTAACCTACACAGAGAAAATAATGTTCACAATTACTGGGCTTAATTAAGAAACACCTAAATCCTCAAAATGCCACACTGATGCAAGAGCCTAGAAACCATTTGACTGCAAGTCCTAAGACCTAACTTTGTGCTCTGGTTTACCTCTAAGTAGAGCTCAAACTAGTACCTTTTGCTCCTTAGGCCACAGTTTCCTTTTCTCTTAAAAACAGAAGTTAGATCAGATAATCCACAATACTCTTCCCAGCATTAAGAGTCTTGTGGTCTTAATAGTTTAATTTTCTATTGTTCTACTTGTTACTTGATGTTATAATATATAACAACATTTTCATTTATTTAGTTACCTCGTAAATTTCCCTTAATCTATAATACCTAATTATAAAATAAACAACCACTCGAAAGGAAAAACCTGAAAAATGAGCTCAAATGATTTTTGTATACAAAAAAGACTAAAAATCAGTATCAGATGGGAAAAGAAGGCTTCATTAAACTTATCAAAAAGTTAACATTTCTTGAAAAAGCTATACACACCTTGGCTTGTCCATTATAATCATCATCTAAAATGTTTACAGAATTTGAAACAGTAGTACCACGGAAAAAGCGTGATGATCTAAGATAACGCTGGAAACTGAGCAACCTTCTGATGTTCCTTGCAGACACAGAAACTTCAACTTCTGATGGAGCTGAAACGAAAGGAGCAAAAGGTGAGTACAGCAGGTCAAACTCTGCAGATACTAGCTTGTAATACCCCTTTTCTAGTTATATACAAATATATTTTTCAATTAACCATTATACCACATTTCTAGGAGAGAAGAAGTACTTTATTTGTATTCCTATTAAAGAACTAAAAATGAAGAAATAAATTGCCAATTTCTACCAGCGGTTTTTTTTTAGCTTCTAAGAATGATCATTTCTCACTCTATTGCTCAGTACACTATATACACATTATGGAACAGAAAGACACAATCCAGTGTGAACCAGGTTGAACAGCAGGGAATGCTTCGTACCGAGGAGCCAGGTCCCACATTACATTTGAGAATTTAGCACTGACCCAACTAGAACATCTCAAATCCTGATGAGGTATCATTTCAAACATTTCCTTACGGTACTTTTACTTAGAAGAAAAGGAAATGCAGTGGAAAAATAAGCAGTTTACACCCTGTAAGAGTTCTAAAAGACAGGAATAAAAGCTCTGTAAGGTGAAAAGCTCTAGAAACGCGTGGTTCCACGGTGAAGGCTGGTAAGTTCTCTGTAGCCATTTCCCCTAGTGTTAGCATAAACCAAAGCTTCTTCAAGCTACAGATTAAACAACAGACTTACATTAAAAGCCATCTTGTAGGGCACATATGTTATTTTTAAATTCTAAATTGAGTGAAATGTTTATAATATAAAATACATAGAGACCAAAGATCAGCGAATCATAATCTTTCAAAATGTCAGGTAATCAAACACTCTCTCTTGTGTGTCCAGTTACTAACTCTTCTATTACCCTATGTTTTCTTATCTAGAAAATGGTGGCGATACTATCTAACTCAAAGGGTGCTGGATGAAGTGAGATGAGGTATACACAGTCAGATGTACAGTAGGTACTGAATTCAGGGCGATGCGGGTGATAAAATGGATGCCGATACCACTGCTGCTGGCTGCGCTTCTAAGTAACCAGACTGAGTTCCAAATCTGATCCTGTTGCTCTAAACAAAATTATCCCTTGGCTCCTAATTATTTGAAAATGAACTCCATTTTAGCGTGGAAAAACTGAATACATGTTCCAGGGCCTGGCTTGCTCCAGACTTGTCTTGTGTGTCACCCTACCTGGGAAGCGCACCTGAACACCTACCCATAAGCACCCCCCTCCTAAGAGAGATGGGAAGAACCTCCTCTGGATTCCCAAAGTTCCCTGTGCTCACACCTATCAGAGTGCTTCGGATACCATACTGTGATTGTTTGTTTACCTGTCTCCGTTAACAAGTGATGACCTCCAATGTAGGCACAAGCTATTTTTTTCATCTCTGTATTCCAAAGCTGAACAATAGTGCCAAGTAGGTATATGTAACACATACTGAATAAATGTCAAATAAATGTATACTTTTTTTCAAATGTCTGATGAGTTCTGAGGTTCCTGTATACTCAACAT
The DNA here is from genome assembly GCF_014824575.4 of Sturnira hondurensis. Lineage (NCBI taxonomy): Eukaryota > Metazoa > Chordata > Mammalia > Chiroptera > Phyllostomidae > Sturnira > Sturnira hondurensis. The sequence goes on from NW_028082759.1 coordinate 32,917,757, forward strand.
AAGCCAAAAATAAAAGAATGCACATTGTTACATGGTTTACTTCCTTCATTCTTCATTCCAGTGAGTTTAAAACGAAACTATCTAGAAAAAATGTTGAGGGAAATTTTGACCTTTAACAATGTAACTCACATTAAAGGGTCTGGAACCAACACGCAAAGCTATTACTATCAAGAAATTGTGTTTGAACTAGAATTCGTATGTCTGAGGAAACGAAAGCAGTACCTCATTTAGCCCTCAACAATCTCAAAATATTACCTTCCACATTATACACGAGAATGCTGACTCTACAAGAAGTTAGGAAACTTGCCCAATATCACAGAGCCAATATAGGATGACAACTAGATTTCAGAACATAGATCTGGGACTTCCGCCAAGATGGAGGCATAGGTGGAAACACTGCCTTCTCCCACAACCAAATGTGGATACAACAAAAGTTTTGGAGAACTAAGACACACCCAGAGACCAGAAAACGGAATTATATGGAAGTCCGACAGCTACGAACCGTTCAACGGGGACGGTAAGAGAGGCAGAGCCAGCAGTGGAGCACGGTCGGGAAAGACAGACCTAGGAGCGCAGGCAGCCCGGACCTAGTTGGGGTGCGGGGCAGCCTGACCAAGGTCGCACATTCACGCACAGTGAGACGGACCATGCAGGCCCCAGGGGGCGAACCCAGTGGTGGAGGGCTGACAGCGGTGGCACACTCGCGTGCAGTGGAGCGGGGCGCGTGGCCCTGGTGACGGAGGTGGCTACGGTGCTGGTGGGGGTCGCGGCGGCGGGCGCCGGACGCCGGAGGGAAGCCATTGTCCCTCTTTGACCCCGCCCCCACATACGACGTCACAACCCAGTGACTTAGTTGCCCTGCAATACCAGTGAGAGCCATTGTCGCTCTTTGACCCCGCCCCCACCTACAACGTCACAACCCAGCGACTTAGTTGCCCTGTTCTAGTGAACACTTTAGGGCTCTGATCCTGCTATGGAACAGGCACGAACAACCCGAAAGATGGCACAAGAAGAACTCAAAGTCCAAGAGCCAATAACTCTCAGCGACCAAGAGATTGCCAGCCTCTCAGAAGCCCAATTTAAAACACTATTTATCAGGATGCTCACAGAATTGGTAGAGTACAGTCACAAATTAGAGGAACAAAGTCACAAATTAGAGGAACATATGAAGGCTAAACTAATTGAAATGAAGGGAGATGCACAGGAAACCAATAGTGATGGAAAGGAAACTGGGACTCAAATCAATGGAATGGACCAGAAGGAAGAACAAAACATCCCACCAGAAAGGAATGAAGAAATGAGAATTCAAAAAAATGAGGAGAGGCTTAGGAACCTCCAGGACATCTTTAAACGTTCCAACATCCGGATTATAGGGGTACCAGAAGGGGGAAAGAAACAGCCACGAGTGGAAAACGTATTTGAACAAATAATAAAGGAGAACTTCCCCAGTCTGGCAAAGGAAATAGACTTCCAGGAAATCCAGGAAGCTCAGAGAGTGCCAAAGAAGTTGGACCCAAGAAGGAACACACCAAGGCACATCATAATTACATTAGCCAAGACTAAAATGAAGGAGAGAATCCTAGAAGCAGCAAGGGATAAGGGGACAGTCACCTACAAAGGAGTACCCATCAGACTGTCAGCGGATTTCTCAAAAGAGACCTTACAGGCAAGAAGGGGCTGGAAAGAAGTATTCCAAGTCATGAAATCCAAAGACCTACAGCCAAGATTGCTTTATCCAGCAAAGCTTTCATTTAGAATAGAAGGACAGATAAAGTGCTTCTCAGACAAGGTCAAGTTCAAGGAGTTCATCATCACCAAGCCCTTATTATATGAAATGCTAAAGGGACTTATATAAGAAAGAGATGATGAAAAATATGAACAGTGAAAGGACAGCAAACACACAGCTATTAACAACCACACCTAAAACAAAAGCAAACCAAGAGGACAGCTAGATCAGGAGTGGAACCATAGAAATGAAGAACACATGGAGGGTTAGAAACAGGGGGGTGGGAGGAGAAGGGGGAGAAGGTACAGAGAATAGCATAGATGGTAGGTAGAAAATAGATAGGGGGAGGGTGAGAATAGTGGGGGAAATATAGAATCAAAAGAAGTTGAGACACGTGGTTATAAACTAAGGGGGAAGAAGGGTGGGGGAGGGGGTGTGCAGGGTAGAGGGGAATAAAGGGGGGAATAGAACAACTGTAATGGTATAATCAATAAACTATATTTAAAAAAAAAAAGAACATAGATCTGTTTACAAAGCCTGTGTCCACAGTATTACTCGTAAGTATTTTTATTATATCCCTACAGTATTGTTTAACTGCTTATTACAAAAATTCTGTGTACACTTTTAAAATTGTACTTATGCAGATGAAAGTATGTATAAAAAGAAACAGAGACAAAAAGCTAATTACAGGAATGTAAATGTTTAATGTGACCCTTTTAGTCATACTCCTAAGAAAAGAGTAGCGCTGGCCTTGGCTGCTGTGGCTCAGTGTACTGAGTGCCAGCAAGCAGACAAAAGGGTCACACGCCTGGGTTGTGGGCCAGGTCCCCAGTAGGGGGCGCTCAAGGGGCAACCACACATTGATGTTTCCTTCTCTTTCTCCCTTCCCCTCTCTAAAAATAAACAAACAAAATCTTCTGAAAAAAAGAAAGAAAAGAACAGATCTGAAAGGGACAGTGTGGAATGACATGAATATCTGGGGAGCAATGATGAGATCTAATGTATATAATACTAGCACCACCATCTCAGAATTTATAAGATACTTTACAGTTTTACAAAATGTTGCAGAGGACACACTGCCTATTCATATAGAAGAGTAACCTAAAAGAATTCAAAGTCATGAGCATGATTTCATGAGCAACCCTTCGATTTATCTTACACACAGAAGATAAGAATTTTATCACTAGCAATTACATCACACTGTGTGCACACATGCACATAAACTAATAGGAGGATCACTGCTTTCAGATTATATGTTCAAGCTAATGCATCCTCAAGTAAACTTGAAAATCTCTTTGGTAGGATAATTGCATAAGATCCAAAAAAATGAATGAGCCTCATTTGAGGGGAAAACCCCAACAACTCAGCCCACCGTGCCAAGTCCCTGCACCAACATGGCAGGACCCACCCTGCCAGGGGTTGAGACAGCTGGCACGGTCCGGAAGACGGGGCTCTTCCCACAAGATCATGGTTGTGCCCCCCCTCTGCCTTACTCCTATTTTCTGGGTGACTTCTGACAAGTCACAACTTCCTACTGTCTCATTTTCCTTCACTGAAAAAAAAAAAACAAAAAACAAGCACAATTCATGTCTTTTTCTTGTTTCACAGAACCCTGAAGTTGGAACTCATTATCAAAGACTCTGTTTTGAGAATGAATACTAGACATTAACCCGAGGGAAAATGCTCAGTCATCATAGGAGCCCAATCCTTCCAACAAGTTTAATTCAAAAAAATAACCTGCATAACAGGATAACAGACTTTCACTCAATGATACAACCAGCCTTAACAATTAGTGGTTATTTCACAGACAACCTAAGAAAGGACAGAGAACCTGTCCAGATGAAACTGCAAATCATCTAGGGAAGCGTTTTCCTTGATCAGATGACCTGAGGAGCCTACAGCTAAGAAGATTACATTCTGGAAAAAGCAGAAAATCCCATGAGGCCTTGCAGAGATGGCAACTAAAATGACCTCAAAGCACTGCCTAAGACTTAATACAGGTCAAGAACCTGGAGGGGAGGGAGGTATATTTGATGTTTTTCGCCACTCTAATCTTTGAGTATGGAATGCACTCACATGTTTATAAAATGAAAGCAAGAAGGGAAGGAGGGAGGAAGAAAAGAACACAATAAAAAACCTCACCCTACCAGGTCCCCCATCCAACTCACAGTAAGCCCACCCCTAAAATGACAATCTTTTTAAAAAGTTTCTAGTGTATGCTCCCTGAGTTTTTTGATCAAATATATGGAAACACCATTATATATTCTTTTTCTACGTATTTTACATAAATGGTAGCAGAGTACACAACCTGTTCTGCATCTTGCTTTTTAATATATCTTGGAGCTATTTCCCTATCAGTACCTTCCTCCTCCTAAGACTGTAAAATACTTCATCATATGGATAAAACATAATCTATTCAACCAGGCCTCTACCGAAGGGCACTTCTATTTTGCAATTTGCAGAAGGACCTTCATTCTGTTAAGTATGCATATATTTCCATTATTGTTCAACAGGTTTAGATATCATCCTTTAATTTTGTTACTACCCATGAGGAAATCACCTTATATCCCATCTTCTTTCCCTTTTCCTCTTCCAACATTTGTTCATTATCAGAGCAATTTTCTTTTATTTCACACCAATCCTCCCCTTAATTTTAGGTACGGCTCCGGAATTAAATATATTCAACATATGAATCCTTTTACCATGGCTTCCCCAGTTATCTTTTGCTTGCTGAGGTTCAGGTTCATCTTTCAACAGTTACCTCAAAAAGTTCAATGATACGTAATCTCATAGTTTCAATCAAAAGCCATGTTGTTCCTCAAACAACATAACTCATAAAGAATATATTCTTGAATGTTGAAAACTTTTCTTGGTAGTCTTTGTACTTGAAGGACAGACTGAATGTGATATTTAATACAGAATTCATGGCTTCCATTTTTCTTCCTTGAATTTGTTTGAAGGTATTGGTTCGTTGCCTTCTCTTACTGAGGTCAAAAAATCTGAGGCAAACCCATTATTTTCCCCTCATAAATGACTTGATCTTTTTGCATGGCCACCCACACAGTATCTCTTTATCTTTCAAGTCCAACAACTTTGCTAAGATGTGACCTCGTATTAAACATTCTGGGTCAGTATCCCATGGTACATGGTGCGCTCTTTCAACATGTACATTTAAATATCCCGTTATTTCTGAAAAGTTTTCTTGAATCATAATCTCTAAATATTTACTCTATTCTACTATTTTGACTTTATTATTCAGAGACTAAAATGTAATCCTGACACACCTCTATCCGCTATATCTCACATATGTTCTCCCCAAACCTGTTTAATGCAGTGGAACTTTGGTTCTTGAACTTAATTTGTTCTGGAAACTGAGTAGTGATTTGTTTGAAAACAGAATCTCCTTTGTCACCTGACATGTGACTGATCACACAGGTATCAGCAGGAAAGGGTTATCAGGTAGAAAATCGAGATCTGAAGCTTTGTTAGACAACGGAGACATTTTATCCACAAGCAACTTGGTCAAGAACCATACTATTTGAGAAGCAAACTGTTTAAGAACCAAGGTGTTCAAGAACCGAAGTTTGACTGTATTTGTTTCGTTTTGTTTTCCTATTTCTGTCCACTATGCTCATTATCTTCAGTGTATGTTCTACCCTGTATTCCTACTGAATGTCCTCATTTCTGAGACACATTAAATGTTTGCTCCTACTATTTCCTGATTCTGAGTGCACATGTCTCAACTACTTTTGTTGTCGAACTTATCTTTTCCCTGATTTCTTGAAGTTGTACCTTACGATGAAGTTATTGCTTCATTTAGTTTTTAAAGAGAGTAGAAAACTTGGCCAGATTTTCATCAGTATGATGGCAACATTTTTCTGTGAAGTGTTTTTCAATCACTGTGAAGTACTGCTGCTCTCTCCTACTGTTCTGCCTAATTATCTGATGTGGCATAATTGAATAGGCTGAATTTTGCTGCATTATCCTCTTATACCAAGTTCTTAATGGGGATGACAGTGAAGTCTTAGGAGAGGGCAACTGAGTCCTCTGGGCTTTACTACCCAAATGGCTTCTCCTCTGCTCTGCTGAAGAGGCAGACTGCCTCTTACACACATGCCACTGCTACTTCTCCAAACTGGGTCCAAGGGGACTGCACCCACCTCTCCTCTCAGCCCATATCAGAGGTCAAGTGTGGCAAGTAATATTTACCTTTGTATTGGACTGATACCCTGATAGGGTTCGCATTGTGCTGTTAGGCTGTTTCTAACCTTCATCCTTCTTAAAAACAGTTCTATAACAGACATTCTTATAACTAAATCCTTGAGCACATCTTAGTGGATTCCTTCAAAATAAACCCTCAGAAGCAGAATAAGCACACAGGAGCACATTTCAATGACTTCTCAGACACAATACCAAACTGGAGGCTGTTTTCTAAAGAAAATTAGAGAGAACTGTTCCAGAAGAGCTTCCAAAATATAAGAAAAGGAATCAAGGACTATAAATCAAGGATGAAGCATAAGATCATTTAAGATGGAAATTTTTAGGTCCTTCAAGCTTGTCCCTCACCCCAATGCTCTCCCTCTACACACACACCCCCATAATAATTAAAAGTAAAATCCTTACATTGTAACAAGCAAGTAGAGGCCACTACAGAGAAGAAAGAGCATCAAGTTGAGTAAAGAATTAGGTACATAAAAAAGAAGGAACTTGAAACAGAAAACAGTGACTACAAGAACTTAACTAGTATTTTCATTTAGAAAGTTACTAGAAACTTCACTATCTGATCATAATACATAAAATCTGACCACATTACCAATATTCTCATGAGTTCATTCAAAACACAAGACACACCATTTTTTATTTCATAGCATGACACACAATAGATACAAATTGTCTTGATTAAAGCTTACCTTTTGCCAGGCTAGGACTATTTTAAGTCCCAGGCTTGTTCTAGTTTACATGGTTACTGACATTCCAATCCAGCTTAGAAAGCCAATGGGCTCAGTGAATCAATCAAGTTACTATTAGAGAGCTGTTGGCTCTGCTAGCTGTCTTCAAAAACACCACATTACCTCACTGTGACCATGACCAAACTAACCAGCCTCCGCTAAAACTAAGTGAGCGGTGTTACTCAATGATCATGGGAATTACTTCCAGTCACCCATTCTTAGCTTCTGAGCCAGAAAGAAAAAGAAGACCAAAAAAAAAGAAAAAGGGAAGAAAAAGAAATGTAGGCTAGCACACAAATTCAGAAGCAATGTTTTTCCTCTTGCTTTTCCCTCATATTAGTGGACAGGAAATATAGGCAATAGGTTAAGGAAACAAAAGGACTAGAGAATCAACACATCTCAGGCAGCATTCCTCCCAACTCTCCCACACACTGTCTTCTTGATCATCCAAATGGCATGCCAGAAAATGTCACTAATATTTAGTTATTAGACAAAAGAGGGTTGTAACAAGAAAAGCCTTGGGTCTTGAGACTTAACGTTACTTGCTCTAATGGTCCACAAGACGGAGCCCTCTGGTCAGTGTATTTGCCACCTTAAAACCATGAAAATCATTTAGATGAATACAATCAAGAATTACCCTTGGAGATTATTTTTTTTTCTCCTAGGGATGATCCCTTTGTTTTCCTGGACATACCCTACTTACTTTATTTATATGTTATTATTCTATTATAGCTGTCCACACTTTCCACAATTGCCTACTCTACCCTGTATGCCCCACTCCCTCTGGCAACATCCAAACCATTGTTCAGGTCCACAGGACATGCAAATACATTCTTTGGCTACTCTATTTCCTATGCTGTACTTTACATCCCCATGGCAATTCTGTAACCACTTATTGGTACTTCCTAATCTCCTTACCAATTCATCCATTCCCCTAAACCCCCATCCCATCTGGCAACCATCAAAATGCTCTCTGTATCCACAATTCTGTCTCTGTTCTTGTTTGGTTTTTAAATTAAATTGTTGACAGATACCTATTTCTGCCATTATATCAATCATAGTTTTGATCTTCTTTTTCTTATTTAAGTTCCTTTAACATTTCATATAATAATGGTTTGGTTATGATGAACTCCTTCAGTTTTTTTCTTGTCTGGGAAGCTCTTTATCAGCCCTTCAATTCTAAATGATAACTTTTCTGGGTAGAGCAATCTTGGGTGTAGGTTCTTGCTTTTCATGACTTTGAATATTTCTTACCAATCCCTTCCAGCCTAAACGTTTCTTTTGAGAAATCAGCTGACAGTCTTATGGAAACTCCCCTGTAGGTAACTAACTGCTTTTGTCTTGCTGCTTTTAAGATTCTCTCTTTATCTTTAACCTTTGACTTTTTAATTATGAGGTGTCTTGGAGTGGGCCTCTTTGTATCCACCTTGTTTGGCACTGTCTGTGCCTCCTGGATTTGCATGTCTATTTCCTTCACCAAATTAGGGAAGTTTTCATTATTTTTTCAAATAGATTTCCAATTTTTTCCTCTTTCTCTTCTTCTGGCACCCCTATGATGCTAAAGTTGAAATGCTTGAAATTGTCACAGAGGCTGCTTACACTATCTTTGTTTATTTGGATTCTTTTTTTCTTGTTCTGATGAGGATTTAACTCTAGTCTAGGGTAAAGTCATGTTAAATAATAACTGAATAAAAAATCTGAAGACCTTCTTTCTAACCTCCCCTTTCTTTAATTTTCCTTAACAATAGGAGCCATAATGAAAGCCTATTGTTAATAAGGAATAAGTACATTTATCCCTATTTATAAGTTTTCTTGGAAGGGTTTTACATTTACTGCGTATGGATAAATGAGTGGGAGGGTAGCAAGATGCTCGAAGCAATGGTTTCCAGAAGAGGAGCCACACTGGCCTGGACAGGCAGTACAGCAGAGTGAATACAGACCTGGGTTTGGAGTCATATACCTGAGTTTGAATCCAAGCTTTGCTATTTTTTTTACTAGTTCTGACCCTCAGTTTCCTCATTATAAAATAAGTCTCAGAGGACTACTGTAAAAATTAAAGGAGGTAATACAAGCATTATAGCACTATATCTTTGGGGGTAAAAAATAAACACTTAACTTTAATGCTATAGTCATTATAGATATCAAACATTTTTATAAGGTATAATTGACATAATTAATTTGGGATTCAAATACTTTTATGCACATAGCTTCACATTATTTAACAAAACCAGATTTATTATTCATGAAAACATAACTTCAACCTGAAGACCACCACATACTTTTAAGTACTACAGAAATAAACGCACAAATTTAAAAATTTTCAAAATGTCCATACAAACTCATTATTTGTTTACTTTTTTAATGATCTTACTTATTTTTAGAGAGGGGAAGGGAGGGGGAAAGAGAAGGACAGAAACATCAGTGAGTGGCCACCTCTCACTCTCCCCATACTGGGGACCTGGCCCACAAAACCCAGGCATGTGCCCTGACTGGGAATTGAACCAGTGACACCTTGGTTCACAGGCCAGTGTTCAATCCACTGAGCCTCACCAGCCAGGGCACAAATTCATTACTTTAAAATGAATATACAGACAGTCCAAGCTTTATTATAAATCAAAGAAATAAATGAGTTATTTGTAATCTAAAATTATATCAGTGTTAACATGAGAATAAACTGTAAAACAATATTCTTTCCCTTAAGTAATTCTAATAACCTTAGTTTGCAGAATTCAATTATCATTTTGACAGGATTTGATAAAACAGTTGATATAAACCCTTTTAAAAGATTAATCTCATTATTGTTATGGATTAGACATTTCCACTCTTCAGTTATGGGTTATGGGTTCTGTTGAGTTCCTCTTATGGTTAAACTCAAGGCCTTGAACATTGCTCCTTATTTATTACATTCTTAATTCCCTTATTAAAGAGTTGAGGGAGAGTTTGTATGTGTTCATAGTGAGACATTGTAATAAAAAAATATGACATATTCGATTCAACAGGAAGGCAGCAACCAGACTGAATTTGGTTAACAGTTAATAGAGATTATACTCAGAGAAGCACAAATGGGACCCTATAAAATCTAACTTACAGAAGATACACTTTTAATCAATTTGATACAACAAGAATATTAAATCTCTATGAGCCACAGACTGCCAGAGAACAGGAACAAAAAGAAGACTAAGACAAAAGCCTAAAGTTAAGAGCTTTTAAGTTATAATGTAAATAGCCTGAAAGATTCTCTTCCTGCCCTAGTATGGAATGAAATAATGTGCTAAAATGAATAAAAAGCTCAAGGTAATGGACAAAACTCATTTACATGTAAGGGAACATTACCATGTGTCAGGAGTAATAAAAAAGGAAACAAAATGCATTTGTGTGGGATGAAAAAACACTGAAAAGAATTATATTCCTTGTATTGTTCACTGTTAGCACAGAGAATATGCCTTCCAGCCTGCAAGATGTCAGTGAACTTTGGAGAATTCCACGGAAAGAAGTAACTGTCCAGCTGGCAGCGCTATTACTATTCAATAATCACGCCAGAGACTTCCAAAAGAATACACCACATTTTGTACATGTACACATGGACCAGAACTATAATAATTCTACTATATTTAAAGCTGCTAGTACTTATTATGATATAAGCTCAAAGTAACATGTAACTAAAGGAATGACTTACAAATTTAGTGACATAAAAATTTAAGCAAACATGACTTTTGACAAAAAGTTGATGTGGAATTCATTTAATCAAGCCTATTTAATTTAAGACTCAAAATACTGCATTTCAAGATACCAGGTATATGGCCAATTAAACATAGGAAAGTATGTATAATAATATTTGGAGCTCCTAATCCAGCCCAGCCTACTTAAAGTGAGCCAAACTACTCAAAAACACAAAGGGAAATTGAAGAATTTGCCAGGATATCCCTATAGAGTTGTGAGAAAGCAGAACTTTGAAAAAGGCTGTAGGTCCTATAAAAACTCTTTCCACATTAAATCATTTTTTCTGTATTCCCAGCTTGCTCAAAATTTTTTAAAAGAAATAAATGTTGAATTTTAGGTATCAAACACTTTTGTGGTATACAGTTTTATCCATGACTTTTCTCTATTATTTTATTAATGTGGTGAATTACAATGACTGATTTTTGAATGCTAAAATAATTATATTTCTGGAAAAATAACTTGAGTCAAAAATATTATTCTTCCTACAAACTGCAGACTTAATTTAATAGCATGTTATCTAGGATGTTTCATCTATATTCGTCAGTGACAATGGCTATAAGTTTCTGTTGTTATATTCTGCTGGCCTTATATAAGTTGTGAAGAGTTTTTTTTTCTCTCATCTTCAAGAGAATTTGATGATGAAATTTTAGTATGACAATTTTTTCCCAACATTTTGAAATTATACTCTAGTTTAGTGGTCTCTGCTGAAAATGAAACAACCTGTTTCAGGCAATGTCATAAGTGCCCCTTAGAAAGTAATAGTTTTCTTTTTCTCTCACTGCCTTTTAAATGTTTTCTCTTTGATTTTGGTTTAGAGTTATTCTTTGCTATATCTAGGTGTATGTGTATTTTATACTTGAAACCTATATAATTTTGTTAACTAACGTCATCTCAATAAATACAAAAAAAGAATAACGAGTTTTCATCTAATTCATTAGGTGGCCCTTTGCTTTCTCTTGGTACATACATTTTGAAGCAATACAGTGAGTTGTCTGGTCAGTTTTGTAGTCAAAACAAACTGCTTTGATCTTCTGGAATGCACTGTTTCATAAGAGCATTTTCCATTCAGGCTCAAATCAAGCATCTTGTTCTTTCTTCAGCACCTCTTCCCCCATCTTATGTATTCTAAATTCTAGTTCTTATTTTCAGGCTCTTACCTGGTGTCCTTTCTTTAAATATATTTTATTGAGTATGCTATTACAGTTGTCCCAGTTTATCCCCTTCCACCTGGTATCCCCCATTCCCTCTGGCAATTACCCACCCCCCCAATTCATTTGTAGGAAGTACTTTATCTGTCCTTTGATTCTAAATGATAGCTTCACTGAATCATCTACCGGTATGTTGTAGGTCCCTGCTTTTGAACACTTTGAATATTTCTTGCCAGTCCCTTCTTTTCTGCGAAGTTTCTTTTGAGAAATCATCGGACAGTCTTTTGGAAACTCCCTTGTAGGTAACTAGCTGCTTTTATCTTGCTGCTTTTAAGATTCTCTCTTTATCTTTAACCCTTGGCTTTTTAATTATGAGGTGCCTTGGAGTGGGCCTCGTTGCATCCATCTTGTTTGGGATTCTCTCTGCTTCCTGGACTTGCATGTCTATTTCCTTCACCAAATTAGGGAAGTTTTCTTTCATTATTTTTTGAAATAGATTTCCAATTTCTTTTTTTTTTCATTTCATTTTTTAAAATATATTTTATTGATTATACCATTACAGTTGTTCTATTCCCCCCCTTCAATCCCTTCCACCCGCACCCTCCCTCCCCCACCATTCTGCCCCCCTTAGTTTATAACCACCTGTCTCAAGTTCTTTGGATTCTATATTTCCCCCACTATTCTCGCCCTCCCCCCTATCTATTTTCTACCTACCATCTATGCTATTTTCTGTGCCTTCTCCCCCCTTCTCCCCCTTCCACCCCCCTGTTTCTAACCCTCCATGTGTTCTTCATTTCTATGGTTCCACTCCTGATCTAGCTGTCCACTTAGTTTGCTTTTATTTTAGGTGTGGTTGTTAATAACTGTGTGTTTGCTGTCCTTTCACTGTTCATCTTTTTCATCTTCTTTTTCTTATATAAGTCCCTTTAGCATTTCATATAATAAGGGCTTGGTGATGATGAACTCCTTGAACTTGACCTTATCTGAGAAGCACTTTATCTGTCCTTCCATTCTAAATGAAAGTTTTGCTGGATAAAGCAATCTTGGCTGTAGGTCTTTGGATTTCATGACTTGGAATACTTCTTTCCAGCCCCTTCTTGCCTGTAAGGTCTCTTTTGAGAAATCCGCTGACAGTCTGATGGGTACTCCTTTGTAGGTGACTGTCCCCTTATCCCTTGATGCTTCTAGGATTCTCTCCTTCATTTTGGTCTTGGCTAATGTAATTATGATGTGCCTTGGTGTGTTCCTTCTTGGGTCCAACTTCTTTGGCACTCTCTGAGCTTCCTGGATTTCCTGGAAGTCTATTTCCTTTGCCAGACTGGGGAAGTTCTCCTTTATTATTTGTTCAAATACGTTTTCCACTCGTGGCTGTTTCTTTCCCCCTTCTGGTACCCCTATAATCCGGATGTTCCAACATCCGGATTGGAAGTCTTAGAGGTTGTTCAGGCATTATAAGTCTAAGTCTTAGAGGTTGTTCAGGCATTATACTTTTAAAGATACTTCTTCTATATTCTCCCTCTCCTCTTCTATGACACTAATCACCTTTTAGCATATTTTGTGTTGAAAGACAGAGGAAAGACAGAAGACAGTTTTTTAACCTTACTCCTATTGACAAATGGGGTCTACGTTCTCTCTGCATGAATCTGAGCAAGCTGTGTGACATACTGATCAACAGAAAAAAAAAGAACATATTTTATCAGTGTCCAAGGCCTGACTGCCAGAGACTAGAAGCTCTTGTACTTCCTCTCTCTTAGAATGCCTGCACTGGTGAGCAAGCAACTGCCACTAATTACCCTGAGACTACCATTTATATAGAGAGAGAATTCCTGGCCAGCACCAGAAATTCTAGCCATCACAGCCCTGACATGAGAGTACAGAAACCACCTTGGATGTTCTTGCCTCAGCAGATAACACGTAAAGAAGAACCAAGACCCCTGACATATGGACCTAGTAGAGCTACCCCAGCCATCTAGCTGTTTGCATTACCCCAGCTAAAGATAAAGATGTAGTGAAGCACTGACAAATCTAATCTAGAATAAAAAATTAACTCTCAGACTCATGATCATACACAGAAAAGTTGTTATTATTGGAAGAGGTAATCCTCTACAAAGGCCCCAAATGTCAGTTCACATTCTAGGTGGGCATGCCAAGAATGCCAAGCCCTAACCAATCTTTACCTGGGTCATTTCTCAGGGCTTTGTTTGCAGTTAGCATCCTTGAGAGATGAGATGTTCCTTCTCTGGACAATGAGTATTCTTACTGTAAAAGGGGTAAACTCCCCAAGCTCATTATTCCTCAGATGCGATGCAAACTTATCATTTGTATTGGGTTAGCCAAAAAGTCCATTATGTTTTTTCAGAATGATGGCTCTGGTAGTGCTTAGTTGTCCTTAACTTCATTCGAAACAATTTTGTTAGACTGTATTGTGATAGCTGTCATATCAGAATGCATTAAAAAACTTATAAAAATTGGTGAATTTTTGTGCAGCTATTTTAATACTGAAGGTAGAAGAAGATATGCAACATTTTGGGCATACTATGGTTTATTATCTCAAAGTCAAAAACACAACTGAAATACAAAAAAAGAGGTGTGTGCAGTGTATGGAGAAGGTGCTGCAACTCACCAAATATGTCAAAAGTGGTTTGCAAAGTTTCCTGGTACTATTGACATTCTGACCAAAGAATTCTTTGCCGTGAGCCTGTTTACACATTGGAAGATGTTTAGCAGCACCGCTGGCCTCTACCCACTAGTGGGAGGTAGCTGACATACTCAAAATATCCAAATCAATAAAGTTATTAGTGAAAATGAAAAATGTGTCTTTTATTTTAAAGAAAAAAATCAATGGAATTTTTGGACAACCCAATAAAATATCCACAATAAGCCCTTCCCTGTTGCCACTGTAAGACAAGTGAGGTGGGGGCTGGAGGAAGTGACATAATATGATATTCATGTTGCTGTAATCATAAATAATATTAAGTCCTTAGTCTCTGACCCAGGAATCTTGTCTTCTGCAAGCTCCACGAAGTAGTAACAGGCAAACTCGTGAGCACGGAAGGTAAAATTCCAGATCCTTCACAATTTTGACAGGTACAAAGCGACACATAATTAGAACATATACCACATGTCTGTTCTGTATTTTTTACCTTTTGCCTCATTGCATGTCATTCTAAATATTTTCTTCTGACCTGTATTCCAATTCACTAATTTTTCATTTTGGTCTTATTTGCTGCTAAACCATCTCCAATGTGTTCACTTTTAAGGTATGATGTTTTTCAGTTGAAGAATTTCCATCTGAGTCTTCTTTTAAATTTTCAGTTCTCCAATGATGTTCTCAAACCTATCTTTCTTTAGCAGTGTAATTACTTCTAAAATCCATGCATAATAATTCTATTATTAGGATCCCTTAAGGATATTTCTATTATCTGTTATTCCCTCTTCATTTTTGATCACATTGTCTTCCTCTCATATGCCTTTTTATTTTTATTTTTTTAAATATATTTTATTGATTATACCATTACAGTTGTTCTATTCCCCACCTTCATTCCCCTCCACCCGCACACTCCCTCCCCCACCATTCTCCCCCCCTTAGTTTATAACCATGTGTCTCAAGTTCTTTAGATTCTATATTTCCCCTACTATTCTTGCCCTCCCCCTATCTATTTTCTACCTGTCTATGCTATTTTCTGTACCTTCTCCCCCCCTTCTCCTCCTCCCACTCCCCTGTTGCTAACCCTCCATGTGTTCTTCATTTCTATGGTTCCACTCCTGATCTAGCTGTCCTCTTGGTTTGCTTTTGTTTTAGGTGTGGTTGTTAATAACTGTGAGTTTGCTGTCCTTTCACTGTTCATCTTTTTCATCTTCTTTTTCTTATATAAGTCCCTTTAGCATTTCATATAATAAGGGCTTGGTGATGATGAACTCCTTGAACTTGACCTTATCTGAGAAGCACTTTATCTGTCCTTCCATTCTAAATGAAAGTTTTGCTGGATAAAGCAATCTTGGCTGTAGGTCTTTGGATTTCATGACTTGGAATACTTCTTTCCAGCCCCTTCTTGCCTGTAAGGTCTCTTTTGAGAAATCCGCTGACAGTCTGATGGGTACTCCTTTGTAGGTGACTGTCCCCTTATCCCTTGCTGCTTCTAGGATTCTCTCCTTCATTTTGGTCTTGGCTAATGTAATTATGATGTGCCTTGGTGTGTTCCTTCTTGGGTCCAACTTCTTTGGGACTCTCTGAGCTTCCTGGATTTCCTGGAAGTCTATTTCCTTTGCCAGACTGGGGAAGTTCTCCTTTATTATTTGTTCAAATACGTTTTCCACTCGTGGCTGTTTCTTTCCCCCTTCTGGTACCCCTATAATTCGGATGTTGGAACGCTTAAAGATGTCCTGGAGGTTCCTAAGCCTCTCCTCATTTTTTTGAATTCTCATTTCTTCATTCCTTTCTGGTGGGATGTTTTGTTCTTCCTTCTGGTCCATTCCATTGATTTGAGTCCCAGTTTTCTTTCCATCACTATTGGTTTCCTGTGCATCTCCCTTCATTTCAATTAGTTTAGCCTTCATATGTTCCTCTAATTTGTGACTATAATCAACCAGTTCTGTGAGCATCCTGATGACCAGTGTTTTGAACTGTGCTTCTGAGAGGCTGGCAATCTCTTGGTCGCTTAGAGTTATTGGCTCTGGGGCTTTGAGTTCTTCTTGAGCTATATTTTGAACTGTTCATTCCTGTTACATATCAGGATCTGAGCCCTAGGTGTTCACCAGAGCAGGGAAACTCAGTCACTGGGTTGTGACACTGTATGTGGGGGTGGGGTCAAAGAGGAGCAATGGCAGTCCCGTCTGCCGCCTCCCGCCGCTGCCACTGCTGCTGCCACAGGGGCCCACATGCTTCGTCTCCCCGTGCGAATGTGCGACCACAGTGAGCCCTCCGTCACTGGGTTGGCCCACTGGGGTCTGTGTGGTCTGTCTCACTGTGCACGAATGTGCAACCTCGGTCAGTCTGCCCTGCACCCTGGCTGGGCCTGCACTGCCTGTGTGCCTGGGTCGGGGGATCTTCCTGCCCGATCTTGCTCCGCTGCTGGCTCCGCCCCTCTTACCATTCCGGTTGAACGGTTCGTTGTTGTTGTCGGACTTCCGTATAGTTCAATTTTCTGTTCTTTGGCTGTGTCTTTGTTTACTAAACCTCTGTTGTATTCAAACTTGGTTGTCGGAGAAGGCACAGTGTTTCCACCTATGCCTCCATCTTGGCGGAAGTCCTGCCTTTTTATTTTTAATTCAGTGTTTGGTACTGCATATGAAAAATTTAGAGGTAATATGAGACTTAGGGTCATGCCGCTTTCCTCCAATGAGGAATAATATTTACTTCTAGCAGGCAACTGGAGGCACTAAAGTCACAGATCACCTTAATCTAATCTCCAATTGAGATATTCCCATGCTGGGATTCGTTTCTAAGGTACAGCACCTTGGGGTTCCCAACTTAAGAACTGAGAGTTTACCAACAGCAATCTCCAAACCTTGGTGGGCTATAAACACCTGTTTTGTTTTTCTAGCCTTAAGTGTTCATCAAAATCTCTGCTCAGCTTATCATCCACCCTTCTCAGAATCAAGAGATGCTACTAAGCGGAAAAGTTGCCTGAAAAAGCAGCTTACCTGTTTTAATAGCATTATGATATACTCAAACACATCTTTTATCTTTTGCCAGTATTGCTAATGTTTTTCACTTGGAGTATTAATCCAAATAAGTTATCAAACATTTACAAAAGTAGAACTTCTCCAAAAACAGATTTAATGTGCTTAATATTTAAAGGTTTTAGAAGTTCTGTTTTTTCATTTTCTCCATATGGGCCAGACACAACATGCTTCCTTTTAAAATATGCAGTGTACCAAACATCTTTAAAGGTGATGTGTATTATCAAGTAAACCAAAAGGATTAGTTAATTGTGCAATAGTTTAGGTAAAATGGCTTGCCTCCTTGCATAACCACATCAAAATTAAAACTAAATTATAGAGCCTCCAGAAATTGAATTGAATGGAAATCTGACAACAATGGGAAAAGAAACCACATCCACCTGAACTGGCAGGAAGGGTAGTCCTACATCCATGTGTGGTGGATAAATATTTGGGAAGGATATCTTGGGAGCGAGGAGTCCCAGCCCCACACGAGGCCCCCCTGCCAACGGCTCCAATGCAAGGATGGTAAGTACCCGTTAACTTCTGGCTGCAAAAAACTCACCCCACTGGCACAGAAATTTGAAAGGCACCAGTGACACCTGGAACTGAAGGGAGGAACTGAAGTGTCTTGGCATCAAGTAGCGAGGTGGGAGACAGCTTTCTCCCAGCAAGAGGACATTGTCCTCTTTTCTGAACCCAGCAGGAGGACATTGTCCCTTTTCTGAACCCTCTCCCCACAGAGCCAGTAGGCAGGCAGGTGCCATATCTGAGACTCCATCAACCTGGCTAACACAGTTTGCCCTGCCCTGGAGATCCCCTGAACCTGCGTCCCACCCAACTTACGGTCCTATCAAAGCAGTTAACAGTGACTTTTCCAAGACCAGTGGAATGACTGGTTTTGGCTTTTGCTTCACAACTTCCTATAGATCCTTTCAAACAAGCAAGAGCTGGCCTCAGTAAGCCCCCAGCCCTTGAACCTCTCATTAAGTGGTACCAGGCATGGCACTAGCAGCAGCTAGCTCAGATTCACAAATTGGCTTTGCCTGGAATCTCTAGATTAAGCATGAGTAGCAGTCATCTCAGACTGTTTCATAGCTCAGGCAAAGAGTCCCAAGGCAAAACACAGGTGGGGGCTGACCTTGGCCTGCACCACCCAGGAAACCCCCAAGGCTGGTGGACCCAGTGGACTGCTACAGAACACACTGGAGCATAACCACCCTGCCTCTGCACAGCTGACCCTCCATGAACAATGGTGGTTGGTGGTCAGTGATGACAGCCAATCCTTGCAGCTAGCAGGCCAGGGTAAATCGCTCTCATTTACTTGCCAATTGTAACCAAAGCTCAAAAACAAGAGGAGGGTGTACTCAGCCCACAAAAAGGGCACACCTCAAGTACCCAGCTTGGGTAAGAGGGGAGGCTGTGCCACTGGACTCTATGGGACACCAAGTACATTAGGCCGCACTACCAAGATGCAGAGTCAAAGCAGCTCTATCTAATACACAGAAACAACACAGGGAGGCTACCAAAATGGGGAGACAAAGGAATATGGCCCAAAAGAAAGAACAGATCAAAACTAGAAAAAGAACAAAACAAAATGGAGATAAGCAATCTATCAGATGCAGAGTTCAAAACATTGGCTATAAGAACGCTCAAGGGACTTAGCAAGGACGTCAACAGTATAAAAAAGACCAAGTCAGAAATTAAGGACACACTAATTGAAATAAAGAACAATTTACAGGGAAGTTCGCTGCGCCGCCTGGGCCATCACCATGGTGAAGCTGAGCAAAGAGGCCAAGCAGAGGCTGCAGCAGCTCTTCAAGGGCGGCCAGTTTGCCATCCGCTGGGGCTTTATTCCTCTCGTGATTTACCTAGGTTTTAAGAGGGGTGCAGATCCTGGAATGCCTGAACCAACTGTTTTGAGCTTACTTTGGGGATAAAGGACTGTTTAGTCACCTGGATTTGGAAGTGATCAGTGGACAGTAACAACATGGAAGGTGTGCGCTCTGGCTGGGCTTAGAGCTGGGACTTCAATCAGACGCTCAACAATTGAATGGCACAGGGCTCTTCTCAGGTGCATCTGTGACAGAGTGGAGCCTCTACTGACTTACAGACTGTATCAAAATAAATGTCTTTAACAGTGAAAAAAAAGAACAATTTACAGGGAAATAACAGTGGAATGGATGAAGCTGAGAATCAAATCAATGATTTGGGCCATAAGGAAGCAAAAAACAACCAATCAAAAC
Organism: Sturnira hondurensis; assembly: GCF_014824575.4. Lineage (NCBI taxonomy): Eukaryota > Metazoa > Chordata > Mammalia > Chiroptera > Phyllostomidae > Sturnira > Sturnira hondurensis. Next base: position 32,937,207 of record NW_028082759.1, read on the forward strand.
AATATGAAGAAAAAAAGAGTCCAAAAAAATGAGGAGAGTATAAGCAGCCTCTGGGACAACTTCAAGAGTCCCACGTTCACATCATAGGGGTGCCTGAAGAAGAGAAATAGCAAGAAATTGGAAATCTATTTGAAAATATAATGAAAGAAAGCTTCCCTAATTTGGTTAAGAAAATAGACATGGAAATCCAGGAAGCACAGAAAGTCCCAAACAAGATGAACCCATAAAGGCCAACACCACAATCATCATAACTAAAATGCCAAAGGCTAAAGATAAAGAGAGAATCTCAAAAGCAGCAAGGGAAAAGCAGTTCGTTACCTACAGGGGAGTTTCCATAAGACTGTCAGCTGATTTCTCAAAAGAAACTTCGCAGGATAGAAGGGACTGGCAAGAAATATTCAAAGCCATGAAAAGTAGGGACCTACAGCCAAGATTGCTCTACCCAGCAAAGGTAGCATTTAGAATTGAAAAGCAGATAAAGAGCTTCCCAGACAAGGAAAAACTAAAGGAGTTAATCATCATCAAACCATTAAGGGACTTATTTAATAAAAAGATCAAAACTATGAACCATAAAATGGCAAAAATACATATCTATCAACAATTGAAACTAAAAAAACCAAAACAACTATGCAAAGAAGAACAGAGACAGCCATAAAAATACAGAGAGTTTTGATGGTTGTCAAATGGGAGGGGGTGTAGGGAAATGGGTGAAGAGATGAGAGGATTAAGAAGTACAAATAGGTAGTTACAGAACAGCCATAGGGAAGTACAGTACAGTATCGGAAACAGAGTAGCCAAAGAACTTACACACATCACCCATACACATGAACAAGGTGTGAGGACTGCCTGAGGGAGTGGGGGGTGCCGGGTGGAGGGGGCAAAGGGGGCAACACTGGGACAACTATAATAGTAAAATCAATAAAATATAATTAAAAGACAAAACAAATATGCAGTACCTTTAGAAAATGTCATCTGCACACAAACATCTGTAGTAATGAAGACAAAACATTTGGAGTGAAAAAATAAAAAAATACATATTTTTAAAAACAGACTAATAGATACATAGAACAGACTGATGGTTGAGAGCGAAGAGGGAAGTTAGGTGCTTGGTGAAATTGGAGAAGGAATTAAGAAGTACAAATTGAGAGACACGAAACAGTCACGGGGATGTAAAATACAACATAGGGAATATAGTCAATAATACTGTAATAACTATGTATGGTTCCAGGTGGATGCTTGAAATATAGGGTGGATCACTTTGTAAAGTATATGACTATTTAACCTCTATGCTATACAGCTGAAACCAATATAATTTAAATGTAAACTGTAACTGAAAAATAAAATTCTGAAAAATCAGAAAAAATGTCTTTTTAAAAGAAAAAATGGGACTTCCGCCAAGATGGAGGCATAGGTGGAAACACTGTGCCTTCTCCCACAACCAAGTTTGAATACAACAAAGGTTTGGAGAAACAAAGACACAACCAAAGGACAGAAAATTGAATTATACGGAAGTCCGACTACATCTAACCGTTCAACGGGGACGGTAAGAGGGGCGGAGCCAGCAGCGAGCAGGGTCGGGCAGGACAGGGCCCCCGACCCAGGTGCGCAGGCAGACGGGAACCAGTTGGGGTGCGGGGCAGACCGCGGGCGCATATTCGCGCACAGTGAGACAGACCACGCAGGCCCCAGGGGGCAAGGGCTGACGGCGGTGGCACACTCGCGTGCAGTGGGACGAAACGTGTGGGCCCGGTGATGGCAGCAACTGCGGCACCGGTGAGGGCCGTGGCGGCAGGCGGCGGACAGGACGCCATAGTCCCTCTTTGACCCCGCCCCCACATACAGCGTCACAACCCAGCGACTTAGTTGCCCTGCAATACCAGTGAGAGCCATTGTCCCTCTTTGACCCCGCCCCCACATACAACGTCACAACCCAGCGACTTAGTTGCCCTGCTCTAGTGAACACTTTAGGGCTCTGATCCTGCTATGGAACAGGCACGAACAACCCGAAAGATGGCACAAGAAGAACTCAAAGTCCCAGAGCCAATAACTCTAAGCGACCGAGAAATTGCCAGCCTCTCAGAAGCACAATTCAGGACACTATTTATCAGGATGCTCACAGAACTGGTAGATTATAGTCACAAATTAGAGGAACAAAGTCACAAATTAGAGGAACATATGAAGGCTAAACTAATTGAAATGAAGGGAGATGCACAGGAAACCAATAGTGATGGAAAGGAAACGGGGACTCAAATCAATGGAATGGACCAGAAGGAAGAACAAAACATCCCACCAGAAAGGAATGAAGAAATGAGAATTCAAAAAAATGAGGAGAGGCTTAGGAACCTCCAGGACATCTTTAAACGTTCCAACATCCGAATTATAGGGGTACCAGAAGGGGGAAAGAAACAGCCACGAGTGGAAAACGTATTTGAACAAATAATAAAGGAGAACTTCCCCAGTCTGGCAAAGGAAATAGACTTCCAGGAAATCCAGGAAGCTCAGAGAGTGCCAAAGAAGTTGGACCCAAGAAGGAACACACCAAGGCACATCATAATTACATTAGCCAAGACCAAAATGAAGGAGAGAATCCTAGAAGCAGCAAGGGATAAGGGGACAGTCACCTACAAAGGAGTACCCATCAGACTGTCAGCGGATTTCTCAAAAGAGACCTTACAGGCAAGAAGGGGCTGGAAAGAAGTATTCCAAGTCATGAAATCCAAAGACCTACAGCCAAGATTGCTTTATCCAGCAAAACTTTCATTTAGAATGGAAGGACAGATAAAGTGCTTCTCAGATAAGGTCAAGTTCAAGGAGTTCATCATCACCAAGCCCTTATTATATGAAATGCTAAAGGGACTTATATAAGAAAAAGAAGATGAAAAAGATGAACAGTGAAAGGACAGCAAACTCACAGTTATTAACAACCACACCTAAAACAAAAGCAAACCAAGAGGACAGCTAGATCAGGAGTGGAACCATAGAAATGAAGAACACATGGAGGGTTAGAAACAGGGGGGTGGGAGGGGGAGAAGAGGGGAGAAGGCACAGAGAATAGCATAGATGGTAGGGAGAAAATAGATAGGGGCGAGGGCGAGAATAGTGGGGGAAATATAGAATCCAAAGAACTGAGACACGTGGTTATAAACTAAGGGGGGGAGAATGGTGGGGGAGGGAGGGTGTGGGTGGAGGGGATTGAAGGGGGGGAATAGAACAACTGTAAATGGTATAATCAATAAAATATATTTAAAAAAAAAAGAAAAAAGAAAAAATGCACCAAAGTAATCTCACATCCCAATTGAAAAGAAGGAAAAGTACACCAGCCTCCATATTTCTATATTTCTAATTATGAAATAAAGGATCATTTATCATGATCTAGTGTTTTTAAAACATGTCAAATATGATACAGTTTTTTTCTTATATTCTTTTTCCCTTGGTAAATTATGTGATTTTATAAAGATCTAAAGTCTACTCAACATCTGAAAAATATTGGGTCTGCCAACACTTACTGTGAAAAATACGAAAATCAATATATGGATGAGAACCTCTTCTTTCTGATTCAAATCCTGCTCGACTCCTTACACGTACATCTCCTGAACAGAATAAGAAATAAAATGTAAGTTTAGAAGAATGCCATCTGGATAGAAGCTCCCATATACAAGAAGGGTCTTTGTGGAATCATATTCATAAGTAACGGTCCACAATTAATATATATAGAATAAGTAAGCTAAGAGCTGATTTATCTAAATTTTCAGTACTGAGTTGTAAGGCTACATGGAGTTTTTTAAATCTACTTCTACAGTAATGATGATTATAATCTATATTTTAAAGTTAGCCTTTTGAAAGATGAGTCAAATGTATGATAATTCAACCTAATATCTTATTATTCACAAGGAGTTAAAAGAATCCTCATCACAAAACATTAAAAAGCCACAGGAAGAAGCAAATATTTAGGAAGTGTCTACTTTGTACCTGGCACTATACCATAGCTACAGGGAATATGAACAAAGAGAAACTACATTACCTGTTGTCAAGCAGCCTACAATTTTCTTTAAATGTATAGAAAATTGAGATGTTAAAGATTTTGCCTTGTTTAATTGGATCAATCTTTTCCCAAGGCCTTTGCCTGCCTCTTACAGTTGGACCGTTACAAGCTCAGCACTGTTTCTACATGTATCCTTTGGCGTTCAGATGTACTTCTCTACAGAGCACCAGTGCAAACCAGAAATCCAGTACTCTTGTTTGTGCCTTACAGGCATTATTCCATAGAATTCTCTAACCAACTCTGACTGAATTTCTATCTTATTTTACAGATGCAGAAACTTGACATTTTGAGAAGTAGCAAGTCCATGCCACAAAGCTAGTATAAAGGGTGAGTCAGGGTTTAAGCCTCACTCTGTGGGCTCCACTATACTTTCATAGCCTCCAGGTTCATAACCTTTGAGTCTTTCAGTGCCTATCCCTTCACGCAATTCTACGTGCCTCAAAGGCCTTTCTGCCTACTCTTTGTTTCTCTCAGTAAGGCTGTCATTTTTTTCAAAGTTCATGTCATCTACACAAGTCTATCCCACAACTATAAATCACTTCTCTCACAGGATGATTCTTCAGCTCTACAATAAATGTTGACTGAGCACCCAACTTCAGGCTCGGGAAATACAGCAGTAAGCAAATGCACAAAGTCCCTGTCTTCATGAAGCTTACTGAAGGGAGGCCTACTGAGAAGAGACCTGAAGGAAGTGAGGCCATGGGCCATGTGGCTATCTGGAGGAAAAGGTTTCCAAGTGTAAGAAAGGTCAAGTGTCGCTCGGGGCCGTGTGGCTCAGCTGCTTCAAGCATTAGCCTGTGCACCAAAAGGTCATGGGTTTGATCCCAGGTCAGGGCATATACCTAAGTTATCTGTTTGATCCTCAGTCAGGGCACATGTGGGAAGCAACTGATAGCTGTTTCTCTCTCATATCAATATTTATCTCTCTCTCCCACCCTCCAACCCCTGCCTTCCTCTCTCTTTCTAAAAAAATCAAAAAATATATCCTCAGGTGAGGATTAAAATAAAAGAGCAAGTATAAATATCCTTAGATGGGAGTATCCTTGGCACGTTTAAGGTCATGCAAAGAGGTCAGCATGGTTGGAGTGAGGTGAGAGAAGAGGACTGGTGAGGTGAGGCTGGAGAGGCAGCAGGGCCAAATCACATTGGGCCTTCATGGGCCATTATAATAGCTTTGGCTGCTACTCTACAATTTAAAAAAAAACATTCAAGAATTCTGAACATGCAAATGAAAGTGATTTAACTTATGTCTTAAAAGACTCACTCTGGCAAGTAGACTAGAGTTGAGTAAAATCATAGGTAGGTGAAGAGACCAGTGGCATGAGTGCAATGAACAAAAGGCAGTAACTATGGCTTGCAGGGAGAGGCTATGGGGAAATGTTGGTCAATGGTACAACATTTCAGTTATGCAAGATAAGTTCTGGAGTTCTCATACGCAACAATGTGACTAGAGTCAAAAATCATCTATGGCTTAGATCGAATGGTAACAGCACCAGGGTGGCAGAATTATGGTTTTATTTTGGAGGTATCAGACAAGAAGACATGGTGCTATTTATTTCTTAAATAGAGTATTTAAGAAATAAGAGTCAAGAATGACTCCAAAAGAATGGAGTTACTTCTTGGGATAGCAAGGCTGCAAAATGAACAGCTTTGGGAACACAAATATTTTGTTTAACAGACATATTAAATGTGAAGTACCCATTATATACTCACGTGGAGATGTTCAACAGAGTTTTTAAAAATGAGTCTAAAGCTCTGTTTTAAGGAGAGCATAATCCTGAATAGGATCCGAGAGAGATGGAGACAGTGAAGTGGAGAGCTACAGAAAGGGGTGAACATTTGTGGGGACAAAATGTGGACTAGAGTAGAACAAAACTGAGGAAGATAGGATATACGAGGTAAATTAAAAAGGAAAACAAGGATAATAAGAGCAAAAACAGAACTAGGGAGCATTTAAGCTTAAGAGTATGAAAAGAAATTAGTGAAAAAGGCAAAAGAAAGTAGTCAAAGAATAAGAAATGTTCAATATCATACAACTGAGGGAAGAATGCTCAGTATGAGGAAAGTCATCATGGAAGAAACATCTAGGAAAAGATGAACAATCTGCCTATTGGATCTTAATGGTATGTTTTTAACAACACAAAAGGGATGAAGAGTGTGTGGATAAAGACATAATCTTTAGAGAGAGAGAGAAAGAAAAGAGAAAGAGAGAAAGAAAATTATACACATAAATGAAGTTTGTCCAGAAAAAGTCCAACCATTGTCAATATAACGAGAACAGTTTGTATGTCATTGATGTAGCCAAGGAGAGTAGACTGGAATGCACATGCATGAACAATGACAACTTCACTGTGACTAGTCAGCGGGGACAATACATGGCATTGAGTGAGCATGTGTACTGTGTGGCTGTCACATTCAAAATGACCGAGTGAGTAGAGAGCAACAAATCTGCATCAAATTTTGCGTTAAGCTTGAACATTCCTCTTTAGAAGCTATTATGATGATTCAGAAGATGCAGCTATGGGCAACTGGTGATTGGCAACTTCATCATGACAACACTCCTACTCATGCTTTACAACTCATGCAGAGTTTTTTGGTGAAACATCAAATCACCCAGGTGACTCAGTCCCACTACAGGCCAGATTTGCCACCCTATGACTTCTGGCTTTTCCCAAAACTAAAATCTCCTTTAAAGGAAGAGATTTCAGACTGCTGATGAGATATTCAGGAAAATATGCTGGGGCAGCTGATGGCAAGTCCAACAAAGGGTTTTGCAGAGTGTTTTGAACAATGGAAGAGATGCTGGGAGAACTGTGTGAGATCCCAAGGTGTCTAACCTTGAAGGGGACTGAGGCATCATTGTCCCATGTAAAATATTATCTTCTTCAAGAATTGTCTCTATTTTTCATATTACATGGCTGGATACCTTCTGGACAGACCTCATATGTGAAAATTCATTTTACTTTGTGGACTTAAGTAATACGTTAAAAATTTAAGAACTGAGCCCTGGCTGGTGTAGCTCAGTGGATTGAGCTCGGGCCTGCGAACCAGAGTATCACGGTTCGATTCCCAGTCAGGGCACATGCCTGGGTTGTAGGCCAGTTCCCAGGGCAAGGGACACACGAGAGGCAACCGTACATTGATATTTCTCTCCCTCTCTCCTTCCCTTCTCCTCTAAAGGTTAATAAATAAAATCTTTAAAAAAAAAATTAAGAAATGAGATCAGAAGACAAACGGTCTTCTTCGCTAACCAACTCAGAACAAACTACACCCAGTGACAGGACTGTCTATCTGATTGGGTACTTCACCACCTCATCTGTGTCTATTGTTAGCACGAACATGTTTGGTACTGAGCATCTCTACAAATCTAAGGGTGTCTTTACGAAGGACAGTCAGGATGTAATTTAAAATTGGATACTAGTGATGGAGTCCCAGGTATTAAGCCAGATTTCTCAATTACCTATAACTAAAATGCTGTCTTATGAATATCACATTCAATATTCATTTCCAGACTCAATTTCAAAGTCATAGATTAGTTCTGCTGCAAACAGTGGTAAAAAGCTACCTAATGGAATACATTTCTATTTCAATTAATAGTAGATGATAATAAAATTAACTGATATTGGCACAAAATAAAAATGCTTACCTAGCATACGAATATACAATGCAGTCTGATCAGAACTGTCATAGGAAATAGCTCCACGTCTCTGAAAAAAAAAAAGATACACACCCACACTTTAATGCATAACAAACATTATAAAAATTCATTTCAACAAATATGTATTTATAATTTGTGAAGCAGAGTGAATATAAAAAGCTGGGTATGTAAAATGAAATTAGATATATCATCTGTTCCTGAACTCTATAGTCGTAAGGTAGACAAACAACCCTAATACAACATGGTTAAGCACTACCACAGAAGTGGATTCAGAGGGAGGAACATGCAGGAGGAGGAAATTCACTGCCGAAGGATATCAGATAAGCCCACCTGGTGAGAGATCTTCTTCAGAGGTAAACAGAACTGAAGAAGAGATATGGTTCAACTGCTTTGCCATTCCCTTCCTTTAAATATGAATGAATAAGCAGACGAATAACTGAAGAAAGTCATTAGTTAAAAATAAATGGAATTAAATAAAAACCAAATGGCCCAGAAGCTAGCAAGGAATAAGAGAATTTAATAAGACAGAAAGCTGTACTTGAACAAGAATTAAATTTTTAAAAAAAAGAATTTAAAAAAAGTAATGTCTATACTCAAAGAGATTTGTGAAGACACTGAATTTATTTTTTTTAAAAAAAGCAAGTTGCCACTGATAGAAAGATTTTAAAATATATTTTATATTTAAAAATAAACAGGTATAAAAATGTATCTTGCAACATTATTCATAACAGCCCAATATTGTAAACAACCAAATGTCCATGAACAACTAACGAATGGATAGATAAAATGTAGTATAGCCATACAATGGAGAATTATCCACACGTAAAAAGGAATGACGTTCTGATACATGATACAGCACAGATGAGCCTTAAGAACATTATATGTTGAGTAAAAGGAGCCAGCCACAAACTACCATACAGTATATGGTTCCATTTACATGAGATGTCCAAAACAGGCAAATCCATACAAACAGAAAGCACACTGGTGGTTGCCTAGAGTTGGAAGAACTGGCAGGAAATGGAGAGTGAATGGGTACGGGTTTCTATCTGCAGTGATGAAAATATTCTAAAATTAATTGTGGTCATGACTGCAAAACTCTGAATATACTCAAAATCACTGAATTGTACACTTTAGATGGGTGAATTGTATAATACGAGAATTATAAATCAATGAAGTTATTATAACTAAAAGCAAAGACTACAAATTTAAGATATAATTACTAAAGCCAAAAATTATGGGAGCCGAAACACCCTCAGCAACTTCTGCAAACTCTATCTTCACATTTACCACCCTTCTTCACCTGGTCAACTGCAATGGGTTGCTGATGGTTTTCCTGATGCATCTCTTGGTCTCTAGTCCACTCTTCACATGGAAGCAAACGTGACCATTTGAACTACTGCTCAAAACCCCTGATGGCTCTCCGCTACATTTGGAATAAGGGCAAACACCAAGCTCTGACTTCCAAAGGCCTCCATGGTCTGCCTGCCTCTCATGGTCTTCTCACCACCATCACCCAGCCTCCTTGGCCTCCTTGCTCTTCCTCAACTTCACCAAATGCACTGCCACTGTACTCGTTGTTTCCCCTGTCTGGGACCACTGCATCACTGTTCTTCTCATCTCTCAGGTGCTACATGAAGTGTCACCTCTTCACTGCGGCACTCCCAGACTACCAAATCTGAAGTCACCTAAGAGTCACCCTCTTCCACGTCTCCATACCTTCATGCACCTAGCTGATGGTACTTTGTTCCAAAAATAAAAACTCCACAATTGCAAGAACTATTCACCACTGTACTCCTGGTCCCACAAAACACTAGCAATTATTTAGTAAATTCTAAATAAATATCTGGTAAATAAATGATTAAATGATTCATTGCAAATAAACTAATAAATAGCACTGATATAAAGACAAACTAAAAACCTAGAAGATAAAATTAACCTAATCACCTACTAGCTACTATACACTGTAGAGACAGAGACTTTGTTCACAGCCACAGCCCCAGACCTAGAAGAGACCCCAACATTCAGAATAGTGTCTAGTGCACCAAAAATGATAATATTGTTGAATAAACAGGTTAGCAAGTTCTTAAAAAAAGTAATAAACAGAACTAGTGGCATGAGCTATTAATAAAGGAGTGTGGACACTACAAAGAAATATACAAAACAGTGGATACAAAATCTAGGATCAAATAAAAAATACAGTAATTCTGTATGTGATAAGTATAGGATTTAAAATCTGTGGGGAAAATATTATTTAATTTAAAAATGTTTGATTAAGTAGCTGCTACCTGGAAAAATATAAAGCTTTATTATTACACTCCCACTAAAATAAATTATACATGGAATAAAAATTTATATGTAAAAACTAACACATAAAAATATTAGAAGATATATGGACCTGACCAGGTAGCTCAGTTTTGAGTGGTGTCCCACTATGCCAAGGTTTCAGGTTCAAGGCCCAGTCAGGGCACACACAAGAATCAACCAATGAATGCGTAAACAAGTAGAACAACAAATTAATGTCTCTCTGTCTCTGTCTCTCTCCCTGTTTCCTCTCTCTTAAATCAGTAAGTATATTCTTTTAATATTAAAAAAGAGAAAAATGACCACATTAAAAATTCTTAAATAGGAAAGGCTAACTGTCCTATAAAATCCAAAAGTCATGAAAGTGGGTCACTTTGGCCACTTAAAAGTTAAATTAAGCCCTGGCTGGCGTAGCTCAGTGGATTGAGCGCGGGCCTGCGAACCAGATGATCTTGGTTCGATTCCCAGCCAGGGCACATGCCTGGGTTGCAGGCCGGTTCCTTGCAGGCTAACTACCAGCAGGGGACGCACAAAAAGGCAACCATATATTGATGTTTCTCTCCCTCTCTCCTTCCCATCTAAAAGACATATAAATAAATAAAAAAATCTTTAAAAAAAAAAAGTTAAATTAGCCCTCGCTGGGTGGCATGGTTGGTTGGAGTGTCGTCCTGTACACCAAAAGGTTGCAGGTTCAATCCCTGGTCAGGGCACATACCTAGGTTGTGGGTTCTATCCCCGGTTGGAGCACATAACTAGAGGTAAGTGATTGATGTTTCTCTCTCACAGCAATGTTTCTCTCTCTCTCTCTTCCTTATCTTTGGGTGAGGGGTTAAAAAAAAGTTAAATTATATATGGTAAAGTATATCATAAACAAAGTGACAAATCTCATACCAAGAAAAATGAATTCAGTCCTGGCTCGTATGGCTCAATGGATTGACCACTGGCCTGCAAACCAAAGGATCATCATCAGTTCAATTCCCAGTCACGGCAACTGCCTGGGTTGCAGGCCTGGTCCCTACCTGGAGGAGTGCGAGAGAGGCAACCACACATTGATGTTTCTCTCCCTCTCTTTCTCCTTCCTATCCCCTCTTTAAAAATAAATAAATAAAATCTTTAAAAAAAAAAGGAGTTCAACAGATGACAATGGGCTAATTTCCCCCAACTTCAGTATAGCCTAAAAAGTGCCTCATAAATCAATTAGTAAATAATGAATAGCCAGTAAACAAGAAAAAATGTTCAACTTTATTAACAAAAGAAATACATAGTAAAGCAGTGAGATCACATTTTACATATTAGACTAATGAACTTCTTCCCTCACAAAACTCTGGCATAAGATTTACAACTTGTCAGTGTTCATCTAGAAAATTTACTTAAAGCTCTTGCTTGGATTTAGTATGTAAAACAACTCCCAAATCATTGTTATCACTTTCATTCTTATCATTTATGAAAACTACCAATTAAAATCTTATAGGATTTCATGTATCCTTAAAACAAAAATACACAAAAAAGTTTTTAAAAAATCTGATTTTCAGCACTCACTGGTTGTCTCTAAGGAGGAAGCAAAGAGGCACAGAGGTAGGAGGACTTTCCAGTGTATGGCTTTTGAACTTTGCAGCATGTATAGTTACATATTCACTAAATAAATCAAATTAAAAAGTCTAATAAGAATCTACTATAAAAAATACAAAGAAAAGCATGGTCTCAAATCCCAAGGGATTAAATCATACAGAACACACTCCTGGCAGCATCATGCATAACTCGCCGTTCCCCAACACAATATCCCAAGGAAGCCTCCTGCAGTGTTTTCATGGTGAACTATTTATCCTGGAGCAAACGGTCAGTTTAGTCGCTGGTATGGAAAGACACCACTCACACCTGCTGTTCCAATCCTCACTCTGAAGAGATTTAGCATATTGTATTACAGGCCTCCCTTAATACTACCATATTAGTGGAAAACCTTGAAGCCTGGAAAGCATAGTATGTGGAAACACATATTCCTATCAGCTAGGTCATACTACTAAGGCTACAGATATTATTATGTAATAAATACCTTGTCATGTCAACATCTGTCAACCTGATAGTGTCCAATAACTTGGATAATAGCTTGTTGAAACAGATTTTTAACCTGTTATTTCTAACAGCATTCCCTAAGAAATGTTGTTGACATTTTTTAAAATGTAAGATAGGTACTTACTAAAACAGCCACAAATTAGAAAGGTAAAACCTCAATTATCACTTCATGTATTACAGATTGAGAAAGACTAATATCAGCCCTGTTAAATAAAATACTATAAGTAAAAAAAAATGAGTAATGAACATAGTATAGATTATAACTATGACACACTAAATTTATTTTAGGATAATCACTTTAGTCTTATTTATAGAGGCATTAATTTGGATATTAAAATGATAGGGTTTGCATTAATCATAATAAAAACTTGGTAAAAGGGTAGAATTTTAAACATATATCAACAAGGTATACAGAGACTGCAAAATATTCAAATTATTCTATTCATTACTGATTCGAGTAATTGTGGTCTGCAAATACTTAGCTTAAATGCTATCCTAAACCACAAGACACAAGTCTTATAAAATAAATCCAAATGAGACAAAATATTTTTAAGAATGGATTTAAACGGTATGTATCTGAACACATTAATGAATAAATCCTGAGTGATAATTCAATTCATTCATTCGTCACCTCATGGACCAAGATTAAAATGAATATTCAACTCTCTCTAAGCAATCTAAGAATAATCTAAAGTAACTAATTTTGGAAAAAATACTATAAATTATAATTATAACAATAAAAATTTGATTTCCATGTTAGTATTTTAAACTTTGTATGTGCTTTATACACCAACACTGAAGCACAGATTTAACATAATTTTTATTGTTACCATTTTAAAAGCCTTATACTAGTAAAATCCTATTTTTAATACTTTTTAATACAGATAGTAAAACAAATTAACCAAATTCCTTTGTCACACTGTCAGTCATAAAACACTCCGAGCTATCATCCACATTCCCATTCCACCTCACCAGTGAATGGAAATAACTGAGAGGCTTCTACTCGTGACTTTTCTAATTTAGCCATCCTGGGAACAACTTGTAAAGCAAATTAGTCCAGGTCAAAACACGGGCAAGGCTGAGCTAATCAGAAACTGACGGCCTCAGCACAAACAAACTAAACTGTATGGTTCCAAGATCCACTGCCACTAACGGGAGTTTTGAGTGGCCCCAGGAAGACTCTAACTACCTTGGATCAGGGTGAGTCACTCTTCCACAAGACTTGACTTACAAAGATAAATGGCAAAAGGTATAAAAGTTGGTCCCGGGCTCAGTTAATATTTAACTTTTAAAGACAAACATGTTTTAAAATTGACTAAAGGTATTTTAAGTGCTATTGTTTTCATCTTGTTCAAGTTTCCACTAAAATGATTTATTGTGAAAAAGCATGTGCATTTCCCTTACGTGGTAAAAACGAATACATTAACTAGCACTTGCTGAGCTCCCTCCTACTCTGTGCCAGAAAAAATTCCAGGTGTATGCATACAAAAATCTCACAATCCACATAAGACCTCTGAGGTCAGTTATATTGCCCTAGATTTGCTGATCAATAAACTGAAGGTCAGAGAGCTTTAGACGCAGTAGCACAAAATTAAATTTTTTGGTAGCATTACCAAAAAATAGTAACATATTACAAAAGACGAAGCCTAGCCAAAGTTCCAAAAGCAGTTTTCTCTGACATAGTAAAATGAGCTTTTTCAGAGTATATTCATCTTATATATGCAAGGAAAACATGCTCATGTTTGAGTACTTAGTCAAAGATTGCACTGATCCACCGAATAGTATCCTTCACCCACTCTCATCCCTTATAATATACTTTTAAAAAAATCACAAAATATTAGCACTCATTTTACTTAAAAATTTTATTTGTTGATGGTTACAAAAAAAGGTAAAGTCTCTGAAAATCATCCACAATTCAATTAAGTTAATTAATTTTAACCTTTATTTAATAACTTGGTAAGCTAATCCTCTAAAAACAACGAGTAATAGCTGTCAGTGCAACAAAATCAATTCTTAATTTAGAACACATACGAATTTTTTAAAAATGAATATGTTGTTTTTAAGAAAGTTCTTCAGTAACTCAATCTCAAAACAAATAACACCCAGAACTGTCAGAAAATTGAACTGAATGGAAGTCTGACAACCAACAATTTAAAGAACTATATTCATCCAGACGGTGCCTTTTCTACAATAGGCCACCCTATTAACACAGGGAGTCAAAGCATCTCTATCTAATATACAGAGGCAAACCCAGGGAAGCTGCCAAGCTGAGGAGACAAAGCAATATGACTCAAATGAAAGAACAGAATAATATGCCCCAAACAAGAACTCAACAAAATGGAGAGTGCCAACCTACCAGACACAGAGTTCAAAACACTGGTGATGAGGATGTCCAAAGAACTCATTGAGTATGGCAACAAGATAAAGGAAGAAATGGAGGTTACACTAAGTAAAGTAAAAACCTTACAGAGTATCAACAATAAAGGGAAGGAAACTGGGATACAAATCAATAATTTGGAACATAAGGAGGAAATAAACATTCAACCAGAACAGAAAGAAGAATTCAAAAACACAAGGATAGTATAAGAAGACTCTGAGACATCTTCAAATGTGCCAACACTCAAATCATAGGGGGGCCAGAAGGAGAAGAGGAAGAGTAAGAAATTGAAAACTTATTTGAAAAAATAATGAAAGAAAACTTCCCTGATTTGGCAAAGGAAATAGACATACAAGTTTAGGAAGCACATAAAGTTCCAAACAAGTTGGAACCAAAGACGCATCGTAATTAAAATAGATAGATAATCTGAAAAGCACCAAGAGAAAAGCAGAGAGTTACCTACAACAGAGTACCCATAAGACTACCAGCTGATTTCTCAAAAGAAATTGTGCAGGCTAGAAGGCACTGGCAGGAAGTATTCAAAGTGATGAAAAGCAAGGACCTACAACCTAGATTACTCTATCCAGCAAAGCTATCATTTAGAATTGAAGGGAAGATAAGAGTACTTCTCAGACAAGGTAAAACTAAAGGAGGTCATCATCACCAAGCCATTATAAATGTTAAGGCCATGACATGTTAAAGGGTCTTATTTAAGATAAAGATCACAACTATGAACATTAAAAAAAGGCAACAAATTCAGAACTATCAACAACTGAATCTAAAAAACAAACAAACAAAACCCAACCAACTAAGCAAACAACCAGACAGGAACAGAATCATAGAGAGATCATTTGGAGGGATATCAGTGGGGAGGAGAAGAGGGGAGAATAAGGGGAAAAGTTCAGGGATTAAGAAGCATAATTGGAAGGTACAAAATAAGCAGGGGGAGGTTAAGAATAATATAGGAAATGAAGAAGCCAAATAACTTAAATGCACAACCCATGAACATGAACATGAACTAAGGGGGATTGCTGGAGGGAAGGAGGGTACCAGTGGAGAGAGCAAATGGGGGAAAATTTGGGGAGAACTGTAATAACACAATGAATAAAATATACTTAAAAAAAAAAGACCTTTAACTATAGAGGAACTTTTGTGTTGCTTGGCAAATAGTGATTCCCTGTAAATTTTAAGTTAAATCTCTTCAATTTTTTAATACAGGGAAAACAAAAGCTTCCTGATGGATGAAAGACATAATCACTTTCATATGAAATTATGAGTGTAATGTGAATAGTTTAATTTTAAATATATCCTACTTCAGACCCTCATCCAGATGGTAAATGGCCATCATGCTAACAAGCAGTACTTGAGCCTGATATTTAAAATTCAAATTAAAACACATATATATATATTTATTAATTTTAAATGTTTTTGATATATTATAAGTAAGGCATAAATTTTAGCAACAGCAAGACCTTAAGAGAGACCATGATAGGGGGCAGTATTTACTTTTTAAAAAGTTTATAAACTATGATTGTTTAGAAATCCTCAACAACTATACTTTAAATTTATAAACATTAGTAAATTATCTCCGGAAGGGAATGTTTAAAAGTACACTAAGAATCTGAATTGTTTAATAATTTTATTCTTAAAAGTTGAACTGCTTTCATCAGAAAAACTTCTTTACAGGAATGATACCAAGGGATGACATATTAAAAAGCCCTCAGGGAGGAATAAGGTGGAAAAGAATAAACATCACACACAGTAATTTTCAGCTTTTCAGTGGAGAAGTAAACCTCATAGCTCTTTCAATTAGAGAAATAAAAACCGAAGCAAAAGGAGAAGAAACTGAACTAGTAATTTCATTTCTATCAAATATAATAAATACTAGTGATTGAATGTTACAATCAGAAAAATAAAGATGGCCTACCTTAGAGGCAATCCACTTGATAAGAACCAAGGCCAGACACCAGATCAATGTAATTCCCATTGGATCAATCAAAAGCTGGCAGCATAATCTCCCTCTTCCCCCAGCGAGCAATGAGCAAGAAAGGCCTGTTAGGAGTTAGAGAATAACCAGCTGTCCTCAGGCAGGAGAGAGGGGACACTGACTGCCTTGAACCTCAAGCAGCTGCCTTCCAACAACAATCACCTGACTCCTCTGAGAATGCGCTGCCAGCCAGCCTACTTACCCAGTGCGTGCTTAATGCCACAACCCAGGGTTGGGGGAGAACAGCGTCAGTAGCAGTGGAAGAGGAAAGGGAAAAACCGTGGTAAGGACAGACCTAACAGCCTCACGAAGGGAGACAAAACAGTTCTCAGGCCAGCCTCACACACTTGTACAATGTTCACACTAAGACAGGGCATTGAAACAACTTTCAAAAAATGTTTGGCAGTACTAAAAATTTTTTCATTTCTTTTGCGTAGACCAGCTTCACAGACTAATGCCCTGGAATTTAAAGGTATTAATGCATTTTATTCTATCTTTTCGACTTTAATACTGAATTTGTTCAACTTTTTAATTTCCTTTAGAGCTAGGATTACTGTATGAATGTTGGAGGCTTTCATAAATACTGTCTGCGCTATTTAACATTACCATTCACTCATTTGGAACTTATTAACAAAGGCCAGTTGAACAGTACATTTTCAAGCAATTAAAAGTATACTATTTCCAAACCCTAACTGCAATCTAGCTTATATTACAATATTATTGGTACATGTCTCCTCTTGGCTGTGAGGGAGCTCTGTAATAGCAAAGTGGGTCTATATTCACCCACCTTCATGATGCAGAGAAAAAGCCTTTCATGAAACGTTTATTCAAGTATTCAGCAAATATTTGTTAAGTCACTACTAGGTACCAGATGTACCATCTACCCTGTGCCAGATGCAGATGCCAGGAGCATAGTCGTGTAAAAACAGACACGGCTTCTGCCCTTGTGAAGCTTACACTTTAGTCAGTCTACATTACCAAAGTCTGCAACTGGACCAAGTGCAATGAAGTTGAGATGTTGCCAGCAAAGGACCTAAAGAACTGCCAACAAAGCCTGGCTATGTCCTAGTTAAGAGGTGAGGGACTCTTTGAAATGTCCCTGAGCTGAAATAAAGGGGCAAGGCATGATGGCTAAGGAGCAGACAAAACCAAGTACAGTGAACAGAAGAAACTAGAAGAAGAGCAAGAGAGGCTAGAATGCAGAAAAGTAGAAAGCCAGAATGGAGGCCCCATAAAGGTGATTTGTTTTCACCCTGAAAGCTAATCCCAACTTGCTGAAAAATTTACTTGGTTTTGGTCAAGTATAGCTCGGTGGGCTAGGGGCGGGGTAGGCAGTTAGGAGGCCGCTGCAAGAGGTCCAGGGGAGAGGTGATGGTCATCCACACAGGGTGGCACAGTGAAGAGAAGTGGACTGTAGCACGTGACAAGACCAACCCATCTGCATGTCAATGGTAAACAAATGATGGTTCTATAATATCTGAACACAGCCCAAATAGTTCAAGTGTAAAGCTACTTTCAATGTCCAATCCTCAGTAGGAAGTATTTAAAAGAATACCACTTCTGGCCAAGATGAAGGTGTAGGTAGACACACTGTGCCTCCTTGCACAACCAAAAAAAGACAACAAATTTAAAAATGAAAAACAACCAGAACAGAAAATCGAACTATATGGAAGTCTGACAACCAAAGAGTTAAAGAAACTTGAAGAAACATCCATCCAAACTGGTAAGAGGGGCAGAGGTGAGCAGCTGGGTAGAGAGGACTCTCGCAAGGCGGCAGCTGGAGGACCAGGGTGGGCATAGCAGCATATTGTGGACTGGGCAGTCACACATTTGTGTGCAGATAAACCAGGAGGAACAATTGGGGAGCAAAACAAACCATGAGAAATCCAAGGCTCCAGTGCAGGGAAATAAAGTCTCAAAACCTCTGACTAAAAAAACCTGTGGGTGTTGAGGTGCTGGGAGAAACTCCCACCCTCACAGGAGAGTTCGACAGAGAGACCCACAGGATCCCGGAACATACACAAGCCTACCCACCTGGAAATCAGCACCAAAAGGGCCAAGTTTGACTGTGGGTAGCAGGGGAAGTGACTGAAAACTGGCAGGGAGTGGAGCAAGCGGCACTGTTCCCTCTCAGACCCCTCTCCCACAGATGGGGCCATGATGCAGGGATGTGGGTTGCCCCAACGTGGTGAACACCTAAGGCTCCGCCCCTTATTACATAACAGGTGTGCCACGACAAAAAAATGGCTCAAGTGAAAGAAGAGATCAAAGCTCAGAAAAAAATACAACTAAGCCACGAAGAGCTCCAACCTATCGGATGCAGAGTTCAAAACAGTGGTAATCGGGATGCTCACAGAATTTGGTTGAATATGGTTGCAAATTAGAGGAAACAATGAAAGCTACGAAAAGTGAAATAAAGAAAAATGTATAGGGAACCAACAGTGCTGGGAAGGAAACCAGGACTCAAATCAATGGTCTGGAGCAGAAGGAAGAAAGAAACATTTGACCAGAACATAGCGAAGAAACAAGAATTTTAAAAAATGAGGAAAGGTTTAGGGTTCTCCAGGACAACTTTAAACACTCCAGAAGGAGAAGAGGAAGGGCAACAAGTGGAAAACTTATGTCAACAAATAATAAAGGAGAACTCCCCCAATCTGGCAAAAAAAAAAAATAGACTTTCAGGAAGTCCAGGAAGCTCAGAGTCCCAAAGAAGTTGGACCCAAGGAGGAACACACCAAGGCATACCCTACATTACCCAAGATTAAAGAAAAGGAGAGAATCTTAAAAGCAGCAAAAGAAAAGGAGACAGTTACCTACAAAGGAATTCCCATTAGACTATAAGTTGATTTCTTAAAAGAAACCTTGCAGGCAAGAAGGAGCTGGAAAGAAGTATTCAAAGTAATGAAAGGCAAGGACCTACATCCAAGATTACTCTATCCAGCAAAGCTATCAGTTAGAATAGAAGAGCAGATAAAGTGCTTCCCAGATAAGATCAAGTTAAAGGAGTTCATCATCACCCAGCTCGTTATATGGAATGTTAAAGGGATTTATTAAGAAAAAGAAGATAGCCCTGGCTGGTGTAGCTCAGTGGATTGAGCGAGGGCCTGTGAACTAGTCAATCACGGTTCGATTCCCAGTCAGGGCACATGCCAGGGGCCAGTTCCCGCATGCATGAGAAGCAACCATACATTGATGTTTCTCTTCCTCTCTCCTTCCCTTCCCCTCTAAAGATAATATTTGAAAAAGAAAAGAAGATAAAAAATATGAACAGTAAAATGACAACAAACTCACAGCTATTAACAACCAAACCTAAAACACACACACACACACACACACACACACCACACAAAAACAAACTAAGCAAACAACTAGAACAGGAACAGAATCACAGAAATGGAAATCACATGGAGGATTATCAGCAGGGAGTGGGAGAAGAGAAGGGGAAAAGGTACAGAGAATAAGTAGCATAAATGGTGGGCAGAAAGTAAATAGGGGGAGGTTAAGAATAATATAGGAAGTGTAGAAGCCGAAGAACTTATATGTATGACCCATGTACATGAACTAATTGGAGGGAATGCTGGTGGAAGTGGGGGTACAAGGTAGAGGGGAATAAAGGTGAGGAAAAATGGGACAACTGTAATAGCATAATCAATAAAATATATTTTAAAAATAAAGCTAACCCTAGACCTGTCAAAATGAAGCACAAATTAAATAGGTCTAAATAAAAATTTTCCAAAATTGAAACCATTCATGTTAATCCTTGTACAAATCAAGGTAACTTTAATTTTGTCATGAAATTGGGTGTGACAAATGAGATTGTCAGGGTCTGTGATCACCCTCCGTACTCCAGTGAAGCTGCAGGAACCTAACTCAAAAGATGTCCCCCCCCCCCCCGAACAGGACAGACCAGCAGGGGGTCCTCAGTCCCATTCTTGGGAGAAATGCTAGTGGCTTGGGTGCAAGGGGGCATGGAGGCTGGTCCAGTGGCTAAAATGGGCTCAGGCCCATTATCTGCTGCTCTGTCCTGCGTCGCACACTCCAAATTAACCCACCACACTATGATGCCTAGTCCAGAAATATTTTCCTTTCAATCAGCTGCTTAAAAAGTCAAATTTTGAGAAGCAAACACAATGTTCCTATTTTTGGTACAGTACTTAAACATTTTTATAAATGACTTTTTGGTTAATGTTGAGCTCAACAATCTGTGCTTTTAGTTTAAAGAAAATGACTGAACAGAAGAAGAGGCAAAGAATAAGGACTGAGATGTGTAGAGGGAAAAGGTAAGAACAGCAGTCCTGTAAGTTCTTTTAAATGAATTTCTGTCGAGATTGTGTCCACCAATCAAGAGCCTGGGTTTATTTCCTAGCTTTACTGCCAAGAGCTGAGTGACCCTATGTAAGTTACCAACTCTCTGGGCCTTAGTTTCTTCCCCTTCACAAGTGTTAAATAAAAGCTATAAAAGAATACCTAGTTCTCAATAAATTAGAACTGAATCACAATTAAATATTGAAAACTTAAGAATAATGGCCTAACCCACACTAGCTCCACCCCAACTCTAGGCTTAATTGCAATCATGGTGGTCCAGGAGGGGAATTTGCTCTGTGCTTGCCTAGTGTGGCCTGAGAAATCTTTCCTGAGCCCCAGTAGGGTCCAGGTCTTGGCTTCCATTTTTCACAATAGTGAACAGGCCCCCTCGGCAGCCTCTTCTTAAATTTTTACTATATTTCTAAAACTGAAATACAAAGCTAATCAAGATACAATCCTCCCAGATCACAAAATATCCTAGAAATAGCTATTGAATTTATGCCTAAAATCAAAGATTCTTAACTGTTAATGGCACATTTCCTTCACTCAAATCTTACAAAAATCTCAGGCAGCAGTTTTTTGAAAAATAGACTTAAATCTTTTAATTGCATGAATCTAATGGGTCTAAAACTTTTTCTTATTTTGAGATAAAGAATACTAGTAATTTATCTTGATAAATTACAAGGCTTCTCTGAATAACAAAAACATTCTGTAAGATGAAGTAAAAACAAAAGTTGTTATTAAATTAGTATTAACACTGCTTTGTAACATTATGTGTATTGGAAAATTCATCTAAAAATTAATCTTTCCAGATTGAATCCATGTAATTTATTATTCCATAAAGAAATGGCTTTTTATATACATTTTATTTTTTAATTTATTGATTTTTTCTTGAGAAAGAGAGAGAGGAGGCAGGGGAGGGGAGAGAAAAGATACCAATTTGTTGTTCCACTTAGTCATTGGTTGAGTCTTATATGTGCCCTGACCAGAGATCAAATCCACAATCCCGGTGTATCAGGACAACACTCTATCCAACTGAGCAATCTGGCCAGGGCAAGAAATAGTTACCTTTTTACACCAACAGCAAATGTATTATTTTATATTAATTTTTTTCACCTGTCAAAGCTTTAGTGAAATATGTAACAGGGTAACAACAACAAAAGCACTAAACAATACTAAAAAAATTAATGCACAGGATACAGCTAAACTTTCCAAAACAGAATTTGATACTGTAAGAAGAAAGTACAAAACTTTTACCTTTCTGGAGCTTATAAAATACCTTCAATTATAAAAATTGAAGCATTAAAGGCAGACCTCACTATTTTAGGAGTTTGTGTGATCAATAGAAAGGAAGGTCTGACTTTGATCATTGTGTCTTAGAGAAGTAATCCAAGCACAAGTTTCATCCCTGGGACTTTCTGCAACCCACAGGACACCTGTCAATCTTGGCAATAGTCTTTAGCTACCCATATAGAGACTCATGCCCCTCTGTCGGCCAAATTAGGCTGCCCTCATCTGCATTGACATCAGCGCCTGTGATTTTGGAATCTTGTTGACGGAGACAGCCTATCCCAGAGTTCTTTATACAAATGCAGTGCCTGAGAAAACGGAAAACAAATTCGTAATAGAAAATGTGAACACTACAGCCAAAACCCTCCAACTGGGCCTTTTATCATTCTGAATTCTACCACTTTTAATAACAAATAATAAATCAGGGTGACCTTTTTGTTCCTTTACTAAAAATCACATGTCAGAGCTTTTTATTTTTCAAACACTATGAATTTCAAGAGATATAAAACTGAAAAAATTTTGACAATTTTGATAACAAAAATTAATATAAAACTAAGGAAAAATGGGAGTTTTACAAGTTAATTAAGATCTTTGTGTCATACTGATTTAGAGTCCTGAATTAAGTTTTCTGTTACACAGCATCCCAGTATCTGATGGCAACAGATATGTGATTAGTTCTAGTAGGAAGGAAAGAATAAAACCATCTTCACATTTTACAATCAAGTCTTCTGGACCAGAAAACTACATCTGGTGATATTAAAAGAACTTACGCACTTGCTTATCAAAACCACTGTTCATAATACTTTTAAAATTATGGAAAAGTAGAAATAGTCACAATGTTCAGAAGGAAAATAACAGTAGTGTAGAGTTTAGACTTAGAAAAGCGCATATACACTGTATATAATGTAAGTGTAAAGGCCTCTAGCACAGCGGTCCCCAACCTTTTTGGCACCAGGGACTTTTTTTGTGGAAGACAATTTTTCCACAGAGCAGGGTGTGGGGGATGGTTTCGGGATGATTCAAGAGCATTACATTCAAGCCCACCTCCTGCTGTGCGGCCTGGTTCCTAACATGCCCAGACCAGTACCGGTTCATGGCCTGGAGGCTGGGAACCCTAGTTATATATACACACACACACACACACACACACACACACACACACACACACACACGGAGAATGTCACAGACACAGGACGCCTGAATTTCACCAAGGCTGTACACAGTTTCGGTGACCTCCTTAAGAACAAAACAGAGCAATGTGAGCCCCACACTGCAGGTAGGCAGACTCCTAGCTGACTGAGCAAACATACCCCCAAATTAAGTACTTGATATCAAACTAGTGGAAGAATTCCAGTGGTAACTCACAGAACCTTGCTTCTGACCTTGTGTTGTTCCAGTTTATTTATAAGGTGCAGATCTAACAAACACATATCAAATCTGCACAGAAAACACAAAGGGTAAAACCAGCATGCTTAATTACAAAATAACATAAAAAATTAAAAATGCATTTTGATATAAAATAAACTGCATGCATGAAGAACAATGGAAATGGGTCTTTAAAGTTTCCTTAAAAAAAAAAAAACAGATGAAAGATAGATGGTTACACTCTAAAGGCAATCCTAGGAGGCACCGAGTCAGAGAAGTGTCCAGATCAGGAATGCTCCACTGCTCTCAACACAGGCAACATTTATAAGACTGAGCTCAGTTCTGAATATTACACTGGAAGATGCATCACATTTGAAAATGCAGGTAAAGACAATACATAGGAAGTAGTTTTACAAACTGAGATGCTTTTGGCAAAGAAATAAAAAGAGTGACATAATAGGTGTTAAAGTATGGTAAAATAAAATAACCCAAGAAGTTTAGCTTTATTCTGTGAAATTACAGATTGGAAGTAGGACCAATGGGCAAAAGTCTGACAGAATATGACTCAATATTATTTTCTTGTGCAATCACTTTGTGCAATCAAAACCATGTAAATCAAAAGGCGCTGCCTCGATCTAGCCCCTGTCTAGGAGGTTGCGGGGCGAGCTAAATAAAACAAATGACTTTCAAGTTCTCTGCCAATTCTAACAACCAACACTAATAATCAAAGACATCTTTCTAAGAAAGCTGCTGTTATTAGAGGCTTTCAGTGGGAAATACTTCTACCACCACTCCCCACAGACCTAGCATACTGACCCCCTCAAAGCTACTAGAACTAAGTGGTTACTGCCATTTACCGTGAAAGATATTTTTTATATTTTTTTATTTTGTATTTTTAATTTTCACATGAGAATTTTACTAGAGAAAATCAGGCATATATAGACATATGAAACACAAATTGACACAGCCTAGAATAAAAATGCCTGAGAGATTAAAGTACAAATTCAAGCTTAGACACTCACATTTATTGATGAGATCACATTATTTCCCCACAATCCAGTTTCCTCATTTTGGCTTAGAGTGATGATCAAGTGAGGCAATAAATAAATATGTGTATCTAAACATACAAATATGTGAAAATTCTATATACAGTTAGTGCTTTTTTATTGCTATTAAAAATAGTGATGTTCTTTCTTTAATTTCAATCACATGAGGTTCTCTTGAGATTTCTCTTATATTTCTGCTTATACCTATCTTCACTGAACTTCTCCCTCTTTTCAAAAAACCACTGATTTACCTGTTTTTCTGTCATGTTAAATTCAATGCAAGCGACAGACTACCTCTTTTTGTGGTAGGCTACCTCTGTGGGGCGTTTGTTCAACTTAAACTTTGCCCAGGGAGTGTCCATGAGGGCTTTACTGATTAACATTTCCTCTGGGTGTTCTTCCGCATTTTCCATTTTTTTCTTTTTTCTCCTCCTCTTGTTTCTCTTCCAGTTTCTCTTTTACATCCTTTTCTTCTTCTTTTTCTCCTTCTCTCCATTTTTTATTTTTCCTTATATCATCTTCATTATGATTCCTATTTGATTGCTCTGAATTTTGCCCACAAGGCATAACTGGTTGTTTCTGTACAGCAAGATTTGAAGTATCAGAAGCTTGGGAAGTACCAAGAGCTCTCTCCATCTTGAATAAGCTTCTTCTCACAGCTTCCAAGATGTCATCCTTTCCTGAGTTTCCATCTATACCAATGGCTGCTCCTTCAAAGTTTTCTTTGCTTGCTTGTTCTCTTTCTACTTTGTATTTTCTTATTGGGGTGACATTGGTAAAAAGGTACTTTTTAAATGAGAACTATTTATAGGTCAGGAAAAAAACTTTACCTCTAAAAATAGTATGAACAGACCACCACTGTGGGTGAAATATATTAAAATATTTATAACATCAATATTGACACTAAAGAAGAAAAATAACATCTAGAGAGTGAACAAATTTAGGAAGAAAATTTCTGAATAAGGATGGCAAGTGTCACTGACTGCTTCTCTCTCAAACCAATCGATGGAGAAGCACAAAATAATCCTGAAGCATACTTGAAGCACACGGAATCGAACAGCACTATTTCATCTCCGCTATAGGACTACTTCATCTCTACATACACTATTGCAAAAGACAGAGACAGAGGTTTTGAGATCTCTGGTGTATTAGGTAAAAGGGATATAATGTAACTGAGACAGTTATATCCTTGCCCTCCTCACACATCTCAGGTTTTAGTGGGGGCCACAAACAACTACAGTAGTAAATAATTACAACCACAGGCAAAGGTAAGATGTTATGAGCACCAACTATGACACTTAACCCAAGATTTGGTTACATCAAGGAAGACTACTGGGAGAAAGTGACATGCGATCTGACCCTTCAATGGTGTTAAGAGGTTGGCATACAAGAGCAAGGAAAAGAGCTCCTAGCAGAAAAAGCAGTATGTGCAAACATCATAAATAAGCAAAATCATGGCCATTACAAATACAAACACAAGGCCAATGAATGATAATGGTAACTGGTACTAGACTAGCTGACCCACGATGAACGACAAAGCTAGACTTTCCATGTGAAACACACCAAACACTGTTTTCAGATATAAGACAAGTAATTAGTATAGGACACTGATCCCTGAGAGGAGGAAAAAACAAGGTGAGTCCTGTAACTGCCCAAGTTTCTTCTTCTTTAAAAAAAAAAAATATATATATATTATTGATTATACCATTACAGTTGTTCTATTCCCCCCTTCATTCCCCTCTACCCTGCACACCCCTTCCCCCACCATTCCCCCCCTTTAGTTTATGATCACCTGTCTCAAGTTCTTTAGATTCTATATTTCCCCTACTATTCTTGCCCTCCCTCCTATCTATTTTCTACCTACTGTCTATGCTATTTTCTGTGCCTTCTCCCTCCTTCTCCTCCTCCCATTCCCCTGTTGCTAACCCTCCATGTGTTCTTCATTTCTATGGTTCCACTCCTGATCTAGCTGTCCTCTAGGTTTGCTTTTGTTTTAGGTGTGGTTGTTAATAACTGTGAGTTTGCTGTCCTTTCACTGTTCATATTTTTCATCTTCTTTTTCTTATATAAGTCCCTTTAACATTTCATATAATAAGGGCTTGGTGATGATGAACTCCTTGAACTTGACCTTATCTGAGAAGCACTTTATCTGTCCTTCCATGCTAAATGAAAGCAGGTTTCTTCTTGAAAAGAGTTTCCAAACCCACAAGCAGAGTGGAGTAACAATGAGGAGGACAGCATTTCACAAGCAGAGGACAGAGATACTGGAGTTCAGTGCGGCTGAGGCACTAATGTGCAGGGCTGAGTTACCCGAGAGGGAGGAGCTGTGAAGATAATGGGCTCCAAAGTCTGAAAGTGAGTCCCCTGAGTCTTAGGGCTGACTACTAAGGGTAGGCATGTGTAGGATGAGATTCCATTAGGCCACGAAAAGAACAACTACCACAGAAAAAATGATTATACAGGACTTGGAAGACATTTGAATCCACCTACAGTTGAAAAATACAATACCTAGCCCTGGCTAGTGTGGCTCAGTGGACTACATGTCGGACTGCACATCGGACTGCGAAGCAAAGGGTCGCTGGTTCGAGTCCCAGCCAGGGCACATGCCTGGGTTGCAGGCCTGATCCCCAGTAAGGGGTACGAGAGAGGTAACCACACATTGATGTTTCTCTCCCTCTCTTTCTCCCTCCCTTCCCCTCTCTCTAAAAATAAAGAAAATCTTTATTTAAAAAAATACAGTATCTAAAATAATGAATCCCAGCTGGGCTTAGCATCAAACTAAACACTACAGGTTAAGAGATCAACAGATATTACCTAAACATTTTCCAAATCTGATAACTATCAATCCAGTTGTCAAAGAAGCTCAATGAACCCAAATAGGAAAAATACAAAGAAAACCACATCAAAATATATCACAATAAAAACTGCTGAAAACCAACTGCTATCAAACCAGGCAAAGGTATTACGAAAAAAAGGAAACCAAAGACCAAATCCTTCATCAACATAGACACAAAGATTTGAAAGAAAATATTAGCAAATCTAATCCATACATAGGATACATAGGATACAGTATAAGTAAATACATATATAAGGTCTGTCCGGAAAAAGTCCAGCCATTGTTAATATAATGAGAACAGCTTGTGCTCTGGCTGGTGTGGCTCAGTGGATTGAGTGCTGGCCTGAAAACCAAAGGACCACCAGTTCAATTCCCAGTCTGGGCACATACCTAGGTTGCAGGCCAGGTCCCCAGTAGGGGGTGTGAGAGGCAACCACACACTGGTGTTTCTTTCCCTCTTTTTCTCCTTCCCTTCCCCTCTCTAAAAACAAATAAACAAAATCTTTAAAAGAGAGAGAGAGAGAACAGTCTGTGTGACATCTGGCAGCGAAGGAGAGTGGATTGGAATGTACGTGAGTGAATAATGACAACTTCATTATACTAGTCAAAGATGGCAGTAGACATGGTTCACAGACATGTACTGTGTGGCCATTACATTCAAAGTGACTGAGCGAATAGAGCAACTAATCTGCATCAAATTTTGTGTTAAGCTTGAACATTCCTCTGCAGAAACTTTTCAGATGATTCAGAAGGCTGCAGCTATAGGCAACTGTTGACCGGCAGCTTCATCACAACCATGTGCCCACTCGTGTATCACATCTCATGCAGACATTTTTGGGGAAACATCAAATCACCTGGGGGACTCAGCCCCTGACAGCCCATATTTGGTGCCCTGTAACTTCTGGCTTGTCCCAAAACTAAAATCACCTTTGAAAAGGAAGAGATTTCAGACCCTCAATAAGATTCAGGAAAATATGGCAGGGCAGCTGATGGCGACTGGGAGAACTGTGTGAGATCCTAAAGTGCCTGCTCTGAAGGGGACTGAGGTATCCTTGTCCTATGCACAATGCTTCTTGTATCTTCTTCAATAAACGTCTCTATTTTTCATAGTACACGGCTGGATACCTTCTGGACAGACCTTGTAAAATGACCAGGTAACTTTCTTGGTTACAGCATTGTCCCAATACATCAAGGTAGCAAGTTCAATTCTCCATTGGGGCACATAACAAGACTCATCCAATGAATGCATAAATAAGTGGAACAGCAAATCAGTCTTTTTCTCTCTCTCTCAAATCACTAACTAATTTTTTTTCAAAAGATGAAGGTATGCAGGGTTAGAGTGAGCTCTAAATCCAATATAACTGGTGTTCTTATGGGAAGAAAGAAATCCGGACACAGACACACAACTACACAGGGGAGAAGGCCACATGAAGATGAAAGCGGAAACTGGAGTAACCTATTTGTAAAGCAAGGAATGCTAAACATGGTCGCAACAACCAGAACACAGAAAAGACAACGAACAATTCCTTCCCTACCACTTTCAAAGACAGCACTGCTCTCCCGACACTTTAATCTCTGACTTCTGGCCTTTCCAACTGGGAGAGAACAAATAGCTGGTGCTTTACGCCACCTAGTTTGTCTTGGCAGCCCTAGGAAACTATTACACATGATTATGGACTGTAAGGTTCAATACTGTTAAGATGTCAAGTTTTCCAAGTTAATCTTTAACTCCAATTAAAATGCCAGCATGTTTTGTTTAAAATTAATTTTAAATTTACATAGAAAGACATACACACACACACACAAAAACCCAGAATAGCCAAGATTTTTCTGGGAAAAAAGAAAACATGATTAGAGGTCTTACACTACCTGATTTCAAGACTTGTTCTGAAGCTACAGCAATGCAGATGGTGTGTTATTTACATAAAGGCGGACATTTACATAAAGGCAGACACAGATCAGCAGAGTTGAATAGAGTTCAGAAACAGACCCACACTTACTTGGTCAATTGGTGTTTGGCAAAGGTACAAAAACAATTCAAGGGTAAGTATAGTCTTTTCAACAAATGGCATTGGAAAAACTATACAAATAAACACGTGGAGGGAAAGGAACCTCAACATGCAATCTCTTACTATTACAAAAAAATTAACATAGATCTTTTTTAAAAAAATATTTTATTTATTTATCTTTAGAGAGGAAGGGAAGGAGGGAAGGAGAGAAATATCAGTGTATGGTTGCCTCTCGAGAGTCCCCTGCTGGGAACTGGCCTGCAACCCAGGCATGTGCCCTGACTGGGAATCAAACCACGATCATGTGGTTCACTGGCCTGCGCTCAATCCTCTGAGCTACACCAGCCAGGGCAACATAGATCTTATATCTAAACATAAAGGCTAAATAATACAATTTCTAAGAAAAAGAATGAGAATATATTCATGATCTTGGGTTAAGTATAGACTTCTAAATACAAAAACATCAATCACAAAAGAAAAAAATGTTATTTGAACTTAATTATAATTCAAAACTTCTGTTCACCCTGGCTGGAGTAGCTAAGTGGATTGAGCGCGGCTGGGAACCAAAGGGTCAACAGTTCGATTCCCAGTCAGGGCACATGTCTGGGTTGTAGGCCAGGTCCCCAGTGGGGGCTACGTGAGAGGCAATCACACACTGATGTTTCTCTCTTTCTCCCTTCCTTCCCCACTCTCTCTAAAAAATAAATAAATAAACTCTTAAAAAAAAACCAAAAACCTTCTGCTCTTTCAAAGATGATGTTAAAATGAAAAAACTATAGACTCAAAGTATTTGCATCATAAATCTGACAAAGGATCTGTATCCAGAATCTACTATACATATATGAAAAAAATGTTCACAATCACAAGATACCAGTATACACCCACAAGAATGAATAACACTTAAAAGGCTGACAGTAATATCTAGTATTAACAAGGATGTGGTGCAATCAGAACTCTCTGCAAATGAAACATGTCCAAAAAAATGACCTGAACATGAATGTTCATAGCAGCTTTATTCATAATAATCGAAGCTGATAAACAAGACAAGCATGCATGAACTGATAAACAAATTGTATATCCATACAATGAAACACAATTCAGCAATAAAATAAAACAAACTACTGACACATGCAACAACATGGATAATCTCAATAAACACTGTGCTAAGTGGAAAAAAAATCAGGAAGAATACATTCTGTACGATTCCATTTATATTAAGCTCTGGGAGAGACCAAACTAACCAATAGTGGTCGTCCGGGGGCAGTGGCTGGGGAAACTCACTGCAAACAGGTCCCAGAGAACTTTTTGGGGTCACTGCAGAATACAGTGTCTTGATTGGCGTATTAATTACCTGTAATTTTTCAGACTATAAGACGCAGGTCTTCCCCCCCAACCCCCAAATTTGATAGGAATAATGGTTGTTAATGCTGCTGTTAAGTTCTGTTTACATTTACCGTGGTGAAATATTATGTTATTAAATATTTTACCACATCTTTTGCTTCAAAAATTTTCCCATTTTCCTCCTCTAAAATCTAGGTGCGTCTTATGGTCCGAAAAATATGGTATGTGGGTGTGCATATTTGTTAAAACTCATCAAACTGTGTATAAATTATACCTCAGTAAAGTTGAACTGTACATTGACTCCACAAAAGAAACCACAGGCATCAGTCTACAAGAGCTCAGCAGGGCTACTGAGGACACAATATGATGGACCATCATTCATTGGTGGAGTTGCCAGGAGTTGGAGATGACTCAAAGGCATGTCACAGACACACTTAAGTTACATTTCAAAGAGCAAAAACCCATCCTCCTCCACCCAACAAAGGAAGTTTAATATAGTTAGAATGTAACAGTTAGAATGTAACAGTTAGAATGTAAAGTGAAGTTGGGAGTGGTGAAGGGGTTGAGACTACAGATGTAATAAAGACTTTGTCAGCAGTTTCAAGGAGTCTGAATTGTTGGAATTTTCCAGTGGAAAATTTTATTTAGGAGAAGTGATATATAAATTAGATTTGGGAAGAAATACTTTGGGTCCCCATGTGTGGAATAGATTAACATAGTGGAAAACTTCAGTCTTCAGGAGATCTGGGTTAGTGGTCATGGGAATGGAAAAAGGTGATATGGGATCCAAGAGATGATTTTCTTCAATGTTTCAAGAGAGGGTTAAGTGCTCCAGGGATACTAAGAGGAAGTGTTTACTCAGTAGCTGGGCTTGTGTCCCCAAGGCCTTGAAATATTGATGGACTGGAAAGAAGGATTTAGGAGTAATCCTTTAATAATCAAGGCCATATGGAGAGGTGTCATTTTAGGTCTCCCATTTTTTAATTGGATTGTTTTCTTGGTGTTCAGTTTATAAGTTCTTTATAAATTTGGATATTAACCCTTATCAGGTGCATCAGTGAATAAATATATCCTCTCATTCAGTGGGTTGTCTTTTCATTTCGTTGATGGTTTGCTTTGCTGTGCAAAAACTTTTTAGTTTGATGTAGTCCCATTTGTTTATGTTTTCTTTTGCTTCCCTTGCCCAAGGAGGTGCATTAGAAAAAATATTGCTACAAGAAATGTCCAAGATTTTACAGCCTATGGTTTCTTCTAGGATTTTGATGGTTTTGAGTCTAACATTTAAGTCTTTAATTCTAAACTTTACGTTTACTCTTGTGTGTGGTGTAACAAGGAGGTCTAGTTTCATTTTCCTGCACATAACTGCCCAATTTTCCCAACACCATTTATTGAATAAATGACCTTTAATCCACTGTATATTTTTGCCTCCCTCTGACAAGATACCAATTGCATATTTCACAAAACTAGAATATTCCAAAAATTTCTACAGAACGACAAAAAAACCCAAATAGTAACAGCAACTGAGAAAGACAAACTTGGAGGAATCAATGTTACCTACTGTCCAACTATACTACAAGGCCATAGTTATCAAAACAGCATGGGACTGGCATAAAAACAGACATATAGGTCAGTGGAACAGAATAGAGAGCCCAGAAATAAACCCATACCTTTATAGTCAAAAACATACAAAGGGCTAAAGATAGTCTATTCAATAAATGGTGCTGGGAATACTGGACAGATACATGCAAAAATATGACACTAGTCCACCTTACACCTGTTAGAATGGCTATCATCAATAAATCAACGCACAAGAGATGGCGAAGATGTGGAGAAAGGGGAACCCTTAAGCTCTGTTGTTGGGAATATGGATTGGTGCAGCAACTATATAAAGCAGTATGGAATTGCCTCAAAAAATTAAGAATGGAGCCCTAGGTCTGACTTAGTGGTTGGGTCTCATCCCACAGAGCAAAAGGTCACTGGTTTGATTCTCGCTCAGGGCATATGCCTGGGTTACAGGTTTGGTCCCCAGTTGGGGTGTTGGGAATCATCCTGCCTGGTTTCAGAAGCTGTAACCTCTCCATGGCTACGGCAGAGTAAGAGACCTTTGAACCATAAGCCACTAAGGAGATAAAACTTATCTCCCTCGAAGGGGCCCATTTACTTCACCCTCTCTGGTTCCCAATGCATGCATTATCGGTTAGCCAATGACAGGTACGATTCCTCAAGGGAGGGATGACCTAAGACGGGCATGATCACGTGGAGACCCCAGGGAAGAATTTGGGAAGCTATAGCAAAAACAGGTGATGAACCCTCACCCCACCACTTTGACATAGCCCGAGCCCTTATTCTGTCTGGGAGAAGTCTCCTAATCTCTTGGCTGCCTTACTTCTGCTGCCTGACTTAAGCCCGAAACAATGATAGAGGGCAATGCAGGCCTGTGCTGGAAAGGGTGGCTTCCCCGGGAGATCAGGCCTAAGAAAGAATATGTAAACTCCTGTGAAACCTGCTTTGCTAAGAATGTCCTCAATTAAATGATAAGGGTCTGAGCAGGAAACAAGTTTGTTTCCCAAAGTTCTGTAGCCCTTTAACTAACAGACCCTGAGACTCAGAATAAGCCCTCAGAGTTCTTTGTGTGTTATTTATTGTTTGATCCTTACTGCCTAACAATGATTAATGAGCTTTTACCTGTATTCCTTTGCAAAATGAAACTAATAAAAGCCCACTGAGGAAAAGGCTCTGGGCCCTTCTCCTCTTAGAGATCAGCCACCTTTCCTCCCCAAGCAGATCAGGTCTTGGTAGATTTATTCTCATCCATGGCAGCAGGGGGGGCCCTGTAGGCGGAGCTCCCCCCACATTGGTGTGCATACAAAAGGCAACCAATAGATGTTTCTCTTTCACATTGATGTTTCTTTACCTCTCTTACCCTCTCCCTAAAAAAATAAATAAATAAAATCTTTAAAAAAATTAAAAAATGACTGCCTTATGATACAGTTATTCCACTTCTGGAAATTTATCTGAAGAAACCTGATGCACTAATTAGAATGCATGTGCCCCAATGTTAATTGGCAGCATGATTTACAGTAGCCAAGATTTAAAAGTAGCCAAAGTGTCCACCAGTAGATGAGTCATAAAACCACTATGGTACATTTACAAAATGCAATACTATTCGGTTGTAAAAAAAGAAGAAAACTATATCCTTTGCAACAGCATGGATGGTCTAGAGAACATTATGCAAAGTAAAACAGGTCAGAGAAAGACAGGTACCATATGTGGAATCTAATGAACAAACTGAACTAACAAGCAAAATAGAGACAGACTCATAGGTAGACAGAAGGATGACAGCTCAGGGTAGCAGGGCTTGGGGGTGGAGGAGTTGAACAAAAAAGAAAAAAGAGAAAGAACTTGTGGACCTGGACAACAGTGTGGTGATTGCTGAGGCGGGAAGAGGGGAAGTGGAGGAGGGTATGAGAGGGATAAATGGTGATGAAGAAAAATAAAATTAGAAAGAAAAAGTCCATATGGTGAGTAAGATTACTCAAAGGGAAAAGAGAAGACAGTTAAAACTAAAATCTTTCAGCTCACAAACTGGAAAAGTCTGAAGGACAAAAGGCCAAAACTCACAATTGGTAACTATTCAAACTAAACAGCACACGTCCCATGCTATCTGCTTTCCCTTCTCACACATACATGCAAAGAAAACTACTTTCCCTTATAGAGCTGTAATGATCTCAAACCAAGTGAGAAATAGCTTTGAATACAATACAAAAAGAAAGTGATAAAAAAAGGTCAGTGTTCAACAAATCACAAACTGAATCTCCCTTTCGGCTTAAAGCTCCTTCCAGACTCAGAGAAAAGAAGTTTTGGCTCAGCTTCTCCCCCAATCTAAGCTCCTTTAGTTCCTTTAGAAGATAAAAGCAAGATATGGCAAATAATATTAAAAATTATTTCCTCCAGTCCTATAACACACAGTGATTTGGAAAAAGTGAAGAATAAACTGTAGCTAACCAAGACAAAAGCCTGTGCGCCTATTACAATTACGATTATTCACTAGGTGGCATGAATGAATAAATCTACTTAGGTGAGTAAGTCTGAGACCACTTGCATTTTCAACGGTGGACTAATGCAGAAAACTAATCCTACACTGAAAACAACCAAAAATTCTGGAAAGTATCTACTGAAATGACTCCATGAGCTGGTAATAAAATAAGGAACACTCAGGCAAAAACTAAGTAAAAGCAGGAATGCATAAAGGTAAGCAGAGTCTTTCACTTAGAGGTCAAAGTAAAGTGGGTAAACCTAAGCTTTGAGTTGTTCACAACCTCAGGGTTGCATGCAACAACAAAAAAGACCAAAAGTCAGAGCACCTGCCAGTAACTATGACTACTGGGATACAATGAGCAGTAATAATTATATGCCATGCTCATTTGAAAAAAATAGCTTGAATCAAATTATGTGCAATTTGACAACCATCAGCTAACAGAACATGATACAAATTTATGCAGGCTGGCAAAAAGATTGGCATCTTTTGGAGTCACTACCATTTTCATGAACTTAATAGCAAAGGCAATTAAACTAATGCTACTTTAAGGAGCTCTAACTGAAACAATGTATAAAAACAGTTTATTAAGGTTCAGTAAAAAGAACTATTTTCTCTTAAATCAACATCATTTGTTTGTATTTAATAAAATGAAGAGAACATTAAGGATTCTGTACTTAGCATATACAATTATAATGATTTGTTTAAAATAGAATAGACAAGGAATTAAAAAGGCAAAAAATAACCTTTTTTTATGCATTGAAGTACATGGCACTCCTTGTTCAAAAGAAATTCATTTATAATCAACATTCTACAAAGAAATGTAGAACTTAATTTATATCACCTTACATCAACAAAACTCTCTCCCCACAAAACCCATTTTCTTCATGGAGACAGAAAGTAGAATGAAGGACCAGAGACTGGACAAAGACAGGGAGGACACCGGTTCCTGGTGACATCATGAAAAAGTCTGAGAGACAGTGGTGATGGCTGCACAGCCATGTAAATGTGCTGAATGCCACTGAACTGTACACTAAGAAATGGTTAGAATGTAAATTTATGTTAGGTTTACTCTAGCACAATAAAAAATACATAGGAAAAATATTTCATCTAATTTTCCTTACAGTTTGGAATTCCCTCAAGTCTAAAATTCATGCAAACAAATAATCCTCTTAAAATGGGACCGTGGGAACACAGGCTTTGGGTCATGTGATCAAGTAATCAAATCTGAGGTCTATTATTTAAAACTATGGAATATTTATACAAGTTGCACTCTAAAAGCCTCAGTTTCCTCTACCTCAATAATGGGGAAGTAGCTGCACATGAAGATGTAAGAACTAAAAGAGAGAGGGATGGTACCCGTGAAGCTAATCCAGGATCAGCATCAGGTGTTCTTATCTAATTCTGACACAATCCAAATGAAGAGTCATTAACTAAAATTTACAAACCTTTAAAAATCACCTCCCATCCAAGTACTAGCCAGGCCTAACCCTGCTTAGCTTCCAAGATCAGAGGAGATTGGGTAAGTTCAGGGTATGGCCACAGACCCTTTAAAAATCATCTAACTCCTTTTAATCAGTGCTTTGATAATATATTCAGGCATATCAAAGGCACAATTCAAATTAAGATGGCTTCCCCCCTCTACACAGCAGACACTAATCAACCTAGCTCCCATTTAAATGGCTAGTTTCTCTAAGTTACAGTATGATACAGTCATGGCATCTAAAAACAAAAAGCTCATTAATTTACTCATTAAGTTGGACCAGAATGCTCCCCTTCTCAAATTTTTGTCAGCTGTTACGCAAATGAGTAATAGTCTATTTTCAGTCCTCTGCATCAGTAACAGGCATGCATTTAACGTTAAACCAGTCAGAAATTTGCCTGAGTGGTTCAGGGTCTAAACCACAATCTTACTTTTTTAGGAGCTCTGATATGGCTGGTATAGGTGATATTAATAATCTTAAGTGTCAAAAATTTGCACACCCCCACATAAGAGGTATTCTTCTAATATCCTGTATTGTGTATAGTTTTAAATTACTACCACATGGTATTACGATGTTTTGACATCTTAAAAATACTTTAAAAAAATAAAGATTTTCTTTACTTATTTTTAGAGAGAGAGAGGAAGGGAGAGAAAGAGAAGGAAAGAAATATCAATGTATGGTTGCTGGTCACACACCCACAACCAGTGACTTGGCCTGCAACCCCGGCATGTGCCCTGACTAGGAATCAAACTGGTGACCCTATGGTTCGTAGGCCAGCACTAAATCCACTGAGCCACACCACCCAGGGATTAAAAAACACTTCTTGCTGGGGGAAAAAAAGAAAACCTGTCCCTTCCTGAGCTAGCCAATTCTTATAGACAGCAAAGGGCCCAACCAGGAGGAGCCTACCCTTGATACGCACACTAACCCATCGAGAGCCAGACCTCTATCAGACCCTGGCACCCCAAGAAACCTTAATTACCCCAGTACCAAGCAGCTGGGATCACTTTTATTGCCCCAAACCCACTAATATTATTCAAATTACTCAATCCCTAAACCATTCACCCTGCCCTGCCTTTTCTGCTGAAACTCCAACAAGGTCACAGCCTCATGCTTTCCCCCTTGGCTCCTGTCTTCTGCCTCCCGACCACAGTGGTGTTTTCCCATGTGGCCCTGTATGGTCCGCTGCGCCTCCTGTGTCCAGGGCCTGTGAGTATAATAAACTTTGTTTTTTCTTGAGCCTCTCCTGTGTCTCCTCTGTGGCCTCAATTGACTGACCATCTCATGAAAGAATACAAACCATATGCACTGATTAAGAAAACACAAATTACAACATTGTGAGTTCAATAGTTATATTTAAATATATTTTATATTTAAATATATTTAAATATAACTATTGAGGAATAGTTTATTCATCAATCAGAGCAGAATCTACTTATATTTCAAAAACACTAGTAACGTGTATGAGATTTATTTTTCCAAGTTCATTACAAATGCGTGTGGATTTGTGAATCCCTTGCCCAGCTCCTAGGTTCTCCTGGGACTCCTATTATCAACTGGGAACCACTGGCCACAGGGTAAGGCAAGGTGTGTGTATATTTGCACAACCCTCCTCTCCCCCACCACATACACACGCCCTTCAGTTACAGATATATCCACTCTCTACACTATCATATCGCTTTTAAAAAGCTGATAAAACATGGGGGTAGGAGGTGGGAGGAAGCTAATATAAGAAAAACTGATAGGATAAGAAAAAAGCTGTAAGACCAAGGTTAGAAGTACACACCAAAGAGCACAACATATTTAACCCTCATCAAAAGTACAGACACAGCACCCTACCATACATTCTTCCCTACCCTGTGGAATATATACCACCAAGGAAATACAGAAGACCATTCACTATTTGTCCTTTATGGCACACGGCACAAATTTAACCCTATCTCACTGACGCCCTATGTACGCCCTAACTCCAACCAGACTTTAATCACAGTTTCCTGAACACAGCCTGAACACTACTACTGCTGAGCTGTACCCAGCTCAATTCCCCAACCTGAAATGAATTCCCTCCCCCTTGGGAAAGTCATGTCAGTTTTAACAGTTCCAACATGTGACTATATAAAAAGAAAAATAAAATTCAGTCATTTTGATGGGGGAACTCAAATGTGGGAAAATTTTAATTTAAGGTAATAGTTAATAAGCCTAGTAGTTAATGCATGTAAAAGCTATTGTTTCAGGAACTGAAGGTATGATCCACCTTGACTCCAGGAGACCATAAGCAGTTCTACCTCTGTGCCTCAGCAGGGCTGCAAGCACATCAGAATGGTATCTGAGCCACTGACCACTGCCCAGGGTAAGAACACTGCAGTTTTTTAATCCAACTAACTTTTCCCTGAATTCCAAACCCCTTACCTACACTTTGTTCTCCTTATAAAATGGGCCATTTTAAAATGGAATTTAAGTCAGTCTGTTAGGGTACAAACCCACAGTCTTCTCAGATCACTGGTCATCTCAATAAGGCGCCCATAAAGATTCAATCCCTGTCTCTGCTTACTGGGTCTGGTAGGTGACAGGTGGCCCGAACACCAGCTTTCTGGTTTCAATTTTGGTCATCAGAATGGCTTATTTGAAGATTTACTGGGGCAGCTTAAGAAAACCACACTGAAATAGGCAATATGATACAACTGTAAGCTTTAAATTCATTCTATGGATTAGAATCACTTAGATAAAATACAGGCCATCTACAAGCGATGAAAAAAAGATATTGGGTTGGCCAATATGTTTGGTTTTTTCTATACTTCATTCAAAACAATCTTTTTAGATTGTATTTTGACAGCTGTCATATCAGCATGCATTTAAAAAAAATCAAAATTGGTCAACTTTTGTGCAGCCATTTTAATGTTGAAGACTGACAAAGGTAATGTATAATATAGCAAAAATGATGTGTCATTTCAAAAAAGGTAAAAAAGCAACTAAAACACACACACACACACACACACACACAGATTTGTACAGTATATGTAGAAGGTGCTGTGATCGAACATGTCAAAAGTAGTTTGTGGCATTTCTTGGAACCATTGACATTCTGGCCAGCTCTGCTGTGGGGCTGGCTCATGCACTGGGATGTTTAGCAGCGCCCTGGCCTCTACCCACTAGACACCGATAACTGGACATAGCCGTCATAATCAAAATAGCCAAATCAGTAAAGTTATTGGTGAAGATGAAAAATGCGTCTTTTATTTTACCAAAAAACAACTAAACAGACTTTTTGGCCAACCCAATAAATATTTAAAGAGTTTCTTATTTGGAACATGGAATACAAACTGAGACAACAGTGGCTATGTTTGTGTCAAATACAGCTGATTTTGAAGTTACAGCTCCTGTTCACTGAAGAGTTTCTAATGTGCTGTACAGAAAACT
This sequence comes from Sturnira hondurensis, assembly GCF_014824575.4. Classification (NCBI taxonomy): domain Eukaryota; kingdom Metazoa; phylum Chordata; class Mammalia; order Chiroptera; family Phyllostomidae; genus Sturnira; species Sturnira hondurensis. The sequence continues at coordinate 32,976,771 of NW_028082759.1, forward strand.
ACTTTGAAAATTAGACAAATGAACATTTCACTGGGAGGCAGATATCACTCTATATATATACAAATTGTTTTTTACTCTATTATTATACTGTACAACTTATATGACTCTGTATCAACAAATAAAGATCTGAGGCTATAAAACACATTAAAAGTTTATTTGGGGTTTTAAAGGATTCAAATCTAGGAGACACAGATTCTGGGTAAGACCTGAAATGTGCTCCAAGAAGACAAAGAAAGCTGGAGCTTACAAGGGCAAAAACCACAAACTGGAACAAAGAAATCTTTCTTACTGGCTACTTAACATGGTGTGATGGCTAGTTCAAAAAGGACGGGTCAGGTCCAGATAATGAAATTCTGAGGTAAAGCACAGGCATGGGGGGGAGGGGGGAGTGAGAGGCAGTTCCAGGAGGTACTTCTAGGGCAAGGACTAAAGTCCATTAACTCCAAACCTCATCCGGCTGCAGCCTTGCAAAACTCTGACTTCCCTATCTTTTTTTTTTATCGTTGTTTATGGTGTTTCAGTTGTCCCAATGTTCTCCCCCTTTTTCTCCTCCACTGAGCCCATCCCTCACTTCCACAGTCACTCCCCACACCGCTGTCCCTGTCCATGAGTCCTCGGGTCCTTCATATACAGGGTCCAGCAGAAGTAATGCCCGCTTGAGTGTGGTTGGTAGGGTAATAACATAGGTGTAATAATTTACTATTTTGATTTGAACATTTCACCTAAAATGTCATATGGTGTGCATGAGTGCGATATTGTTATGTTACAGAATTACATGCTTATGATTTTGTAATAAAACAGGGGCACTATTTTTGCCAGGCCCTGCATGTTTCTCCACTAATCCCTTCACCCAAACAATTTCCCAACATCACTGCAGGGCCCCTGAGAGTAGTACTCCCATTTTATTTTATTGCTTCATATTTTTTTGTTTTTCAATTGCAAGTGATATACAATATTCTATTAGTTTCAGGTGAACACACAGTGGCTAGCTATTCATATATCTTACAAAGTGACCACCTGGATAAATCTAGTATCTATTTGACACCACATAATTATTACAATGTTAGTGACTATATTTCCTATGCTGTACTTTACATCCCCATGACTATTCTGTAACTACCAATTTGATTAGTGCTTCATTTTAGATATTTGGTTCCACACTTATTGTCTGAGTATAAATAGATACAAGCTTTCTGGGAGGTAATCTGGCAATGTTTAATAAAAGGCTTAAAACCACACTTAACATTTTAACTAGTCATACCACTTCTAGGAATTAATCTTAAGGAAATTATCATCAGGGACTAGCTGGTTATAAAAATAGAAATATGGAATAGCTATGATCATTAAAAGTGAATGCTGTAAAACATAAATGGTCAAACTTTTCCAAATGATTACAATTTAATTCTTAGATCCTTTTAACTATTTAAAATGTGTAGTCAAAACAAGGCACACGTGTAAATACAGAGATAAAATTAGATTACCATTTGCAGGAGATGGAGTACGAGGGAGCTGGCGTGACTACTAACGGGCAGAGTCTCGTTTTTAGGTGACGAAAATGTCCCCAAATTGGTGGTGAAGGTGTGCAACACTGTACTTTGTGAGTATATGGAAAACCACATTGTTCATTGAAAATGGGTGAAAAATGTACATATTCAAACATGTAAAAAATGGAACTCTTTGGAGACTCCTCCCAAAATATTAATTTATACTGCTGGATTAACATGTTTTTACTCAAATCTTAAATTAGTCCAGCCTCTGGCATGTCTGTATATATATCTGAGTGTTTTATATATGTATACTAATTAGCAAAGTCTGGGCTCTAAAACAACCTCTTTTTTCGTTTGGATCTGTACCTGACTCCGTGTGCTCTGCTAAAGCAACTAAGCTCCATACACAAATGCAATATAAAGTTCAAATGCATATGTTCAGCATATATATTTTCATTAAAACAAAGTAGTTTTATACAAACAAATGAACATGTAAAAATGCAACAGGGTATAATTTTAATGCTTAATGTAACTTAGGAGTACTTTTCTATTTATGACAAACAACATGAACAGTATTTTAGATATTATTTATTACATTTTCACTATTTTCCTTCAAACTTATGGGCCACTAATTTTAAAGTATCCTGAAATTGCATGGGAAGGCTTAAATACTGATAACTTTTTTAAAAAAATTTTTTATTTAATTCTTGTTCAAGTACAGGTTTCTGTCTTATATTCCCAACCCTGCCTCCCTCCCATTTCCACCCCCACCCTTAGTTATTGTCCATGTGTCCTTTATACTTGTTCATGTGAGTCCATCCCCTTTTCCCCTATGATTCTCTCCCCTCTCCCCTCTGGACCCTGTCAGACTGTTGATAACATTTTTAAACAGCTTGAGATACGGTTCACAAGAAGGACTTCTCAGACAAGCACAGATGCCACAAGCAACGGGCATTTCTTGGATGGTTCTTGTTTTAAAGGACACTCGAGTACAGCTTTCTCTTTTTAAACAATCCAGTGAATTTTTTCATTTGCATTTGGATGTGCTTTTGTTATTTGTCTGGTCTTAAAAATAAAGTTTCTTATTTTGGGGGGGAAAAGATACAAGCCATACAATTCACCCATGTAAATAACCATATAATCTTTTGTAGTATATTCATAAATATAGATATGTCCAACCAATACCACTGTTAATTTTGTATTTTCATCAACAGTAAGGAAACTACATACCCAGAGCAGTTTTCCCCATTCTCCTTCCTTCCAATCCCTAGCAACCACCAATTTGCTCTTTGCCCTTTAGAAAACATATTTCCTGGATATCTCATATGAATCAAATCATAGACAATATGACCTCTTGTGTTTAGTTATTCCATTTAACATGTAGCATGTATAAGGGTAATACCAGCCTCAAAGTATAAGTTCAGAAGAATACTGTTAACGTTTCCAATTTTTCTAAATGAATGATGACTTTCACCAATCAAAATAAAATAGAAAAATAAATTAAACATTGAAGCTGACAATACAATTGGAAGTGCCATCTGCAACCCCTGGCCAAAGGACACTACTGGTTGTATAATCACATCCACCACCACCCCCCCTTATCTCCTTCCTAAAAAAAACCCCAAAATTTTGTTTAGGTGTCTGGGCAAGCCACGTGCTTCATGGTACGTGGCTGCAGCCTCACATCTGAAGAGTAGGGGTGGGTTACTGGTCCGAGCCAATCATAAGTTTCATTTTTCTTGTCAGAGACTGATTTAGAAATGGCCCTGTGAAAGAAAGAATCAGGTGTAGTGGGAAGTCTGCTGGAAGAGCCTCAAGGGATGGGTTTCTTTACACCTAAAATGATGCAAAATGGAAGAGACAGCCTTTCTCTTCATCTAGAAGCGGTCATGCCTGGATACTCAGAACCGGAACCATTAAAGCCACTTTGTAACCACAATGGAAGCTAGCATGAGGACAACTCTCGAACACACCGATGACAGCAAAACAGAAAGAACGTTGGTCAGCAATGATGGAAAAGATAACACTGCACTGCAGAATTCACCAAACCTGCAGCCACTCAAACTTGAGTCTTTTCGGTAAGTTTTGTTTGAGGAAATCAGCATAAATTTTTTGCTACCTGCAACTAAAAACAGTCTAGCTGTAAAACTAGCGGTGTTGTGGAGCCTGCTAACACTGGCTCAAGACAGCCAATTCTGTACAACTCTTCCTGATAACTCATTCAGTGACAATGCATTGACAGTTTAATAGTAAGTACACTACAGAAACTGGCAACCACCACAAATCAGGGATACTTCTTCAGCAATCCAGCTGCTATAAGCATTTACCAGCACCCCACTGGATAACCCTATTTCAAATTTTTCTGCTCATCAGACGGACAGCTGTAAGAGGGGAGGGTGGGACTGGGTGAAAAAAGGTGAAGGGATTAGACAAAGAACATATATGGATCACCCAAAGACATGAACAATGGTATAGGGATTGACTATGAGATGGGGGGCAGGGTAGAGGGGAACATGGGGAAAAATTGGGACAATTGTAATAGCACAAACAATTAAAAAATGAAAACATAAAATACTGAGACAAAAAAATTTCTGTTCATCAAACCAACCTTTTAATTCCCACAATAAAACTGTAAGTTAATATAAAATTTTACCAATAAAATACTGCATATGTTTGGATTTCTAATAAGACTTTATAAATTCTTCAGTATCTAAAATATTGCTATAAAATATTTCATAATATGGAAAATACTAATATACTGTAAATTTTGAAAAACTACTGATTATAAAACATTATGTGTAGTGAGAGACTATTTAGATGGATAGAGATTAGGATTGTTGAGCTACACACCATATGTTCACACTGTTATCCCTAGGTAGTAGGATTATAGATGGTTCCTATATTTTTGTTTATTTTTCTCTAAAGTTTCCATCGTGAATACGTTTCACCACAATTCATGATTTTAAAAGGAGAAAGTTAGCATTTCTTGTACATGAGCACAAGACGACGCTGTTTCTCTTCCATCTGTGTCTAGGAAGAGCCTATATTATCCTTTGCACATAGGAAGGTAGCTCCAGTTTTTAAACCGCGCTACCATCTATAGCACGAAGTTATAATCCTGTTCTCTACCTCAAGAAGATGTTGTAGGTATTAAACAAATGATAACACCCATAACATGAGGAGTGCTGAATACTTCACAAATGATCACTTTGAGGGGAAAAAATGAGCCTATTTGGAAATACACATGTGATCCTATTCATGAAATTGTATTACCTCTATTACTAAAGATAATGAAGTGAAGGACCACTAACCATCAGTATGAAGATTTGGTTTCTAGGGCTAGAGGTAAACCTTCTTAGCCTCATGACCTCTAGCAAGTAACAGTCCCTTTAAACATAAACCTTGACATTTGTTAAATGGGGTAAAACCTACTCATTTCCTTTCACAGGAAGAGATAAAGCAGATGGAAGGACTATTGAGTAAAAGATGTTATTTTATATCACCACCTCATATCTGACATATACTGGGTTGGCTTGATTTTATTTTTTTATTTAAAAATTTATTTTAAATAAATTTATTTATTTAAAATAAAATTTATTAACTCCATTTATTTTTTCCATAAAATAAAAGACATTTTTCATTTTCACCAATAACTTCATTAATTTGAGTATTTTGAATATGTTGGCTATCTCCCACTATTGCCTTCTTGTGGGTAGAGGCCAGGGGTGCTGCTAAACATCTTCCAATGCATAAGAAAGCCCCACGGCAAAGACTTACTTGGCCAAAATGTCAATAATATCAAGAAACTTTACAAACCACTTTTGACATGTTCGATTAGTCTCAGCACCTTCTCCATACACTGCACAAGTCTTGTTTTTGTTTCAGGTGCATTTTTTACCTTTCTTGAAATAAGGCATAACATGCCAAGAAATGTTGCTTATCCTCTATCTTCAATATTAAAATTGCTGCACAAAAATTCACCAATTTTGATGTTTTTTTTTAAGTGCACACTGATATGACAGCTGTCACAATACAATCTAATAACATTGTTTCATATGAAGTTAAAGACAACTAAGCACCACAGAGCCAGTAGGGAAAAAACTAAAACTTTTCAGCCAACCTAATACATCTTAAGATTACACACATATCTTAAATTTTTACCAACTATACTTTATTAAACTTTCTATTAAACACAGCCTTATAACCAGCAGTGTATGATGCCAGTTTCCCTGGTAACAAGGTAATTTCCTCACTGCTTTAAAGTCTTTGTATTTAAAAAAAAATCTCTTTTCTGCTTAACTGTTATTAACTTGCTTCAAAAAATACAAGGATGGTAGCAACAGAGTACTATCATCACACCATGACACTGGATGGGGGAGAGAAAGCTGTAGACCATTTCCTGGAAGGAAGATTTCTGCAAAAGTCCTAAACAAAATGTTAGTGAGTAAAATGACTAAGAAAATAATGTATCCTAACCAGGTAAGAATCATTCTAGAAATATAAGGGTAATTTAATATTAGAATTTTTACTAAGATAATTTTCAATACGTAGATGAAAGGTGAAAAACTTTTGAATAAATGCATTTGAATAAAATAACTAACCACTCCCAAATAGATACTTTTAAAAAAATTACTTTATTGTTGCCCAGTTACAGTTGTCTGCATTTCCCCCACCCAAATACATACTCTTAATAAAATATAGAAAGGAAAATTATTATTTGAGAGTGGGTATAAACAACAACATTGATAAAGGAATCTATGAAGATAATCTTAATCTCTATTGAAGGATCTCAAACAATACTGAATAGCAAGGTTCAATAGTAGGATGAGAGCAGCATTATCAGCCAGGCTCCCAGCAGGAAACTGATGGCACATTCAAAGGAGGAACTGAAGAGAAATTAATGAACTACTTACTAAGGTCTAGGCAGAGTGAAGCTCCCAGGGGCTAGGAACAGCAGGAAGCTATTCCCACCTCACTACCAAACCCTATAACAAGGGCTCTCACTATGGAAGACCCATCTGGCAGAAGTTGTGGCCTTAGGTAGACAAACACAGCCCTATAGGGTAAAGAGCTGGGAAATATACCCTAACTTCTCTTTCCTCCCAGTCTTCTATCTCCTACCAGACCTTCTACTGACCAAATCCAACAAGAAGGCAAAGGCTAGAGAGCCTGGACGATGCATTTCACAGACGTCAGTCTCCTGATGCACAGAGCAAGACGAAGAGAATGAAGAATATATTTGAAGAGGCAAAAAGAATATCCAGCAGAGCAGCTAGTCTCTTCTGACTGTTTACTCTGTGCCAGGCATTGCTCTAACCACTTTGTGTGGATTAATTCTAATAATGCCAATTTGCCCAAACTACAAATTCAAATAATTCCAGTAAAAATCCCAATGAGATATTTCATGGGCAATGAGAGGAAAGAGGGGAGTTTTTGACACTGGTAAGTTCTTTTGAATAACACACTCACATACGAGGTCAGGTAGGGGAGGAAAGCATCTAGTAGTCATCACCTTTGATAATTTTCTCTCTTCAAATGTCAGTCCAACCGTCAATAGCTTTGAGTTCTCTAATGTCACACTTACGAATTTCACAAAAACCAGCATACTCTACAATATGCAGTTTTGGCTTGTAACCAATTTTACTGTATTTGACTAATGAAAGTGTTAACAAAGGATCAGGAGCAATATTTGAGGGGAAATTAATTTAAAATAGGTACTTTATTACTAACATTTTTCTTCTGCTAACCAAACTAGTAACAAAAAGAACTGAAAGAATTAAACTGATACAAAGATGTTCAAAATGTACATATTTACAGAACATGTATGACTCAATTTGCTTAAAAAAGATTATGTTTACATACTGCACAATACAGATCAAGGTGTCGATATGCGAGCAAATGTTCAGAAAAAGCATTAAAAAAACTATAAACATTGATTATCTATGGGGAATTGGCAGGGAGAGAATGCCTTTAATTTTATATCCCTCAAATTATTAACTTTATCACAAGAAGGTATAACTTTTGTGATACCTTTATAATAACAATGATCATGATGAAATAACCAAGTTTTAAATTAAGTACATAGTAAAAATAAAGATAAGCTGTGATTCTAGCTTCCAGAAATTTAAACTAAGTCCTAATTTATAGGAGGTATTAAATTCAGAAATCTTCCTGGCTGGTGTAGCTCAGTGGATTGAGCGCAGGCCTGTGAAACAAAGGATCGTGATTTGATTCCCAGTCAGGGCACATGCCTGGGTTGCAGGCCAGTTCCCAGCAGGGGATGCATGAGAGGAAACCATACATTGATATTTCTCTCCCTCTCTCCTTTCCTTCCCCTTTGTCTAAAAATAAATAAATAAAATTTAAAAAAATAAATTCAGAAATCCTGAGTACTAATTAAAAATCCATTTAGAAAGACATTACCCTAATAGTTTTTTTCCCCAATGTAATTACTTCAGACGGAAAATTTCTGTTTATCCCATTATCCTGTAGAAATAAACAGGAACAATGTTTTTGTTTTTGTTAAACTCTTCACCTGAGGGAGGACATGCTTACTGAGTTTTAGAGCGAGGAAAAGGAAGAGAGGGGTATGTTGGAGAAAAACATCAATCGGTTGCCTCTTGTCCACACCCTGACCAGGGACCGAACTGCAACCTAGGTATGTGCCCTGACTAGGCACAGAACTGGTGACCTTTTTGGTTTGGGTCTCTGTGCTATCCTACAGAGGTTCACCGAACTTCTGGATGTGCAGTTTAAAGTTTTCCATCAAATTTGAAAAGTTTCTCAAAAGACTACTGTCTTTACCTTTCTCTCTTGAGACTTTCATTATACATATGTATATGCTTGATGTTTTCCACAGACCTCTGAGGCTCTGCTCATTTTTCTTCAATCATTTTTCTATGTTTTTCAAACTGAATCACATCTATTGGTCTATTGGTCTATCTTTACATTTACTGATTCTTTTTATTAGCATCTCAAAACTGGTGTTGAGTCATTCTAGTGAATTTCTCACGTCAGGTATTGTTTTAAGTCCAGAATTTCCATTTAATTTTTTTTTAATTTTACTTTGGAATAAATTTAGATTTACAGAAAAGCTGCAAAAACGGTATAGAGAGTTGCTGAATACACTTTAATCCAGTTTTTACTAATGTTAATATCTTATTAGATAACAATGGTATATTTCTCAAAAGCAAGAAATTAATAATGGTACGAAACTGCCAAAAGAAAGAAATTAACATTTGGTACAAAATGGTAATTGTTTTCATTCAAATTCCATCAGTTTCTCCATGAATGCCCTTTTTCTGTTCCAGGATCCAATTCAGGATACCACATTGCATTTAGTCCTCATTTCTCCTTGGTCTCCTCTGATCCAGAATAATCTCACAGTTTTTCCTGACCTTGACAGTTTCACAGAGTACTGGTCGGGTGCTCTTGTAGAATAAGCCCGAGTTTCACTTTGTTGTTTTCTCATGATCAGACAGACTCTGGTTTGAAGTCCTGGGAAAGAACACTACAGAAGTGAAGCACCCTCTCATGACATCATATCTAGGGGTGGTTCTTTTGTTGTCGTTACAGTTTTACTGTGTTTAGTAATTTTTATGAATCTGCATTTGTTGACTTACTGTTGTTATACTTTCCTTTAATTATTTAAACATGGTTTCCTTTAGCTCTTTTAACATATTTATAATAGTTGATTTGAAGTCTTTACTAAATCCAACATTTGGGAACACTGAAAGACAATTTTTTTTACTGCTTTTCCCCCAACTCCTTTCCTAATTCCTTACTTGCTTGTAATTTTGTTGTTAAATCTATAGATTTTATATACTGTATTGTGACAACTCTGTATTCTTATTCTTTTCCCCCTTAAAGGCATTGTCACTGTTTTTGTTTAATATCATGCCTGGGCTACATATGTGAAATCTGTCTCCCTGTCGCATGCACTCACTATCTCTGCTCAGTTTTGTTTTACATATATTCTGGTTTTTATTTTTAAGCCTGGCATCTTAGGGGTTACTCATTTGCATAACATAATGATCAACTTGTAATCGGATGATGGTTATGCTCAAACATCTCAAACCAGTAAGGCCCCCACCTCTGTCAACAGATATGTATGTGGGTAGGGGGGAGCCAGCTCACTTGAACTTCAGTCTGTTTTCAAGTTTGCCCCAGGCTTATCTTTCCATAGGGCCCTTTCAAGTCTTCTAGGTGCATGCACACGACTCCAGGGTAGGACAAAATTCTATAAATACCTTGGGCCTTCTTGGGTCATTCCTGTGCTTATGTGTAATATCATCCAGGAATATGTTTGCTGCAAACTGTACTGCAATCCCAAGCTCCTTGAGCTGAGCTACAGGATTGCACCTGCGAAAATTCGCATCCACAGACAATGCCACTGGGCATCACCATCGAAACAGCTGAGCCGTGCCATCTTCAAGCCGAGGTCTTTGTGTCCTACTTCTTGCTGGCAGAGCCTCCATGCAAAGCAAACTGGGACAGAGTAGAGTAGAAGAGCATGACACTTTTCCAAGTTTTATTCTATCAGCCTTTAGTCAATCTCCAGAGTACTGAAATGGTTGCTTTAGAAAAGTAATGTAGAAATAAAAATTCTATTGAAATGTTCATACTGTTTGGACCAGTAATCTCAGTTCTATAAAAACTATTCTAAGGAAATAACCCAAAATATGGAGGAAGCTGGATAAGGCATGTTCCTACAATGTTATTTCTCTCTTACAGCCTCCCTTACAGCTAAGGAGAGCCATGTTCTTACCAACTCAGTAAGAGTGAAGAGATACCACACACTTCCTACCACCTCCTTAACAGCAGACTGCCTGAACTTCTTCTTTCCTCTTCCCACAGGCTAAGTATGGATTGGTAGCGTTCACAAACAGCCATGACAGGTGGATCTTTGTCTCATATTGTGGAATGGAATCACTTCACCAGCTGGTGCCTGTTTCCAGGCTATTGTATGACAACAAAATAAAATGTTATCTAATTACTAAGGAACATTACAATTCCATGTTTTAAGTTACACATTCCAAAAAGCTGCAAAATTAAATATACCCATTTATCACAACTATCTTAACATATGTATAAAAACTTGGCAAATACATATAAACACTGTCTCATGATTGGATGATTATGAACAATTACTCCTTTTCAAAATTTTTAATGTGATTTTTAAAAAATATTTTATTTATTTATCTTTAGAGGGGAAGGGAAGGAGAGAGGAAGAGAAACATCAATGTATGGTTTCTTCTTGTGCATCCCCTGCTGGGAACTGGCCTGCAGCCCAGGAATGTGCCCTGACTGGGAATCGAACCGCAATTGTCTGGTTCACAGGCCTGCGCTCAATCCACTGAGCTACACTAGCCAGGGCTCCTTTTCAAATTTTTAATACTATTTTTTAAATCTGATGATTTTAAAAGTTGAAATTGTTGAATTAAATTAAATGCAACTTAAGAATTTTATCCAGTCCACTTTCATACTGGAATAAAACATGGATCCTCTGGCCAATCCAAAGTACTCAGTCTGAAAGGTTTAATCTCCAAAATATACAAAGAACTCACACAACTTCACCCTAAGAAGACAACTAACCCAATTAAAAAATGGGGAAAGGACTTGAACAGACACTTCTCCAAGGAGGACATACAGAGGATCCAGAGACACATGAAGAGATGCTCAATATCGCTTGCTATCAGAGAGATGCAAATTAAAATGACAATGAGATACCTCTTTACACAGGTGAGAATGGCTATCATAAACAAAGCAATAAACAACAAATGTTGGAGAGGGTATGGGGGAAAGGGGACTCTGGTCCACTGTTGGTGGGATTGCAGACTGGTACAACCACTATGGAAAACAGTATGGAATTTTCTCAGAAAACTAAAATTGGACTTGCCTTTTGACCCAGCAATTCCACTGCTAGGATTGTATCCTAAGGACCCTAAAACACCAATCCCAAAGAACATATGCACCCCAATGTTCATAGCAGCACAATTTACAATAGCCAAGAGTTGGAAGCAACCTAGGTGCCCATCAGTAAATGAATGGATCAAAAAACTATGGTACATATACACAATGGAATTTTATGCTGCAGAAAGAAAGAAGGAGCTCCTACCTTTTGCAACATCGTGGATGGAACTGGAAAGCATTATGCTGAGTGAAATAAGCCAGGTGTTAAAGGACAAATACCATATGATCTCACCTTTAACAGGAATCTAAACAACAAAACAAACAAGCAAGCAAAATATGACCAAAGACACTGAAATAGAGAACAGACTGACAGTGACCAGAGGGGAGAGAGGAGGGAATTTCAGGGGAAATAGGGGAGGGATTTAGAGGAACATATATAAAGGATACATGGAACATATATAAACAACTGAGAAGGGTGGAAATGGGAGGGAGGTGGGGAGCATGGGGGTGGGATGGGATGGGAGTAATAGAACACTGTACTTGAAAAAGAATTAAATTTAAAAAACTGGAAAAAAGAAAACAAAAAACAAAAAACAAGTACTCAGTCTGAAATCCGGCAATTGTATTCTTTCTTTAACAAATGAAGAATTATTTATTTGTGTTACTGAAGGGCACTAGCCAGCAGCCTTAAGCAAATAAGACTGGTTCCATATAATTGAATAAACTTTTTCTACTTAAAAAAAATAACACCTTTTTGCTTATGTTATATACGTATTTTTAGAGAAAGCCTCAATGCAAGCTCATGAACTAGAACCTGACCTAACAAAAAGCCTTATGCTTTTTCTCACCCCAAAACTTCCCTCCTTATAAAATCTTTAAGAAGGATGAGAGCTGGCCCCATGATGAAAAGCATAGCTTTCACAATTAAAGTTCCCACCCCACAAAAAAACAAGAAACTAAAACAACCCAGCCCAAACAACAAAACAACAAAAAATAAAGGTGCTAAAACCTTTGCTGTTTTCTCATATCCAAAACCATATAACCTCTCTAAAAATGTAGCTAATTTATACGGTATATTGATATTTCCAATTCTCTTAAAAATTAGAGGTTTGATGAGGGGAAATATATAGAGCCCACAATATACAACTACAAATCTGTCTAAAAATGTTAAAACACACACACACACACACGCACAAGAGGTGGCCTTGACTCCCTCTAATAAAGTATCATTATTTCTAGAGCTACACCGTCCAATGAGAGAATCCCTAGCCACTTATGGCTACATAGTACTTGAGATGATGCTCATGAAAATGGAGAGGTGCTCTCCAAATATAGAAAAAACAGTCCTGGCCAGTGAGGCTCACTTGGTTGGAGGGTCATCCCGTAACCAAAAGGTCACGGGTTCAATCCCCAATCAGGGCACGTATGAGAAGTCAACCAAGTGATGTTTCTCTCACATCTATGTATGTTTCTCCCCCTCCCCCATCCCAAGCAATAAAAAAATCCTCAGCTGAGGATAAAAAATACATATGAAATATATCATTAACATTTTTTAAAATATTAATTGCATGTTAAATATTTCAAATATAGCTGGTTAAATAAAATATATTTAAACTAATTTCACCTGTTTTATTCTACTACTTTAAATGTGGCCACAATGAAATTTAAGTTACGTATGTGGCTCACACTATACTTCAATTGGATATCACTGATGTTATATCTGAAAAGCCAGTCCAGTTTCTATCAAGTAAAATTTTATAACCTTTTTTTTGGTTTAGTATTCTGTAGTGCATATTTTTCTGCTAAAAATACAGAGGGTGTGTAGACCTAGTAATATGTCCCACGGGGTTTAGGACAACTAACACCCCAGGGGAAATCCAGAGACCTGTTATAAAGTCCTGAAGGGTTGGAAACCTGTCCCTCATTCTGACCATGTCATTAACCAATGTCACATGAGGGGAACTAAATACAAATATGTACCACTTCAACAGGCTCTCTAAAAATCCTTTAGTCATCAAAGAATTGAAAGTGGCTGTCTTGAGATGGCATAAGATACTTTGAGACAGAAGCAAGGCCACGCAGAGCATGAGGTGGCACTATAGGAGGAGGACCTCGTAGGGAGTGTGAATAGAGCAGAGAGTTGGACGCAGTAGGACGGGGTCCCAAAGAGGACTTCATAAAGGTCTGATGAACTTTTTACATTTGTGGATTATCTACTTTGTGTGAAGCACTGGGCTCAATAAGATAAAGTGTCTGCTTTTTAAAAGTTCATAGTCTAATCAAACTGAAGTCAGGACAGATCAGTGTACAAGGCGAGCTGTTCTAAGAGTTAATCCTGGACTGTAATCTTAAAGACTGAAATCACAGTTGGTTAAAAAAGTCAAATCAGTAGACAAAATGCTGCAGCTAAGTGAAATCAGGAGGCAAGATAGGTTAAATGGGACTCCAGGAATTTCAGAAATATGACCAAGAACCCCTTGAAACTCTGTATCCGTTTCTGCATTAAGTATGTGAAAGCATTCATGGCCATCAACATATTCTGAGGCAGTCGTCTCAAGACTTGTAATGCATGTATTTATAGCAGGACCATAGCGGGTCCTCAAACAACATCATTTCATTATAATATTAACATGATGCCATATTTTATCTCAATTAGCCTATGGAAGAACTGGTTTCATCATGTGATGTTTCGCCACAGTTCCAAGAACCTATGGATTGGTGAAGTCTTATTGGTGTGTGCATGCATACACTTTCATGCACTCAATGCAACATAGATAAAAACTAGGATCTAAAACAATAAGGTTAAAAATAAATGTACATAAAAGTTCTAAAATTTTATTTTTATATCAGTAATGGCTTTTCTTGATTAGCCCACTTGAATCCCGCTCTAAGGTATTCTAACACTTAAAAAGAAAAAAAAAGCAAGTGTAAAAACACCGGTTATGGGAAAATGAGAGGTGAAAGCCTTGTCAACATTACTAAAATGTCACCTCAAATGGAAAGGAGCTGTGGCCACCCACAAAAATACTTGAAATCACTTCCCAAAACTTTTTCTGAAAATGAATTTGGAGTGTTTTCACTGTAGATCAAATGAAAATGAAAATGTTGGCTCTATACATTTCAGGTAAACTATGTCTTGCCTTTATCTTCAAATTGTCCTCTTCTATGTTACTATGATAAGCCACCAAAAAATCCTTTTAAATGTTTGTAAAATATGAACTCTCTTTAAAAATATAAAGATTTTAGAAAAACTATCCAAAATGGGACCTATTTTCCAGTTCTCTCACTATGAAATTTGAGTTATATTACAAAAATAAAAACATTTGCTTGAGGGGGAGAGACTGGGCCAACCGCTTCGTCAGCAGCAGTTCGGTGGTGACACACAGAGGTTTCTCAAGTCATTCATTTTCCAGGGTTTCCCAGCATGAAATTTTTCCTCCAATTCCACATTTATGGTCTAGAATAACATTTACCCGGTTGCTTTCCTTTTACCCTATATTAAATATATAGTGAGATAATTAGTGATAATTTGTTATTGACAATTATTCCACACAACTTATTAAAATGAAAAGGGATCTTTATCAAATTAGTATGTTGAAGACAAAAAGTTTACATGTGAAATATTTTATTAATAGAATTTTCAGTATTTTAAATTATTTACTCCCATGGTTACAGCACTAAAGAGCTAACACTTGCCAGGTAAAGGTTTAGCAATGTAGGTAGACCCTTAAAAATAAGGCAAAAAAAGGAAGTTTCCCACAAATAGGACAAAATGTTCATTATCAGTATAAAACAATTCAAAAAACTGATTCAAAATATACTAAGTTGTCAACAGAAAAACAGGCAATGCATACAGATAAGCCATAAAAAATAGTAGATAATTGATAATAAACATATTTCAAGTTTAGTATCAGCAAAAATCAAAGAAATAGAACTAAAAATATTAGCAAGGTATGAAAAGGTATTCATAGGTTGTTCCCAGAAATGTAAATCGATACCAGCTTTCTAGCAAGAAATCTGATAATATGCTTTGATCTAGTAATTACATTAGAAAATGACCTGCAAATTTAGAGAAAGATTTATGTATGAAAATGACACCATAATATTTTATTTCTAAAATAAATACTGGAAAATACTGGATGAGATGCTATAAAATGTTAACTGGTTATCTCTGGGCTCCAGACAGTGTTTACTTTCTTTTTCCTTCTTTATATTTTTGTATATTTCATATACTTTATAACAAGCACACATTAACGTCAATTCAAAAAATTCAAGTGTTCCTTTTTAGAATTCCTTTTAACAAATATCACCTACTTCTTCCTATAGAAACACATAATAAGAGTTTGCTATTTTTATGGCAAAGGGACAGGGCTCCTACTCTAATTCTGGATTTTTACCTCCCACTCACCAAAAACATCAGCCCTGCACCCCAGTACAACAGAGAGGAGTTCAGGTCAGAGAGAGATCTGAGTGCAAACCCCTGAAACACCACTTACTCCGTTACTTTGAGCAACTTTTCTAAACCTCAGTGCAGTCTTAAATAAGATTACATAAATTTAGAGATTAAGACAGCTCCAACAGCACAGAAGGCAGCTCAGAGGGTATGAGGATTAAGGAGGAATTTTGGTGCAGTGGTGGGGAGTAAGTGGGACTATAAAATGAAATCATAAGGAAACAATTTGGGATTCATAACAGAGCTACGGTGACACATGATCAGACATGATAAGCATGAAACTAAAAAAGTAAGTTTTCTTTATTTTTCGGTATGGAACACCTCCTACATATGCACACTAGGGACACAGCAGTAAACATGATCCCCACTTCCTCACCATACATTCTACAGCTGCAGGACTGAGGGTAAGGTGGGTGTAAGCCAGGCAGTAGTGACAAAATCAAGTTAGTGATGTGTGCCATAAACAAAGCAAGAGCACGGATGGGGGAGGAGCACTATTATAAATAGGATGGTCAAGGAAGGTTCCTCTGCAAAGAGTCGACTGAGGCTTTAAGGACAAGGAGCCTTGGGAAAATCTTGACCCTGGCTGGTGTAGCTCAGTGGATTGAGTGTGGGCTATGAACCAAAGGGTTGCTGGTTCGATTCCCAGTCAGGGCACATGCCTAGGTTGCAGGCCAGGTCCCCAGTGGGGGCCACATGAGAGGCAACCACACATTGATGTTTCTGTTTCTCTAACTCTCTTTCTCCTTCCCTTCCCCTCTTTCTAAAAATAAATAAATAAAAACTTTTTAAAAAAATCTTGAGCCTCAGGAAAAAGCAAGTGCCAAGTTAAAGAAGGGCTCAAACCTGGCATGTTCACAGACAGAGGAAGACCATTGTGAAAGGGAACAAGACCAGAAAGTTAGCAGGGGTCATACGATATGGGATTCTATCATGAAAAGGAGTTTGGACTTTATTCTCACTGTGATAAAAACGCACTGATGTTTCCAAGAGGGTGGCATAATCTTGACTGCATTTTAAAAATTACTTTGTGGAATCTGTTAAGAGTCCCAATGGCAGGGAGCAGGCCAAACATGACCTGAACTAGGTCGGAATGACAGCACTAGTAGTGGCAGAATCAAGCAGAACTCCAGTTTCATCTAAGTTCTTTGAAACCAAGCACAAAGGTATCCCCTAGCTTTCCCAGCTCCACCTGCCACCAATGAACTATCCTAATTGGAACATGTATTAAGTGTATGGAAATTTATGAATTTACATAGCTGTTTCCCACTGGACCAAACTCCAAGAATGAAGGCTGGAAACATATCTTATTTATCTCTGATATGTACCTAGCAGAGTGTCTGGCACATAAAAAGCGCTCAGTAAATTGTCTATGATTCAAAGAATGAACAAATACATTTTAAACCATCAAAGCCATTTGTGTTAGTTTCCAAGGGCAAAGGGTGGCTTAAAACAAAAGATCTTATATCCTTCTGAAAAATTAACTCAAAACGGATCATAGACCTAAATTTAAAATACAAAACTAGCCCCGGCCAGTGTAACTCAGTGGTTGGAGCATTGTCCTGTAACTGATGGGTTGCAAGGTCAATTTCCGGGCAGGGCACATACCTAGGTTGTGAGTTCATCCTGGGTCTGGGTGCGGGAGCAAGTGACCCTGGTCTGGGCGCACATCCCTGGTCTGGGTGCATACAAAGGCAACCAATTGATGCTTCTCTCGCATCGATGTTTCTCTCTCCCTTCCTCCCTTCCTTCCACTCTCCTTTCCTCTCCCTCTCTTTCTAAAAAAAGCAAATGAAAATGTCCTCATTAAAAAAGCATTAAAAAAATTAAAATACAAAACTATCAAACTCCTGGGAGAAAAATTAGCAAAAGGTCTAGACAACCTGGAATACAGCGATGACTTTTTAGATAGAACACCAAAGGCACAGTCCATGGGAAAAAATAATTTATAAACTGGATTTCATTAAGATTAGAAACTTACATTCTGTGAAAGATAACATCAAGAGAATGAGAAGACAGGCCACAGGCTGGGAGAAAATACTTGCAAAAGGCTTATACGATGAGGCATTGTTATCCAAAATACACGAAGAACTCTCAAAGTTAAACAAGAAAACAAACAACTCAATTAAAAAGTGGGCCAAAGACCTTAACACACACCTCTTTGAAGAAGATGATACAGATGGCAAATAACCATATGAAAACATGCTCCATATCAGAGGTTATCAGGTAAAGGCAAATTAAAACAACAATGGTACAACTATACACCTGTTAGAATGACTAAAATCCAGAACATGGACAATAACAAATGTTGGTGAGAATGCAGACCAACAGGAATCCTCATTCATCGTTGGTGCAGATGCAAAATGATGCAGCTACGCTGGAAGGGTGGTTTCTTATCAAACTAAACACTTTTACCCACATGATCCTAGAATCACACTCCTTTGCTATCTACCCAAAGGAGCTGAAAACATATGTCCACACAAAAACCTATAGGCAGATATTTGTAGTTTTTCATAACTGTCAAAACTTGCAAGTGACCAAGATGCTCTTCAGTAGGTGAATGGATAAAGTGTGGTAAGCACAATGGAATGTTATTTAGTTCTAAAAACAATTGAGCTATCAAGCCATGAAAAAACAGGGAGGAACCTTAAATGCATATTACTAAGTAAAAGAAGCCAATCTGAAAAGTCAATATACTGTATGGTTCCAACTATATGACATTCTGGAAAAGACAAAACTATGGAGACACTAAAAAAAGAAAAAAAGAAATCAGTAGTTGCTAGAGATGAGCAGGGAGGGAGGGAATAATTAGGCGGAACACAGAGCATTTTTAGGGCAGTGAAAATTTTCTGTATCATATTATAATGATAGATACATGCACACCAATAATTCTTAAAGCATGCAATTACTACGGAAAAAGAAGGCCACTGTCCTCTTTTCCCTTAGGAATTAGTTTATGTGTGCCATGCATGACAAAAAAAGGTTGAAAATCGCTGCATTATTCATCTATCCAAACTCATAGAATGCCCAACACAAGGGTGAAGCCTAATGTATCCTATGAGTTTGCATGATCATGATATATCAATGTAGGTTCATCAATTGTAACAAGCAAACCATTCTGGCATGTGTGTGTGTGTGTGCGCGCGCACGTGAGCATGTATGGGAGCAGGAGGTATATGGGAAATCTCTGTACATTCCTCTAAATTTTGCTGAGAACCTAAAACTGCTCCCACAAATTAGTCTATTTTTAAAAGTTTTCTTCTTAGAATAACTTCATATTTTAAAATAGTATGTTCACTACGAATAATTCAAGCAAGAAGTAAAATGAAGTTTAAAATCTCACAAAAACTTTCACTACTTGCCCTTTCATGCCTAGTAAATATATAAAAGGCTACAGAGTAAATTCTTTGTATAAAAGGAATATTGTTTTATTCCCCAAAGTGAAAATAACTTTATCCTTAAAGTTATTTTTTTCCAAGTGATAAGAGAAAGTTTATTTAGAAAGTCAAAGAGGTAGAAGAAATGGGCTCAGGAAACAAGTGACAAAGCAAAAGAAGGGTCCTCGGAGTTTAGGAGAGAGGAAGGTGTGGGGCCAGGAGAGAGAGAGCTCTGAAAGTTCATTTTGAAGTATAGGTGAAATAAAAGGTTATTTCTGTTAAGTTACATGTAAATCAAATTTTAACCAATAAAATAGTAGCTTCCCACCTGGGCTATTATACTTTCAATAACGATTTTCCTTGATCTCTGATTTTATTGGGTTGGCCAAAAAGTTCACTTGGTTTTCCCATAAGATGACTCTAGTAGTGCTGAGTTGTCTTTAGCTTCATTCAAAACAATTTTATTCGAGTGTACTGTGACAGCTGTCAGATCACCATGCATTAAAAAAATTATCAAAATTGGTGAAATTTTGTGTAGCCATTTTAATGTTGAAGATGGAAGACAACATGCAACATTTTTGGCATATTATGTTGTATTATTTCAAGGCAGGTAAACATGAAACAAACGCAAAAAAAGATTTGTGCAGTGTATGGAGAAGGTGTTGTGACTGATCAAACATGTCAAAAGTGGTTTGCAAAGTATTGTGCTGGAGATTTCTCGATGGACAGTGCTCCATGATTGGGTAGACAGTTGAAGTTGATAGAAATCAAACAGAGACTTTGAGAACAATCAACGTTATACCACATGGGAGATAGCCAACATACTCCAAATATCCAAATCAATGAGGTTACTGGTGAAAAATGTGTCTTTTATTCTAGGGAAAATGCTAAACAGACTTTTGGGACAACACAATACTTTAAGTAGGAGTAACTCAAGACATTGTTAAAATTGAGTGTATATGTACTCTAACTAGTTCAAATGATCACTAGTCTATAAAAAGATGTGTAAATGAATTAAAGATCTGCTACTCAAAGACATAATGTTCAGTAAAGAAAGACTGCTACTCAAGAAAGTCCCTTAGAGCAATTCTTTTATAAGGAAGCAGGAACTATATTTTTAAAAAGCAACAGATTCACAGTTGGAAGAACTAGGTTTAAAGCTGTAACCACTTTCTAACTGTGAGATTTTAGAGAAATCACTTAATCTTACTGAGTCTCAACCATTAAATCTTTAAAATGTTGAAGGTGAATTAAATTACTGATAAGGTCCCTTTCAAGCATTAATATTATAATTATATTCCCAAAGACGCCCTAGAGTATGGAGATCCGGAATTAGAAACAATCAAAACCCAGAAAAATAATGGATGTATAAGGTATTATTTCTGTGTATGCATGGAGAACAGCAAACTGCAGCAACACTTTGTTACCTTATTACACGAGGTGGGACAGTAAACCAACGGTCCACAAAGTGGGTCATGTGTTTTTACCCTGGGAACTACACATGAACAGAGAGTTCAATGAGAATTGATTAGTGGGTTCTCAACTTCCATACGCACACTTTTCTAAAACCATTCTGCTGACACAAGTCAGTTTTCATTTATCTGTTCTTCCATTTCATCTCTCCCCCTCCGGCACTTCATAAAAGAAAATTGCAATTCTCAACAATTCTTGAAAGTTACTGGGGAACTGGGATCTAATAACATCTGAGGAGCTAAAAGGAGAGTTCAAAATACTCATGTTGAGAAAGTTAATCACCCTACAGACTGGGCACCAAACTTTTTTCACATCAAGGAGCTCTTACTTCCATGAAAACTGAGGGAGAACCAAATCCAAATGCTGCCTGAGAAAGCTTTAAAAATAATTTCAACCATGGATCACTTTGTTGTCAACTCAGAAGAATGGGTGATATTTCTAAAACAAAAAATTTTTTCCTACCATCTACTAAATCTGTGAATGAGATTTCTCAATACTTTCACTATTAAAGTAAAAAAGGAAAATTCAGAACCCCGTCCTTTCTAATATTTATAAATGAAATCTTTAGAAAATAATTTAAAATAAATGTATTTCCAGTAAAGTGTTATTGTTTTAATACTTATTAAATTTTATAACCCACATGTTTTGATTGCCTGCTGACAATTATTTTATCACTGTATTGATAACTCAGTACAAAATAAATTTGACACAGCCTTATGGACATAAGAAATTTTAAATACTTTAAATTATAATTGTTTTTGGTTCCAAACTCAGAAGAACTAAGTGACACTGCTGAAATAAAGCACTATTTATTCCCATTGATTAAATTCATGAATGAAGTTACATTTTTTATAGAAAACTATGATAGTATAACTGATAAAATGCTTTCCAGTATAACACATTAGGACACATTAGGATAATACTTAGAGATAGCAAAATAGGGGAAAAAAGAGTTCAACGAGAAAAATAAGGAATGTAAAAATTCTGTTAAACTTAAAAACTTTTCACATGTTTAGCCCTGGCTGGTGTAGCTCAGTGGATTGAGCGTGGGCCTGTGACTCAGACGATCGCGGTTTGATTCTCAGTCAGGGCACATGCCTGGGTTGCAGGCCAGTTCCCTGCAGGCCAACTCCCAGCAGGGGACCCACGAAAGGCAACCATACATTGATGTTTCTCTCCCTCTCTCCTTCCCTTCCCCTCTAAAGATAAATAAATAAAATATATAAAAAAAAGACATTTCACTTAAAAAAAAAGCTTTTCACATGTTTAAAAAAGGAAGATATTACATTGTTAAAATTTTCTTGGGTATCTTTTAAATCATGATTTAAGTTGTACACCAAACATTACACTGTTTACAAATACTAAAAATGAAAGGAAAAATTCTAGATGTATGAGAAAGTATATAGTTTTCTATTTGTTTGGTTTTCAAGTACTTGGAAAGAATATATGAGCAAAAATGTTTGAGAACCCTTGTACTAGAAGTCAGAATATATGAAAAGCCTTATAGTAAAAGTCAGAACACATCATCAGTTCTAACCTTCTTTCTAAGATCATGGCTGTTGGACATCCGAACCTGGATGTTCCCCAGACCCTCGAACTCAACATATTTAAAGTAAATGTAGTATCTACCCCTCCCTCTCTTTCCACATACACAAAAGAAAACCAAAACCCACCTGACTCTTCCTATCTATACTTTTGTTACTAGCTTAATGATCTAACTGGTCTCCCAAATTAACGTGAGAATTTTTTTCCCTCCCAAATCAAACCAATTCCTAGGACCCACTCCTAACTTTCTCTTTTCCTTCTACTGCTCCCATTATTCAAGATCTTTTCACCTACTGTCATCAAATAGCTCTTCTTCAAAACAACTATACTTAAATTCACTTCCCAACATCTTTATAATTATCAGAGCTATACAAAAATGCCTTTCATGCATGTAACTCAGTTATCCAAACAATTATAGAATCATGAAGTTGGAAGGAACCACAAGAGTTCACTCCACTGTCAATATCCTTCTCCAAATATCTTTCAAGCTGTTGACTCAACCACTGATGAGGAATTTATAATTTCATGCTGCAAACCTACTCTCTCTCTGGACATCTCCATCAGAGATCTGGGCCCAAAATCAAATTGCCTGACTTTTTCTAGGATTATTGTGGCTTAAAAGGAAGTTCATGTTTAAAAAAAACAACAACTAGTAAACTTACACAAAATTTTAAACAGAAAGTTAAAAATTACTTATAATTTCACCATCCAAAGATAGCTTCAGTTAGCATTCTGAATTACATCTGGCTTTTTCTTTTTGCAAGCATATATGATGTATAAATATGTATACATTTGTGATTTATTTTTAAACACAATTTTTGTTTTTCTGCTTATATTGTAAGCAATTCCCCATACAATTAGTCTTCAAATACTTCAAAGTATTTAGTGAATACATAAAATAGAAATATTAAGAAATATTAAAATTTATTTAGTCACTTGTAAACTATGTTATTATGTATCCTTTAAATTCTTCAAAGCATCTTTGTAGTTACATAATATAGAAATAAATACTATGTACTCACAATAAAACTATAATTTAAACATTTGTAAATTATTGTTTCTAATTTTTCACAGTGATAAATAAGTGATGAATACCCTTGAAGATTAATCTTTATCTACATTTCTAGTTATTTGCTCAGGAGATTCCCAAAAGTAAGTTATCAGCAAAAGTACTGATTTTCTAAGAATTAATATTTTGATTCAATTGCCATATTGCTTTTCAGAAAATTTTCAATTTATATTCCCACTAGGATTGCATATGTATACTCTTCAAACTATACACTTTTTAAAAATCTATCAATCTGAAAGCAAAAATGATTATCATTGTTTTATATGAATTTCTTTGATTAGTAGTATGGTTAAACACAAGATCTCCTTTTCGATTTCCTTACTGTGTCTACCTATTGGTCCTTATTCTATCACCTGAGGAAACATCCTTTTCCCATGCGGTAAAAGGAAGTAGAAGAGAATGCACAGGCTTGGAGGTGAGAATGACCCCAAGTTTAATTCACTTCTACTACCTACTTGTGTTACCTGGGATAAGTAACAACTTTACGCTTTTATCTTCTCCTGTACATCAGCAACTGCCCTCACCAAACAGAAAGTGGATATAGCAATTGAGAACATACACAAAGGCATGCTCTCCCTGGAGCTCACAGGTGCCCTCCCCTCTTCTTTCCTCGGGTGTGTATATTTGCTGTCTTTTTCCTAAGGTTTAAGGTTCTCAGGAGACTTGCAACCAGGGGAGCAGTGACAGCTCATCCTGGACTAGCCCACTGCATTTGTCTCCAAGGGCCCTGCTTTTGCCTCTGTAACTTGTTTCCTGAGCCCATGCAGCCCAGCTGGCTCACTTCTTCTGCCCGTGTGACGCTCTTTCTAAAATTTAGGCCAAGACAGCTCTCTGAGCAGCCCACTCTAATCTTCTCTTGGATTGTACTTTCACTTTGCATGCTTAATAAACTCTTGTGCTAGAAAAAAAAAACACACAACCAATCAAAATCTTAACAAATCCTCTCCTTACTCTCTCATCCACTGGACGACAGCAAAGCTCTACCCTCTCTCACCAACCACTACCCCACCTCCATTCCCAAACCTCCTAGCCCAAATCCTGAGTCTTCTTTTCCCCAGATTACAAATGTTTCCAATTTCTTCAGTTACATATCAACGATGTGTTTCAAATCACCTCCCCACCCTAGTCACTCTCTTCAGAGTATGATTTGGCTGCTTGGCCTCCTACGACACGACTTTGAAAACAAGTACTCCGATGTAATTTGAAAAGACCAGAGTGAAGGTTATCACTTCAAATAATCACCTCTAATCATCAAATTTATATTTTTAATCCAGATCCATAAGCTAACAAGATCTATAACCCATAAACCTAAAAGTCTAACTGTATTCTACTCACCTTCATGGAAGAAGCAAGCCGGTTTTAAAGGGAGGCTGTGAAACATGAGGCCTTTCTTGAGTAACATCACTTACAGACTTGAGTAATATCACTTATAGAGTTTCTTAAAGGTTAAACATATCAATTACAACATTTGGCATGTAGGAGGTACTCAATAAATGGAAACAAATATAGTTATTACTGAAGCCAAGACTACTGCATCTTTACTAAGAACCTTCTGCCAAGCACTCTATATGGTCCTGAGCTAGAGTCTGGTCTGCTCAAAACTTCGAGGAATAGGCCCTGGCTGGTGCAGCTCAGTGGACTGAGTGCGGGCCTGCAAACCACACGATCATGGTTCGATTCCCAGTCAGGGCACATGCCTGGGTTGCAGGCCAGTTCCCAGCGGGGGACTCACAAAAGGCAAATACATTGATGTTTCTCTCCCTCTCTCCTTCCCTTCCTCTCTAAAGATAAATAAATCTTAAAAAAAAAACTTTGAGGCATACAGTAGGCTCCACTGAAAGTAAGTTATCCAATTAACAATTTATTTCCCCCCCAAATGCTGCCCTATACTATTTCATCCTCTCCTCCCTCTAGCTGTTACCTTCAAACAAGGAGCCATCCCTACCAGTAGGTGGAGGCATAGAGCAGTAAATCAAAATTCCTATTCAACACTAAGCAGGAAACTTCTGATGTCAACTAAAAGATTGGTGCACAGGTTCCTTAAGGAAGGAAGGGTACCTGCCAGTAGCCAAAAGGAAGCTCAGAAAGCTCATCTACAAATGTAGTTTTTCCCTCGATATTGGCTTCCAGTGGGTAGAGGCCATGGGCGTGCTGCTAAACATCTTCCAATGCATAAAACAGGCATACAGCTAAGAATTACATGGCCAAAATGTCAATAGTACCAAGAAACTTTGCAAACCACTTTGGACACATTTAATCAGTCACAGCACCTTCTCCATACACTGCACAAATCTTGTGTGTGTGTGTGTGTTTCAGCTGCATTTTTACCTTTATTGAAATAATGAAGCATAATAAGCTCAAAATGTTATTTTCTTTCATCTTCAATATTAAAATGGTTGCACAAAAATTCACCAATTTTGATTTTGATTTTTAAAATGCACACTGATATGACAGCTGTCACAATACAACAACAAACTTGTTTCAAATGAAGTACTAAGCACTACTAAACCCATTGTACAGTACAGGGAAAAACATTAACGGACTTCTGACCAACCCAACAGAAACACTTACAGTAACCTTCAGCTTCAACTGTGCAAAGCTTCCTCTAATTTACCCAGGAAATTTAGGTATACCTGTGTAGTCTCATCACACCTTGATAACTCCAATACAACAATTATATCACATATAATCATACCATTTTCCCCACCACAATCCTGTTAAGGTTCTTAAAGGAGGAACCAACTCTTATTCAGGGGCTTCGAACTGTTCTGCACATACAGGACCTTCGTGATTTGTCATATACTAAGAACACTGCCGAAGACAACACAGATGTACACTATAACTACACGTGAAAATGTTTATGAATAAAAAAAAAAAACTTGGTTAGGTTGGCGGACTCACAAGTGATTTTTTAAAAAACTTCCCATTCTTTACCTCTCTGTTACCTAACTCAAGGAGCCTCATTTACAGATAGTGTTCAGTAAATACCTGTGGAATATTTGCTTTAAAAAGACACCAAAGGTGAACCCTGATGTAAACTATGGACTACGGGTGATACTGACACGTCAATGTAGGTACAGCAATTGTAACGAATGTACCACTCTGGTGGGGGATGCCGATTATGACGGAAGCTATGCATGTGTGGGGTACCTGGGAAACCTTTTTGTGCTGTAAGCACCAATTGGTGCTGTAAGCTTCCACCCAATTGTGCTGTAATCTTCAAACTACTCTAAAAAACCCCCACAGGCTATTAGAAAAAAAACACATAGATGCTAAATGAGAAGTCAAATTTAGCTTACTGTGGTATTAAAAGCACATGTAAACACATGGTAGATCCCAATATTTTGTTTAGTAATAATACATATTGCAAACTTATAATAAATTTAAAAAATTAAGCCTCAAACTTCTAACCCAAGTAAGACTTGTTTCCCGTGTATGGAAAATGTGACTACAATAACCCCAGGTGCAGCGCACTGGTTTACCATTAATACACTAACCCAACCTCCACACTTTGCTAAGCACCTATGTAGGCAAAGCACTGTGGACACAATGGTGAACAACACAAGTTCTGTTCTCGCAACATTTTTTCCAAATAAGAACTTTATTCTGCAAGACAAATCTTTAAACCCAGCTATCAACAAGATATCCCAAAGTGACAAAAACAAGTTTCTTTTATTATTTCTATTTTCCAAATAATTAAAAAACTCTTATTA
Source organism: Sturnira hondurensis (assembly GCF_014824575.4). NCBI lineage: Eukaryota > Metazoa > Chordata > Mammalia > Chiroptera > Phyllostomidae > Sturnira > Sturnira hondurensis. The sequence continues at coordinate 33,003,800 of NW_028082759.1, forward strand.
ATAAACCATTTGAGAAAGTGGTACACAACCTGGTTCACAACAAAAAATTAATGCCTCATTTACTTGGCCTCTTTGGGAGAGCTGATCTTCCACTTAAATAAATCTTCCAGCTAATTCACACTAATCCATTTAGTAATCAACACTTGAATTGTTTGGCATGGAAATCTTTCACCTTTTTTAAGAAAATACAAATCTTTAAACTTTAAGAAATAGGCTCTATTTACATTATTATGAGTAATAATTATTACGTGGTACAACACTCAAGCCTCTCCAGGGAAGTCCAACTTGAGGCCCAACGCATGCAGCCCAACGCAAAATCATAAACTTACTTAAAATGTTATGAGATTCTTTTTTGTAATTACATGTCACAATGTATTTCATGTGTGGCCCAAGACAACTCTTCTTCTTCCAGTGTGTGGCCCAGAGACGCCAAAAGGTTGGACACTATATGTACCCAGCGTGCCTTTGTAAAAGTTACTGCTTTTTTTTTTTTTCCTGATCCCTGGCTTTTGGTGTGTCAGCTGTCAAGTTTTGCTACTACTAATGTGAACCTGACTTTAGCCTCCTAGCCCACTTCAAATTTGCTACTACTTGGAAAACAAGTTTGTCAGAATTCTGCTTAAAACACACAGGTTTAAGAGGATTGCCAAATGTATTTTTTGGTTGCTCATAGTCTTCTAACTTCTGAATCTGTTAAAAGCTATAGTTATAAGTTCCAAACCAAGTTTTAGATAAATAAGTTACTGCTATATCTTGATGAAAGTCCTTCTCAAGATAAGGACTTATGTTGTTTTCATATTTAAAATTGATGCTCAGAGACAGCTTCATTACCTATTCACTCATTCAACAACTGTTAAAGTATATCACCATGAGCTAGGCTCCATTATTATGGTGAGCTGAAAAAACTACTAGTTTTTAACATATTTTAAAACTCTAAAGCCCTGGCTGGTGTAGCTCAGTGGATTGAGCTCGGGCCTGCGAACCACACGATCGCGGTTCGATTCCCAGTCAGGGCACATGCCTGGGTTGCAGGCCAGTTCCCAGCAGGGACTCACGAGAGGCAACCATACATTGATATTTCTCTCCTTCTGTCCTTCCCTTCCCCTCTAAAGATAAATAAATAAAATATTTTTTAAAAAAACTCTAATACAAAACACTCATACTTAGTGCCTACAAAAACAAAAAAACAGGTGTTTTTTAAAGTCTTTTAAATGAAACTACAAACCACCTAAACTTCTCATATCTGTAGCTTTCTTCAGACTTAGGACAAAGGACAAAGAAACCTTTTAAAATATTTTATTTATTTATTTTTAGAGAGAGGGGAAGAGAGAAAGAGACAGAGGAATACAGCAATGTGTAGTTGCCTCTCACGCACCCCCTACTAGGGGCCTGGCCCACAACCCAGGCACGTGCGTGCCCCGACTGGGAATCGAACCACAGACCCTTGTGTTCACAGGCCAGCACTCAGTCCACTGAGCCACACCAGCCAAGGCAGAAAACTTTTAACTAAATATTTTATAGAGCTCTGAATAAGATTCCAAGATTTCTTTTTTTACTTTTCCTCTTCTATTACAAATTCCCATCTACCTAAAGAAATCACTACCAACATATGTTTTGATATTAAATGATACAGTCTTGGTAATGATAAGCATGCCCATCTCAGCATTATAGTAAGCTTACCATCATTTTAACGTCGAGCAACATTAACTAGAAAAAAATGTTTATTCAGGAACATTTCTGTCCAAATTTCCAGAAGTTCTAATATACTTCACTTTGGGGATTAGAAATTTTTCTTAAAAGTTTTAAGGGTGGGTTAAATATGGTATTACTCTACATGATTTGCTTTAACTGCCACAATCATATTTCTTACATTCCATTACCCATTAAAACCTAAAGCTAGGAAATGAGTCCTGAAGGAGTCCAACTTAAAATTGGTCTCTATGGATTAATTAAGACATCAGGTAAAACCCTTGGCATCAGCTTTGTTTTCATTCCCCTGAAATCTCCCTTCTCATTCACATTCTCTTCAGGGAGCGTAAGTAACTATTAATATTTTAGGTTTTATAATTTATTAGTTATTGCTTTTATTATTTAGACTGGACCAGAAAATGGGTATCAATCATGTGCCTGCTGATCTGAGAAAGTAAAATTAATATTTAGACGTGAAAAAAGTTACTACCATTAAAAACCTTTTTCAGCAGTGTGTTAGTATCTCTTCAACATTCATTCTGCAACCTAAAAAAGCTTTAAGCAGTACTATGAAGGCAGATACTGCAAAGACTTTCAAAATAACAATGTAGTGTTATTTAAAATGTCACTTAGCACTTTTTACAAGTTGACACTGACCTCAATAATACACCACCTTGTCCTATGAAAGAAGTCTGATTTTAAATAAAAACAATTCAGAGAGAAACCGAAATATAGGCTCCAATTCTCTGTACAAGCAACTTAGGCAAAGAAGCATATGACAAATATTTACCAGACACACCTGTTATTAGTAAAGTCTCTACCAGGTGCTCCACACCACCTGTTTTTAAAAAACCCCAACACATAGACCCTCTCTCGAGATATTTACATTACAGCGAGAAAAGATATTAAAAGAAATTAATACCAACCAATAGGAAAAATAAATATATGTGAATTAAAAGGTGATCATGAACATGTAACATTCTGGCAGCAGAAACGGAGAGCACTCAGTTCAAATGCAAACAAAACGAAATTCTTTTTGCCTCCCTATTTTAAATCTGGCAATCAAAAGCAGCAAGAACTAAGAAGTGGGCTAACAGAAAAAAAACCCCACGAAATTCTCAGGAGAAACTGGTATTGGACCACCCAAAACAAAGTCTGTGAGTTCTCATCATAGTTACTCTCCTAAAATCTCATCAAATTAAAAACAATTGATTCCTGGCTACCAACTTTGCGGAAACCGAAGCTTCAGGGAAACACTCCGATATTGTTTCTGTGATATCACTTAGGGTCCACCTACAGAATCGAAGGAGTCGGGAGAAGAGCAACAGGGAACCGGTCTATTGTTCAGAGAACCGTAGCACCAATAGAGCACCATTGGGCGCGCGGGAGTTGGGGGAGGTGAGGCGCGAACTCGGCACAGGTGTGTGTGTGTGAGCGCGTGTAGGGAGACACAGGTGTGCTACGGCCACAACTAAAGACGAGAGGCCCAAGTTCCAGATCGAGACATCAAGAAAAGGAGGGAGGCAAAGTCATTACTGAGGCTTAAACCTCTAAGCAAGGATGGGGCGGGGGGGGGGGGGGGNTAAGCAAGGATGGGGGGGGGGGGGGGGGGGGGTACTAGGGAGAGTCAAGGGTTCCCGGAGCCCACCCCAGTGGAGGCCAGAAACTGAGAGTGGACAGTCCTGAGGATAAAAGAGCTCTCATATCGAAGGGGCAGCCCAGAAAGCCCCGAACAATGAACAACGATAGGTCTGGGTGAACGGCGAGGACTGGGGTTGTCGCAGGGGTGAAGCCGGGTGGGAAGAGGGAAACAAAGAGAGAAGCCCCAAGTATGAGCCCCCGCGGCGTCGGCAATTTACCTGTGATAGCTGCCGGGGATTGGGGCAGCCGAAGAGCGCGGAGCTGGAGCTGAAGCTGATGGCTCCTCGGCGGCTGAGGACGTGCTGGGGGACCGGCCTGTCCAGGGGCAGCACCGGCAGTTGGTAACATACTTCCATTGAATACGCCCGCCCTGCCCCGGCCGCTGGCCCCTGCGCTGGGAAGGGGCCGCGGCTGCGGGGCACCGGGCCGAGGCGGGGGCAGGGCTGGAGGGTACCGACCCCGGGCCAGGAAGCCGCACTCACGCCTCCGCCACCAGAGCACTGCGCCCGGACCGCCGGCGGGAAGGCGCTTAGGCGGCCGCGGCGACAGTTAACAGGACCCGCGTACGCCGGACTCCGGGGTGCCAGCTGGGGTAGCACTGGCAAAGTGGGAAAGGTAACCCCACCGCCCCAGGGCTCTAATGCGGGGAGGAGCAGAGCGGGAGCGCTGCAAGAAAAAAGAGCTGGAGCCAGCGTCAAGATCCAGGGTATGCCAGGATCAGGAGCAACACCAGCTCAGGTCGCCGCCGCCGCCGTTCTGCCCCTCCCCTCCCCTGGAGCCTGGCTTCACTCCTCCAGTGGCGCGAGCCGAGCGTAATTCACACTTTGCAGCCGCGGACCCTGCGCCAACCACGGCCGCCACCTCCGTGACGTCACGACGCCGCGGCGCAAGCCCCGCGCCCCGTGCCGCTGCAGCGCCAGTGGAGACGGGTTAGCGGCGGAGGTTGCGGACCATCCTCCTCCTGTTCTGCTCTTTCGAGCTGTGTCACCTTCCCTCGCGGCACACACCGCCCTCCTTCCCTACTAACCTCAATCCGCACCCATTCCAGCTGTCTCCCCAATCTGCTCCCCACCCAAGGCGCGTGCGCACGAGGCCCCGCCGAGTGGGGACATTCCCCTTATCACTAAACTTGCGTTCTAGAGCGCTGAGGGTGTGGGGTGGGTTCAGCCTGTGCGAGAGACGCGACTCCAGCCTTGCGACCCCAGACACCCAAAGCACCCAGCGCAGTCGCACCGTTCAGCCCTGACCTAGGAGTCACTACTGTGTTTCCCTCCTAAAATTCCCATTCTTGGGCTTTGCTCGGGACCGCTGCGGCAGTGACGTCAGCAGGCCGCGCGAGCGCTACGCTCCCGACTACGTCACTCCCGGCCCCCCGGTGCGGCCCGGCCTCGAGAGTTTCCTTGGCAGGTGCGGGCCCCGGGGCAGTCCCGGCCTTAGTGGAGAATTGGGGACCTGAGTATGAGGAGGGGGAGAAGAGGTGGAGGGAAAACACCTAGACTGATGAAGTGTGCACTGGAAAAAATGAGTAAAGGTTATATATTAAGAAAACAAAGGAAAAAAGGACACTGCTTGCCCTTTTACCAAAAGTGCTTGTTGGCTTTGATTTTTAGAAAGCATGAAAATGTAAAGAACTCTTGACCTGATTTGTAAGCTGGATATATAAGTTGGCGGGTTCCTTTTGTCACATTCCTCCTTAAACTGTCAAAGCTTTTCAACGGCAACCCGTTGTTCCAAATACATTCCAACCTCTAGGATGTCAGCATGAACAACCTCTCCCTTGATGGCAAAAATTGTTAATTTGCCTCTGTTCTCAGGGCACCCACCCTTCCACTTATTTGCTATGACTAGCCACTGGCAAGGTGGAAAGTACTGCATAGCCCTTACTAATGAGATCAAGTGTTAAATGTTCATGATCCCATAAATCAAACGCCTGCAAGATGTTTTATCATCTTTCCATGGTATTTGATTCTTTCAATATCACTTAAAACTTTCTATCTCCTCCGTTGGTATTTGTCTACTTGTCTGTTCTCTACTATTAAAAGAAATACAACTTTCACTATAGTTTCATGGATTTTTGAATTCACTAAATAGTAATCTCTCCTTTAGTGCAACAATTGATCCAACTCATTTTTGAAAACCTAGTAACTCCCACAATTCTAGTAGATGTATTGAGCATCTACTGTATGCTTAAGATTAAGCTGAGCACTGTCTCTTATTCTAAAAACAAGGAAGTCCTGAGGCAATAGTACGTAAATTGAAACTAGGCTCAAGGAAACATACCTTGCCGTAGATCTTACACAGATAAATGGCAGGACTGACCTCAAATAATGTTCGGATTTAGTGATACAACTAACAACCCAGAGTAGTATTGGTGTTATATCAGACAATATATGCCAAATAACTGTATCTCATTTAATATCTAAGAGACTCAGTTCAATTAAATCATTTAATAAGATCCAGGGCACTAACTAAACAATTTATTTCCCTTCAGCAGAGTGGGGAGCGAACATTTGCTGTGCACCCTCTGTGAGCTGTAATAGGTATTCCATATACAATATTTAACTTAACCCTACATAACAGCCACATAAGCAGACATTTGATCCTAATTCCACAGATGAGTAATCAGGTTCCAAGACCATAAATCATTTATGCCACCAAATTCTGTTCTGTGTGATCTCAGAGGCATGCATTTCCACCACAATATGGGATATCTCAAATATCTCAATACCAGAACCTCAACTGTTTTCAGTGTTCTTTACAGGGGGATGTACTAGTGCTAGTGTTCTCCAGAAAAACAGAATATATATATACACACACACACACACACACACACACACACATATATATATATATATACATATATACACATACATACATACAGAGAGAGAGAGAGGTTTGCTGCACATATGCCTAGTCCAAAATATAGCTGCTGGAGGATCTACAGGCCCTGCTGCTGCCCCTTGCCAGTGAGGAGTCAGCAGATCATGTACAAACTTAACAGTGGTGCCTGGGACCCTGCATTGACTTTCCAAGTGTAATGGCTGGTGCTTCACTTCCATTTAAATCTTCTGAAAATTTCTATCATAGCCAATGAAAATCAAAATCATGGAAGAAAGAGAATTCTAGGAAATGTAGTTACAGCTTAGCTAAGTTGACAGTACAAAACCACCCTAGTCCAACTCTTGTCAACTTGACATCTGTACAGACTTCTTTCAGTTGCATTTAATTTTCAAAAAAGTCCATAGCAAAATCATGCTTATGTCCATATGAGGCAACTCTCTCATACAACCCAAAACAGCTCCTTCACAAAAGACAATAGAGTCTTTAAGGGATGTTCATTCCTCTTTCTGACAAGTCACTGTACCCTTTCCATGGCCTGTAACTTAAATACCGAGATAAAAGTTTGCCCACTATTAACACATTTTGGGGGAACAAGGGAAGGAATAATTAGTTAATATACAATACACAAATATATTCATAGCAAAATGAGGGGAAAACGCTCATAACTACTACAGTGTTTGTATCTGCAAATGGCAACATGATCACAATTGCTTTTTATAACTACTTCCTCTTTGATTACCTTTTTCATATCCCTTTTGCCTTCAGCAAGCATCTCTGCTGGTAGTGGTTCCTTGCCTTGTGGGGCAACCCAAACTTTTATTTCTGAAGGATCCAGGCCATTAAAGGTTCTACTTCTGTTGGGCTATAGTTTTCCATTAACTCATATCACAGAATATGTGAATACTAAGTATTAAGGGGTACCCCTACATTATTTCCTGCAATGTAGGCATATTCCTCCCTTCTCCCATTGTGTTGCAGCAACTTGAAAAATGCTTAATAGTCAAGATCATCACCCCAGGCAGTAGAGAAGCCTTCTTCTTCGCATCTTGGTTAAATAGCAGGAGGATCCCCAGATGGCCAAGTAGCAGTCTCAACTTCTGGTTTAATTGAACTCTTGCAACGTAACCTGGTGGAAACATTTCTGGGGGTGCTAAGACCTCTGGACCTTGAGAGCCCAAAGTTGCAGGAATGGTAAGCAGAATTTTGCATGTGATTCACTAGGGGCAAAACTATGTCAAAACTTGGGAAATATTATCCTAGGCACACAAGATATTGCCACCCAGATGGAGCAATTATTGAATTTTCAAAAGGGCATTCCAATGCTGTAACATGGATGATCCATGAAAACAAGGTAAGTAAAAGAAGCCAGATACAGCAGGCTATACACTGTATGATTTTGTTTATATGCAATATACAGAATAGGCAAACCATAGATACAGTAAGCCAATCAGTGGTTGCCAAGGGCTGGGGAGAGGAAAGAATGGGGAATGACTGCTTAATGGGTGTAGGGTTTCATTTTCGAATGATGAAAAACTTCTGGAATGAAGTAATGGTGATGGTTAAACAACATTGGGAATGTACTTACTGCCACTGAAGTGCACACTTTTAAATGATTAAAATAGTACATTTTTACTTCCTGTCAAGATAGCAGCACAGGTAAACACGGCTTGCCTCCTCCCACAACCACATCAAAATTACAACTAAATTATAGACCAACCATTATTCAGAGCTGTCAGAAATTGAGTTGCATGGAAGTCTTGATAACCATGGAATTAAAGAAACTGCATCCATTCAGGCTGGTAGGAGGGGCAGAGGCACGGAACAGTCTGGCCCCACATCCATGTGTGCTGGATAAATATTTGAGATGGATATCTTGGGAGTGCCAAGTCCCAGCCAAACACCAGGACCCCCCAGGCCAGCATTCCAATGCCAGAAAGATATGTCCCCATACTGGACAGCTTCTGGCTGCAAAAAGACAGCAGGAATTGTATCAGTGGAAGAAATTGTTGGAGTGTCAAGAAGCTCTCCTTAAACAACACACACATGACCTTACTCAGACTCATTCCCTCTGACCTCCAGCATTGGGGTAGCATACAGGGAGGAACTGAAGTGTCTGGCATCAAGGTGGGAGCTGATGGACAGCATTCTCCTCGATCAGGGGTGTCAAACTCATTTTTACCAGTGGCCACATCAGCCTCGAGGCGGCCTTCAAAGGCCAAATATAATTTTAGGACCGTATAAATGTAACTACTCCTTAACTAGGGGTAAGGAGCTTGGCACTTCCACCAGGTGGAAACAAGGTGCCAGCAGGACGAAACAAGGTGGAGGGCCGGGTTCGGCCTGCGGGTCTTGTGTTCGCCACCTGTGTCCTAGACAGAAAGGTGGGCAGAAGCTATTGTCCCTTTTCTGAACCCTCCTCCCACAGAGCCACAGAGCAGGCAGGTATGTGCCCTATCTGAGACTATCAACCTGGTTGATACTGTTTGCCCAGCCCTAGAGATCCCCTGAGACTCCCTCTGACCCATCTTACAGCTATTAACAGTGGATTTCCATATAAATGGCTAGTCTTAGCTCATGCTTCACAACTTCATAAATCCTTTCAAACAAGCAATAGCCAGCCTTGGTAATCCCCTAGCCACTATACCTCTTGCTAAGTGGTCCCATGCAGGGCACTAGCAGCAGCCAATGTAGGTTCACAGCGTGGCTTCACCTGGGAATCTCCAAACTCAGCACAAATAGCAGCCATATCGGATTGCTTTATAACTCATGCTGCGTGGCCCTGGGCAAAACACAGGTAGGGGCTGACTTTGGCCTGCACCACCTAGGAAACCCCAGGGGTGGTGCACCCAGTGGACAGTCAATCCTTGCACCTGACTGGCCTGGGTAAATCCCTCCCATTGACCCCAACAGCAACCAAGGCTCAACTACAAAAGCATGGTGTACTCAGCCCACACTAAAGGTATACCTTGAGTTCCCAGCTTGGGAGAGAGGGGAGGCTGTGCCACTGAACCTTATAGAACACCTACTGCAGTAGGCCATGCTACCAAGACAAGGAGTAATAGCAGCTCTACCTAATACATAGAGACAAACACAGGGAAGCTGCCAAAATAAGGAGACAAAGAAACATGGCCTAAATGAAAGAATAGATCAAAACTCTATAAAAAGAATGAAACAGAATGGAGATAAGCAATCTATCAGATGCAGAGTTCAAAACACTGGTTATAAGGACAGTTAAGGAACTTAGTGAATACCTCAACAGCATAATAAAGGTCCAGTCTGTCACAAAGGATACACTAACTGAAATAAAGAACAATTTACAGGGAAGCAACAGTAGGGTGGATGAAGCCAAGAATCAAATCAATGATTTGGAATGTAAAGAAGCAAAAAACTAATCAGAACAAAACAAGAAGAAAAAAGAATCCAAAGAAAAGGATAGTATAAGCAGCCTCTGTGACAACTTCAAACATTCCAACATTCACATCATAGGAATGCCAGAGGGAGAAGAGAGCAAAAAATTGGAGATATATTTGAAAAAATAATGAAAGAAAACTTCCCTAATTTGGTGAAGGAAATAGGCATGGAAGTCCAGGAAGCATAGAGAGTTCCAAACAAGATGGACGCAAAGAGACCCTTTCCAAGACACATCATAATTAAAATGCCAAAGGTTAAAGATAAAGAGAGAATCTTAAAAGTAGCAAGAGAAAAGCAATTAATTACATACTGAGGAGTTCCCGTAAGACTGTCAGCTGATTTCTCAAAACAAACTTTGCAGGATAGAAGGGATTGGCAAGAAATACTCAAAGTCATGAAAAGCAAGGACCTACAGCCAAGATTGCCCTACCCAGCAAAGCTACCATTTACAATCAGAGGGCAGATAAAGAGCTTCCCAGATAAGAAAAAAGTAAAGGAATTCATCATCATGAAACCATTATTATATGAAATGTTAAGGGAACTTATTTAAGAAAAAGAAGATCAAAACTGCAAAATATAAAATGGCAATTAATACAATTATTGATAGATAAGTATCTAAATTAAATCTAAAAAACAAACTAAATGAACAAGAAGAATAGAGACAGAATTATGGATATGGAGAAGGTTTTGATGGTTGCCAGATGGGAGGGGTTGTGGGGAAATGAGTGAAGAGGTGAGGGGATTAAGAAATACAAATAGGTAGTTATAGAATATCTATAGGGGTGTAAAGTACAGTATAAGAAATGAAGTGGCCAGAGGACTTACACACATGACCTGTGGATATGAACAATGGTGTGGTGTTCATTGAAGGGAGTGGAGGGTGCCGGGTAGAGGGGTTCCAAGTGGGAAAATTTGGACCACTATAATAACATAATTAATAAAATATAACAAATTAATTTAAAAAAATATAGAGTATTGTCAGGCAATTAGCAAAAATATTATATATTTTTCTAGATTTTATTACTTCTGAAGTACTTATCAGATTTTTTAAATATAAATTTGTTATTTTTTTCTCCATTCATTTTCATACCCATTTTTTTTGTAACTTAGCATTTTTTTTCTTAAAGAGTATCCCAAATTTTATACACTTCAGGTCACACAAAACAGGATTCTACCTCTGCCCATTGTGTGGCTCAGAACCTGGCACATTAGATGCTTATTGAAAGAATATGTAAAAGTGGTTGCCAGCCTATAGGTAGTGACATGACACTCAGTTTAGTGAAGGAGGGATCAGCCTATGCTAAGGTTCTTTGGCATATTCAGCCTCCAGGCTCGACCCGTCTAGGAACTGTCATGGCGCCACACTTGCCAATGTAAATCCCGAACCGAGCAAGTGGGAAGCCAAAATGGCAGAGGGAGAGAAAATGAGGCTAGGGACTTTCATATGGTTTCATAGTCAAGAAGCAATATTTATCCACGTAGTTTCATTCTTGGTGAGTGCTAAAACTAAAATAAAATTCTTCAATCTCAAAGAATATGAAAACATTTTTAAAGCACATTTTTATCACAATAAAAAGAAAAAAGCCATTTGATCATCCTGTCAGATTAACTACTTCAGGGTTCCAGGCAACATAATTAGACCAGTGAATCCCATGAGTGTGAATCCATTGCTGCCTTTATTTCCTGTAAAATGAGTTAGTTAAAAGTAATGCTGTGTGGAATTATGATGGGGACTAAAGAATTAATATTATATATTAATATAAAAAGATTAAGATAAAGATAGTTATTTTAAAGTCTTTGCCTATTAAGTGAGATGCCTGTGTTTCTTTTTTTTTTTTTTAAAGATTTTATTTATTTATTTATTTTTAGAGGGGAAGGAGAGAGGGAGAGAAACATCAATGTATGGTTGCCTTTTGTGCATCCCCTGCTGGTAGTCAGCCTGCAAGGAACCAGTTTGCAACCCAGGCATGTGCCCTGACTGGGAATCGAACCGCGATCGTCTGGTTCGCAGGCCCGCGCTCAATCCACTGAGCTACGCCAGCCAGGGCGCCTGTGTTTCTTTGGGCTGGCTTCTGCCACTTTATTTTCTTCCTTTGAATGGGTCATGTTTTCTGTTTCTTTGTACACCTTGTAATTTTTGTTGTTGTTATTAAACATTGGGCATTTGAAAAAACAGTCACATTTCCCAGTCTTTGTAGACTGGTCCTGTGCTCAGAAAGTTCTGTATTAATTAGCTGAGCCTTGGTTCTAAACTTTAGGGTCAGCCCAAGGAGAAATTTTAAGGTCTTTTTAGGTCTTGACTAAATACACATCTTGCTGGGTCTGTGCATGTCTTTGTTGATTTCCCTGTGTATGTGGCTGCTTTTAAAGATCTTAATATCCCAAAGTGTCTCTCCTTGCAGCCTTTACCCTTAATCTCTTACCCCAGGTGCCTATGAATCAGCCTCCCTTCAATTTTCCAGAGCAGCACCCACTGAGAGCCAAGTTAGACAAAACAGAGACTTCAGGCAGTCTTAGGTAGGTTAAAATGTTGAAAAGTAAGCTCTGGTTTGCTCCATCTGGCTTATAGTTTCCTTTTTTAGAATTTTCTGTGTTTGGCTTTGTGTTAGGGTAATATTGGTCTCATAAAATGAGTTGAGGAATTATCCTTACACTTCTATTTTCTGGAACAGTTTGCATAAAGTAGTATTCCTCCCTTGATAAATGTCTAATAGGATTCACCAGTAAAACTCTCTGGACTAGGAGTTTTCTTTGTGGAAGATTTTAAAATGTTAACTCAACTTTTTTACTTGATATAGCTTATCAAGTAAACTATATATTCCCCCAAAGTAGCCCCTAAATTATATCCCCCAAATGTTAGAAGTGGTGGGATTATAGTTTTTCTTCTAAAATAATTTGCCAATTTTCTAAGATAAGCATATACTATTCTATTTGCCACATTTTCTCTCTTTTTATTGTTTTATTTATTGATTTTTAGAGAGGAAGAGAGAGGTGGGGTGGGGGACAGAAACACCAACTTGTTGTTTCACTTACTTATGCATTATTGTTTGCTTCCTGTATATGCCCTGACCAAGGGTAAAACCTGCAACCTTGGTGTATCAGGACTATTTGCCACATTTTTAAAGATGAATATACTTTATAACAATAGTTATCTTAAAGATATAAACTATAACTAAAGGTAAAATGTTTATAATGCAATGACAATAATGAATATTTAATGAAATAAAGGGCAATTGAAGGAAAATTTCACCAGAGGGTTGGTTGCTTGAGACTAGTAATACAACACTAACTGACAAGCACCTTCTATGGCGATACACTGATAGTCAGAGGACTTCCAGCTAAACACAGTGGATTACATAACTGGCATTCATCAACATCTCCTCTCCAAACCATACTAAATGACACTGCAAGAAGAAAATAAGGCATAAACCCAGAAGGACAAAGAGAGAAGGAAGGGAAATGAAAACTGACAAGTACATCTTTTACAAACTAAAGGTGAATGAACAAATTGTACATGTCTTAACAGAACCAAAAGCTGAAACCTAAGCTTAAAAATACAAGCTCTGGCTGGTGTAGCTCAGTGGATTGAGCACAGGCCTGCAAACCACATAATCACGGTTCGATTCCCAGTCAGGGCACATGCCTGGGTTGCAGGCCAGTTCCCAGCAGAAGACTCACGAGAAGCAATCATACATTGATACTTCTCTCCTTCTCTCCTTTCTTTCCTCTCTAAAGATAAATAAATAAAATCTTTAAAAAAAATACGGAGGACTACCTCTGGCCAATTTCTGCTTCAAAGACCCAGAATAATCTCTGAAATTAGAGATCCCAGCTGTTTCAGAAGGCAAGGATGCAAGTGGGTCAAAATAAGAGAAGGATTAATTGAAGTTTTTTAAAACAAGTGGTTAGAACCCCAGATTTCCTCCCCAACCAGGTGCAGAGAGGGAATTCACTCTCCTTTGCCTCAGAAAAAGATTGGCTGGTTTGAACCAAACAGGCTCTGGCTTGGGTTCACCAGGCAGAGCTCAGGGTGGGCTTAGAGTACCATATGAAAAGTGGTGGGATAAATGAGAATCTGACTACTGTTGATGGCCGAGTTTGTATCCTTGAGGCAAGAAGTTGGAAGATTCCTCTTTTAGCAAAGTGGACCAGCCCAAGTCAAGTTTTCAGGTGCTATCAGTTTGGATTTCTTCAACCAAGTAAGTGGGTCTCCACGGAATTCTAAGGTAAGTCCTACCCATGTACATAAAGCTCACAAATAGCATTCCAGTATCTCATTCTTAAATATGAAAGAACAATCGAGCATTACCAAAATGGGAATAAATCCCGTAGCATGAGAGAAAACAGGAAGAGAAAAAACAAGGAGAAACAAATACTGAGAACCCCCTCCTCCAAAAAGTCCAATAATGTCCTTAGAAAGAGAAGTTATAGATGACCAGAATGATACAAAAAGAAGAAATAAAAGTTTTTTTATGTAAAACTGTAATAGCTAAAATTAAATGTTTAATGGTTGGGTTACAAAATAAAATTGAGGCCCTTGCTGGTGTGGCTCAGTGGACTGAATGCTGGCCTGCAAACCAAAGGGTCACTGGTTCGATTTCCAGTCAGGGCACATGCCTGGGTTGAAGGACAGGTCCCCAGTAGGGGCCACACAAGAGGCAACCACACATTGATGTTTGTCTCCCTCTCTTTCTCCTTCCCTTTCCCCTCTCTCTAAAAATAAATAAATAAAATCTTTTTTAAAATTCTAAGATAAAAAAAGAAAAGAAAATTGAGGATGTCTTCCCAAAAGCAAAATGAAAAAAATTAAAGATACAGATAATGTGAGAAAACATAGTAAAATTGGAATTCCAGTCTAGGCAGTTTAACATCCAAGAAAGGATTATTTGAGAAAGAAAGAATTGAAAAAATTGAAGGGAAGAAATAACTTAAGAAAATTTAACAGAACTGAAGGGCACACATTTCCAGATAGAGATAGCCAACTTTGTCCTAGAACAATGGAGAGGGAAAAGAACTAAGCCAAGAGATATCATGAAATTTCAGTATAATGGAGGCAAAAATAAGAACTTGAAATCTTCCAGAATAAAAATAAACACAGGTCATGTACAAAGGACAGTGGATCAGAATGGCCAAGGCAGTCTCAACGGCAAATTAGAAGGTAGGAAACCCATCTCTGGTATTTTCGCCGTAAGCGTGTCTGCCATAGACATCTCTGCAGCAATCAATCACTTTTGCCTCAAGCATTTTTCCCTCATAACTAATTGGCCTGAAGGCAATTTTACCATAAAAGATAAAATAAGAAAAATAAAAGAGGAACATTTAAAAAGGACATAATGAAACATGAAAAATTAACAATAAAATAAAAGGCTTAATTGCAAAAATTGAAAACACATTGTCTTTGAACTCTTTTGTTGATAGTATTATAGTTTTTTTTGTTTTGATTTATTTGCAAATAAATAGTTTTGGAACTATCTGGAAATGTGTGCCCTCCAGTTCTGTTAAATTTTCTTAAGTTATTTCTTCCCTTCAATTTTTCCATAGCCCTTTTGGCATAACCCTCTTTTTCTTTATTGCTATGATATCTTCCTTCATTGAAAGAGGGATTAGTTTCTGATTAGAGAATCAATAATTAATGCTCTTGAAGACTGTTGTGAATTGTAGCGAACTATTTTATATTTGCCATAACTTTGTCAACTTTTAGTTTTGATAGAGAGCAGAATGAATGTGCTCAGAGAAGGATTTGCAAACTGACATGTTAGTATTTTCTAGCTTTAAATGTAGCTTTGGAGTCTGGCTTTATATGTAGTTATTACCATCCACTGTTTTATCACCATGTCCAGTCCTCACTGTATAGACCACTATGAGGGCTAAGATTTATGATAGAAATTTGTCAATGGGGAAATAAAACCAAACTGATAACCAATACATTACGCCTGCTAAATGTAAACCAAATTGTTAACCAGGTTATTTTTTTATTTTTTATGGAGAAATTGCCTTATGCCCATTTAGCTATACTGTGAAAATGTTTGAAGCAAAAATGCTTGCAGAAAAGGTATTTATGATAAAAACACTTAGAACCAGGAGACAATGATATAAAGCTTTCCAAATTGTGAAGGAATTTAATTTTTCAGGAAGCTGTATACCTGGTCATATGTCAATTTAGTATAGGAGTAGAATCAAAATATTTTTCATACACTGAAGAACTCAAATATTTAGCTTGCATACCCTTTTTTAGGACATGATTATTAGAGGATGTGCTCTAGCAAAAGGAGGGAGGAAACCAAGAGAGGGAAATATTGGGATCCAGCAAATGGAAGTTTTGACACAGGAGAGAGAGAGAGAGAAAGGGAAACCCCAGAATGCTAGTCCCCGGGTCAGAGCCACAAAGAAGACCTGTGGAGAAACCAGGCCATATGGGAGCAGAGGTATAGGGGCTCTGAGATGAAAGTGGAACTAACAGATGACCTGAAGAGGCTGAACATAGTGAGAGAAGCTCTGGCAGAGTTTGGGAACAAGTTTATTATGTAGTAATATAATAAGTTATATAGTAATATAATACATTTCTTGTATAGTAATATGGAATATTAAGCTCAAAGAAAGATTCAATTACTAACACGAGGAAAAAAGTTGAAAATAAAATAAATATAATTATCATACATCATATGGCTATTCTAGAAATAGTTGCTTATTTACAGTAACAAAGGCACTGAATATTGACTTCACAAAAATATGGTGTTATACTAACTATGTGGTGGGATTGAAGATGATGAAAAGTGTATTTGTTTGGGTGGCATTAGAAAGCTAAATTTTCATCTTTCACAGTAAAATATTAATAAATGATATCTAAAATTGAGATGTGAGTTAATAATATGGAGCTAAAGATTACCAGGAACAACTAGAAACAGTGATTGAACATTCTTGTCTCAACAGAACACAATAGGTAAAGTACTGAAACAGAGTCAGAGGCTGCTTTGCTTATTATGGCCTATTAGAATGACTGAACTCTAAAAATTTACATACATGTAGACTTTCCTCATTGAAAAAAGTTAAATAATTGTAATGGGTTAAATTATATCCCCTAAAAGGTACATTGATGTCCTAAGTCCTCGTACTATTACCCTATTTGGTAAGAGGATTTTTGCAGCTGCAATTGAGATAAGATCATATTGTACTAGGGTGGTCCCTATACCCAATAGCTGGTATCCTTTTAAAAACAGGGAGATTGGGAGGTGTACAAACACAGGGAAGAAAGTGATATGAAGACAGAGACAGATTGGAATGATAATGTCTACAAGCCAAGGAACACCATGAATTGCTAGCAACAACAGAATCTAGGAGAGAGGCATAAAATAAATCCTAGATCCTTCAGAGAGAGTGTGGCATTGTCAACACCTTGATTTTGGACTTCAAGCCTTCAGAACTGTGAGAGAATAAGTATCCATTGTTTTAAGCTGCACAGTTTATGGTAATTTGTTACTGCAGCCCAAAGAAATGAATACAGTCATGTTACTCAATTTCTGTTTATCTTAATAGAAGCAGGACATATTTCACAGAGGGCCAATTCTTCTAAATTCATTTCCACACTGGAGGTTAAAAAAATCAACAAAAAGTAATCAAGTTAGCTGTTTTTTTAGGCACAATATAAAATCCATCTGTTCAATTAAGGGATGGAAGTAGGAGGACTGGCAAGCATGGAACACAAATTTTGGTCTCTAGTTATAAATATTTAAGTGTATGCTTCTCTGAGGTTTACTTTCTGATTTTAAAAATACCATTCTCCCTTGCTATCTCTGAAGAATAGTTATAAAGAATAAGGGTCCCACTCAATAACAGTGTAAAACATTGAACCGAATGGATATTACTCAGACAGCAAATGCTTTTGCAGTAGATAATTACTAACCATTTCCCCTCAACTATCAAGTATCTCTGAATTTCTATCATTTTTAAATCAAATAATAACAGATTTAAAGAAAACACCTGCATTATTTACATATCCTAGACTTTTGATTCCAATGTCCTATTTTAGGGTCTAATATTTTCTTTAAACTACGTCAAGTAATGAGATATTTAAGATCTTCATGCAGCTGGTTACAGGATATTGTGCGTTGAATTGTGTCTGCTCCTCTCCACTCTCCTCCTATGCCTCTCCCCCACCCCAAACAAAGATATGTCACTATCCTAACTCTTAGGACCTCAGATTGTGACCTTACTTGGAATCGGGGTCATTGCAGATGTAATTAGTTAATCTAATATGAGGTCATTCTGAGTTAGAACAGGCCCCTAGTCCATTATGCCTGGTGTTCTTATAAGAAGGCAGCCATGTAAAGGCATAGACACAGGGAGAAGGCCACATGAAGATGGAGGCAGAGATTCGAGTGAGGCATCTACGAGCCAAGGAAAGCCAGGGGTTGCTGGCCATCACCAGAAACAAGGAGGCAGCCATGGAACAGATTCTCTCTCAGAGTCTGCAGAAAGAACTAATGCTGCAGCACCTTGCTCTAGGACTTCTTGTTTCCATAACTGTGAGGAATACATTTTCTGGTTTAAAATCACCCAGTCTATACAGCGTAATATAACATTTGCCATTAGACACCCCATTTGTGGAGATTTATCCCAAAGCCCTAGTAAGCCAAGACACAGAACTTTATCAAAATTATAATATGGGGAGGGAAGGGACTCCTTTAAAACTCTTTCGATTCCATTTTTTTTCTTTTATTTCTTTATTCACTAAATATTAAGTAACTACTACATATTAAGCACTCTCTAGTCACTGGAAATACAATAAGACAGATAAAAGTCTCTGACCTAATGAAGTGAAAATTCTAATGGAGGAGAATAGCCATAAACAAACATAACATAAGCTACTGTTAGTTGCTGTGAAGAAAAATAAAACAGGGAAGTGTATTAGAAAGTGGTATATGTAGGTCACAAAAGCATCTTTAAGAAGATGACATTTGAGGAAAATCCTGAATGAAGGAACAAAGTAAGCTAGGCAAAGGAGTAGGGGTTAGGGGAGTTCTTGTTAGAGGCAACCAGTACCAATGCCCAGTGCATGAATGAAGCCAATGGGTAGGGAACAAAGAGACGGAGAAGAAGGGAAGGAGATGAAAGCAGATCAATGCAGGCCCCTGTAGGCCTGGTTCAGGATTTGGATCTTATCCTAAGTATGATAGGAAGCCATTGGAATGTTTTGTTTTCATTTGTTTAATAGAGAAGTGATATTATCTGCTTTGTATGTTTTATAGATACAAATAATGTCCAGCTGCTCTGTAGACCAGGGGTTCCTAACGTCAGGACTTCAGACCAGTACCAGTCTGGGCCTGTTAGGAACCAGGCTGCTTAGCAGGTAAGCTTGAATGTTATGTGCTCAAATCACCCCCAAACCATCCCCCCACCTCCTGTCTGTAGACAAATTGTCTTCCATGAAACCAATCCCTGGTGCCCAAAAGGTTGCAGACAGCTGCTCTAGACAATAGTCTCTAGAAGAGTGGAAACAAGGAAGTCAGTTAAAAAGTTTTAAACAGCCCTGGCTGGGTGGCTCAGTTGGTTGGAGCATCATCCCCTTCACCAGAAGTTTGTGGATTTGCTCCCCAGGCAGGACACATACCTAGGTTGGGGGTTAAATCCACCCACAGTCAGGGCATGTACAGGAGACAGCCAGGAGAGAGATGTCTTTCTCTCTCCCTTCTTCTCTCTCTAAAATCAGTGGATATATCTTTGGGTGAAGATTTAAAAAAAAAAGTTTTTAAACCACCTGAGAGGTGGTAGTGCCTTTGAGCATCTTCAGAGGTGGTGCTATGTAAATTTATGTACAAGAAACTTACAATAACCATCTAAGCCTGTAAACATCATCCATTTTCAAGTTAAATATCACAATAGTCATGAGATTAATCCATAGCCCCTGAACTTGTTTGAATTAGAAACTGATAGGTGTTATGGAATAAACAAGGTAGTATCCATGTGGCCATTGTATTCACAGCTCAAAAATTTAATTCCAAAGTTAAGGAATAAAAATACAGTTACTGTTGAAAATCTAAGGTTTAATTTTTTTAGGCAAAGCACTTACATATAATTAAATTTTTACGGAGTATAGCAAAATAAGATATTAGCAGTAGCAAATTAATTTTTAAAATACAACTAAAATGATTATTTCATTTAGAGTAATTAAGAACCTCAACATTGTCTAAGAATTAGTAAATTGTCTAAGAATTAGTAACTCAGTTCAAAAGTTGGTAAAACATCTGAATACACATTTCTTCAGAGAAGATACACAGGCAGCCAATAAACTCCTAAAAAGGTGCTCAATATTATTAGTCGTTAGGGCAATGCACATCAAAACTACAATAAGAGCCCAGCTGGTGTGGCTCTGTGGGTGAACACTGGCCTGTGAACCACAGGGGTTGCCAGTTCAATTCCCAGCCAGGGCACATACCTGGGTTGTGGGCCAGGTTCCCAGTAGGGGGCGAATGAGGCAACCACACATTGACATTTCTCTTCCTCTTTTTCTCTCCCCCCCTCCTTTCCCCTCTCTCTAAAAATAAATAAGTTTAAATTTTTTTTAAAAAACTACAATAAGATACAACTTCATACACATCAGAATGGCTTTACCTAAGAAACTGAAAATTGTAAGTATTGGTGAGGATGTGGAGACATTGGAATCCTTGTACACTATTGGTGGAAATGCAAAATGGTGCAGCTGATGTGGAAAACACTTTGGTGCTTCCTCAAAATATTAAAGATAGAATTACTATATGATCCAGCAATTTTACTCCATGTTGTATTTCCAAAATAACTGAAAGCAAAGACTCAAATAGATACTTGTGTAACAATGTTCATAGCAGCCTTATTCACAATAGCCAAAAGGTAGAAACAACCTAAATGTCCATCGATGAATTAATGAATACATAAAATGTAGCATATGTGTACAACAGAATTTGTTCCTCTTCAAAAAGGAATGTGGATAAACCTGATGACATTATGTTAAATGAATAAGACAGACAGAAAAGGACAAACATTGGATGATTCCACTTATCTGAGGTACCTAGAGTAGTCAAATTCATAGAGTCAGAAAGTAGAATAGAGGTGGTTAGAGCCTAAGGGAGGGAAGAATGGGGAGTTATTACATAATGGGTATACATTTTCTATTTGACATGATGAAAATGTTCTAGAAATAGATAGTGGTGATGATTGCACAACACTGTGACTGTACTTAAAGCCACTGAATTGTACATTAAAATTATTAGAATGCTAAATTTTATATTAAGTATATTTTACCACAATGGAAAGGGACAAGGGATGTGCTATGAGAGTTCACTGCTTTAGCCAAACTCTGTGAGTTCTAGGGTAAAACTCCTGTGGAGACAGGTTACCACTCTTGCTCTGAGGGCATACACCCACTCCCTCAACGCTCACAGTGGCTCTCTTCCCAGAAATGGTTGGATAGAGTCTGACTGTGGCTTCCTGTCACTGCACGTACCAGGTTGGTGATGTGTGTCATTAGAGCTCCTACTATGTGTTTTTTTCATCTACTGTTTTTCTGGAAAGCATTAAAAAAAACTTCAAATAACCCTATGACACTTGTTTTCTCTTTTTATTTCAAATATTCTCACACTTAAAACAATGGAGTCATTTACCAAGTTGAAGTCTACACACATTATTTTCCTTAATACTTTCCATATGTAGATTTTTAACTCCAGATTGGGCCTGTTGTAGGTGACACGAGTGTTGTCAATAATACCTAAATACATTGTAGGCAACAATATGCCTTGACAGTTTTGCTCTTGCGTGTTTTCTTGGTTTGAGGAATTTATCCAACCCCAGCAGGCAAAATTATTGTAATGTATCTGTTGGCAATTATGATAAACCAAGTAGTCAGTCTGCAAGTAGATAAAACTGTAAAACCACCAGATAAAACTGTAGTATACAAAGGAACAGATAACCTGTAAAGCAAATAAAAATACCGATAAAAGATTGAAACCAAAAGCCTCACAAAACAAACAAACAAAAACCAACCAAATGTCTAAAAAACCTGGAACAAAGCCACAGGAAACAAGTTGGCTTTGCTTTAGACAAAGTTTAGTCACATGAAAGAGATAACTGGAAGAAATGTTTTTCTTAGTCTGTGGACAGTACATCTGCCAACCCTCCCTCATGCCATCATGTTTGTGAAATCACATTGTTGAGATTTTTAATAAATATGGCAATGATGAAAGTTCACCAAGAAGTAGAAATAAAAATACATGCACAGGCCTGAATAAAAGTTATAATGAAAAAACATACCCATCATTCTGGAAGACAAGTGACCAGGAGTGGCAGCGAGGGGAAGAGAATGTTTTGTCTGCTGCTCAACTCACCTAACAGTCTTCAGAGTTACTTTCATCGCAAAGCCATTACTCTTGACCTTGACCTTCTTCCTATTCCCACCAGTACCTCACCCAGGCCCCAAGTTCCTTCCCCAAGTTCAAATCCCACATATCACATGACCCAGTTTTAAAGGCCCTTTCTTAGTGAAGCCCTTCCTGAATTCCTCAGCTGGAAGCAACCTTTCTCTTATAAAGTCCATACTTCTTTTAAATACAGATGGTCTTACCACTTTCTGCATGATACTATGTTTATCTATGTTTATATGCAATCTTTTTGGACCCTTAAACACAGAGGTTCTTCAGAGGTCTCTGCTGGATCTCCTGTCTCATCAGTCTACACTACATCCACACAAGCAGATATGCACATGGCCCTCCGTCACAGCCGTCTGCCCACGGCTTCCCTGTCTCTTACCTCCATGAACCTGAACTCCAAAATCTCTACTCCAATCTTCAGTCCTGTGGTTCTCTCAAGTTTCAGCCCTCATTTCTGACTGCCTGCTAGATTTCTGCACCAAGTGCTCAGTTTCTACTGTAGACTCAATCTCACTGAGTCTAAAAGTGAGAATGGGTGCAAACGGGTGCAAAACCCGTTGCCTATCATCACTGCCCACATCCAGTCAGTTACAAATCTAGCCAATTATATTTCTGTAATATTATTGCAATTTCAACCCTTTTTTCTCACCCCTTTCCCTTTCTTGTCCACCACTGCATCCACACTATGTGGAAATACATAGTGAAGGAATGAACAAGTAAATTTCCCACCCAAGGCCTTTGCTCATTCATGCAATTTTCTTATTTTGAAATGTTCTTTTACCACATTGCCAATATCTACACTATTCTTCAAGATGCAACTCAGTTGCTCTACCCTCCGTGGAATTTTTCCAAAAAGGCAAATTTCAGATTTCTGAATTAGTCAGGATTCTTGGTTGAAAACACAGTAGCCAACTTTGATCATTTGAAAGAAAAAGAACAAGAACAATTTATTGAATGATGTGGTAGAGACTCACAGAATGGATGGGAGGCTGAAAAATAGGCAGGGGATTATGTCACACAGACAGAAGCATGTGGCACAGAGGCCACCACCTTTATTGCCCCCATATGGCACTGCAGCTGGATCTAGAAACCGATGCAGTCTCTTCTCGTCACTCTTCATCTTTCACCACATGATCAGGGCACAAAGTCACAGCAGAACACACACATTTGGCTAATCCTAGGTTATACGTTACAGGGTTTGAGGACACAGGATACTTGATTTCTTGACTTTCAAAGGAGGTGGCAAGACTGACTGCCTCTCCCAAATACTTGTATAATGGCAGAGTCCCTATTTACAAGCATTCAGATACTGAGCAGCAAATAAAGCAGTAGTTGTCCATTACTCTGTCTGGTGGCCGTGTTTTTACTCTTCCACAAGACTATGAAGTCCTATGAAGGCAGAATTAATATCTATTGGTATGAATAGATATGAATGGTATATTCATATCATTTGTTGTTGTATTCACTGTAGCTCCTAGAAAAAGCACTTTACACTTCTCCTGATTGAGAGGGCACCTTTTAAATTACTTTATCATATCTATCTTGATTTAGAATTTCTTGTTCAAGTTACTCCATGCTACTTTAAAATTTTCAGATTAAAAAAAATGATTATATACACACACATATCTGTATATTTATATGCACTCCTTCATAGGACTTACAGTCTTGTAGAAGATTTTTGCTTTCCCAGCAATATCCTGGGTCTGCTCTCTTGAATTCCCTCCCTGACTCAGAGCAATTGTCTGCTCAGAAAACATTCCCCGACAGCAGCCTCTGCAAAGCAGGTTAGGTCAGGTTTGATTATCCACATAATGTAGTTACCCACTTATCAAGTCATTTCTACACGCTGGGTACTTTGTTAAGTGCTTTGTAAACATTATTTCATTTATTTTTCACAACCTCCCAATGAGGTAGGTATTTTTATTCACATTTTACGGATGAGAAAACAAGCCTCAAACAGGTTTAGTAAATTGCCCAAGACCACATAGGACTATTTTCTCTAACATTATTTAAATTAGACATAAAAGACTAACACTACTGACCATCTTTCTAAGCAAGGTTGCTTAGAAACACATCCTGGCTACCACATTTTGACTTTGCACTGTCTAGTTCTGAGTACAAGATAGTCATAAAACCTACATCACAAACCAAACTGGCTTCTTTTTTGCTTCAAGAAAAGAGTTGCAGTGTTGCTGATAATGGTCATTAAGATTACAGTGGCAGATTGCGGCATCTGTTTTCACCAGACTGCCTTTTTAACTCTAAATTCCAGTAAAGCAATAAAGATTTGTATGCACTGTTTTTCAAAATGGAACCTTCTAGAAATGAGACAGCCAACTTGTCAAAAGTAATCTCCCCTCTAGCTTTGAGAATTCATTCCAATTTCTGATTTTCTAGACCCTTGTTTTGGAGGCCTGAAACATTAAGTTTCTTTTAAAATGGATTTTGTTTTATTTTGGGTGGGAAAGGATATTGTTTCTACTCTGTACTTCTACAATGTACTTTGTATTTTGTGAGTTTTACTTTCTTGATTTAATTTATGTTTTGATCACGTAAGATATTATTTAATTTTCTTTCAACTAAATCAAAATTCATTCTGAGATTATGTAATAATTATATAAACAAAGTATAGAAAAAACCTCAACCACAGTTCATAGGAAAAAAATTTCAAGCATCATGTAGAAATATGTTATGGATCTGTCCCTGGATATGACTATATCTTGACAGCAAGAACAGTATGGAAGCTGAAAAACTGTAAAATTTCAATATATTGTTTTTAAAGAAGTAGATAATTCCTTATGTTTTTGAACCTACAGAGGTTAAAATTTAAATGAAAAACATATTGAAATTACTGCTGTAGATTATGCATCATTTCTACAACTAAAAAATGTTGGAATTTGCCTAAGGAAGAGACAGAGTTTCTTTTACAAAACAAGTTATTGAATATTATTTTTTTCTGAAAAAAATTTCTGCAGCGCACATCTTCCTGATTGCAACTGTGGACAGTGATGCCTGAAAGATCAAATTGCTGACAACAATGATAATGTACTTTTAATGTAATACTTCTAAAATCTGTCTACTAATATTGTAATAAAATAATTACATTTAAGAAGTAAAATTTCAGATTTATGTTTGTGACACAGTTAATTGCATCCAAAAATGTGTATTTGGTATATGTGTAATTGTCTCGTTTTATTATTAACCTGGTTCCCCATGTACTTATTATTTTCTCCTAATTTTCCAAACATTTGTCTCATTCTTTTCAATGTTTTTCATATATTCAAACACTTTGTTCCAAGTTTTCTAGAGACCTACTTCCTGAAACCTCCTTACTACTTACTACTTACTTACTTGACACGATAGTCATCCTGGGACTTGCCTTCTTGCATTCTGTTATGAGATGGTTTTAGGATACCTTGCCTTCTTATTTAGATTATTCTTTTGTTTTAGTGAAACACATCCCCCAGTAGCCTCCTAAGAAAGAGTACATGGCAAGGTACAATTTTGAGACCATACAAGTCTAAACTTTAATTTAGCTCCATACTTGTTTGGATTGTCGGGATACAGAACTATAGATTAGGATTAATTCTTCATCTTAAATTTGAAGGCCTTGCTTTCATAGTCTTCTAATTCTTAGTGTTGCTACCAAGAAGTCTAAATGCCATTCTGAAAATGTCCTTTTATGTAAACCTTGTTTTTTCCCTTTGGAAACCATTAGGATCTTCTTTAACCCTGATATCCCGAAATATGATTATATAATTTTGAGTTTAATTCATTGTGCTGGACATTCAGTGGATCTTTTTAATGTAGGAGACTTATGTCATACATTTTTGGGAAATGTTAAGATGTTTTAGACAGAAGATTTATTTTTTTAAAGTTATTATGCATTAGAAATGGCCTGCAAAGTTTCTGCTGAAAAATCAGTTTATGGGCTTATGGGTTTCCCTTGTAAGTAACTTGTTGCTTTCCTCTTGATGCCTTTAGGATTCTCTCTTTGCCTTTAATTTTTGACAAGTTAATAATGTGTCTTAGTGTGGATCTTCTTGAGTTCATCTTGTTTGGGATTCTGTGCTTCCTGGACCTGGATGTCTCTTTTCTTCCCCATGTTAAGAAAATGTTCAGCTATTATTTCTTCAAATGAGTTTTCTGCCCTTTTATCTTTGTCTTCTCCTTCTGGTCTCGTCACACATCTAATGAGAATTTAGTACACTTGATGTTGTCCCAGAGGTCCCTTAAACTATTCTCAGTTTTCAAAACTCTTTTTCCTTTTTTGCTGATCAGCTTGGGTAATTTCCACTACTCTAACTTACAGGTTGTTAATCCATTCTTCTATATCGTTTAATCTCCTTTTGAGTCCCTCTAGTTTATTTTTCATTTTGGCTATTGTATTCTTCAACTGTAATTGGTACTTTCTCATATTTTCTATTTTTTTGAGGTTCTCACTGTGTTCATCCATTCTTCTGCAGAGTTCCAATGAGCATCTTTATGACCATTACTTTGAACATAAGGTAGATTTCTTATCTCCCTTTCATTTAGTTCTTAATCAGAGATTTCTTTTTGTTCTTTCATTTGAAATGTGTTCCTTTGCTTCATTTTCTGTGTTTGTTTGTATATATTAGGGAGATCAGCTATGGCTTCTGGTCTTGAGGGAGTGGCCTTATGTAGGAGATGTCCTGTGAGGCCCAGCAGCACAATCCCCTCTGGCCACCAGAGTCAGGTGCCACATGGTTTTTCTCTGTGTGAGCTGCATGCACACTTCAGTTGTGGTGGACCACTGTTGTGATAGGCATGTTGTTGGATGACTGGCCCCAGCATGGCTGGCTAAGAAGCCCGGCCAGTGTCTGCTGTGGGTGCACTACTGGTCTGATGCACCCATTTTCAAATTGTTGATATGAAGACACTGGGAGAACAAGATTAAAAAATTTTTGGAAAAACAAATTACCCTCTCACCCTTGAAGCACTCATTTTTTATGTGTGTGTGCTACTTCCCAGTACTGTTGATAGGTAAATATTTTTATGTAGTTGCAATTTCACATCCTTTTTCTTAAAATAATGACATTATTTGAAAGCTTTTTTTAAAAAAAGCAGTTGTTGCCACTTACCTCTTAGGTGACTTTTAGCTTAGCCTGTGTTCATAAACATCAAGCATGCGGGACTGAAAAGGAGAGCATTATCATTACACAATCTTGGCACTGATCACTAAAAGCCCTCGCATATTATTTGACCTTCCCAGTTTGACCTAAGTCTCTTTTTATGCTCATGTTTTAAAGTATCCCATTCCCAATATTTCATTCAATCTTGTGGTAAAAGAAATAGATATAATATCTGATGTTTTAAGGAACTATAAAATATTTTTTTAAGCAACCAAGACTTGCTTAGCTTATATACAGTAGACTGGTCATCACCAGGACAAAGAATGAGAGAAAATTTTTCTGGAGCATCATATTTACAAAGGAGAAGTAAAAAGAAAAGGAAAGCTTTAACTTGCCAGGAGGTCAAATCTCCTAGGAAAGAAAGGAGTAGGCACAGTTGAACTTCCATGATTTTTCTAATTCAGTATTTTAAGGATTATTAAAGCTGTAATTTTTATCTAAAGAAACTGCTGCAAGAGAAATGTTGGTTTCCTTAGTTTAGTGGACTGTTATGAATTCAGATTGTATATATTACTTAAGCATATATGAACAATTCTATTATATTCCTATTCAAATAGAAGTGGAAACATTATTCAAGAAGAACCGATATATTTGAGAATAATATTTTGGTGACTTTTCTGTGGTTTTTCAAAGCACATTTAAAATTGCCTCACTGCTACTTTTCTGTTTTCTCCAGTGGGAAAATTATAACATTGAAAATGTTGAAAGACTTTAGGCAGCCTAGATGATTTATAGAAAGCACTGAAAAAAATGGTCTTCTAATCTACAATATACGTTATTCATCTTTCTCTGTGAATAAATCTTAATTCTCTCATATTATATCATAGATTGATGATGAATGACTTAAGAAGTCATCTAATCACTTCTGCCTCCAGATGTAGATAAATCATGATCTAATTTGGGAGGATAAAATTTATGTAGGGAGCTAAAACACTTTTCTAATACTGCTTGTTTTCCTTCTGACTTGTAAATCCAACCAGCTGGGCTGGCCTTGGAGTCTACATCTAGATTTATTTTAAGGCACCTGGTAAGATCTGTCTCACGCATAAACTTTCAAGACAGCATAGTTCATCTTTGATGTTTCTCATCTCCCCTGTTGGGGCCTCTTTTCTTCCAGGCCACACCTGCTGCCTTGCCTGCCACACACCTGTGATAACAACCTTGGGCTGGCATTCAAGGTGGGCTGGCACGCAGAACATTCTTGGCTGATTGGCTGATTGAACTTGGGTCTCACTTCCATAGCATTTGTTCCTTGTTTTCTCAACTAAGCAATTTCCCCTAATTTCCCCCAGACAATTCTATTAGAGATTCCTGAAGACTAAGTGGAACATGGCTAAAACTGTAAAGTTTATTCACTATAATAGAAAATGGAAGTTTTTTCCCCTCCTCTGGAGAAGCAGACTAACTACTTTTAAAACACATGATTTATTTCTGTGTGGAGATGCCTATGCTTCACCATTTGATGTTTAGAAATGAGCATTCAATAATGAGACAAAATGAGATCTGGAGTTAATTGAAGCTGAGGATGCTGAAGCTTTCCATCCCTTTTTTGCACAGGTCTTTTTGAGATCTTGGAAAAGGACTTAGCAATGTGTTCACATGTTATATGTTTTTTGCCAAATTTGCAAAATAAAGATATTTAGCCACCCTCAGTTAACAGAATTCTCCTGCCCCTTTGATATCCTTGCTGCAGCACTTGACCTTGTGCTGGGTCTGTTGCAGTGGCTGTGGGTATTATAGGATCCTGGTAAGGGGAAGTTCAATTGGTGATGCATTTAATGTAGGCTTCATAAAATATATTTATGTTGTTTGCAGTTATTTCTGTGATTAGTTAAATTATAGCAAGGTGCCCTGAGGAAGAAATAGCTTCTGGGAACACTTCCACCTCCCACTATTCTGACCCACCCAACATCATGACATAAAGGGGCAAAGCCAAGGTTTATACAGCACAAATGGGTCATATCTCATCTCTTACCAGGACTGTGTAGGTAAGTGGGTGGAGAAACATGTCTTAAATGTTCTGAGCTAGTCTATGGAAAATGCTTCCCATCATCAGATGTATAAATTATAAGCAGAGGATTCAGTTTGCATTGAAGCCTAGACATAATCATAGCTTTCCCGTTGGAATATATAGGATGATGCAATATCTACAACTATCAAGACACCATATGTTTTTCTATAGTGATGGGAATTGTGTGAAATTGAATTGAACAAAATTCTTTTGATTTTAGGGCAAACCTATAGCAGTACTAAAAACAGCAAACATGTCTGTGCAAAAGGTTGAGTTATTTATGCATCTTAAACTTCAATATATAAAACAAATTTCGATCAACTATGCTGGAGGAAAAATTGAATTACTTTTTTATTGTCTTTATAGATGATATTACAAAATATCTATTGTATGAAGAAGCTACTAGAGAGTACTAAACCAAAAAAATGAAGAAGAAAAATATTATATTGGTATATCAGGTAGTTAATAAATTAAAATATGTGATTTTCCTAGAGTTTGTATTATTTATGGTATTTTTCAGCATTTAAAAAAGTTTAAGCCTATTGTGATTTCTATTATTAGTCTAATTTTTGTTTACTTTTGCATTTGTAATTTTATATTATTTTCTTTCAAGAGGGCTCCCAAAGTATGTAAAATTCTGACTGCAAAACCTCGATCTGCCTCTGAATAAGATGAGCTAAGTCAAGCCAAGTCCTGGCATCTGACTCAAAGAGCTAATTAAATAAAATTTGAAGTTAGTGAAAAAAGGTAAAAAAATCAAGATACTATAAGCTAGACAAGGAGAAGGATGGGTTTTTTTTTGAAAAAAACAAATATTTTATGTTGATGAATGTAATAGGCACAGGTGTAGATGATATTGGTTAAGGGAAAGTATGTGACTTGATTATATATTGAATTTTTTACTAAATTTATTGAGCTCCACTAACTCTCTTCCATCCCCAAATCTCTAATTAGTTGCCTAGCACTATTAGAATATTAATGTTCAAAAAAATTTAAAGCCTAGTTTCAGTGGGGGGGTTGCCATCTAGATTTTTAATGGATTCTCCCATGTATATTAGAAAAATTTTCTTTAAATTATACAACCTCAAAACATACAATAAGATACTGAATAGATTATTGCATTGAATTGTCTTCCCTACATACTCATCTAGGGCTCTCTCCAGAGGAGCCCACTCATTTAAAGTATATTTATAAATTCATCTCCTTAGAAATTATAACTAGTGTGAAGGACATGTCAAACAATTGATTATCACAGTGTTCTAGAACCAGTTTTCTGGGTTCTGCTTCTATAAATCCTCGTTATGATGATTAGTTAGTTCTCACTCTTCATTCCAGAGGTCTGAAATTTGGGGACAAGCAAAGGCACATTATTGGTAGTAGATTTTTTTCTTTGGAATTTGCATTCCTTGTTATCCTTTTGAAATTGGGTTGTTTTTGATCCTAGCTATCCCAGACACATACCCAAAGCTTCACTAAGTGCTATCCCTCTTGGTGGTTTCCTACTGACTGACTTTCATTCAGAAGGGTAATGGTATTGCAGAAAAAGTAGAGTAACTCTCTTCTAGTTTCATTACTGTTTGAATTTTTATATTTTATTCATAAGTTAGACCCTTTTTTGGAATATTTGTTATCAGGCTTTAGTTCTCCAAGACACATTTTTAGATAGTATATAGCTGATTAGTGGTAATAATTGGATTGAGAGACTATTAAGATCCTGCTCAGTGTGCTTCTCTCTCCCTTACTTGAGCTTTGCTAAAAAACTACTAGGCAGTTTTACCCTAACTATAAAGGAGCACAATATAGTACTTTACAAATCAAATTATGGAAAACACATGGAATCTGTCACGTGTTCTGCATATCCTAATGCAGCATGGATATATAAAAATATTCTGTCCAAAAAGTTTTGAGAAGATCTACACTAGATCCATTGCACCCCATTTAAAAAAAATTCATACAGCCCTGGCTGGTGTAGCTCAGTGGATTGAGCATGGGCCTGTGAAGCAAAGGATCACGGTTCTATTCCCAGTAGGGAACACATGAGAGGCAACCACACATTGATGTTTCTCTCCCACTCTTTCTCCTTCACATCCCCTCTCTCTAAAAATAAATAAATAAAATATTTTAAAAATTTCATATATTTTATCCACTTGAACTATATTTAATCCACATGGTTATTTTGCAATTAAGTATTGGAAATTACTTAAATTTATTGTGTTTTTTATGTTGGAATAATGTATGAACAATTTTTTGTAGATCGTGTCACACCAGATCAGAAAAAACATTCTTCAGAAGCATGGCAGCAAATCTGCCCAAATGGCACAACCTGGTGCTTACCTGAGCTTATCAAGTCATGAGCCTTTCCTATTTACTAAAGTGCATTCAGGGGTAGCAAGGAGAACATGACCCGCCATACCTCTATTGTATTTTAATCACACACACACACACACACACACACACACGCTGGAAGAAAGCAAATTTCTTCTAGCCAAATGTTCCATAATGTAAAAATGCTGATAGTGTAACACTTTCATCAAATATTTCAGCAA
Organism: Sturnira hondurensis; assembly: GCF_014824575.4. Classification (NCBI taxonomy): domain Eukaryota; kingdom Metazoa; phylum Chordata; class Mammalia; order Chiroptera; family Phyllostomidae; genus Sturnira; species Sturnira hondurensis. The sequence goes on from NW_028082759.1 coordinate 33,035,487, forward strand.
ATCATTCGCCATTGTGTACTTCTTGCCATAGAACTCTCAGGTTCTATTTGGCCAAGTTTGACTTTGCTAGTATTTTAAGTAAGTTTTTATATATGTATAATATTATAAATATATTATCTTATTCTGTAAATACAAAAAGCTGAACCTTAGAATAGCTAAAGATTTGCCCACAGTTATAGAGTAGTGAGTCAGAATTAGAATTAAGGTAAGAAAGCCTGCCTGGTAACTGCCGATTCCCTGACAGGGGACATTTAAAGTCATTTAGATACTTATAGAGCCAAGGTAACTCTTTTACAGTTGTTGGCTGTAGTTTGAAACTAACTGGCTCGATATGTGGGGCATTCAGCTTTCTTCCATTTGACTAAACGAAACCATATGGAACCCACCCATGTATTATGGCTGGTGTTGCCCTGCACTATCCACCAATACATACTAATTTAAATCCTTAAAAGATTATAGTCTTCAAGACTCAGCATGATGTGACCCTGGGTCTCCCTTTCCATTCTCTATAATCTTATGTGACCTGTCTCTTGGCTTTGGATGCCCAGACACTGTAGTGTTCTCTCATCACTTTCCGAGAGAATCTAGACCCCTCCCCAACTCTGGTTCTTTGCACAGACTATTTCCTTGGCTTCTAATGCTCACTCTCCTCTTTACGTGGGTGACATTTATTCACTTATTCTTCAGATCTCAGCTTTCATTTCACTTCCTTAGGGAAGCTTTTCCTGACCTCCTGGTCTGGGACTGACTCCCCTGTTAGACACCCTCAAAATCCCTTATACTTCGTCAACATGGCACTTATCCCATGTCTTTTTCTCATTATTTGGTTAATTATTTCTTCAAGGTATAATTTTCTCCACTAAACTGTGAGTCTGAGAAGGCAAGAACAATACTAAATTTTATACTATTCTCTCCTAGCTCACGGACCTAGCACACAATCAATGTCCAATAGGTATTTGTTGAATTAATCAATCAATTTCAGTAATGTCTGTGAAAATATATATGTACACTATAGAGTTTTATATACATGGTATTGCTACTGTCATTATTAGTACTCTGATTACTTGAAATTTATCTTATACTTTAATAATAATGCTAGTACATAGTGAATTTGTATGAGTTAAATTAATTGCAATACATTTTGTATTATTTTAATAATTGAGCCTAACTTTGGCCAGCCTTATGGTTTACTATGTGCATAGGAAGGGCAACAGTTAACCAGGAAAAGGCAAGCAAATTTTTATTCAACTGTAACAGGAATCCTAACTACATGGGAAGGCTCTAAATTCCTTACCTGACCTCTTACCCATGAGACAATGAGTCAATCCTAAGAGATTCACACTCAAATCAGAAGAGTTTTGGCAATGTTTCTGGTACTACTTGTTCCAAGGAGAAAGTATGTATTTGCAGACAATGTTTGCTTTTTGTTTTTGTTTTTTATCAGAAAACATAGACCATGTTATGCAATATGCTTTCAACCTCTGCCTTAGGTGCCAAGATATTAAAATAAATTCAGTGAGCACCTTTTACTCCTCGAAGTCTAGTATTCTTTATTTCTCTGCTCTTTTTAAATGGTTTCTGTTCTGTTTTTACTTCCAGTTTCCTGTTTTACATTTTATTAAGAAATCCTGATTCCTAGCCCTGGCTGGTGTAACTCAGTGGATTGAGCATGGGCCTGTGAAGCAAAGGGTCACTGGTTCGATTCCCAGTCAGGGCACATGCCTGGGTTGCAGGCCAGTTCCCCAATATGGGACACATGAGAGGCAACCCCACATTGATGTTTCTCTCCCATTCTTTCTCCTTCTCTTCTCCTCTCTCTAAAAAATAAATAAAAAAAAATATTTTAAAAAAAGAAATCCTGAATCCTTTGGGGCAGTAGGTATTATGTATATCTTTAGAAAATATTGCATGCCTTTAGCTGGAGCTATCGGCAGTTAGAAAAGTAATCTCATTTTAAAGAAAGAAGCCCTGACTGGTGTAGCTCAGTGGATTGGGCATGAGCCTGCAAACCAAAGGATCGTGGTTTGATTCCCAGTCAGGGCACATGCCTGGGTTGCAGGCCTGTTCCCAGCAGGGGACACATGAGAGGCAACCATACATTAATATTTCTCTTCCTCCCTCCTTCCCTATTCCTCTAAAGACAAATAAATAAAACTTTAAAAAAATAAATAGAGGAAGAGCTGGCAAAAATAAAGCTATTATCTTTATTACAGTATTTGAATTCGGACACAGTGGCATCTGTGTTGGAGAAATCTCTTGCACCTTAGCTTTCTTTAGTGTTCCTCACTAAATTAATATCATACATATATCACTCCCTTTTTGACTAAGATGAGGCTATCTTTCATAAAATCTAGCCACTTTTTTAAGTTCATGGTATAAATTAAATAATGTGTGTAAAATCACATTGTAAACATGTTAAAGTATTTAGTAAAAGTTCTATCCAAGTGTAATTGCTATGGTTATAATTACTCTTATTCTAATTACATAAAAATCATTATAGATTTTAAATAATGATTGAACCTGACATTTTGAGCATCTTAAATAGCTGTGCACTGACTTTTCATTTTAAGCAAATTATTTTTGCTAGTAATAATAATAACAACAACTAACATTAAGAGTTTGCTATATGCCTGGCACTTCGTTAAGAACCTTATGCAGGGTCTCTGCTCCTCGTCTTGGACAGACAGTGGCACCTTCCTGCACAGTGCTGGCTGCAACCCTGAGGCTTGGTGGTGAAGGTTGTAGTGAACGGATTTGGTCGTATAGGGTACCTGGTCACCAGGGCTGTTTTTATCTCTGGCAAAGTGAATCTTGTCACCATCAGTGACCCCTTCATCGACCTCAACTATATGGTTTGCATGTGCCAGTATGACTCTACTAATGGCAAGTCCAAAGACATAGGCAAGGCTGAGAATGGGAAGCTTGTCATCAAGAAGAAGTCCATCTCCAAATTCCAGGAGTAAAATGCCACCAACATCAAATGGGGTGATGCTGGGGCTGAATATGCTGTACAGTCCACTACTATGGAAGGTTGGGGCTCATTAAAGGGTGGAGCCAAGAGGGCCACCATCTCTGCCCCTTCTGCAGATGCCCCCATGTTTGTGATGGGTGTGAAACATGACAAATATGACGACTCTGTCAAGATTGTCAGCAATGATCCTGCAGTACCAACTGCTTGCCTGCACCCTCTCCACCCCCCACCCCCGCCCCTGGCCAAGGGCATCCATGACAATTTTGGCATCATGGAAGGGCTCATGACCACAGTCCATGCCACCACTGCCACCCAGGAGACTGTGGATGGCTCATCTGGGAAGCTGGGCAGTGCTGGCCAAGGGGCTGCCTAGAACATCATCCCTGTTATGATTGGTGCTGCCAAGGCCATAGGCAAGGTCATCACTGAACTGAATGGGAAGCTCACTGGCATGGCCTTCTGTGTCACCATCTCAATGTGTCAGCTTTGGATCTGACCTGCTGCCTGGAGAAAGCTGACAAACATGAGGACATCAAGAAGGTGGTGAAGCAGACATCAGAAGGCCCCTCAAGGGCATCCTGGGCTATAGTGAGGACCAAGTTGTCTCCTGTGACTTTGACAGTGACACCCAGTTCTCCACCTTCGATGCTGGGGCAGGCATTACCTTCAGTGACCATTAGGTCAAGCTCAGTTCCAGGTATGACAATGAATTTGGCTACAGCAACAGGATGGTGCACCTTACAGTCCATGTGACCTCCAGGGAGTAAGAGCCCCTGGACCACCAGCCCCAGAAGAGGAAGAGAGGCCCTCAGCTGCTGGGAGTCCTTGCCCCAGTTTGATTCCCCAACACATTGAGAATCTCCTGGCTTCCAGTTTCCATGCCAGACTCCCTGCAGAAGGAGGGGAGCTTAGGGAGACCTACCTTGTCATGCACCATCAATAAAGTTCACTGTGCCCAGCCCCCCTCAAAACCTCATGCAAATGAGTTCATGTAATCCTCAAATCCTATGAATAGAACCATTATTATTCACACCCTTGTTTTAAGACAAAAGGAGAGGTAACTTACTCAAAGTCAAGTTTGAAGTTCATTAAATGTAAATGAGGTTGGCTTTCACAGGCTTTAACAGTAGCTATGGCAAGAACACCAGACAATCAGAAAGGACATCAGTCACAGACCTGCAGCAGGGTCAAGGAGGCTAGTAAATTCCCCTCAGTTCCTGGATTATGGCTGGTCCAGGGGTTGTCTGGGGAGGAATCAGATAGAGAATTTAGATGCATATCAGCTTTGAACATAAAATAGGACATTTGTAAGAGAGTGATAAGTAAGAGAGTATTAGACTGAGAATTCAAGTCAGCAGATGCCCTACCCTGTGCCCTCAGGGCAGAACAGGAATGAAGAATGTGTGATCTCTCATCTTAAGAATCTTGGAATTGGGAGGCCTGAGATTCAGTCTTAGTTCTGATTTTAAGAGCTGGGTAACCATGTGAAAGTCACTAGCATCCAGGAGCTTCTTGGACAATGGATTAATTTTCTAATCAGTAAAACTCAGGGGAGGAAGCAGGATGATTGATTTTTTATAGATCCTAAAGTCATTAATGACCATTTGTAAAAAATGTACAACTTCCTCTGTTTACATGTTACATTGCATTTAGCTGACATTTTATTTTTTAGTGGAACAATTATAGTCTGAACTTGAAACACTATACAACAGTAAAATTGATTCAAACTGTTGAATAATTTTAGACCAAGTAAACCCTTTACACAAATATATAATTATGTGAATATCTGTTATTGATGCTGGAGTGTCACTGTTTACCCCAAGAAAGCTAAAGGTGTTCTCTGATTAAAGTCTTTTAAATTCATGCTGATATTTGTACATTTGAGATGTCATCATTATGTTCAAATGAATTCCCGGTGCTTCAGGGAATATGTGGCTCTAGAAAATAATAATGTTGCTATAAATATTTTTAGTATTTATTTAATGATGTAATGGTTTATGCAATGTTAATGTTCAGATGCAATGGGTTGTTAATGATGTGATTATTGAAAATAGTAAACTATGTTATCATTATAAAAATCTTCTGTGAGAGAGATGCAAATTAAAACCACAATGAGATACCACTTTACACCCATCAGAATGGCCATCATAAACAAAGCAACAAACAAGTGTTGGAGAGGTTGTGGAGAAGAGGGGACCCTAATCCATTGTTGGCGGGATTGCAGACCGATACAACCACTATGGAAAACAGTATGAAATTTTCTCAGAAAACTAAAAATGGACCTGCCTTTGACCTAGCAATTCCACTGCTGGGATTATATCCTAAGAACCCTAAAAGACCAATCCAAAAGAACCTATGCACCCCAATGTTCATAGCAGCACAATTTACAATAGCCAAGAGCTGGAAGCAACCTAGGTGCCCATCAGTAAATGAATGGATGAAAAAATTATGGTACATATACACAATGGAATTTTATGCTGCAGAAAGAAAGAAGGAGCTCCTACCCTTTGCAACAGCATGAATGGAACTGGAAAGCTTTATGCTGAGTGAAATAAGCCAGGTGTTGAAAGACAAATACCATGTGATCTCACCTTTAACAGGAAGCTAAACAACAAAACAAACAAGCAAGCAAAATAAAACCAAAGACACTGAAATAGAGAACAGGCTGACAGTGACCAGAGGGGAGAGGGGAGGGAACTTCAGGGGAAATAGGGGAAGGATTTACAGGAACAAGTATAAAGGACACATGGGCAAAAGCCAAAGCGGGGTGGAAATGGGAGGGAGGTGGGGAGCAGTGTGGGGGTGAGCTGGGATGGGAGTAAAAGACAGAAAACTGTACTTGAACAATAATTAAATAAAAATTTTTTAAAAATTTAAAAAAATCTTCTGTGACTGGATAATCTACTTTTTGTTGTATTATGCTAAAGCAATATTTTTTACATGTTGGATGATAACTATCATGATATGTTGCTTTTCTACATGGTTCATCATCTATGTAAATATGCTGGGGTAGGACTTTTCAAGGTTTACTCTTAGTGCATACTTGGAATGCAGAAACTCTGGTATCTATCCATCCTCAGAGGCACCACATACTTCTGAACACTGTAAACAGCTGACATTCTGGTAAGTGATGTAACAGAAACCCAGGAGCTGGGTAAATAGAAGCAAAAGATTGATGTGACATTTCATCTCCCAGGAACAATTCCTTTCCTACCTGTAGCTCTGAGAGAGCATGCTCCTGCAGACATTTGTGGTTTTTTTCAATGTTACTATTAATACTCTAAGACCTGAGCGAACTATATTCAATGAAATCTTCCATGAAATAACTACACCTGCTTCAACTACTGGACAAGACTGTTTTGTCCAAATCATCAAATCATTTGGAGCTGGACATTTGCATCTTCAGAATAAAAAGACTAAAGAAGTCCTCATTTCTTTGGGTATGAGTACCTCCACAGCGGAGGGCACTCAGTTTCACTCGTCACAGGACAATTCCTGGCATAATGGTGTATGTGGCAAAGTTGGAAAGGGTCTATGATCCAAAGGCAGGAGGACCTGGGATCAGATCATGGCTCTGAAGCTTATTAGCTGTGGCTGTAGTCATGATACTTATCCTCTCTGAGTCTCTGTTTCTTTAGACCAGGTTTTTTCAAAAGTGGCACTATCGACATTTTAATAATTCTTTATTGTGGGGGAATGTCCTGTTGTTGTAGGGTATTTGGCATATTCACTCATCAGACGCCAATAGCACTTCACCCCAGTTGTGACAACCAAAAATGTCTCTGGACATTGCAGATTTTATTGGAATAAGTCACAACTGCTTTAGATGTTAATTGATAGAATATAGAACCCACTTCCCAGGTTTTGTAAGCAGAATAATAGTTCTTGAATATGTTCACATCCTAAGGCTAGGGACCTATAAATACATTACCTTCATGGTATAGGGGGGTTAATGTTGCAGAGGGGACTAAGGTTGCTGATCAGCTGAGTTTAAAATGGGGAGGTTATTCTGGATTATCTGGCTGGACCCAATGAAATCACTAGAGTCCTTAAAAGTGAAAAGATGAGGCAAAAGAGATCAGAGTAATGTGATGTGAGAAGAACTTGACTTGCCTTTGCCAGGAGGCAAAGGAGTTCAAAAAAACAGGAGACAAAAACAAAGGAGTTCATAAGCCAAGGAAGGTGGGCAGACCCTAAAAGTGGAAGAAGGCAAAGAAACAGATCCTGTCAAGGGTGTACAGGAGGGAATACAGACCTGCCAATGCCTTAAGTTTATTCTAGTGAGACCCATGTAAAACTCCTGACCTACCAAATTGTAAGATAATACATTTGTGTTGTTACAAGCCACCAAGGTTATGTCAGCCCGCTACAGCAGCAGCAGAGAACTAATATAATAGGGCTCTTGTGAAAATTATTAGATAATGCATGTATGTTGCCTGACAAGTAGGAAGTGCCCAATGTTTATAATTTTTAAATTATTTTGTAAAATGTTTGGGTCATAATGTGTTCGTCTGTAAGTTTTAATGATATCAAAGCCTTTTAAAAGGATCCCTGAATTTCACACAACATGCTTTCTGGACATGCCACTTGTTCAATTGTAGCAAGAAATCCCTCACTTTGCCTTGGTGTTCCTGCTGCTGTTTGTGTGTTTTAAGCTACAGTTCTGTACATTATAGTCCCAGCTCTTTGACCCTTGACTGCATTCTCCTCCAAGGCCTTCCTTCCTATGACTGCTAGTCTAGACATGCGCCTTTGACTTTGGTCCTTGGAATTTGCTCTCGAGTGTGATTTTTTTTCCTGTCTTTGGCTCCCTGCACAGTGGCTGCGTAAGGCATGTAAGCATTTGTTCCAAACCCACTGTATCCACACAAATTGTTCTAGCCCATTGGCCAGCCCCTTTTCTGGGAGTTGGGATAGCACTGAGATAGCTTTGTTTTGTATAGTCGGATGCTCTGTTGGTTGGTGCCATTACGTTTCGATCCCTTTATATAGTTTTCTTAGTAGCTGCTCTAGGTATGACAACAACATACACGTGGGGTTTCTCACAATCAACTGGTATCAGTGTGTTCCCATGTTGAATGAATTTCAGAAAAGGTACTCCTGTTTAAACCTCTTTATCCTCTCTGCTTTTTAAATATAGTTTCCCTAAGTATTACAAAAGATTGAGCACATCAGATGGTGTTATAATTTTTGCTTCCACCATCAAAATGATTTAAGAAACAGCCCTGGCTCGTATGGCTCAGTGGTTGGAGTGTCAGCCTGTGAACTAAAGGGTCGCTGGTTCGATTCCTAGTCAGGGCACATGCCTGGGTTTCGGGCCAGGTCTCCAGTAAAGGGTGTGCAAGAGGCAACCACGCATTGAAGTTTTTCTCCCTCTGTTTCTCTCTCCCTTCCCCTCTCTCTGAAAAACAGAAAAGAAAAAAAAAAGAAGAAACACACAAGGCATAATGGGAACAATAGAACAAATTTAGATCCAGAAATAAACCCTGACATTTATGGCCAATTGATTTTCAACAAGAGTATCAGGATAATTCAATGGGGAAAAAATAGTCTTTTCAACAAATGGTACTAGGACAGCTGGATAGCTGCACGCAAAAGAATGAAGTGTGACCCATATCTCGTACCATATATAAAAACTAACATTCTTCCAAAGAAGATACACAAATGGCCAACAGATCATTTTTCAACAGGAAAAATGCTCAACATCGTTAATCATTAGGAAGTACAAATCAAAACCACAATGGGATCACCAGTAGGATGGCTATAATCAAGAAGTTAAATGACAACAAGAGTTGTTAAGGATGTGAAGAAATTGGAATCCTTGTACATTGCTGGTAGAAAGGTAAAATCATCCAACCACTTTGAAAAATTGGGCAATTCCTCAAGTGGTCAAATATAGAATTACCATGGAACCCAACAATTCCATTCTTAGGCATATGCCCAAGAGAACTGAAAAATGTGTGCCTACCCACAAACATGTACATGAATGTTCAAAGGGGAATTATTCATAAAACCTGAAAACTGGAAATAGCCCAAATATTCATCAACTGAGCATAAATAAGTATGGTATGTCCATATAATGGAATATTATTTAGCCAAAAAAGAATGAAGTGCTGATACATGCTACAACATAGATAACCCTTGAAAACATACAGTGTATGAAAGAAGTTATTCACAAAATGGCATGTATCATATTGTTTAACTTATACAAAATATCTGGAACAGGCAAGTCTATAGAGACAGAAAGTAGATTAGTGGTTGCCAGCAGGGGTGGGAGTGTAGAATGGAAAGTCATTGCTAATGGATATGGGGTTTCTTTGGAAGTAATAAAAATTATCTGGATTTAGACAGTGGTGGTGATGTTTACACAACTTTCTAGATGCATGTGTACTCAGGAACCACTGAATTGTTCACTTTACTAATGTAAATTTTTTAGTATATATGCTGATAAGGGGAGCATATAATAGTATAAATTTTAAAAAAAGAAACCTAATAATCTATTGTTTCTTCTATTTTTATCCTTTTTGATATTTTTTCATTCCTCTCTGAAATTCCAAATTTTACTGTGTTATTTCTTTACTGTTTACAGGACTTCCTTTAGCTATTCTTTAAGGGTAGTTTTTTAATAAACAAATTCTTTAGTTTTCTTTTGTATGAGAATGTCTTTATTTCCCTTTAATTCCTGAAAGATATTTTGACAGATATAAAGTTCATGGTTGATAGTTCTTTTCTAACAGCACTTGAAAAATGTCATGTCACTTCCTTCTGACCTCCACGGTTTCAGATGAAAAATCTGTTATTCGAATTGGTGTTCCCCTATTTAATATTTTAATATTGTGTCATTTCTCTCTGGCTGCTGTCAAAAATTTTTCTTTGCCTTGAGTTTTCCGAAGATGAATTATGATGTGCTAGCTGTGAATTTATTTGATTTTATCCTATTTGGGGTTTTCTCAGCTTCACGAATCTGTAGGTTTATATTTCCCCAAAGACTTCTGGGGAAGTTTTTGGTCCTTATTCTTTCAAATACTTTTTCAGTCTCACCCCCTCCCTCTCCTCAAATTCTGGGACTTCAGTGATTCAAATTAGCTCTTTTGTTATTGTCCACAGGTTCCTGAGAATGTTTTTTTCCCCCTATTCTATTTTCTTTCTGTTTTTCAGTTAGGGAAAATTTTACTGATTTGCTCCTAAGGTACTGATTTTTTTTAAATATTTTATTTATTTATCTTTAGAGGGGAAGGGAAGGAGAGAGGAAGAGAAACATCAATGTATGGTTGCTTCTTATGCATCCCTGCTGGGAACTGGCCCCTGCCGGGAACTGGCCTGCAACCCAGGAATGTGCCCTGACTGGGAATCAAACCGCGATTGTCTGGTTCACAGGCCCATGTTCAATCCACTGAGCTACACCAGCCAGGGCTTAAGGTACTGATTTTAATTGTATTCTCTGTCATCACTGAGATTTTTATTCTGTATTATATATTTATATTATATTTTATAACTTTTTTGATGAATTTTCTATATTTTATTTGTTTCAGGATAATTTGTAACTACTTTTTAAAGAATTTTTATTATGACTGTTTTAAAATTCTCGTCAGATAATTCTAACACTCTTGAAATGGATAAACAAATGTGACAAACAGTGTTGGCATCTTTTTATTGTATTTTTTTCTTATTCAAGTTGTGATTTTCATGGTTCTTTTTATAATAAGTAATTTTCAATTGTATCTCGAACATTTAGGATATTGTATTATGAGAGTCTAGATTCTGTTTAATTTTCTTTTGCAGCAGTAGTCTTCGTTTGGGGTGCGGCCTGATATCAGACGGTCATGCACGTTGAGCTTATCATTGAGTCCTGCTGACACCTTTTGAGAAGACAGTGGGGTGCCAGCTTGCACCACCTTGTGGTCTCCATGGCGAGGAGAGAGTGCCAGCTCAGTGTTCCTCTGGTTTCTACAGGACACCCATACCATCAAGTCCAGAAGCAACAACAACTGACACAAATTTCAGTACATCCTCCTGGGCCCCACTTGATGTCTGCGAGCTCCATCTTGTATTTGCTCTTCCCCAAATTATGTCAATCTTCCCTTCTGATTTGCCTGACCTGTAGACTTCAAGCCTCAGCATCAGAAGCAGAGACAATAGCCTTACAGAGATTTAGTAAGCAGCTTCACAATTACATAATGACAAACTGCCATACCCAGTCTTCTTACGTGTATATACGTATCTACTAGTGGTTCCACCCTTCCGATTGGCCTTTGACTGACACACAAAAACCAGTAATTCTCATCAGTTTACTTTGCATCTCCACAAACTGGTTCTTCATCATTTTAAGCAACAGTTCAGATTTGTGTCTTCTTTTTTTAATTAAAACTTTATCTTAGAATAGTTTTAGATTTATAGATAAGTTGGGAGGACAGTACAGAGATTTACATTCCTCACACCTTAGTTTATCCTATTTTTAAGTAACTTTATCGAGATATAATTCACATACGATGCCATTAATCAATTTAAAGTATACAATTACTTTTGGTATATTAAGAACTGTGAACCATTACCACAATCAATATTTTTAGAATATTTTTATCATCTCCTTCCAAAACCCTGAACTTATCAGGAGATATTCCCAATTTCCCTACCACATCCCCAGCCCCAGGCAAACTACTAATCTACTTTATGCCCCTATGAATTTGTCTATTCTGGACAACTCACATAATTGGAACCATACAATGTGTGGTCCTTTGTGACTAGCTTCTTTCACTGAGTATTATGTTTTCTGGGTTCATCCATCTTGCACCAAATATCAGCATTTCATTTTTTTATTGCTGAATAATATTATATGATATAGATATGCCATACTTTTTAACATCCATTCATTAATTAAGAGACATTTGAGTTACTTTCAATTTTGACTATAATGAATAATGCTACTATAAACATTTGTGTACTGGTTTGGGGTGGACATATGTTTTCATTTCACTTGGATATGTGGGATTGATAGGTTTACGTACAGCATTTGGAGGAAACATTAAGACTGTTTACACCATTTTTACATTTCTACCAGCAGTGTACACAGGTTCCAATTTCTCCACATCCCCACTAACACCTGTTATTATCTGTCTTTTTTTGTTATTACAGCCATCCTTTTTGATTATAGGGTGTGAAGTGGTAGCTCATTGTGGTTTGGACCTGCACTTCCCTGCTGGTTAATGATGTTGAGCATCTTTTCCTGTGCTATGTGAGTATCTTCTTTGGAAAGACATCTATTCAGATCCTTTACCCATTTTTCACTGAATTGCTTGTCTATTTATTATTGAATGGTAAAAGTTCTTAATACATTCCAGATACAAGTCCCTTATCACATATAATTTCCAAAAATTTTCTCCCATCTTGGGGATGTCTTTTCACTTTCTTGATGATATCTTTTGAAGCACAAAAATTTTAATGTCAATGATGTCTAGTCTATCCATTCTTTCTTTTGTTACTTATGCTGGTGACATCATCTTTTAACTGGAATCTTGAATATTAACATTCCACAACACCCTCACTGGCAGTCACATCCTTTAAAAACAAAACTAAACTGACACTTTTGATAAACTGGTATATCATTAGGTAGAAAAGCATAGAGAGACTGTGGTATAGTTGAGAGGGAAACCAAGTAAAACTGACCCATCCTAGCTACACTCACACCAGGTGAACTAAGAGCATGGGTGCAAGATACTGTACAGGTCTGTTTCAGTCTAACCCTCATACCACTGAGCTATGGTCTCCTGATAACTGACGCTTCAGCATGGGGGTTATACATAATTTCTAAACTAAACCAGACCTACAATGGGAAGGTCAGTGGAGCAAACCGCTGTGTCTGTTCCTATGGCAAGCAGTTCCCAACACCATAACTGATATTCTTTATCCCCCTCCTCCACAACCCATTTTATATACATATTTTTCACCCTTGGCCAGTATTTCAGCCTTTCAGGATTCCTTGCCTAGTGGAATGATCTAGACTTTCATCTCTAGGGGACGGAGGCCTTGGTTGCCTCGCTCTGTCAGACCATAATTACTGCATTTGCCTATTTTCTGTTATTCACCGGGAATGGAAGCACCCAAGGATGCTCTGAGTCCTTAAAGTTGCAGGCTCTTCCATTATACATAATGTATCAGCAATCATATCTCTTCATTATAAACAAAGTCAGTTATTCCTGACAGTAAAGCAACTCCTTCCTTTGCTTGTTGGCTCATGAACCTGAGAAGTTCAAAGTGACCAGGCATTAGTTACAGTTCTGGCTTCAGTGGAACATTATTATGTGCCTGGTCAAAGTACTCCCTACTCCCTAGTAACCAGGACCTCTAATCCAGCAGAACCTAAGATTCTGCAAGTATGTCCGAGAGAGCAGTGCTGAGAGTTGACAATCCCTTGGTTCCTGGATCCGTGCAGTGCGCTTGTGAGAAACAGGCACCATAAGTCATGTAATTGGCAAATGCATATCATATCCTCAAGGACTCTGCAGCAACCCAATTGGACATTGTCTCCAATTGCACCTTAACCAAATCTTTCCAAAATCTATGAAGTTGATAATCTGGGGGACACGGTATATAATAGGATCAGTGCATCTCATGGGCATATGCCCACGTCACGTGCCATTTTGTTGTAAAATGGCTCCTTTGGGCTGTAGTAATGTTACATAGGATCCCATGTTGGTAAACTACATTATATAAGCACTTCAAGAATGCTCTGCCCAAAAATCTGTAGACAGAAAAGTCAGACCCTTAGCTAGAGTAAGTGTCAAAGACTAATTACTATCCCTCCAGGATTGAAAGGAATAATCAATTTTTTAAAGAAGCTAGTTGGTCTTTTCAAGGGGTACTATATTAAGAACATAGCTGTGGTCTTTGTTGCTTCCCAGGTCAGTTTCAGCAATTGCAGTAGTGAGGTTGGCCACGGTGAGAGAGAACCTATGATGCTGAGCCCATGCAAAGCTTCCAATCCTGCCAACATGGCTACTCTGTAATGTGAGCACATTGTGTAAGCACTGGGTCATCCAAGAAGAGTTATTCATTCCATCTGACTGTTGAGTATTTCCTCAGTGGTGGGTATTTCCTGGTAGGTATTAAATCAAAACACAAAGATCCACACTCTTTGTGCACATTCCCAGAAATCCATTCACATGTATCTTACCCGACCTCCTCGTCTCTGATTTTACATTTTTGCTGCTTTCAGGGCATAATGAATCAGCCAAGTGATTTGCCTCTGCCCATTCCCCTACTGGGGTTGGAAACAATATAAAAAACATTTGGAGAGAATTCTCTGTAAAGGAGAGCAGAGATGTGGAGCAACAGTTAAAAAGAGAAAAGGGATCAAGATAACGTTTTTAAGATAAGAGAAAATCAGAGTGTATCGGTATGATGATGGAGATAACCCAATAGAAATAAAAAATTATGGTGCAGTACACAAAAAAGAGAATCACTGAAGATGGATTACAGTATCCTTGAGGTGCACTACAAATGGCAGCTATTATTTGAAGAGACATTATGATAGTTTTAAATTATTTTTATATCAATTCAATGGGTCAGTACAAATTAGTTGCTTAAGAAACATGTATTAACCATCTAATAGGAGCTAAGAACATGCTATTTCTAAGGATATGGAGATAAATAACTTATTAATAAGTTCAGGGAGGCGATTGTGGAAAAAGTTAATTACAATTGAAAGTAAGAGGTTCTATAATAGAAGGATGAATAGAAGAATTTTAATTTTGATATACTCAAATAACTGCTTAGATATGAGTTTAACTATAAAAGATATACAACTAAGCAATTCAGGACTTTAAAAATTTTTTTATCTGATGTTCTTGTACTTGTTGGGAAGAAGCAAAAGAGGAACTAGTTCTTTTTCATTTGTCTTGTTTCTTTTCTCACTGTAAAATGGATAGAGAGGTGATGTAAATGCAAATGTGGTTATAAAAAGTTACAATTATGAATAATTGGTACTGTCAATTACAGATCCTGGTAAGTTGCTGGTATGTAGAATCATTAAGATAATTGGCAGACAAATGTTACAAAATCAGATACTGCTTCCCAAGGAGATTATTAGGAGGGAATAGCACCATAATAGGGAAAATGAAGCTGACTTTATTTGGGCTTCACTGTATTTCACTGAGCATGCATTATGCATAAAACGGCACAGTATGAGTCAATCTCCAGAAGGTTTACTTAGAGAAAGAATGAAGAGCATAACTCTGGGAAGAAAAATTAAGCCCCAAACCAGAAAACAGTTTCACTGTTGAAGTGAAACAACACTTCACATTTTGAAGTGTTGTTTTGTAGTTCTGCTATCTATACCACCGACAAGTAACATCTTCAGAGGAGAACAGAGTGAGGGCCAAAGGGANAGGGAATAGCACCATAATAGGGAAAATGAAGCTGACTTTATTTGGGCTTTACTGTATTTCACTGAGCATGCATTATGCATAAAACTGCACAGTATGAGTCAATCTCCAGAAGGTTTACTTTGAGAAAGAATGAAAAGCATAACTCTGGGAAGAAAAATTAAGCCCCAAACCAGAAAACAGTTTCACTGTTGAAGTGAAACAACACTTCACATTTTGAAGTGTTGTTTTGTAGTTCTGCTATCTATACCACCGACAAGTAACATCTTCAGAGGAGAACAGAGTGAGGGCCAAAGGGAGCTGACTCTGGGCAGTACGACAGGGGCGTTTGGGAGTAACCAGAGCTTCTCAGAGACAGACCAGCACCCATCTTCTTCCTTGTATCCAATCAACCTCACTAAACTGCTCCCATGTTCCACATGAAGTGCACTCTTTGAAGTTTTAAAATAGCAGTAATTTTTAAAGTCTTCCAATTTTATTAGGTACAAAATATTGTTTTTGTTCTTATGATATAAATTATATTTTATTTATATGTGTAATTCACATAACCATTGAAAGAAGTTAGAGCTGTCCAGCCTACATATTATATTTTTTAAACACTTAATTAAATGTTTAAAAAATTTGGAGCCAGTATTATTGTTTTTTTCATGTCTATAATTTATAATACCAGAGGCCCTTAAAAATGTCATAACTCTAGCCCTGACAAGGTGGCTTAGTTGGTTGGAGCACCGTCCCAAAGACCAAAACATTGTGGGTTCTATCCCTGGTCAGGGCCCATACGTAGGTTGCAGGTTCAATCACCAGTCAGGGTGCACACAGAAGGCAACTGATCTCTCTCTTTCTTTCCCTTTCTCTCTCTTTCTCTCCATAAAAATCAGTGAACATATCCTTGGATGATAATTAAAAAACTAACTTAAAAAGTGTCATAACTCTAGGTACTTTGCCAATGGTGCCTAGTGGATAAAATTTAGATGGTACACTACAAAAATCATTGATTCTTCTTTTTCCTCATTTAAGAATGCCTCTCTCATCTCAGGATTACAAAGTTATCTTATATGTTCATTGAATTAATCTGGAATTCATTTGTGTATGGTGCAGGAAGGAAACCTAATTTTTGTTTTTTTTCCTTTTTTTAAAAATATATTTTATTGATTATACCATTAAAGTTGCTGTTCTATTCCCCCCTCCATTCTCCTCCACCCTGCACACCCCCTCCCCCACCATTCCCCCCTTTAGTTTATGACCGCCTTTCTCAAGTTCTTTAGATTCTATATTTCCCCCACTATTCTTGCCCTCCCCCCTATCTATTTTCTACCTACTGTCTATGCTATTTTCTGTACCTTCTCCCCCCTTCTCCTCTTCCTACTTCCCTGTTGCTAACCCTCCATGTGTTCTTCATTTCTAGGTTCCACTCCTGATCTAGCTGTCCTCTTGGTTTGCTTTTGTTTTAGGTGAGATTGTTAATAACCATGAGTTTGCTGTCCTTTCCCTGTTAATATTTTTCATCTTCTTTTTCTTAGATAAGTCCCTTTAACATTTCATATAATAAGGGCTTGGTGATGATGAACTCCTTGAACTTGACCTTATCTGAGAAGCACTTTATCTGCCCTTCCATTCTAAATGAAAGTTTTGCTGGATAGAGCAATCTTGGCTGTAGGTCTTTGGGTTTCATGACTTGGAATACTTCTTTCCAGCCCCTTCTTGCCTGGAAGGTCTCTTTTGAGAAATCCGCTGACAATCTGATGGGAACTCCTTTGTAGGTGACTGTCCCCTTATCTCTTGCTGCTTCTAGGATTCTCTCCTTCATTTTAATCTTGGCTAATGTAATGATGATGTGCCTTGGTGTGTTCTTCCTTGGGTCCAACTTCTTTGGGACTCTCTGAGCGTCCTGGATTTCCTGGAAGTCTATTTCCTTTGCCAGACTGGGGAAGTTCTCCTTTATTATTTGTTCAAATGTTTTCCACTTGTGGCTGCTTCTTTTCCCCTTCTGGTACCCCTATAATTCGGATGTTGGAACATTTAAAGATGTCCTGGAGGTTCCTGAGCCTCTCCTCATTTTTTTGAATTCCTGTTTCTTTATTCTTTTCTGGTTGGATGTTTTGTTCTTCCTTCTTGTTCACTCCATTGATTTGAGCCCCAGTTTCCTTTCCATCACTATTGGTTTCCTGTGAATTTCCCTTCATTTCAATTAGTTTAGCCTTCATATGTTCCTCTAATTTGTGACTATAGTCAACCAGTTCTGTAAGTATCCTGATCACCAGTGTTTTGAACTGTGCATCTGAGAGATTGGCTATTTCTTGGTCACTTAGAGTTATTGGCTCTGGGGCTTTGAGTTCTTCTTGAGCCATAATGTTTTGGTCTGTGTGCACCTGTTATGTATGAGGAGCAGAGCCCTTGGTGTTCACCAGGGTGGGGCAACTCAGTTGCTGGGTTGTGATGCTGTATGTGGGGGCGGAGTCAAAGGAGATCAGTGGCGGTCCCCTCTGCCTCCTCTCACCACAGGGGCCTATGGGGTCTGTCTCACTGCTCACACCTCTGCTGGCTTATCTGCGCGCGAATGTGGGACCGGGCTCAGCCTGCCCCACACCCTCACTGGATCCTCAATGCTACCCCAGCTGCCTGAGCGCCTGGGTCACCTGGGTCACCTGGGTCACCTGGGTCAGGGGATCCTTCCTGCCTGACCCTGCTTTGCTGCTGGCTCCACCCCTCTTACTGGTCCCAGTTGAACCGTTTGTTGTTGTCGGACTTCCGTACAGTTCATTTTTCTGTTCTTTTGCTGCGTCTTTGTTTACTAAACCTTTGTTGTATTCAAACTTGGTTGTGGGAGAAGGCACAGTGTCTCCACCTATGCCTCCATCTTGGCGGAAGTCCGGAAACCTAATTTTTGTATGTATGTATATCAGATTGCTTCATCTGTTGATTGTTAGTGGAACGTGCTACAGAGACTGTTTATGTCCAGTCAGGTGACTAGCTGTCAGGGTGCAGAACTGTCAGGTACTTTGAACTGAAGGTATCCCCTCAAAATTCATATGTTGAAACCCTAATCTCAAATGTGACGGCATTTGAAAATGGGGCCTTTGGGAGGTAACTAGGTCATGTGGGTGGAGTCCTCATGATGGATTAGTGCCCTTAAAAGAAAAGGCTTGAGAAAGCTCAATTCCTCTCTCCTTTCTCTGCATCCTCTCCATGTGAGGAGACAGCAAAATGGCCATCTGCAAACCAGGAAGAAAGCCCTCTCCTTGATGTTCTCCACCCCTCACCAACAATGAATTATCTGATCTAAAATATCAGCAGTGCTTAAGCTGAGAAACCTTGGCGTAGGGGTGTGGTCAGCCTGCTTTCTCCTTGTGAACCCCATATATCAACAGCCAGAGGGCGTTTCTCTGGTGTGTGCAGTTAGTTTCTCCAGGGAAGAATCTTCCAGTCTCCTACTAGAAGGTGTAAACCTGGAGGTTCATGTCTAGAGTGAGGCAAAGAAGGGGAGCTGGCAGGGTTCTGGAGCTTTAATGTGTAGATTTTTGTTTGAAGTCCTGTTTTCACTCTTGCACTTCACCTCACCATCTCTTGTAAGTATACTCTCTGGTTCCATGTTCTCCAGAGGGATGGTCCCCGGGCTGAGAGATGTGGGAATGAAGATGTGAGGATGTTTCCCTATTACAATAATATTTTCCAACAATATTATTATTATTAACACTCATCCTTACCTTTCAAGGTAGTGGCGTCTCCACTTTTTGAGTCATACTGGGGTTCAGCGAGTTAAATTGATTTACATCTGGCCAGTATCGCCTCTGCAGGCACTTAGGTTTGACCTCCTTGGGTTCTGCTAAGTCATTTATCACTCCTCCGTCTCATTTCCCTCCTAGAATAATGTGGTTTGGGGTTACAGATGTTTCCTAGATTAGAGAATAAAATTTAAGTTTCTGTTTCTTGTTCTCCATGTGAGAAGAATGCATTGGAAATGTCTTTAAGAAGGAAGCAATCAGAACTTCTATGTCAAATTGCAGAAAACTTTTATTCTCTCCATCTTTGGTTGCTTCGAGTTGACAATTTAAGAATATAGTGTGTGCTCCTTTGCAATATGCCAATAGAAGCCCTTCAAATTTCTCTTCTGAACACTCATGCTTCCATCACATCTCTACTACACTTATTCTTTTATGTGCAAGGAGGGCAAAAGTAATGAATAAATGCTTTGGAAGTCCAGAGGTGAAATGAAGAATTTGACAGAATGAAGGAGGTTTGAGAGAGGTGAGTCTTTGCTTGAAATTTAAAGACTGAGTGGCATTTGGCTGTCAGAAAAGAAGTAGAAGAAGGAAGCAAGGTGGAACGGATTAGACAGAGCTAAAAAGTGTGGAGATGTGAAAGAACTGTTAAGAAGAAGAGTAATGGTTGACTATTATTTTTGCTTAACTAGGAAACTCATCTAATTCTTATGTTAATCCTGCAAGGAACTTGAAGTGATTATCATGTTCCTCCTTACACATATGAGGAAACTAAGACACAAAGGAGGGCTAGCAACTTGCCCTAGGTCCCTCAACTAGCAAGACACAGAGCAGGAATCCAGACCCAGGCAGTGCAGCGCCATAGAGTGCGCTCTTAATGGCCACAGTAGATTGTGCCTCGGCGAGAACCGTCACTAGTGAGAATGATGAGTGCTAGGAGATAGGAGCAGTGAGGAACTTGGGAGCCAGTTTGTTAAGGAGTCTTGTATGACAGACTCATTAATTTCTGGGTATGTATTATACTCAAGTACTTAATTATTTCCAAGTTCATGTACATGTAAATAATGTAAAGACTATCATTTTAATTTTCTTCCAATATTAAAAGTAATACAGTATAGAAAATGGAGAAAAGTAGACTAAAAGTCACCACAAAATTGTAAAAAATTTCCTTTTCAAATTTTTATCTATGCACATATGCATCCTGAGGAAGTATTAGAGATGATGCACTTTATGTAAAAGGATGCTTATTATAACATTATTTAACATATTTAAAATTAAAAACAACATAATTATTCAAAAGAAACTGATGCTTAAATTTGTTACATATTATCATATCCATATAAGAGATTATTTTGTAGTCATGGTAAGTTATTACAGCATCATATTTTTTGGTAACAGCTTTATTGAGATATATTTCATGTACCTTAACATTCACCCATTTAAAGTACAGAATTCATTTTACTATGATATTTCTAAATGTGAATCTCTCTGTTTATTGTATTTGGAATTCTTTGTGCTTCTTGGATATGTAGATTAATGTTTTCATCAGCTTTGGGAAATTTTCAGTTATTATTTCTTTGAGTATTTTTTCTGGTGCTTTCTCCCCTTGCCTTCTGATACTCCCATTACACATATGTTGCTCTGCTTAATTGTATTCCACTTTTCTCTGAGGCTCTGTTTGCTTTGCTTCAATTTCTTTTTTCTGCTCCTTGGATTGTAATGATATATCTTCAAACCTGTTGATTCTAACTTCTGCCAGCCTACATATACTATTAAGCCCCCCTAGTTGAATTTTTCATTTCAACTATTGTGTTTTTTAACTCCAGAATTTTGATTTGGTTCTTTTTTAAAAAATGTATTTCTCCTTGATGAAACACTGTCATCCTACCTCCCTTTATTTCTTTAAGCAAGGCTTCCTTTAGTTCTTTGAATGTTACTTAAAATGAATTCTTTGAAGTATTTATCTATTAAATCTGACTTCTGGGTATGCTCATAGGCAGTTTCTGTATTTGTTTTCTTTCCCATATATGGGTCATACTTCCTGTTTTCTTTTTTTTTTTTTCTTGCATGTCTCATAATTTTTGTTGGAAACTGGGTATTTTAGGAACTATATTATAGCAACATTGGATTCTGTTGTTTCTCATTCCAGGGTTTGTTTTTGTTATGTGCTTGTTTATTTGTTTAGTAACTCGGCTGGACTATATTAATCAAGTCTATTTCTCCACAATATAAGGCCTGTATGCTGCCTCTTAGAGGGCATATTCTTGGGCATGTGCACAGTCACCCTGAGTTTAATTGCTGGCTGACTACCTTATTGTGTTCAGCAGTGTTATGGACCATACATTCTTCCATAGCTTGACCCAATTATATTCATGTTCCTCTGCAGGGGTAGTTTTGAGACCAATCTCTAGCTAGCCAAATTTAGCTTCTTGCTCTCCTGTGCTACCAGCACCAAATTCTCTGTTGTTTTCAAAAGCACCCTTAGGCTTGAATTTCTTCACTCTGTGTTTCAGATAAAGTCAGTTCCTCTGGGTAGTACTTCAGAGCTCTCTTTTCTTAGGCACTTCCTGCCTGCCTCCTGGGCAAAATCTCTA
This sequence comes from Sturnira hondurensis, assembly GCF_014824575.4. Taxonomy (NCBI): domain Eukaryota; kingdom Metazoa; phylum Chordata; class Mammalia; order Chiroptera; family Phyllostomidae; genus Sturnira; species Sturnira hondurensis. The sequence continues at coordinate 33,057,151 of NW_028082759.1, forward strand.
AGCCATTGCTCCAGAGCTGAGAGCAGAGACTCCAGCCTATTTTTATCAGAGTGATACCTCTGATGTATGAGTATGTGTGGCAGGGACGGGATATCCTCCAGTGAGGTCAGTTGGGATCCCACTATTTTCTGCCTGCTGAGCCTGGGATAGAGCTTTCACCTCCAGTGTGAAGGCTGGATACAGGAAGGGAGCCTCCACTCTCTTAGCTATAATCCCTAGAGATTTAGCCTCTGCAATTTGGGACTAGGAGGATGAGAAATGCTGGTGGACCTGCCTTTCCCAGGGAGATAACCAATTCCTTGGCCAGGAGCTGAGGGTAGGGGCAGTCTTATCCTTTTGGCCATATCTACCTAGATTGGAACTTGTATCATGCTGAGCTGTGGGTGGGAAGGGAGAAAATGAGTCATGGCTCAAGTGCCATAAACTTGCTGTTCTTATGGATACTTAGTTTTTTTTCTTTTCTTTTTTCATTGCTGACACTACTACAGATATTCCCCATTCCCCCCTCCCCCATTTTGTCCACCTCCACCCAGCCCCTCCTCCTTTGGCCTTCACCACACTATTGTCTGCATCCATATGCATATATATTTAGATTTTCTTGAATAAGCGTGTCTTCAATTGCTGTGTGTATGCATGTAGGCCAATTTCCAAAGACTTCAAATAGTTGTTTGTTTGTGTCATAATTTTCACAAGATATGGTTGCTTTGCTGGAGAGTGGGTCGATGGTCAAAATTCTTTCTCCATTTCAGAAGCGGAACTCCCAACACTCATTACATTTTTGAAGACTATTTAATTACATGAGAAAATATTCATGGCTTAATAGCGGATAAAAGTACAATCTTAAATATTTTCAGTATAGCCCCAAATTTTGTATGTTATATATATGTATAGGGGTTTTTGGATATACACTTGTCAATATGTTTGTCAACACATTATGTGACAGCCCAAGGTCATATGGTTAGTAAATGGTGTAGGTCAATTCTCTTAACCTTTCTAATAATCTGTTTGCAGATGTTCAGAGATTTGACTTAGAGTATACTGACGGTTAGTGTAACGTTTTTCTGAGTATGACTTTTAGAGTTGTAGCCAGCCACAAAGCCGGAGAGCAGATTGAGAGGAATTTATGCTCTGAGATGACATTTAGGCGGCTGGAGAGTGGTTATCTGAGAAAGATCTAAAAAGACTCAGGAACAGTGGTGCAGTAAGGAGACTAGTTGAATTCAGTCAGGATTAACACAGGGAGTGGGGGGAGGTGGTTTGTAGAATTCCATCTACCCAAATCGAGCTATCATTATGAAAAAAGTAAAGCTGAAGAAAAAAAATAAAGGTAAACACAACTAGGGAACAAGTATTGGAATTTTCTCTTGTCACAGCTCTTCCCTTCACAAGCCTGCACCCTCGGGGCTCTGTCCCCACCTGGAATCTCTCCCTGACAAGTGACAGTGTCTGTGTCTCATGGTCAGCACAGTCACCTTAGCTTCTTTCCAGCTAAACGTCTTTCCAACCAAATGGAGTTTAGAAGTAAATTTAGATTTAATAAAAGTAATCAACCCACAAATAATCCTTTTGTGTAAAGTATACAAGTAGATAAGTACTGAGGTAATCTATTGTATTTATTAAACTGTAATGCTTAAGTGAGTCTAACAGATTACTCATATGCTTTTGGCTTTTGACCTGCATTATTGATTTCAGACTTATATTTTAAATTAATAAGCATAAGAATTTAGCTAATTTATAAATACTTCTTATGTTTTGGGTATACCTTGAGATTCACTATATATTTTTGCATTGTTTTTTTGGCTTATGCAATTGTTTTGCTTCTAAAGATTTAGTTTACCTTGTCAAGTACTTGAAGTCTTAAGAGAGAAGAGTAAATATGTAAAATATAGTTAAAATATTTAAGAAAGTGACTAAATAACTTGGGAAATTAACTAAGTTTATAAATGGGAATTATTATTAAAAAGAATTTAGCCTGTTTAGCTTGAGTTAATCAAATATTGGTTAAATAATAAATAAAAATGAGCCTTAGCCAGTGTTGGGAACAAGAAAAATAGTCTCAGCCCCAAGGAGCCTGCGTCCCTAGCAAACATCCTGTAAGTTGATTGCCATCTGTTTAGTTTCAAAATTTTCCTCTCAGTTGAGTCAGACCCCACCTTGTTCCTGCGCGCGGGCTCTGTAAGCCAACAGCTAGCCGCCACATCTGCTTCTGTGCAACGCTTGCTTGCTTGCCCCCATATAAGGACTTAGCTGTAAGCGCTAGGTGCGACTCTCATTTGCAGCCCTTGCGGGCACTGTGTCTCTGGACACTCTGAGAGTTCGCCCCTGCGCAGGTTAAACTTGGCCAGTAAAGTAACATCTTTGAAACCCTGAACGTCTCCGACATTTGTTCTCGCGGTTGGTGGATGCAACATTTGGAGGCCCCAGCGAGATCTCCCTCGGTGGAGTTTCGGTTTGGAGACCGAACGGGCAGCTTGAGCTGAGTATTTGGTGAGGATCCTCTTTCGGTTTTGGTGCTCCGGAGCAAATAACCCTGAGGTAGTAGGTGGGACGCCACCTGTGACCTACCCAGGGACTTTCAGAGGCGGGATGCTGCCCTCTGAAATTTGGTTTTGGTAATTTGGATTGTGACCAGTCACGTTAGGTTTTCCTTCCCCCACGCCATGCTGTGCTGCGTTTAGTTTCAGTTTGTATGCCAGGCACGTCTGATAGTCTGTGTGTTCGTGGAACTGTGTTATTTGTTTGGTTGTTTGTCTGTTTCTTTTCCTTCGAAATCCCCAGTCTTTTCAAGATGGGACAACAGGAATTGGTGCCCAGTTCCCCGCTTGACTGTCTCTTAAAGAACTTTTCTGATTTCCAGAGATGAGCACGGGGCTACGGCAGACCACCACCGGACCCTGAATTCCTGCGAGCCTTGTGCCAGTTTGAGTGGTCCACTTTTGATGTAGGGTAGCCCAGGAAGGGTACTTTTGACCTCTCCACTTTTTTCACAGTGTGAGCCACGGTGTACAGGATCTCCCACTCCGACTAATATCTGTGCATAGATGTCTGGGTAGATATTGCAACAGAGAGGCCTGGGTACATTAGGAAATGTCTAAAAGGGAATCAGCGAGGCAGACGGGCGATCTGCCTAGCCGCGGGCGAAAATAAGGCAAGAGAAAAGGGATGCGGTAGCAGGGTCACTGCCCCAAAACCACCCCGAAACCAGCCCAGGCTATACCCAGTTTTATCTAGACCCTGTAAATGCACCCCCTCCATACCTGCGTAGAAAGGAACCAGATTCCTCCCGCCGGGACATTGGCAGGTTCGTGAGCCTGTCCCACACCCGGGGAGGCGTACTTTACGGAGAGGCGCCGCCATTTTGCCGCTGGCGGGAGACGACGCCATTTTGCCTCTCCGGGAGGCGCCGCCGGCACCAGATGCTCCTCCTAGTTTATGTGCCCTTTTCCACCATTGACTTATATAATTGGAAACATCAGAATCCCCCGTTCTCTGAGAAACCCCAAGGGCTAATCTCCCTCCTCGAAACCATATTCAGAACTCACCAGCCCACCTGGGATGACTATCAACAGATTCTGCAAACTCTCTTCACTTCTGAGGAGACAGATAGGATAATACGGGAAGCCGCAAAGGCGGTATTGGGGAAGGAGGGAGAGACTATGGCCGGGAGGAGGGAGATAGAAGACATTCTCCCTTCTCAGCCCCCAGCCTAGAACTCTAATACTACCAGGGGAAGAGACGCGCTCCTCCAGTATCGCCGGGGTCTGTTGAGGGGGCTCAAGGCAGCTGTGAGAAAACCTACCAACTTTAGTAAGGTCAGTGAAGTCATCCAGGGCAGAGAAGAATCCCCAGCAGCATTTCTAGAAAGGCTTATGGAAGCATATAGGGTATATACACCCCTCGACCCCGAAGCAGAGGAAAATAGAAGATTAGTAAACATAGCCTTTATAACTCAGGCAGCCTCAGATATTAGAAAGAAGCTTCAGAAGATAGAAGGATTTGAGGCAGAGAATAGGAGAAAGTTATTGGAGATAGCCCAGAAAGTTTATGTAAATAGGGATGACCCAGAGGTAGGCAGGGCGAAGGAGGTTGCCAAGATCCTGATTGCCTCCCAGAAGCCTCCTCCCAAAGGAAAAAGGAGGGCACGAAAGGGCCAAGGGCAACGAATAGACAAAGATCAGTGTGCTCACTGCAAAGAACGAGGACATTAGAAGCGAGATTGTCCAAACCGTAAGCAGCGGGAGAAGCCATCTAACAGAGGCAGTCCCGCTGGCACCAGCCCCCAAAGTATTAGCCCTCGCGGATTCAGCCAAGACTGAGGAGGACCAGGCTCCATTGTGCTTGGTCCCCAGGAGCCCATGCTCAGAGTAAAAGTTGGGGGCCAGGACATTGACTTTATGGTAGACACCAGGGCAGAACACTCAGTAGTCACCGTCCCAGTCGGACCCCCCACCGGGAAGGAGGTCTTAGTACAAGGGGCCACCGGGCTCTCACCCAGCCCGCAAACCCAAGACTACGAACCCTGGAAAAGGCCAGTTGCCTACCTGTCTAAACAATTACACAATGTTGCAGCAGGGTGGCCCAGCAGTGGGTCCTTCAGGAAACCAGATACCTCTCGGGACCAGGGAGCCACCAGATTGCCTAAGCGGAGGAACCAAGAATAAAAAAATGATAGATAAATCTAGATAAGTAGAAATATGTATAAAGGATGTGAAAGTTTTAAACCTGGAGTAAAGGAAACCTCAACTACTTGTTTTCTGGTTTCGTGGGAAAAGAGCAAATTTCTCACATGTGGTTCTGTTTCTGATCAGAAATCTGTATTGTAAGACCTGGGAAAGGTCACCTGTAGCCAGTTGGGGAGAATGCCTTTGCCACCTGGGACCCAGGATGGGTCAATTGGGGCTGACGAGTGCTTCAGCCTAAGGCAAAGCAGCATGTCTCTGCCATGAGACTGGGCCTGAAGGAGCATGTCTCTGTGAGGCACCAGTGGATGCACTGGTGCAAGAGAAGGCCTGTGTGTTGTTTCGGATCTCTGTGTTTTGGATTTTGTTCTGTATCTGTATCTGAAAGGGGAGAGAAAAAGCCCACGGACAGGCAACAAAGACCAGGGTTACAGGCACCTACAGCCCTCAGCCTAGCTGACTTAGACCCAGACCAGATTGCCACAGTGCTTCAGAAATTCTGCCACTCCCCTCGGAGAGGCCCTGACCAGAGATCTAAAATCATTCATTGAGAAGGAGACTGGATGACCTTGGACAGATTCGCTGCTGCTGGCACTACTTAGAATTAGGAATGCCCCTAAGTCTTCAGGAGACCTCCTCCCATCCTCAGAATAGATAAAGGGGGGAGATGTAGCAGGAGACCTGTTTAGACAAGCCCAGACAAGTCAGAGGGACTGGGTCCGTTTGCTGAGCCACTAAGATAAGGAGGGGTAAGCAACTAAGTAACTAAGAAGTAAGAACAAAAGAACATTACCCTATCAGTAGCCCTGCTTTCTTGCTTCTGTAAACCTGCTTAGCTGTGTGCTGCTGCTGTGTGGACCCTGCAGCAGTCAGATTCTCTGTGTAACTGGTTCTGATAGGAACGGCTCTAGTTTTCAAGGTCATGAACTGAGGTCCATGGCTGACCATCTGATTTATAGGGTGTTTGCAAGGTCTAAGCTTCAGAAAGGTGAAAAATGTCCCTGCGAATCTAGGGACTTTTAGCTGCCAGATACTGAGTTTAAGTACAGTCCTTCCCAGTGTGGGAAAGGAACAGGGATTAAAAGAGAATTATGGATAAATCTGGATAGGTAAAAGGCTATAGAAGGTTTGTGAATATTGCAGAAAGTCTGTGGGAAGTTATACAAATAAATGGAAATATGAAGGTTTTGGAAAGAAATTATGTGGTGTTAGTAATAGAAGGTATAAGGCATGGAGATGCATCTTGATGGGTATTAGGAGAAAGATTTTCCTCCAAGCTTTGTGTTTTTCTCCCTACCTGATCCCTCCAGAATTTGGCATTCTGAAGGAATGAATAATGATGTAAGGTTTCTTTGCATAAAACCAATAAGACCAGTCATTAATAGTGGTTTTGTTAACCAGGACTTTGACTGGAATGTCACACCTGAAGGAGGCATGTATGGGTTCTGGTCATTACCGGAGAGCTCAGAGGAACTGGCATTGACCTGTGAAGCTGGCAAAAGCCCATGAGAAAAGCCTGGTACATTGGTTGGTTGTGCGGTTTGTGCCAGTCTTTTCAGGGAAGGAACGAAGGTTGCCTTCCCGAAAGATGGCTAAAAGGAACCTATAGGCACAATGGAGGCTCAAGGATTTGAGTGAAATGACTGGTACAGGCGAAGCCAGACGGCGGATGTGTGGCTCTGCTTCTGTGCCCTGAAGGGTGGACTGAGAAGTCAATCTGAAGGTTCCCTGTGTGAGTTCCAGCAAAGCGGACTTAAGGATCATAAGTGATCCAGGCTGCTCTTGGTGTGTTTATACAAATGAACAGTCAAAGTCAAAAGTGGGACCCAAAGTAGTCCCTGTAATAATAGTGAGGGTGATCTTAAGGAGAAAAATTATAGTTCTAGGAAAATCACTATGCTCAGTATTGGATATCAGAATGGTGCAGCTAACTGTCTTAAAACTGTCTTATTTTCATTTAAGAGTTGAAACCAGGTTTTTGATGTCACCAAAGATGTACAATTTACAGGTGCAAAGGACCTGTCAAATTGCCACTGTTAAATGTCATTGCAGGAAGGACCTTGCAATGGAATGTCATCCCAAAAGACAGTCTCACAGGCACAGCAACTGGTTTGGGAATTATTGTGTGAATTAACCTGTGTCTTTTTCTGTTTACATAGGCCGTATGCCTATGACCTGCCTAATCTGTCACCTCCAGAATATGACCTGACCAGAAGGCCAATGGTCCAGTAATGCCAGCCTTTGGACACCAACCCTGCAACTTCCTGGTGACAGCCAACTGACCAGGACCCTGTAAGGTCCTTCCCCTTGCAGGAAGGACTCCCTCTGTGCTGCACCCACCTCCTCCTCTTTCAGGGTACTCCTGACCCAAGGGTAGGTAAGACGACGTCCATGTCCAGCCTGAAGTGGTTATAAGAAGATGAGACCTTCATCCATTGTCTTTTATATGATTCCAGAAGGAGAAAGGAATCTCAGAACCCCTCCTAAGAGTTAATCATAGGAGGAGAAAAATGATGAGGAAAAAATCTCATTAATGCTCTGAATAGAAGAACAGGGGGGACCTGTATATTCCTAGGAGAAGAGTGTTGCTATTTTGTTAAAAACAGACTATGGCCCAGGGCCGGGACAGGAGCATCCTCCTGGTGGCAGGACACTCTTCTCTCCTTCCTAGCCCCCGTCCTAGGACCCCTGATCATCCTCATCCTAGTCATTACCCTAGGACCCTGGGCCATGAGAACAGTAGTCAGCCAGTTAGAAGGAGCGCTAGTATGGAAGACCACTAGCCGCATTCTCATGCTCCAGCAACAAGAGCAGAGAGTCCCGTTATTGGATGCTGAGACAGATGAAAGCGCTGTCTAAGCACCCACGGGGGGAATGATAGAGAAAAGCCCTTTTTCTGCTAGCCTAAGAACGGCCCGTAGGAGAGTCTAACTTCCACATTCTGCTTCTGTAACCTGCTTCTGCTGCGCAGCCAATGAGAGGCACAGCACCTCAGATATCTCCCTCCTCCAAGATCAGGTAATATATTTAGAGTGCCAAGTAGACTCCCTTGCTGAAGTAGCATTACAAAATAGGAGAGGATTAGATCTCCTCTTCCTCCAGCAAGGTGGGTTATGTGCTACATTAGGGGAGGAATGTTGTTTTTATGCTAACCACTCTGGAGTAATTAGAGAAAATATCAGGACCCTCACCAAAAGATTAAAGGATAGAGATAAAGACGAGGAAAGTTCCCGTTGGTATGCCTCTATGTTCAAAACATCACCTTGGTTAACTACCCTTATATCTGCTATTGCTGGTCCCATTCTACTGCTCCTACCAGCGGTCACCATAGGGCCTATCATCCTAAATAGAGTTCTTGCTTTTCATCAAAGAGAGGGTAGAAGTAGTCAAGTTAATGGTACTCTTCCAACCTTATACCATCCTTCTGAGTGATGAAGAGTCAAGGGTTTGACATACCCCCAAAGAAAACGGGGGAATATTGGGAACAAGAAAAATAGTCTCAGCCCCAAGGAGCCTGCGTCCCTAGCAAACATCCTGTAAGTTGATTGCCATCTGTTTATTGCCAAATTTCAAAATTTTCCTGTCAGTTGAGTCAGACCCCACCCTGTTCCCTCGCGTGGGCTCTGTAAGCCAACAGCTAGCCGCCACATCTGCTTCTGTGCAACGCTTGCTTGCTTGCCCCTATATAAGGAAAGGACTTGGCTATAAGCGCTAGGCGCGACTCTCGTTTGCAGCCCCTGCGGGCACCGTGTCTCCGGACACTTTGAGAGTTCACCCCTGCGTAGGTTAAACTTGGCCAATAAAGTAACATCTTTAAAACCCTGAAAGTCTCCGACATTTGTTCTCGGGGTTGGTGGATGCAACAGCCAGTGTGGCTCAGTTGGTTGGAGCATCATCCTGTAGACCAACAGGTTGTGGGTTCCATTACTAGTCAGGGGACATAACCTAGGTTGTAGGTTTGATGCCCCTGGTTGGGGTACACGTGGCAGGCAACTGCTTAATGTTTCACATTAATGATTCTCTCTCTCTCTCTTCCTCTCTCTCTAAAAAACAATGAAAAAATGTGCTTGGGTGAGGTTAAAAAAAGAATAAGTAAAAATGATGCATATTTTATTAGAATATTAAATAGGATAACATGACTCGCAAATCGCAATTAAAATGCAATGAAATTGGGTTTTAAATTTTGCAATGTTAATAAGTAAATATTATCTTAAAACCAAGGTAATTGTAAATAGATCTTTGACTACACAAAGGCCTCTCTTGGATCTTAAAAGTCTGCACATTGACACAGTTTCATTCTAGATGAATAGAGTCTTTACATAGAAATTCACTGTTTATGCAACATATACCATTTGTCTAGACTGGGACAAGAAACTGGTTAATGCCAAATATGAAGTGAGGAACAGGTTCCAAGAACTTGTGGTGTGCTCTGGTTATTGGAAGGGATTTTTTTCTAAGGCCCTTGCCATTCTATCCCTTGTGTAACATTCTTACTTAAAATCACTTTTTCCTTCCCAGTCTGGGTGCATGCCTGGGTTGCAGGCCAGGTCCCCAGTAGGGGGCCCGTGAGAGGCAACTACACATTGATGTTTCTCACCCTGCCTTTCTCCCTCCCTTCCCCTCTCTCTAAAAATAAATAAATAAAATCTTTAAAAAAATCTCTTTTTCTTAACTACAAAGAGACATATGTCCTTGGATGAAGGCAAACAAAGACATCCCATTTGGCAGGTTTGGTTACTCTAACAATGGGGTGGAACTTGGCAGAACTCGGAAGATTGTTGACCACATGGTGCTCTCCTGGTGAGAAGCCCCAAGACCCTGCAGAAAAGGGAGGGTTTCGTGTTTTCTGTAGAACAAATTATTTGAGGTTGTAGTGAAACACTTCCTTGTTCAAGAGAGCTTCAGTTTATTTTGGCTGCGTGAAAATTTCTAGATTGAGAATTTATCTGCTGAAGCATCATTTGATCCACTGACATCTATAAAGTATTTTCCTTTTTATGTGTTGATTAGCAATAGATTGACATCCTGTTTTGCAGGAGGAAGGGCTTACTCGTTTGTCCTTATTGACATCTCCCTTATATGGGGCTGCTGGAGTGGGCATTCACTAAGGGGTGTTCCTCGGTTTGAGGTTTATTGGTAGATGTGTCCCTCAGAGTAAACAGCAGTGTCTCCACCTTTGATAATTCTTTGGTGACAATCTGCCTCCTAAGTTGTCAAGAGCCCTCTAATGCAATCTTTCCTAAATTCTCTCTTCAGCAACGCTTCATTTGGCAGCTGGCTTTATTTTGATTTACAAATATTTATGTACTGCTATCAAGAGTAACCTCAGATTTAAAGCACTGTTGTGTGCAAGGGACAGAATCCACACACACACACAAAATGACTTTGGTGATAGCCAACCAGACACACAGGGAAGGTGTCACTCAGCCCTTTGGCTTCCAGAGATGATTTCTAACCACACAGCGCCCTCCCAGTGGCAAGGATTTGGGATTGGTTTCCAGCCACAATCCTGGGCACAAGCCTCAGTCCCATGGCCTATGCCTTCCACATGACCACAGACATGGTCTGTGCCCCATGTCTGGGCCCTCTCTCAGCTCTGGTAACCATCTTGCTCCTGATCTGGTATCTAGCCTGGGCTGTCTCAGCTTTCTCTAGCCGGGGCACCAGATCTCTGTATGAAAGAGAACATGGCTGAGGTCCTGGAACTGTCTGGTCTTGGCACGGTTCCGGAACCCAGTGCTGCTCATTCTAATGCACTACAAACCATCTGCAGGATCTTATGAAAATGTAGATTCTGGTTCCCTAAGTCTAGGGGAGGAAGAGATTGCTGGGAGTCTGCAGTTCTATCAAGTCCCCAGGTGATGCTGATGTTACAGCTCTTTAAACACTATCTGAATAAGGACTGCAGTCGGTCTGTCTCTCCCTCTTTTCCTTTTTGTTTACTTTCTCCCTTCCTTCCTCTCATCAGTAAGAATCTTATGCCTAATTAAGGTTATATGATTTCTGTTTCTTCTCCAAACTTGAGTTACACTTCAAAACGGTCCCCTCTACATTTACACCAGGATCCAGGAAAAAAGATGTGGTAGCGGTGGTGCTGAAAACTTATTTTGTCCTTCAAATGGTAGCCTTTTAAAATGCCCTTCGATTCAAAAACTCCTGCCTAGATTCACTGTGGATACTTGTTTATCGTGTGTCAAAGAAAATGATGAAGATAACTTTCTTTATATCACTTCTTTACAACCTCTGAAAAAACATGGCTCAGTATATATTTTTTATCCACTCTTTAGAAAAAAATAGTTTTTCCTATTTAACTCTGATGACTTCACTGCAATTGCCTCTCAGAATCCCCATTAGTCATTGTCATCTGTACTAAAACATGTTTGAAATAGTTTTCCTATATTCTGGCATGGGGATAATTTGTTTTCCATAATTAATAAAAATGATAAAATCAAAAGTATATGAAGTTTCTAGTCCTTAGGTTTAGAACGGAAAATGCTGTAGTAATTATTTTTTGTGGTATGTGCTCTGTACAGTGTACTGACTTTTCTATTCTGTCCGACAGTTTTTTAAAGGCTCTGTAGCGGCAGCTGGCCGCACACACTTAGCAAAGGCACTGGTTTCCTCTCCGTGTTGTCATGTCAGATGTGGTTGATGATATCCTGTTTCTGCAGGAACGAGAACAACTTCCTGCATGCTGCAGAACCAGATGTTGCCTCTGAGAATTAATAAATTCCGTAAAGAAAAGTATTCTAAAAACTATCACTATAACTTTACAAGAGAGGAAGCCCTAATGAGAACTAAACATTGTTGCTATCGCTTCATGTTCTCTTCTAATTTCCCAACTGTTGTTGAGAGAACTGTAAGCAGATCAAGAAGACACTGGTAATGTTGCTGGGGCTGGTGCCTCAGTTTACCTTTCAGGCGCTGTTCAGCCAAAGGGAGTACAATAAATCTGCTAGGCCGACCCCTACTCATTTCAAGGATGGGCAGGATGTTTGCTTGGAGTTGGTGGGCCATAGAGGCAGTGAGATGGGGCTGGGCCCTCAATGGAACTCATTTTCGTGAAACTGTAGGTCACAACTGCACTTTCTTACATGCTGTCAGAATTCTCTCCTAATGAAGCACCCTTTATCATGCTGCCAGTTTCCAGTTCTGCCAACATTATATATCATTTTCCTGCCTTAACTGATATCATGGCTCCTAAAATCATTTAAATATGAACACAACAATAGCACTACCAAGCATTCATATGTACCAAGGGCAGTTCTTTGATTCTCTCAAAACTCCTTGAAGAAATTATTATCTTCATCTTTCAAACAAGGAAACTGAGACTTCAGGTAGTTCAGTAACTTGCCCGAAGTCCAGGAGAACACCAAGGGGTGGGTATGGATGTGGTCTGTCCTGAGTTCAGGCAATAAGAAGGGAAATTGTCTGTGGAGAATTTAAAAAACAGTAATAAAACTGATTAAAAGTTAGACTCGCTTGTTTGGGTTTTTTATAGCATGAAAAAATTTATACAAATTTTTAAAGTTGTAAAAATTTACAAATTTAAATGTACATAAATGTACATAAATGTAAAATGTACATAAATTTACATAAAATCCTACCCATCTATTTATTTATTTATTAGATTTTATTTATTTATCTTTAGAGGGGGAGGGAAGAAGAGAGGGAGAGAAATATCAATGTATGGTTGCCTCTCGTGTGTCCCCTCCTGGGAACTGGCCTGTAACCCAGGCCTGTGCCCTGACTGGGAAACGAACCGCGATCCTTTGTTTAGCAGGCCTGTGCTCAATCCACTGAGCTACACCAGGCAGGGCTATTTTTAATTGTATAGCTCAGCAGCATTAAGTACATTCACACTGTTGTTCAACCATCACTACCACCCATCTCCAGAACTCTCTTTGTCTTCCAAAACTAAGAATTTAGATCCATTAAACAAAAACTTCTCATTTCCCCTTCCCCCAAGTCCCTGGGAACACTATTCTATTTTGTGTCTTAATGTGACTACCATGAGTACCTGTATATGACTACTGTAATATAAGTAGAATCATACAGTGATTGTCCTTTTGTGAGTAGCTTATTTCCATTTGCATGTACCCACAAAGTTTACGCATTTTGTAGCACATGTAAGAATTTTGTTCCTTTTTCAAAGATAATAATATTCCATTATATGTATATACTACATTTTGTTTATATATTCATCTATCAACAGAGTTGCTTCTACTTTTTGCCTACTGTAAATATGTTCCTATGAAAATGTGTGTGTGTGTGTGTACCTGCGTGGAGATTTCTCTACATGCAAATGAAAGTAACAAGTTTGAGGGGTTGCTATATACGCTGGAATGGGGAATACTCAGCCTTAGTAAGGAGTCAATCTAGAATGGCCAGTTCATGCTGAGGCTCTGACTGGCTGTGAGGTCTCTGTGTCCTCCTGCAGTTGGTGGAGAGGTCTGCTGGGGTGTGTGGTTGTCCCTGAGTTCATGGGACAACAAGTACCCAACAGGTCAGCATACAGCTGCAGCTTCATGCAGCTAGAGAACCAGTTTTCTATTATTACACGAACTCACAATTCTTGGGTCATCTCACAAGAGGGTGGGGCAGGGAGGAAGCCTACAGATTGAATTCTTATGATTCAAGAGGATGAGAATGAGGAGCACATTTACTTTTAATTTTATAAATTATGGAATGTGACATTTCTTGCACCTGAATGGGAAACGGTGAAATTCCTGTTTGCCACACAAACAAGTGAGACGTTGAGGGATGAATAGTGTTGGGTGAAGTGTAGAGTGCACAGAGAGCACTGAAGATGGGCGGGGAAGGCCTCCTAGGAAGAAATGTCTGAGCTGAGAATGAAGAGCATTAAATTCACAGTTCTGGAGGCTAAATGTCTGAGATTAAGGTGTGGCAGGGCTACGCTCTCTCGAGGGCACTAGGGGAGAATCTGTTCCTGGTGTGGCTACTGGTATTGCAGGAAACCCTTGGCGTTCCTTGGCTTGTAGATGTTGTTTCACTCCAGTCCCTGCCTCTGTCAGGGTCTTCACGTCGCCTTGGTGTTCTCCCTGTGTGTTTCTGTGTCTTCACGTCGCCTTCCCTCCATGTGTTGGCTGTGTTTCTGCTCTCCTTATACACCACCATTTACGTTGGATGGGAGCCCACCCTACTCCAATATGATCTCATCTTAACTGATTATATCTGTAAAGATCCTTCTTTCAGATAAACTGAGATTACAGGAAAGACAGGGATTTGGGGGGCACTCTAGCCCACTCAGCAGAGGTTCTCCTGTGAGCACATCAAAACTGATCACCACTGGACTGAACAATGAGGCACTGGGTCACTGTCTCAACAGTTATTCTCCTTTATAAAGTTAACAGGCAGTGCAAGGAGGGACTAATGTATTCCAGAAGTAAGCTCCTGTTGATTGGTTATGCATAGATTATTTTATAGATTCACTTGGCTTTTTCATATCTGGAAAGGCTGTTATTGAGGTTCCAAGGAGGAGAAAGATTGTAACAAGTATCTGCCCCACTTAAGTACATGCTATATTTTCTTTTGAGACAATGTATTTTCAACTCAACATAACTTATATGAATCCACCAAAAGAGAAGCCAAATAAATTGTGGTTTAAGGCATAATCTTATGCAAACACCAATGCAAATTTTATTAAACACTAAGTGGAAAGTTTGAGTAGTCGATTGCTTTATTTTAATTTTGAGGTGAAAATCCATGTGTAATTTGGAAGCTTATCAAAAAATTCAGCCCTGGTTGGTGTGGCTCAGTGGATTGCATGCTGGCCTGTGAACCAAAAGGTCCCTGGTTTGATTCCCAGTCAAGGTATATGTCTGGGTTGTGGGACAGATTCCTAGTTGGGGTTATGCAAGAGGCAACCAATAGGTGTTTCTCTCACACATTAATGTTCCTTTCCCTCTTTCTCTCTCCTTTCCCATCTCTCTAAAAACATAAATGAAATAAAAACAAGAAAGAAAAGCAGTGCCCTAGGACATGCCTACCTGCTATGAACTGCTTTTAAAAAAATTTTCAGAAAGCTTGTATTTTGTTGCCAAAAGTTTCAGCTATCTACCAAAATGGTGAAACTGGAACATCAAGAAGCTGAGTTAGATTCTTCTTTTATCATATGCATATTGAGTATAACAGTGACACACTGTATGATTTAAAGCACAGTGTCTCTATCTGTAGAAGGAATACAGCTCTAATACATTGTTAAATGAATACTTTAATATTTTCCCCGCTTTTAGTTTGGAGTAGAGCACTTCAGGTTTATTGTTTTCTTTATGAATTCAGACCATTTAGTCTATAATAATCATAACTATCTTGAAGATTACATGTAGAAAAAAATTCAAAGAGCCTAAACCTATTTTTCTGCTCTGTGGAGAGAGTTCATTTTGGGTCCTGAATCCATCATGAAACATATTACTTATCTTTTCTAATGAGAAGTCGTATTTTATCAGACTACCCTTAAAGCTCTTTTCTAATTTGTTCAAAAAATTTTTGAATTCGTATGGGAAAAAAATGGCCCAGTACACTTAGTTCTCTTCACACTTCCATCACCCTTTGGTAAGGCCACCAACTGCATGCAAACCCACCTAGCTGTATCATCACCTGGCCTAACCTAGATCCCCAAACTCCTAATGGAGTGATTTGAAAGACTATGCTGGCTGCCTTGCTAAAATCCATTCACACTATGTCTACTTACCTCTTTCTATCTGGCTTGTCAGTAACGAGGCATGGTGGTAACCACGTCAAAAAAGAAACTTGTTTAATTGTACCTGATTTGTTAGTGAACCCATTATGATATGACCCAGTAGTCACATCTTTCATTTTTGTGAGAAACATTATTTGACAGTTTTCAAATTTTGCCCAGTATTAACACTAATGATACACAGTTTATAGGTATAATAATAACAACAATCATTACCATTTTATTGAGTGTCTACTCTGTTGCAGGCATTGTATTAAGTTCTTTACTTACATTACTTCATTTAATTTCTACAACAAGCCTATGAGGTGGATTTTACTCCCAGATGGAGAATGAGGTACAGGTAATTTAATCACTTTTCCAGATTCACATGACTCGAGATAGCCAATATCAACCTCAAGTTGGTCTAATTTGTAAGACCTTGTTCAGACCTGGTAACCTGATGATATCCTACGCCAATCAACATCATTGTACTTTCCAAATGTTTACTATATTATGTGTTCAGCTGCCTCCCTTCTGTGGGAAGCATGTCTTTTAACCAAAAACTCAGGTCTTAACATAGTAGTTGTTACACACAAACGTTTTCAATAAAGTGTCTGTTGAATAAATGCATTAAAATGTCTTGCCGTCATTCATGATCTTCCAGTTTGAAAATTAGGAGACCATGTGCCCTTATCCGATACCTACCCTCTTGCCCACAGTGATCACAGACAGTGGCACAATTATCTCTGCGTTTCCGGCAGTCAGGGGTTCTCATCACATCCTCTCTTAACCAAATCTGAATGAGAGGCTTTGTTTTAGCTTTTGCAATATGATGATCATCACCTGGGTGGAGAACACAACACAAAATGGAAAAGGAATAATCCCCTTTTATAAACATAACTTTTTACCAACTGCTGGATATAAACTATCTCTGCCATATTCTTCAACTCTAAACATAAATTACTACTGTCATTGCCCTTAATTTTGCTCTTTATGAAATGGACAGCTGCCTTTAAATCAAAGGTTGAGGCAACACACTTAAAACTGAACACTTCTAGAAACTGAACAATCTTTTATTTATTCATGAAATCACATTTAAAATATAATTTTAATAATGTAGGATACTGGGGGGGAAAGTAAGTTAATAACAGTCCCCTAATATGTTAGGAATTCTTGTATGTATATACACGGCAGCCACAAAAATGGGGAAGAAGAAAAATGATGGTTTTAGCTTTTACAATGGACAGATATCTATTTTGGCTTTGGACAACACCTCCAAAGTCTTGCCTCCTTGCCATTGCTGCTTACAGAGCACTCAACACGCTGCATTGGAATACAGGCTCCACAATATGGTTTGCTAGTTATTTCTTCCTAGGCAGGAATTCTATGTTTTGGTCAATAATTTGGAATGGGCTTGACATCCACTTCAATGTGGTCCCTAACTTATTACTTCTCAGGGAGGGAAATGCATGGCAGAAACCAAGATCTTTAGCTACCAAAGTGTTGGGTCCATTTAACAGACAGACTTAGCAAATGCCAGAAAGAAGGCTGAACTCGGAAGGAAAGACAATTGCTGAGATCCCTGATTAAGAAGGCATAAGGCCGGTGCATTTTCAAGTCATAGAGGAAGCAGATTAAAGCCACATGCAAATCTGGGTTAAAAAGGATACCGCAGCACAAAAGACATGTCTCTAGGCAGGGTCTGTCCACTGATCTTATCAGGAAGATTCGTCCATTTTTTAATCTCCTTTTTGTCCAGGCTGTATATCTTACTGAGTGGCAGAAGTTCATTTCTCCTTTAAGTTTTGTTTACCCGGCTATTCAATTCATTCAGTTCAACTCTTAACCACCATTATTATAGGACATTACTGGGTGTTAGGGATGCAAAAATGAGTTAAATCAATTATGTTTTAAGGATAGCAAGTGACCCAATCATGCCAGTTAGCACACCTATTCTACATCATAATACAAAATGAAGACATTAGAAGCTCTACCTGTAAATCATTATTACAGGATATAGGAAAAAGGAAACATTAGTATGTGGTATTCATGCTTATCAGTGCTTATGAATGTAGCATTAAGTATTAAAAGCATATGGCTTGTGTATTTCAGCCTTACTGAGATATTACCAAATGAAGTCACTTGTACATCCCAGACCTTACCCAGATGTACTATTCGATACATCTAAAATCGGGCTTTTGATAATAAATTACTAGGCACTGAGTCCTCACTCATGAAAATACTGATCTTTAGTGCCACATTTGTTTTTTCTCTCTCTCCCCCTTTCCATATACACATTACTGCTATGGTAACAGGAGTATATTATTACTACTATTAACTTTCGGTTAAACCATTTGAGAATAAGTTGTAGACACCATGACCTTTAATTTCTAAACACCTGATCACATCTCCTAAAGACTGAAAGACCTCCTAAGAACAAGAACATGTTCTTAAGTAACCACAATCAATAATCAAACTGAGGAAAATTTAACAGTGATATGTTGGCATTGTATAAAACAATCCCATATTCAAATTTCACCAATTATTCTCAATAACAAAATGCCTCTATGGCATTTATTTCTTTTATCCAGGAGTCAGCCTAGGGTCACACGTCTCACTTGTTTGTCATGTTACTTGTCTCTATCACTCCAGAATGAACTCACAGCCTCTCTGTGCCTTTTATGAAAGTCACATTCTTGAGTGTAGCCTGGTTGTTTGTGGAATGTCCTTCAGCTGGGTTTTTTCTCATTATTTCTCAAGGTTATTTTTCAGAGTTCCCCAGGGCACTGCTTCGTGTGTGAGCTGGCCACTGCCTACATCGCCCTCCACGTGGCCGCCACTGCTGCTGCTGCACCTCTCCAGCGGGCGCAGCTGTTTCCCCTGCAGAGGGGCTGCCAGTTAGATCCTCTTGGGACTCAGAGAAAGTACCTCTCAGGCCCAGGACCTCTCACTGCGAACCCTCGATGGAATTAACCATCTTAATTCCCCACAGCACAGCAGAGGCCCGGCTGTAGCTTTTGAACAAAACTTCATTCAATGCTTGAGGGTAACACAAGCATCACACAGAGAATAATGTCAAACCGCGACTAAAAGTTGCTATTCTTAGAGCCCACAGGTTAAAACATGACCTCAGAGTCATGAAATAAGTGGTTCCTGCCTTCATATGGGTCAGTTCACTCTACCACAAATTCTCCTATAAAGTTCATGCTAGGGAGTCCAGACTCAGGAGGGGACCCAGGCCTGGAGAGGGAAAAAACACTGTCCTCAAGCCCATTCATTTCCTGATTTAGGAATGTCTTGCCAGGATGAGTGGTACTAAGGACACCCATCCCCTTACCATCCATCACTTTAAAGTATGTGAGGCTCCCATGGCTTAGCAGGGCCAGTCACCACCGCCCACCCCCACCTGCCCTGACCACATTTATTAACATCAGGCTGTGTAGTCCTATGCAGCCACACGTGTGGGTCGCCAAGAATCCAGCCTGGAAGCACTACCTCGAGCTAAATACAATTCCTCTACAGCCTTTTCTTTAGCATGCAGTGAGGAGTAGAATGATCCTTCACACCCTTCCTTCAGCCAGGGTTTCATTCCTCTTGTAAACAAATGCCTGGGCAAGGACCCATCAACACATCTCCCAAGAACAAGTAGCAATTTTCAGACATAAGAAATTCTAAATCTGAATTGAGGAAAAGAATTATAACTCTGCAGGAGCATAATGGAGTTTAAGATAAACCCAATTTACATTACTAAATAGACTGCTCAAAGCATTTGCATTTGGGTTACTTCATTGCATTTTGGCCTTCTTTAAGAAAAACAGTGAGTATTTACTTGCCCTTATACCCACACAATTAAAAGGCTCATTGAAGTGATGTTTACAAAAACTGATTTAGCAGTTTGGCTCCAAAGGTAAATTCCAGTTCCTACCCCAGAGAGTGAAACTGCTATTAACTTCAAGACTGGAAGGTTTTTCAGCCTCAACTACTTTTACTATTTTTAAAAAAGATTATATACGTTTATTTTTAGAGAGAGGGGAAAGGAGGGAGAAAGAGAGGGAGGGAAGCATCAATCTGTGGTTGACTCTCGCATGCCCCCGGCTGGGGACCTGGCCTGCAACCCAGGCATGTGCCTTGACTGGGAATCAAACTAGTGACCCTTTGGTTTACAGGCCAGCACTCCATCCACTGAGCCACACCAAGCACAGGCTATTTTTACCATTTTAAGGCAGGTTGTCAGCTTCTTGAAACATGCTCTCCCTTTCCAAACTTGTCATCCACATCTTCTCTCAATGTCCTGTGCTCCTGCCAAATGGAACACTTTGTTATCCCTTACTTTCTCACTTCTGTATAATTGCTGTTGTATGCTTCCCACCTGTCCTGATCATTCTGAGCTCTCAAAATTCTTTTTAGTCTTCAAAGACCTAGTCCAAAGTCATCTCCTGATCTTCTCAATTGGATGTGATCAATCTTTCCTCTTAAGATTCCATAGCAAAATATTTATACAGCAGTATGTTTTACCTTATGTTACAGTTGTTAGGTTCATGTCTTATCTGTCCTTCTAGGTTTTCTTGAGGTCAGGGACAGAGCTGTACTCATCTTGGTACTTCTTCCAGCCACTGGCATGGTGCTTTGCAAATAAAAGGCATTTGAAATATTTATAGAGTTGATTTGAACTAAAAACTAGTTAATACAAGATCCCATAGGAAACTGATAGCTTTGATCTAAATTATATTTCATGGCGATTCTGAAAATATTAGTTTAAGAATGAGATGATGAATGAGAGATGAAATGTTTCCATGTGTTGTTAGTATGCCAACCACAGCTTTGGCTGAACGTTAACAAAGATAGGCATTGTAAGGGAAGAGCCCTTTAAGTCAAAACTAATGGACATTTGATGACACCCAGTAGACCAGTGCATAAAATGATTCCTGGGTTGTAAAACTTGAAGTTTATAAGAAAAGTACAATCCCAGCTAAATGAAAAATAAGAAATTACTACTGTTCTCTCTAGCATTTGGTGGGCTACACTGAAAGGAAAATTAAAAGTGGAAAGCAAGAATGTAATACACTAAAAATGATCTTTCATGACACATTTCTGGTAATGTTTTGCTCATTTATTCACTGTTATCAAATATAGTCCAATCACTGAAGGCCTATTAGAGTGGACTGCTGATCGGCTAACTGAATCACAGTATAATGAGATGGAAAAATATATTATATAACAAATGGTACATGGGTTCCTATTAGGGGAAACTCACCTTTCTTACGGAAAAAAAACTTGAGAAGCCTATAAAGAGTAAAAACTTCTCCACAGGGTATAGGTGTTAGACGGTTTGAGCTCTTCTGGGTAGGAAGAAAGACAAAAAGAGAAATCCACTCACAAATGGGACAGGGCAAATGGAAAAGGGAGAGATAGAAAAAGGAGAACAAAGGACAGGAACAAATGCCATGTTTGGTGGAATACTATGAAATAAGCAAGGTGACTGTCTTCATGACCTCATGACATTCAGGAAATTTTACAAAATCACAAAAAGCTTGAGGTGACTGGGTTTCTTGTGAAAACCAGTAAAGGGGCCAAGTTCTGCATCATGGTTTTTGTGGGAAGTAAAATAGAGACACTAAGCTCTGGTGCAGGGGCCTGACTCAGAGATCTGGAGACCTTGAGTTGGTGAGAGTCCCCAGAAATCCTGGGTACTTCCCCACCCCCTGGAAATTAGAGGCTCTGAAAAAAATTTCCCCCAAAGTACAGAAATAGAGAGGCGCTTAGATAAAATCAGCATTACAGCCGCTTTGGTGGCTACAGGCTTATCATCAATATTCTAGGGATATTAACTCGTGCCTTATTTATATAAACATTCTGTCCATTTATAAAAAAAGGAAAACAATGCTTGAGGCATATAATGTAGCATTTACAAACACAGACTCTGGAGCCAGGTGCCGGAGTTTGATTCTTGGCTCTACTTTTCACTAGGTATGTGGTCTTTGGTGAGTTACTTGACCCTCTGTGTCTCGGTTTCTTCATCTGAAAAATGGGGGAAATGAAAGTAGCTATCTGTGAGCCAAGTGTTTAACATAACCCATTATTCTTCTGTGATGACATGTAAACATTGGTTGACCATCCAGCTCTGTTTTCCTGATAACCTGGAAAAAGTAGAAATATCAACTATGTTACTAGACATTGTTCTTTATAGTAAAAAATGAACCCTGAGTGGTAAATTGAATCTGGACAGAGATGAATTAGAAAAGAACTCTTTATATACATGATAAGGATACCATGCATTGGGCTTCCTGAGTATGGTGACCCTCATAACTAGGCTTGTACCTTTCAGGACCCCTGTAGCTAAACTTATAAAAGTCCTGCAGGAGGTAGTAACATATGACTCAGCAATTAAGCTCCTTGCAATTCCCAAATGTGTTGAAAACTTATGTCCACACACACACAAATCTATCCAGCAGCTTAGATCTATCAAAAAACCTATCCTGCTATGTTTATAGCAGCTTTGTTCATAATTGCTAGAACCTGGAAGCAAAACGGGTAAGCAAACTGTGGCATATCTATACCAAGGACAATTTTTCAACCATAAAAAGAAATGAGCTATCCAACCAGGAAAAGACATGGAGGGACATTAAAAGCATATTTCTTTTCTTTTCTTTTTTTTAAGATTTTTATTTATTTATGTATCTTTAGAGGGGAAGGAGAGAGGGAGAGAAACATCAATGTATGGTTGCCTTTCATGCGTCCCCTGCTGGGAGTTGGCCTGCAGGGAACTGGCCTGCAACCCAGGCATGTGCCCTGACTGGGAACTGAACCGCGATCCACTGGTTCGCAGGCCTGTGCTCAATCCACTGAGCTACACCAGCCAGGGCTAAAAGCATATTTCTATTAACCTAAAAATAGAAGGCTGAATTGAGAAGCAACATGTTTACTTGACATTGCAAAGAATAGCTACTTGGGAAGCACAGATTCAGGCAGAAACCCAAATAGTGTTCCTATTATGAGGTGAAGACAAGGGGTTTTTATGGGGAGGGGAAGGGAAATAATCACATGGATACAAGGAAGAAAGTTCTATTGGTGCTCATAAGTTAACTGATTTTTTTAGCCATACATGGTGGTGTTAATTCTAAAGAATGTCCTTAATTTTCAGTCCTGTAGTTAGGAGACAGGCTTTCTGGTAGCTTTGCACAGTTGTTGGGAAGACAACACTGCTCTGACCCAGTCCGAAGGTCACTTTGCCCAGTTCAGACATTCCAGAGGCTCAAGGAGTAAGACATGCAATGCAGTTCCTCCGGAATTGCTGCCCTGACTTGGTTTTAAAAGAGCTTCACTTATGCCAACTTTTCACGTAGCTCAGTTGAAAGAAGTCCGTCTGAAAAGGTTACTTACTACATTATTCCAAGTATGTGACATTCTGTAAAAGGTAAAACCATGGAGAACGGAATGAGATCTGTGGTTGCCAGGGCTTTGGGGGAAGGAAGGAGGATAAATAGGTGGAGTACACATGATTTTTAAGTCAGTGAAACTGAATGTTGACATTATGCGTTTGTCAAAAACCATAGAATGTGCATCAAGAGTGAGCTCTAAACTACGGGTTTCAGTTAATGATGCGTTAACATTGGTTCATCAAGAAAAACAAATGTACAATACTAAGACAAAATGCTAATGACAAGAAAAATGGGTGTGTATAGAGAGGGCCGAGGGGGTGTAAGGGAAGTCTCTGTACTTTTCACTTAATTTTTCTGAAACCTAAAACTGTCCTAAAATATAACATCTATTAATTAAGAGAAAAAGATCCTACCGGAAGTATTGGGCTGTGCTGGAGAATGAGGCTTCAAGCCGGGTGGATACTGCGCCTGTGGGTCTTGCTTTCTGCCCCCGAGCTGCCATGGAAGAGAAATGTCTGAGGCTGCCTTGCTGGCGAGCCGTGGTTCCTCTCCATATGTCCTCCTGAATAAGCTGGTGGCCCACAGTCACCTGATGAGTCTGAGCATTTGTTGAGCCTAAGAAAATCTTTTGGTGGTCTATGCACTACTTCATAGAATTATTGGTAGGATTGAATAAGGCAACATTGGCAAAACACTTCGAACAGGGCTTGGGACATATAAGTTCTACATAATTGTTAGTTATAATTATTGTAGGGGTGAATAGTTACAGTTAAATATTTTAATAATTGTATGTCCAAAAATCATGAGTAATATGCTATCTGCTGTGCCAGATCAATATATAGTGTATGTATGGATATATACATAGATATAATATAACAGGTATATCAAATAGATTTATCTACAGATACAAATACAACATATGCATACATATATACATATTTATTATTTAGTGCCTTGCACATAGGTTCATGTTTGTTTTGTATCCTTTGCTGATGATCAGTCAGGTGTGGCCACAAGAGGAAATACAGGAAAGGCTTAGGAAAAAACCCCAAAGTTTATTATAGTCACAGGTCCTAGAGGCAAGAGGCACGGCACACCTTGAAAGGCCACATGGGAAAACACAGGGGTGGTTAGGACCAGAAGACAGAAGCCGAGGGGTCATTTGGGCCAGAACGTTTATTGAGATTTCCTAGGGAAGGGCAAGGCAGAGCAGGATATATAGTTTGGGACAGGCTAATTTGAGTAATTTTATGGAGTTTTGGGCTACAGGGATAGGGATGGTCCTAGATTCCTGATACCTGGCCCTGGGATGAGTAAAGGAAAGGAATATTGCCTTCTGGGCTGTACAGGCAGATATGATGTCTGGCTCTGGATTGGTCAGTTTGCATATTAAGGGCAAGCTCCTGGCTGGGCCCTATGCTATCTTTAAGAATTGGCTAGCTCAGGGAGGGGCAGTCTCTCCCCATTTAGAAAGGTTTTTAAGATGTCAAAACATCACATATACAGAAAATTTAAAAATAGGTATACAATGCAGTATTCCTTAGGTAATATCCAAAATCTCATTACATAAAAATATTTTAGTGATTACAGCATAAAACTCAAGCCAGGTTGTCGTGTTTAAAAAGCCCAGCCTATCTTCAGCATAGTTGAATTCCCAACAAAATGAATCAACTAATCCCTGACATTTTTTGGTGAATATATCTGCCTGAAATCTGTGCTTTCCTTGATATTGTATTCTAAGCACCTAACATAATGCCATGCCTACAATGTGCCAAGTACTGGGCTATTCAGTAGTTGTTTAAAAAAAATCCTCGTTGAAAATGTGAACCCTGTGTTGAACACACTCTGTGTGCCGCCGCAGATTCTTTTGGCCTCACCCAGCTCCTAGGCCTTCTGCCATTTTCTTCCTCTCAGCTGTTTCCTCTCAGAATCAGCTGTGTGCCTGAGTTCTATAGTGTTCTTCTTGGGGCCAATGCCCAGACTTCGGCACCTCCCACTCCTTCCTCGGGTGCACTTGGATAAGACACCATGCCGCAGGTTAAATAAACCTGACTTCACATACTGAGTCAGCGGGGCAACGTCACAGAAATTTGGGAGAGTTAACTGTGGGGGCATACTTCGGTCAATGACAGGGCAGAAAAATTTCCTTTCCGTCCGTCTCTGCAATGGACTGTTCTGAGGTAATGTGTTCTGGCACAGTATGAAGGTGATGGCCCCTTTGTAGAAGAGGCCCTCTGTGTCTCTCCATGAAGGAGTGACCCTATCTGGTTTGTGTCTACTCCCACTTCCTTCCTCCCTCACTTTTGCTGCCCTAGGATTGCACCTCCCAATGAAGCCTTAGTAATTAAGTGTTGCCTAAGGTTCTGTTTTCTAGGGAAGCTGAGCTAAGCCTGGCTCCCAGATCCATGTCCTTCAAATTCCCACTTGCCAGTGCTTCTGCTTATGGCACCACGGGTCCTCTCCTTGCCCTTTTCATCTAAGTCACACTGATGTCATTCAGTTCAGTACCACAACTCTCCTGATCATACCTCTGTTTTGGTGCTGTGTTCTCACACCCATCCTGGTTTATCTCAGTCCCAATGCAATTCATATTTTTGCTGTTCCAGCCTCCATTCCTTCTCCTTACTATGGTTAGCAATATTTTTATTTTTATTTCGGAAATTACTCCCCTCATTTTCTTAGTTCATGTGAGTCGGGGGGAACTAAACTTCCTTCCTACGCTGTTCAGGTCTCAGCCAGTCAGGGTATTCCATACTCCTAGTCCTACTGAGTGGTTTGCAGAAAGGGACATGACCGGGTTGGTCCAAACAGAGCCAATCCTGAGCTACTAAATTCATTCATATCTGAAGTTTTCTATCTTCAAAACTTTCAGTTTTCTGGGTGAATAAATTGCCCTACAATGGAAGGAGGACAAACTAATATGATTCTGTCTCTGTAAATCCCAGCCTCCTGAGAATTAATATAACTACCTGGGGGTACCCATCAGCAAAGCTCCTTAAAGTCTTGTGATCTCTATCTATACCTTTCCACTACAGCAATGTAGGCCAAGCTTAAATGAGTCATTAGGTAGACAAGGATTGAGTTACTGGCCCCGAGGGCAGACTCTCCACACCCAGTACTCAAGTAGCCATTCCACAGTACAGTGTGTCTTGTCACATCTTGCCTCTTTTTTCCCTCTTGATCTGTGTTTTTGTCTGAGTGCCTTGCCAGCAATCTGATGCAACTTCTTAAATTCTTAAAACTGCAGGGGAATTTTATGGCCAGTCAGGCACACAGTCCTTCAGCAGAACCAAGCAGGTGGAATTTCTGGCACCTTACCACCCTGGAGAGACAAAAGCGGGTCTGTTGCACTGTGATGTGGGGCAACGTTAGAAGGAACTTCCGGGCCTGACCACTGTGCGCCTTCCAAGTTCGGCTCCTGTAATTCCTACTTGGCTCATGTTCCTATCTCCCCTAACATTTGATTGATTATGCCTCTCCTAATAGAGTTTTACTTTTACACTTTGGCACACAACCCCTAAGAAGGCAGGCCTTCTGTTCCAACAGGATGTGTGGGAACTGGACACTGGCGAAGTCTAATTACTGTGAAATAGAAGTGTTTACTCTGACTCAGGGTCAGGGTATACCAGTGTGTCCCCAACCAGCACCAAAGGACAACGTGGGGCTCTTCCCCAATCTTGCCAGGCCTCCAGCAGATGGCTAGAGTTGTGCATATCCTGCTGTGTTCTCAGTGCAGTGTCCTGATGCAGTGGTCAGATGTGCACTGGGCAAGGTCTAAAGCACGTGCGGTGGCCTTCTCCTGCTTATATGAGTGAATGACTGATGGGTGAAGCCCTGAAGCACACACTGAAAAATAAAAATATTCCCATTCATGTAATGGTCAGCTTTCTCCGGCATGTTAACCCCTTTAGTCAACACAACTTCTGAACATTTGTTTGCTGATGCTTCCAGCAGCCATATCCCCAGTCTGCTGGACAGATGCATGCTGGGCAACCAGCTGACTTTCAGGCAACTATGACTGTAGAATTCAGTTGTAAAATACATGGACCAAACAGTAACAGCAAAACATTAAGTATCTCCTTTATGCAAGGTCCAGGCTAGGTGCTAGTGGTTCAAGGCACAAAAAACTGAATTAAAACATTGTTATAAAATGTGACATGTGATTTGAGTGAAATGCACCAGAAGCAGAGACAGAATACTAGGGAAGGGTGACCATTCAGGGAAAGACTTGCTGAGGATGTGACAAGAGGTAAGACAAAAAGAATGAAAAGGCAGTGATCATGCAAGCAGTTAAAGGAAGGGGGGATGTAATAGCCAGAAAGAACAGCATATGCAAACTCCCTGAGGTGGGTATGTTAAAGAAATGGGAAGATGAGCAGGGTGGCTGGTAGGCTGGGAAGAAGCAGGGAGAATGGTACCAGATGAGAACTGAGAACTGAGGCAGGGTCAGTGGCAGGACAGATAGCTTAGATGGAATTCTATGTGAAAAATGAAGCCACTGAAACGGGAGAATTAAATGAAATCATTGCAATTCCGAGGTCAATCTTAGTTCAAAGTGCATGCAGAATAGGTTGTAGGAGGCAGAAGAGAAAGAAAGTGAGGGGACCATTAAAGAAGCTGCAGCCAAGTGCAGTCGCCTTGGGGAGGAAAGGAGGGTTTCTCCATCCACTTGGTGGTTGAATCAACACGACTTCCTGTTGGATTTGATGTGAGAAGTGAGAAAAAGAGGAAGCAAGTATGACTCTTAGATTTCTCATTTGAGAGATTGGTCCATGGTAGTGTCATTAACTAAGATGGGGGAATCTGAGGAGAGAACGTGTTCATGAGAGTAAGTGGGCATCGAGCTCTGTGATTATGTTTCAGCTGTTTGTGAGACAGACAGTGGGAAGATAGAACACGTACCTGGAACCTGGAAATGGGGTCTGACCTGGAGGCAGGGATTTGGGGCTTGTCAACATGGAGATGGCATTTAAAGCCACATGAATTGATGGGGTTCCAGGAGAGAGTATGGTAAGAAAATCGGAGGGCAGAAGGCCTTAGGCCTGGTCCATTTCTCCCCTCAAGTTTTTCTCCACAGTCCTAGTCCTAGTCCTTCCTTCTTGAGGCTTCAGAAGCAAAAGACGCGGTGCCATTCTCTCCTCTCATTAAAGAACCTAACGGCCTCTAAATAAGTGAGCCAACTCTGGCCATCTTCTCAGAAAGCCCAGTCCTTAAGCCTGTTCCCACACTTCTGTGTTCTCATGTTTTCAGATTAGCTTGCTCCCCAACCCCCACCCCTACTCCCAAGGTTGATAAATAATCTTCATGCTAGGAAAAAAGAAAGGAAGGAAGAAAGGGAGAAACCTTAAATAACACTACCATCACCGCCCATCCAAGCAACTAAGCCAACAAACAAAAATACAGCATGAGCTCTTCGAAAGGACAGTACCCTGCTGACCAAGTCTTGGGGCATAATTTGCTGTTCCACTGTTAGCCTTGGGGTGAGCCATGCATGCTTCTCGTTATTCTACTTTGCCTTGTCAGTCGGTTTATTGAGGTCTAGCTCTGATCACAGGGAAGGCTAAAGAAGATAATTTGACTGGCTCTGGGCCCACCAGGACCACTCCTGGTTGAGCATACATGCCCTACTAAAAATGGGTCATGAAGCTCACATGCACCTATAAAGGTATCACATATCTTTCCATGTGGTACATGCACGTCAAAGACCCCATTGTGGACCTATCTGCTCTTAAGTAAAATGGTCAGGTTCTTCTCTTACCTCTCTGTGACTACTTCCTACTCCTGGCAGATTTACCTGCTCACTTTCTCCTACCAATAGCTCCCAGACTAAGCCAAGAATGAAATTCTAAACCAGAAAGAAACAAACAGGAAGCGTCCTACTTGTGGCTGTAGATTACCCACAACATTGAGGTTTCCTTTTGATGTTTTGTACCTTTGCTTTTGCTCATTTTGCCCTGCCCCCTTCCTTCCGGTACAGAGTTAGGCCACTTTCCTGGCCTTTCTCTGCAGTGTTGAGGCCACCTGTTTCCTACCTTCCTAGCTGGTGCTTACCCCACTATTTTCCCTGGCCAATCATTGCTGTGCTGTTCAGACTGGTAATCTGATTCACAACTTTGCCCTGATGCTTGATTTGCATGTGCACCTCACCCCAGCTCCCCATCAGGCTGCAGACCTACTGTGCAACCTGGATCCATAGCTTCTGCATGTTCTGCATGTTCTTCCCTCTCCAGCCCCAGCTTTCTATGCTGCCTGTCTTTATGCTAAGTCACCCTCTGACCCAGTTCCTCTGATGATATGCACACATGCAGACTGCTTTTAATTCATGACTGCTTTAGATACCTGCATGCCATAGTTATGCATGCTTATTTATAATATATATTTTGCAACATTTTGGCTCACCAATAACTACTCCATCTCCGCTCCCCGCCTACTGGGTCTGCCTCCTGTGCCTTTTCCATGCTGGTCAGCATTGATGTGTATCACTGCTTCTAAACAGGGTTGCCATTGATTCTTTTAAGGATTTCTTCTTTCTGTGCTAGGGATGTCTGTTTCACACCAGTTCACGGCTCAGAGATTCTTGGGAAACCTGCATTTAGCCATCACATGCAAATGGTGAGGCAAGGGTAGGGAATGATAAACTGATGGAGTTCCAACCTCCAGTGGCATTTAATATTAAGTCTGTTTCATATATGGCATTAATGAAATTGGTAAAGAAAGGGTATGTAGCTTTCCTTAGTACTATAGACTATATTATTCCTGGTCTCCTGAGTGCATATGGTTTGATTATACTTCCTTTCCCCTAAAAATGTCAGGCATGCCCACATGACTTGTTTTGGACCCAGAAATATGAGCAGAAGTTACATGTGTTACCTCTAGAACTAGTGTGCATTTTGGTACATTTCCTTTTTTTCTGCCAAGGCCAGCACTGCCTAACAGAAATATAATGCAAGCCATATATGTCGGTTTCAATTTTTAGTAGTCACATTAAAAAAGTCAAAAGAAAAAAGTTAAAATTAATTTTAGTGATACATTTCATTTAATCCAATATATAAAAATATTATTTCTAGGCCCTGGCTGGTATAGCTCAGTGGATTGAGCACAGGCCTGCGAACCAGACGATCGAGGTTCGATTCCCAGTCAGGGCACATGCCTGGGTTGCAGGCCAGTTCCCGGCAGGGGCCTGTTCCCAGCAGGGGATGCACGAGAAGCAACCATACATTGATGTTTCTCTTCCTCTCTCCTTCCCTTCCCCTCTAAAGATAAATAAATAAAATATTAAAAAATATATTATTTCTATAGGTAACCAACATTAAAATTATTCATTATTTTAATTTTTTTTCCATATTAAGTCTTGGAAATCTGGGGTGTGTTTTACACTTACACTGCAACTCAGACCACCCACACTGCAAGGACTCAGCCAGATGTGTCCGGTGACTGTCATGTTGGATGACACAAGCCTCAGCAATCTTGAAATGTGGCTAGTCTTAACTGCAATGTAAGTATAAAATATATATAATTTATGTTTTAAAATTTTCCACCAAGCCCTGGCTGGTGTGGCTAAGTGGGTTGAGTGCCCGCCTGTGAACTGAAAGGTCGTTGGTTTCATCAATCAACTCCACTCAAAGAAGACGAGCAACCAATTAAAAAATGGGCAAAGGACTTGAACAGACATTTCTCCAAGGAGGACATACAGAGGATCCAGAGACACAGGAAAAGATGCTCGATATCGCTGGCTATCAGAGAGATGCAAATTAAAACCACAAGGAGATACCACTTTACACCAGTCAGAATGGATATCATAAACAAAGAAACAAACAACAAGTACTGGAGAGGTTGTGGGGAAAAGGGGACCCTAGTTCACTGTTGGTGGGATTGCAGACTGCTACAACCACTAAGGAAAACAGTATGGAATTTTCTAAGAAAACTAAAAATGAATGTGCCTTTTGACCCAGCAATTCCACTGTTAGGAGCATATCCTAAGAACCCTGAAACACCAATCCAAAAGAACCTATGCACCCCGATGTTCATAGCAGCACAATTTACGATAGCCAAGAGTTGGAAGCAACCTAGATGTCCATTGGTAAATGACTAGATCAAGAAGCTATGGTACATTTATACAATGGAATTCTATGCTGCAGAAAGGAAGAAGGAACTCCTTCCCTTTGCCACATCATGGATGGAACTGGAAAGCATTATGCTTAGCGAAATAAGCCAGGCGGTGAAAGATAAATACAATATGATATTCCCGTTAACAGGAATCTAAACAACAAAACAAACAAGCAAGCAAAATATGACCCATGACACTCAAATATGGAACAGGCTGACAGGGTCCAGAGGGGAGGGGGAGAGAATCATAGGGGGAAAGGGGAGGGACTCACATGAATAAATATAAAGGACACATGGGCAATTAAGGTGGGGGGGCAGAGGTGGGAGGGAGGTGGGGAGCACTGGGGGGGCAGGGCTGGGAATATAAAACAGAAAACTGTACTTGAATAAGAATTAAATTAAAAAAAATACACACACACACATAAAAAGAAAGGTCGTTGGTTCGATTCCTGTTCAGGGCACATGCCTGGGTTGTGGGCCAGGTCCCCTGTTGAGAGTGTTGAGAAGAAACTGATAGCTATTTCTCTGGCACATCGATGTTCTCTCCTTCTCTTTCTCCCCACTTTCTACTCTCTCTAAAAAATAAATAAAAGCTTTCAAAAAAATAAAAATAAAATCTTACCACCCCAAAAACATGGGCCAGGTCTTTAAAAGCCCAAGATTTCCAAGACTTACAAGGGTCCTTGTTTTCCCACCTGTTGGTGGGCAGTAGGCTAGTCTGCAAGGAAGGCACAGCCTCTAATGCTCACTTCAGATGAGGTCAAGGAGGATACCGGCCCTGAGAATCAAAGCACATTCTCTGCCCCTGAACAGGGTGCCCTTACAACAACCAGTGAGATTTCAGATTCTAAATGAGCACTGTGTGTCTATCATACTTCCCAAAATTGTGGTAAGGACATAATATTAAGGCATGAAGAGAAAAGATTGGGAATAAAAGGAATGAGAAGTTATGGGTTAGCAGTTAGATTCCCTTGAGAATTATTTAAAGAATAAAGTTTGGAATTACATTTAGGTATTCTGGCTCCTGGGTTGACTTCATGAATAGAACCCCATGCAGATGCTGCTCTCACTGGGGCCATGATGCTTGGTGAGTTACAATAAAACCAAACAAACCTGGTGCAGGTCATCATTAGAATGTGCTGAATCCGTTCTTCACATATCAACTAGGTTGATCCTTATAAATGTCAATCAGACTCTGCCACTCCACATTGAAACCCTTGAGCGGCTTCCCACTCCCTCTTAGGTCGAATTCAAGCTCCTTTCAAAGTATCCAAGGCTCTTCATGATGTTTTCTTTTGCAGCCTCATTTCTTGCCACTCACTTCTGAGTGTTTTATACTTCAGGAATCCCAAAGTATTCGGGGTTTCTTGCTCATACCATACTGTTGCTTTTTATTTCCCTGGGATCCCCTCCTTTCTCTTTACCTGGCTAATACCTACTAGTTATTCAAGATTTAATTCAGTGCCATCTCAAAGAAGTCTGTGCTGCCCGCCAGATGATTAAATGTTCTTATTTGACTCACCCCAAGACCTTGCACATCTATTGTTAAACTTACCACTTTGTATTAAAATTAATTATTTATGTGTGGCTTGTTCTTAGGGGCTTGGTAGATGCTCATTAAATGTTTCTTGAGTAATATTTCTGGAAGACAGAACCACTGACCACAGAGAAGAATGGATGAGGGAGCAGGGTTGGCAGGGTTAGTTAGTGTTTCCTCCACTTGAATCTAGGTGGGCTACACAACTGCTCTAACTAAGATAATATGGTAGAAGTGGCACTGTGCTAGTTTTGGGGCCCAGGCCTAAAGAGATTGACAACTTTTACTGCCTGTCATTTGGAACTCTCACTTTTGGAAGCCAGATTCCATGAAGAATCATAACTACCTTGAAGGTGCCATGTTGTGAGAAGCAAAAGCCATGTGAATAGGAAGTGGAGGATGAGACATCATGTGGAGCAAGAGAGAGACCAAGGATGCTAGACATATGAGTGAGACGTCTGAGGTATCTTAGAAGGGGATACCCAGCCCCCATGACCCCAGCTGACAACAAATGGATCAGACACAAGTTGGCCAGCTGAGGTCATCCTGAATTTTCCAATCTCCAAATCCTGAGCAAATAAAATAGCTATAAGGGAAACTCAATTTGGTGGTAGTTTGCTCTGCAGCAATAAACAGTAGAAAGATAAGCACCGCCATTACAAAAACCTAAAATATGTGGCATTGATCTTGAGACTGGACAGTAGTCAGAGACTGAAAAGACTTCAAAGGAGCGTAATAGGGGCTGGAAGGATAGGTTATTATTAAGACTTGGCAGGAGGGGAGCCTATACAGGAAAGATGCAGAAGTCACCTGTCAGGTGACTACACTGTAGCTACACTGTCACCTGACATAGTTTGAAAAATATAAAATGGACCTAATAAACTGGAGGATCTTGGTAAGTGGAATTCCAGGCAGAATGTTAAAAGTGCCAACAAATTCTTTTATCTGCATATGATAAAGTATAGATAGAGAGATAAGCTAAAAAAGTTATTCAAAATTTTTAGCAGAACCTAGAGGAAATACATAGGACCCAGGACCTACTGACTTCAAAAGCAAAACTATTTCTCATCTGTTTTCTGGCTCAGAAAACATTTTTAAAGCAAGAAATGCTCTCCAGGTAAAGATCAAATCCAGGACAGTAAAACTAAGTAAAGTTAAAGTCAAAGCTGCAACCATCAATCCCTTTGGTGAGATCTCAGAAACATTTAATTAATGCCCCATGGAACCTATCAGATAGATGCAAGATTTTAGATAGTGTGGTTAAACAACAGAGATTTTAATAATCTTAAAGATATTTGCATCATCCATAAGAAGATTTGCAGAGGGGCAAATGATGAGAAGATGGGTAGACATGACTCTTATCTAGCAGAATAGATTCTAGTTTGATACACAAGAATTCCACTATGTAAAGGAATTATACCACCTTGGACTGAAAGAGTCAAAGACAGTATTAAATTTATAAGAGGGCTTTGGACAGCTAAACGAACACAGGAAGGATTCAGACTGAGAAATTAACTCAGCAGAAAATATAGGCTTTTTCTTATGGAAAATGAAGAATGACTAAGGCGGAACCAAGAGCCTAAACATCAGAATTAAGGGCCACTAAGACTTATACCAAGGGTGCAAGAATAGGAATTAATCGAGGAACTGGCAACATATTCCTAACAGGATGTCACATCACCATGTTGACTGTTCTGTGCTGCTCCCCCCATTTTCTCCTTTTTTGAAAGGGCTTTTCTATACACTTTGCCCTAGCATCTTACCAGTATGTTTGTGTTTATATGTGTGTGAGAGAAAGGGCGAGGGCAGGTTAGTTATTTTTTTCTATTCACAGGAGGACTTCAGGTTGAGAGGACACATACCTGAGGAATTAAACCTGAGGAGGCTTATCCTCACCTGGCCCTGAGATCTGCAACCTTAAGCCTAAGCCTGAGCCTAAGACATAATAGGATGAGACTTGCAGGGACTGTGGAAGGGGTTTAGCACATTTTGCATGTGTAAAGAATATAAACAATTTGTGACCACAGGGCAGACTATGGCAGATTAAAGATTGACTCTTTTCCCGTTGATAAGTGAGGAGTCTATGTCCCTTCCCTTGAATCTGAATGGATTCTGTGACTGTTTTGATCAATTGAATATGGCCAAAGTAAAGTTGCAGCTGTTTATGAACCTAGGTTTTAAGGGACTGCCAAATTTCATTTCCTGTTTCTTGGAAGCCAGCTACCACTTGAGAAGTATGACTGTCCTGATGCACCGTGCTGTGAGAAGCCCAGCCCCTGGGGGATGAGGCATCCTGTGCACGGAGAAAGAGGCCAAGGAGCACTGATGAGCCACATATGGGTGGAAGAGTTTTCTTAGAAGTAGGTCACCCAGTCCTAGCCACCACAGTAATGCCTCATGGATCAGAAACAAACCCTTCCAGAATTCACGATGTACAAAAATCACGAGGAAAATAGCCTGGTTGTTTTCAGTCACTGAGTTTGGGGCAGTTTATCACACAGCCAGAGGTAACCAGAACAACTTCTGCTTTGAAGTCACTATTTAATCAAAAGCACTTGCTCTTTTCATTCACGGAAATTGTTAGTTGTACAAAATTTGAGTCTGTCTGACCTTATGATTTCTCGCCAACAGATGTGACAGAAGTGATAATGTCTCAGTTCTGAGCCTGGACCTCAAGAGGCTTGTGTGCTTCTGTTCTTTCTCTTGGAAACTTTGGAGCCTGAGGACATTAGTCATCCCAGTTGACCCTCCAGCTGACCCTGCAGCTGGCCACAGACTTATGAGTAAGCCCAGCTGAGATCATCTGAGTCCAGCTCAGAAGAGAAGAACCCACCCAGTTGGACCCAACTAAACTGCTAACTCAAATAATCATGGACTAAAAAATGATTGTTGCTGTAAGTTGTAAATTTTAAAGTGGTTTGTTAAGCAGCAACAGCTAACTGGTACAACAGCCTTCTGTTTGATTTACTGACAACCAAGAACAAAATAAAGAAGAATGGGTTGTTCTTTTCAGTTTTAGGAAATTTGTTTACTTTTGTTTCTTTATAAATTTGAAGATGAAACCAATACACTAGCTGGCAGGATATAATGGGAATGTATCAACACTGTAACATTCCTGACCAAAATTCAAAGCCTAAATCCAATTATACACAACGTTAGGCAAATCCAAATTGAGGGATATTCTTCAAAAGTGTCAAGGTTATAAAAGAAAAGGAAATATAGAGAAACTATTACAATTTGAATAAGACTAAAGACACATGAGAAAATGCAACATATAGTTCTAGACTGGATCCTTTTATTATAAAGAGCACTTTTGGGACAAGAGATAAAGTCTGAGTGAGAGCATGGAGAGGATGGTAGTAGTGCATCAGCGTCAGTCTACCAGTTTTGATGTTTGTATTGTGATTATGTAGCAAATATATTTGTTTATAGGAATTATGTACTACAATATTTGCAAGTTTGGGAGCATTGTGTAGACAACTTAGTCTCAATGGTTCACTTTTTAAAAAGTTGAAAAGAAAACAAATAGTTTAGGAAAAAATGTTAATGGTAGGGCAGTCCTGATCCTACAAGGCAATAAAAAACAAGCACTTCCTGCTAAAGTCAATAAGTTGTTCTTGATAATCAGACTTACTGCCCCAAAAGTGCTACCTAGTATTCTGTTTCTCCATTAATTTAAGCTGGAAAAACTATAACATGTAATTGGTACATCAACCCCAAACACTCATATTTAATTTCTCAAACATGGAACCAAATGCAGTAAAATGTCTATATATCAGAAACATTGTGTTAGTGTATAATATGTTTAAACATCACTTCCTGATCAGCAGACAATAATATGGTTATTAACAAACTTTTGCTTTGTGTGTACCATCCCAGATATACCTCCCTGTGCTGTCATTTTTGGTGGGCTTTTCAAAATGGTCTATAAATTTTGATATTGATATGATTATAATATCCTACTAATTTTATTAGACTCAAGACCTTTGTTTTATTATTATTTATTAATTCAAGACTTATTCTACCTATAGTTTGTTAAAAATATGGTATTGACTTTTAGGAAAAGGCATAAATTTTCCTATACAAACAGTGTTAAAAAATATTGTACTGAAAAAAATTTCAGAACGAGGCCTGTATTACACTACACGTTCAAAGAAGTTTGTGTAGTGTAATCCAAGAGGCATTCTAATGAAAAACATTATCTGTGGAGACATATGGATTATGTCTACTTATTATAAAGCTATAATCATTTCAGGTATACATCTTACCCAGATAGCTAGGTAAGACAGAGTATATTGGCCCCCCAATGTAAGAATTATATATGTACTATACAAACTTATAATTAGCAAATGAATAAAATTATTGGCTAGCAATTGAGAAAACAATTTAGACTGTTACATCATCATAAACACTAATTCCAGATAACTTAAAGTATTAAACAGAAAATCTAGAAGAAAATGAAATTGAATTTGTCCACCTTATGCAAAGAGAAGAATTTCCTAAGTTTAGAAGCAACACAAGTCAGTGGGGAAAATATAGAGGTTTGAGTATAGTGAAGTTTAAAAATTTTGTGCGTATTACATATACACAATGGAATTCTATGCAGCAGAAAGAAAGAAGGAGCTTCTACCCTTTGCAACAGCATGGATGGAACTGGAAAACATTATGCTGAGTGAAATAAGCCAGGCAGTGAAAGACAAATACCATATGATCTCACCTTTAACAGGAAGCTAAACAACAAAACAAACAAGCAAGCAGAATATAACCAAAGACACTGAAATAGAGAACAGGGGGACAGTGACCACAGGGAAGAGGGGAGGGAATTTCAGGGGAAAAAGGGGAAGGATTTACAGGAACTAGTATAAAGGACACATGGACAACAACTAAGGGGGGTGGAAATGGGAGGGAGGTGGGGAACACTGGGGGGTGGTCTGGGATGGGAGTAAAAGACAGAAAACTGTACTTGAACAATAATTAAATTTAAAAAAAGAAAAAAAATTGTGTGCATTAGTTTAAAAATAAAATGAATATTACAGCAAATATAAGACCAAAGTATTCAACATAAGAGTTCTTATAAATCCATAAGAAAAATATAAGGCACTGATAGATGCGTGGGAAAGGACATAAAAAGGCAGTTTGTAAGAGAAGAAATACGCATAGTGAACCACATTATGGAGAAAAAAATAACTCTGCTAGTAGTCAAAGAAGTGAAAATCACAACTGGGGACTCTCATAGTTATTTATTAGATTATAGAGAAATCATTAAAAATATCACAAATCCAACGGTGTGAGGGGGTGGTAGACTAACTGGATACTCTGCACTTAGTGGTGCCTGGATAAAACTACAGAACCCTTTAGGAGGCAATTTGGCACCCTGACCAAAGAGCTATAAATATTTTGGGATTTGTTCTAGTTTTTGCACAAAAGGGACCATTACAAAGCTGTTTAGCAGAAAAGCATGTCTGTGTTGAAGTGGGAGGGCCGACTAAACAGTTCATGGTTAAGTAAGTTATGGTGCCAACACTTTACCAAATAGTATGTAGTCATTAAAATAACTCTGAAAATAAACAAGAGTGACGTTCCATGATATACCCTGTGTAATTACCCAACTTTGTCACATAAGAAACAGCACATAAAAATAAGTCATGAGATTATAACCAGGATAACAGTAGATGTGAGAGGTGACGAGGTGATAAAAGATTCTTTTAAAAACACTTTTCTCTTTTTTTCCAAATTAAAAAAAAAACATTGCCTTTATAATTAAACAAAATAAAGAAAGAAGAGAGGAGAGATGAAATTCTGGTGCATGTAGGCAAATGGAAAATTTTTCCTGTGTGACTATTGAAATAACCATCACCAAAAGTCCATGAAACAATCATAGAGATGCTGCTGACTGCACCCTGGAAAGCATAACTGGATGACAGACCACTGTAAAGCCAATATCCTACAAGGAACTGATGACAACTCTAAATAAGACAGGTCATGTACCAACCTGCTCAAGGAGACTTTCCATACAGTCATAGCTGCTGTAACACATTACAGGGCTTTAAACACATCAAGTGCTTACTGGCCAGGAAATAAGCCTGGTAGTTAGGTATTTTTGTTTATGTTCAACATAAGGTGTGTCTGTGTTTTTCTACTCATCATAAGGTTAAGGTCACAGTGGTTTTATTTTATAATATGGATCTTAGAAGAAAAAAGCAGTACCATCATACAGTGGTTTTTAATGTAGGAGCAATCCGTAGATGGGTACATTTTTTCTTTGTTTTTCAAAGATCATTTAAAAATTTCAGAATGAGGACTGGCTGGTGTAGCTCAGTGGATTGAGCGCGGGCCTGCGAATTACACGATCGCAGTTCGATTCCCAGTCAGGCCACATGCCTGGGTTGCAGGCCAGTTCCCAGCAGGGGACTCACAAGAAGCAACCATACATTGATATTTCTCTCCTTCTCTCCTTCCCTTCCTCTCTAAAGACAAATAAATAAAATCTTTAAAAAAAATTTTCAGAACGAATTTGTGCTGGTACTACTTTAAATCAAGGAAGCACATTGGTGATACCATTTTACTTGTAGTTTGCTGCTTCTTAGAGCAGATGATGTTTCAAGTGAATGTAATACACAGTGGGGGTAACTACCCATTTAACTTTACAATTCTATCAGTGAAATGCCAGGGGAGAGGGAATATCTAGTTCCCTTTGAATTGTGTTTTTGCAATCTGAGATTCAAGTTCAGGTTTCTTGAAGTATCTTTGGGCATTGAATCTGAATTAAGTACTGTGTCCAATTTCCTCCTCCTAGTTCCCAAGACAAGTGCAAACAAACTGACAAAGGTTACCCTCATAACCACTAGAGATGATTGATATCAAGGAAAGTTCAGACTTGTACAGTGTTTCACGGGTAAGAATTTATCCACTGAGAAAGAACAAAGGGGAAATCAGGATGACACAAATTGGAAGCTGTTGGATATTCTTAATATCTTATAGTTTATTTTTTTAAAGATTTTATTTATTTTTCTTTAGAGGGGAAGGGAAGGAAAGAGGGAGAGAAATATCAATGTATGGTTGCCTCTGGTGTGTCCCCCGTTGGGAACTGGCCTGCAACCCAGGCACGTGCCCTGACTGGGAATCGAACCGCAATCGTGTGGTTCGCAGGCCCGCGCTCAATCCACTGAGCTACACCAGCCAGGGCAATATCTTATAGTTTAATTCACACCTTCCAGGTATGGATTAAAAACACATCTCAAAGATAATAATTGAAGGAGGTAGTTTCTTTGTTCGCTCCCTCCCTTCCTGTCCTTCCCTTTTTCCTCCTTTCTTCTGTTCTTCCTTTCCCCACTCCAGCTGGTACTGTCTACAATGCGCAGGCAGGCCTCATGCCAGGTTGCATGTGTGCTCACTGGGTTGCCACACATTCTTTATGATGCTTTATGACAGGTCTGAGAATTTCCCTCCGTGACGAATGACTCATGAAAACAAAAGGCAGATCTAGATCTTTTTGAAGTTCCTTTGAAGTAATTGGTACCGATGTTCAAAATGTCATATTTCTTGTGATATAAAGTTCCCCGTAAATAATGAGTGGGTTAACAGAGTAATGCCATCATTTTGTCCTTTAAAAAGCAGACACTTGCTCTCAGATTGTCTTTTTGTCTTGTCTTAATCCTCTATACAATCTACTAATGAAACACTCCAAAGGCTGGTCCTAGGGGAAACAGAATAGAGTAGCTTATCTTATTCTCATTATTAGGCATATTAAAGAATTCCTTCTTTTTTAATTTAAGTATTGGGGCAGAAATTTGAGAATGACTTTGAAAATCACCTTTGAGGTGAAGAGAATGACATACTGAGTTTAATTTTGTATAAGGGAATATTTTTTAAAATAATAAGTACTACTATTAATGATAACAAGTAATGAAAGTCACTACTTAGTAGAGGGGCAGTTAGGCCTTGAAAACAGGCCCCTGGGTAATGCCTTTTTCTCCCACAAAACACTGTGTCTGTCAGTTGTGAGTTAATACAACATTTCTTTTTCAAAAAATTAGAACAGATTCAAGATGGTTTCTATACTAACTTAATCTTTGCTTGCATCTTCTTCAATCACAGAGAAAGTTTTAGGCTTGTGGCTAATATTCTGGGGACTTGTGGCCAGTCTCAGGTATACCTATTGTTATGGAGTGAATTGTGTCCCCCAAGAAGACCTGGTGAACTTCTAATCCCAGTACCTCAGAATGTGACCTTATTTGGAAATAGTCCTTACAGATGAAATTAGATGAGATGAAGGGCGCCCCTAATCTAATATGACTCGTGTCTTTATATAAAAAAGAAGGCCCTGTGAGAAGACAGAGACACACAAAGGAAGACGGCCCAGTGATGATGTAATTGAATTGACTGCCATGAGCCAAGGGCTTCCTGGGGCCACAGAAGCTAGGACGAGCCTAGGAAAGACGCCCCCTTAGAGGCTTTGGAGGCAGCATGGCCCCAACAACACCTTGGTTTCAACTTCTAGCCTCCAAAACTGTGAGATAATGCATGTCTGCTGTTTTAAACCACCAGTCTGTGGTATGTTGTAGTGGCGGCCCTGGGAAACTAACAAACCCAAAGAGGTGTGCCGAGCTTGGGTGAATGTCATTCAGTATCATGCATGAGTTATCATTTCTGAAGAAAGGAAAATGAGGAGGAAGAGAAAAACTTTTTTTTCAAAGCTGTATAGAAGTTTGGGCTAGCTGGCTATGAAATCTGTGAATGGCTGTCTGCCTGAGAAGGTTGTCGCCAAGTCCCTAGTGTTCACTAGGGTCCTGATGTGTTACACTTGTAATCTATGTCTTGATAAGGTTGTTTAGATGGCATAAATGACCACGGGGACCAAAGCTCTCAGGCAGTGACTAAGAATCTGAGTCAGCAGTTGGCTTTCAAAATTTGCTCACAGAAAATCAAGAGTGGACCATTGTAGGACAAAGGACCCTTGCTTTAGCTCTGGCTTAAGGATTCTCAGTTGGAAGTGAGACTCAGGTATGGCCTTGGGATTCTTGGCTGTCCTTATGTTGTGAGAATGTGTCCTGGGCAGGGCAAGTGTTGAGATAAAGTGCAGGACTGACAGATTGGTTCTGTTATGAGGTTAATGCTGGAAAGGCCTGCGGTGGTGATACAGGGTGCAGCCAAGGGGGGGGGCGGGGAAAAAGATTTGGAAGGGGGGGCAGAACCAAAAGGGGATAAGAGTAGNTAGCAGAGTGAGGACCCCCTGTTGGCCAGCTGAGGGGGAGAGCCACGCTGTTTTGGAAAGATGTAGACCCCTGTAGCCATTAGGAGGGAGAGCCACGCGGTTTCAGCAGAGTGCAGACTCTCTCTTGGCCAGGTGAAAGGGAAGACCACGCAGCTTTGCCAGAATGGAGATCCCTGCGGCTAGGTGAAGAAGAAAGACACGCTTTTGGAGTGTGACTTTGGTAGAAGAGGCCCACGCGGCTTTGGCGTGCTCCCTTTGGCCGAGTGGCCTGGAAAGCAGGAGAGACTTTGACTGGGACTTGGTACAAAGAACTCTTGCCAGTGGAAGGTGCCGCATGACTTTGGATTACTTGGAGATCCTGCCTGGGCAGGTGACACAGCTCACGTGCCAGCGACCTGAAAAACAGACGTGTGCACTTTTCCTGATTTACGGTACCCAGAGTTGGGACAGTGGGAGAAGGGAGTGCTGTGTGTGGGTGTGTGTAGGTGTATACCCTTAAAGACTTTAATATTTTAAGGAAGGCATTAGGCCTGAATAGCATTAAATAAACACTTTGTTTCCTTTTCACAAATCTCTGGCATTGAGAGATGTCTTTCCAATTGGCGGTGGATGGAAGAGCCCAATAGATATTAGTATACTGTCCTTGGGAGGGGCCCCTGTTTTCTGAAGCAGTTTTTGGCATCCCTCCGTGGGCCAAGTATTGCCCCCGCCTCAGACCCTTGTTCGGTAACAAGGGTTGATGCTTACTGTTGAGGGCTGGGTTGTGTTCAGGATTCTGAGGCTGTGCCTGGGGCCCAGTGGACAAAGCTGTGACTGATGGATTCTCACTAGTGAACTTATACAGGTATGGAAATGAAGAATGTTGGAGCCTTGGCCTTGGATTCGCTGACCCTGGGGTAAGGTGGGCCTCCTATAGGCAAACTCAGTTGAAGATGGTAGCTTGAGAATTGCCCTTTCATAACTGAATAATCCAGGATGTTTAGCAATTTGTTTAGGATTTGGATTCCAAGAGTCCTGGCCTAGGAAAGATTCACATACCCCAATAGTCACCTGGTGGCTTGGTAGCAGTCAAAGTCCTGAGAGAAAGGACTTTCTCTGGCTAATTGAGGTGATTTTAGTAAAAGGACTATTTGGAAAAGTGTGGGCAAGATTCAGAGATAGCAAGGAAATATGTGCCTTACGTCAGGCTAGTCAGAGCAGGGAACCCTTTCTACATTTCTGTGGGAAGGGTCACAGGAAGGGAGGATCTACCAAAGCTGGGAGAGAGCTGTATGGACAAGCCCCTGGAGAGGAACTGTGCATTCAGGAGAGCCCTGCAGGCAGAACAGAACCAGGGAAACTCACATCCAGCTTCACTCTCCTCCCTCCCTCCAACTCCTGATAGTGACTCACCTTGGCTGAACCCAACCAGAAACAGGAAGGCAAGGGAGCCCAGGATATAGTCCACACAGTAAGCCTTTGAGGGCACTGAGCAGAGTGGGCACATAGGTCAAAGGACTTCCCAGCAAATGGGAGATAACCAAGACAGACATCTTTTAGGTAAGAACCTTAGTTTGCAAATGAGAAGCCCTATCCTAATTTAACTGAAATTTAGAAAGGAGCTTGATTAGAAGTCTCAGTGGAAAGTGTGTGAGTTCATTTGAACCTCAGGAAAAGCTAACTGGGGATTAAGCATTGCCATCTTGGGTCCTTATCTCTGCATTTTTCTCTATTTAAGCTTTATTCTCTTAAGTCTGTTTCGTACATGAGCTTCTATGTTTATACCTGCAATACCAAAGACGGACTAAATCCTTTTTTTTTAAATCTCAGGACTGACAGGTGGTAGCAGAGGTCAGGAGAGCTAGAGTTATTAAGAAAGTTCTCAGGAGAGGAACAGGGAAAAGGAATGAGTCAGAAAAGCCTCGCAGGAAGAATGGAGGTGCCATTATCTCAGATCAAACAGAGGAGGGAAGGACTGGGAAGAGTCATTGTTGGGGGTCAGGGATGAAGGAGGCTAACATGGAAATGTTCCTGGGTGTTGGAATGTTCTGTTTCTCATTTTGGGAGGTGGTTACGTGTGTGTGTGTGTGTGTGCGCGCGCGCGTGTGTGTTAATGTATATACATACATATATAAATAATAATTGGGGTGTGTGCTTTTCAATACACTTATTCTACCTCAATGAAACATTTTCTTGAAAAATGCCAGATCTTCAAGCCTAAGAAAAGGG
The DNA here is from genome assembly GCF_014824575.4 of Sturnira hondurensis. Lineage (NCBI taxonomy): Eukaryota > Metazoa > Chordata > Mammalia > Chiroptera > Phyllostomidae > Sturnira > Sturnira hondurensis. Next base: position 33,100,973 of record NW_028082759.1, read on the forward strand.
TGCACTTTTCAGATGAAGGAAAGAAAAACTTCACAAGTAACAGCTACCATTTATGGATCCTCTTCATGTAATCAGGCATTTTATTTATTTATTTTAAATGTGTTTTTAAAATTTAATTATTGTTCAAGTACAGTTTTCCATCCCCCACTCCTATCCCAGCCTACCCCCCCATGCTCCCCACCTCCCTCCCATTTCCACCCCCCTTAGTTGTTCTCCATGTGTCCTTTATACTAGCTTCTGTGAATCCTTCCCCTTTTCCCTTGAAATTCCCTCCCCTCTCCCTTCTGGTCCCTGTCAGCCTGTTCTCTATTTCAGTGTCTTTGGTTCTATTTTGCATGCTTTTTTTGTTTTGTTGATTAGGTTCCTGTTAAAGGTGAGATCATATGGTATTTGTCTTTCACCACCTGACTTATTTCACTCAGCATAATGCTTTCCAGTTCCATCCATGCTGTTGCAAAGGGTAGTAGTTCCTTCTTTCTTTCTGCTGCATAGAATTCCATTGTGTAAATATACCATAGTTTTTTGATCCATTCATTTACTGATGGGCAGACATTTTACATAATCTCTGATATTCATCTCAATTTGAAAGCCTGGTCTTTAAATAAGAAAGCCTTCTAAGAGGGTAATTAATCCAAGGACAAAGCTGGGAAGTGGTGGAGCAGGGATCAGAACCTGTTCCTCTGTTCATTCCTCCCAAATATATCTGTTCCGGCTAATTTGTGCCAGGTCCTACAGTGAACAAGTTCCTGCCCTTGTGGCCTAGTGGCTTAGCAGAGAGACAAGCAGCAAACAAGTGAATCAATGCATCAACAGGGGATAAATCAGTAAAGGAAATGCCCCCCCCCCAAAAAAAAAGAAGAACAAGGAGAAGGAGAGGAGGAGGGGAAGGGGAGGGACAGGGACAGGGACAGGGAAAAGATCAACACATCTAGAACCATTTGTGTGGAGTGGAGGGAGGAAGAGCTCCCCAAGGAAAAAGTACCAATCCCAGAAAAAGAGAAGGATCCTGGGCAGAGAAGGAGAACAGATGTCTACCTCAGGAAGAACATAAAAGCAGGAAGGAGGATGGGAAATCAAGGAGGTGGAGAGGCATTCTGTGGTGGTTCAGGCTGAGATGGTGGAAAAAGGGCAGGTTGGACTTCACCTAGAAGCTGTGACTTTTGCTCAAATTATTCTCCTTCCTACTGCAATGGCAGATACTTTACTATCTTTTAGATAGACAAAAAGGGTGAAATCTCAGCATGTGTCTGACCCAAAACTGGCTTTCCCATTCAATCATCATCCCTCCATGCAGACTGTGGTCTGGGCAGCACAGTTCATTAGCTGTTCCTGGGGAATGACCCACGCTGCCATGTCCCACTGACTCCTTTTCATGCGTCTCCATCTGCCATGACCCTACTCATCATTCAAGACCCCTGCTCAGATCTCACCATCTCCAGAACGTCCCTGCTCCCACCTGCAGGAAGGAAGCTTTCTGTTCCCAGTTCTTCTTTTGTTACTATCAGAGAGCCAGTTAAAAATTTATTGAGGTCAGCTTTCCATCAGACTTCTTTATCTATGTCAGTCTCCTTCACCAGAGAGTGAGATCTTAAAGGGGGAGCCATGCCTTCTGTGAACACCCCCACAGCCAGGCCCACACCCCCACATACACTTGGGCCCGACACAGGCCCTGTGCAGGCTTGAATTGCTGAAAGAGCCCTGGGAGCAGTAGGAGGGAATGGGGATTTGACTCCCATCTTGTGTCCTTCTCTCCCACTTTACATTCCCCCAGTTGCTTTTCCTTCTTCCCATTCTTTCTGCTCTTGCTTCTTTATTTGTTGGTTATAAATATGGTCACATTGGGATATATTTCAGATTAGAGTTTGGCTTTTAAAAGCATGCAACTGAAACAGTGAGCTCCTAACTCTACTGTGGTTGACCACGTGATGGATGTTGTAAAGCAAAAGTAACTGCATTTCCTTTTAGAAACTGATGCGCCTTATAAACACCAGGGTTGAAATCTTTTGGAGAATAGTGTTTTTATAAGAATATTTAGAAAAGTTAATTTAAAAAAGTTAATTATTAAGCCAAATTGGTCAGATACGCAAAGGTCTGAAATATTTGCCTATCCAGAGGGACAGTTCAATCTGACCTCTGCAGCTGTTGCTACATTGTAACCTTTTGGTTCCGAGATATTTTACTTTCCATTGGTTAACATTTCACTGTTAAGAAACAGAAGTAAAACTGTTCATAGTGTTGACTGAGGGTCAATGGGCTTTCCTTCTTTCTTTTCTGGTGTTAACCACAGGTGTCTTTAGCTGTACAGAGACTTTCTAAGTGACCCTTTCAGTTTCTATAGCTACTACTTTGAGGACTGAAATTTAACATTTTGTCTAATTTGACTTTGTAATTCCCTGAGCAGATTGTGAAAACAAAACAACTTAACATCCTTGGGAAGATATCTGAAGATATCTGCTGCAATCCAAGTAAGCAAAAAGTCTTGAGTTTTATGGCTGCTAGTTAATAGAACACTGTGCCAGGCCATAGTTATCAATTAAATGAAATGTAGCTTCTCATCACCATTTAAAAATTTATCAGAAGAGGTTAAGGAGAGGACTCAAACTTTTGTTACTTCTAGAATGTCAAACAAGCAATCATACCTCCCTTCTCTTTTCTCCATCACACTAAAGAAGGAGATATGAAAATATAAGGAAGGGAGGGAAAAAAAGGAAAGAAAGAAAGAAAAAAGAAGGAAGGGAGTCAAGAAAATCCAAACATTTTAATAATAAAACGAGGAAATATTAACAACTTCTCAAGAATGGGTGCTATGTTTCTCAGATGGAAATCTTTAATTTAGTCAAGTAAACTAGAAATTGTTAACACTACTCTTCTTTTGGCCCTAAACCTCTATCACGACATTTTACTGAATCCATATTTCCATACTAACTACTGTAATTTTTATACAGGTAAAAAGAACAACAGATGTGATGATATTCAAGGGAGATTAGGAAAGGGGATATTTAGCATTTCTAGATTCAACCGAAGAAGATGTCAAGAGAACAGAGAAAGGTAGAAATGACAGCTGGGTTCACCAACCAGTAAAAGTAAAAGAAGTAAAAGAAGGGCTTAGGCATAGCCAAGGGGGTGGAACATACCAGATATACTGGGGGAAGGGCAAGTAGATGACATCTCACTGGAGCTGAGGGTAGGTGAGAATTAGGAGATGAGATTAAATAGTGTAACACCCAGGCTTTACCTACCAAATGAAGGAGTCTTGAATTGATCCTGTTAGCAATGGGGATCACTTGGAAATTTGTAAGTAGAAGAGTGACAGGATTAAAGCAATGTTTGAGCACCAATAATCTAGCCAGAGCATAGAATGTTTGGCAGGAGAAAAGACTGAAGAGGAGGCAAGAAGACAGTTGCACTGATCCCTCCATGAAGTAAGAGGATGTGAGTTGGAATGAAGGCAGTGGCATGGAATAAAAGGTATGATTGTGGAAGACACCACAGAGTATGAATGTTCAGAACTTGCTGGCTAACAGAGGGAACATCAAAGATGACGTTGCAGTTTTAAGCCTAGGCAAGTGAGAAAATATGTAATAGAAATAGGAGATCAAGAAAAGACCTGGTTTTAGGAAGAAGTTGATTAGTTTAAGTTTAGAAGAGAATTTACTGAGTGTTTCAGAGAGAAGCAAATGATTCTAAGTATAGTCTGTAGTTGGCACAAGGGAAACTGGAAAACTTTTCGAGATTAGTAGTAATGGCCCGCTAAAAAGCTGCACAGCAAAAGAAACCATCAACAAAATGAAAAGGAAACCCACTGACTGTATGGGAGAACATATTTGCTAACGATACATATGATAAGGGGTTAATTGCCAAAATATATAAAGGATTTATATAACTCAACACTAGGACAAACAATCCAACTTAAAAAAAAGAGCAAAGGACCTCAATAGACATTTTGAAGAGGACATACAGATGGCCCGCAGACAAATAAAAAGATGCTCAATGTTACTAGTCATCAGAGAAATGCAAATTAAAACCACAATGAGATATCATCTAATACTTGTCAAAATGGTCAGCATCAATCAATAAATCAACAAACAAGTGTTGGTGAGGATGTAGAGAAAAGGGAACCCTCGTATACCATTGGTGGAAATACAGATTGGTGCAGCCACTATGTACGGAGTTTTCTAAAAAATTATAAGTGGAGCTACTTTTTGACCCAGTAATCTCACGTCTAAGAATATACCCTAAGAATCCCAAAACACCAATTTGAAAGAATATGTGCACCCCTCTGTTCATAGCAGCATTATTTACAATAGCCAGAATCTGGAAACAGCCCAAGTGCCCATCAGTCGATGAATGGTTAAAAAATCTGTGGTACATTTACACAATAAAATACTATGCAGCCATAAAAAAAAGGGAAATCTTTTCTTTTGTGACAGCATGGATGGACCTGGAGATTATTATGCTAAGTGAAATAGGCAAGTCAGAGAAAGACAAATACCATATGATGCCACTTAAACATGGAATCTAACATACAGAATTAACTGATGAACAAAATAGAAACAGGCATGGACACACGGAACACACTGACAGCTGTCACGGGTGGGGGGAGGGGGACTGGATAAAAGAAGGTGAAGGGATTAGCCAAAGAATGAATATATATATATATAAAATTCATGGAAACAAACAATGTGGTGATAGCCAGAGGAAAGGGATGGGGACAGGGACTGAGTGGAGGCAGGCAAAGGAGGAATTGAAAGGGGACATCCATAATAGCATCGACAATAAAAATAAATAAAAAATAGGAAGAAGCAGCATACACAACTATGTATCATATACACTTTATACACGTCCCTTCATACATACCAAGATGCCTCGTACTTCAGGGCCTGCGTATTTGCTATTCTCTGCTTGGAATATTCTTCTCTCAGTTACTATATGGCTTGTGTGTTCACTTCTTGTATGTTTCTGCTCAAATGTCATCACAGCATAGAGAGGCCTGGCCATGATTCCCCATCTAAAATAACACCATCCCCCATTCTCCAGATCTTTTGCCTTCCTTCATTTTCCCCCAACCTGACACATGATATACTTACGGGTCCATTTCTCTCTCCTGCCACTAGAATTTGTAAGTTTCATGAGAGAGCTCCTTGTTTTCTTCATTACCATATTCTCACTCCCTGGAATGGTGCCTGGTATAAGGCGGGTGCTCAGTGACTATTTCAATGAATGAATGATTGAGGCTAGAAACTTAAATATGCACTTTTAAGTCTGATGCTTAAAATGACATTCTTTTTTTAAATAGTTTTTTAATTTAATTCTTGTTCAAGTACAGCTTTCTGTCTTATATTCCCAACCCTGCCCGCCCCCCGCCCCCTGCTCCCCGCCTCCCTCCCATTTCCACCCCCCACCTTAGTTATTGTCCATGTGTCCTTTATACTTGTTCATGTGAGTCCCTCTCCTTTTCCCCTATGATTCTCTCCCCTCTCCCCTCTGGACCCTGTCAGCCTGTTCCGTATTTGAGTGTTAAAATGACATTCTTAATCAGTAATTCAGTTCAACTCAGTAACTGTTATTGTTGGACTACATGAGAAATTATGAAAGCAAATAGCCTACTGCATTTAATTTTATTGCATTTAGCTACAAACTAGGCTTATATTTATGAACGTTGTGACATGGGGCACATATTCTTCATTTGTATTTATCCTTTTGATCCTAATTAACCTATTTTAAAATATGTTACTTCTTACTCAGCAATGTTTTCTCTGCAGGCTAAACAAGACAAAACATCTGCCTCCTGGATGCAAATAATGAATCATAAATATACACACCCAGGTCAGGTATAGCAAAAGCAGAGCTCTTCAAACACACTAACATTTAATCTTCAAATGGATCTTCTAGTGGGCTTTTGACTACCGGACAGCCAAAATGCTTTATGAATTAATGTTTCTAAAACCATCCACTACTCATTCATGAATAATTCTATTAAATATAATTTTTCTCATATCTAATGGGAAGTCCCAAGCCAACACAGTGAGAAAGCATATATCAAATGTGGGAATTTGACATATTTTAGACACCAGATTCCAATCTTTGGCTTTTATGCTAAGCCAGAGCACCCTCCAAAGTATAAATGCATTTGTCATTTATGGGAGGTTGACAGTCAAAATGAGTAAGTATACAAGGAATATAAGCAAAGATCAGAATAATAAAGCAGGGAGAGGCAGGGGAGGTGACAATGGTGATTCAAAATCTCCAGAGAAAATTGCACGGGTCATTGAAGAATGGTTGGGCCCATAGGTTTTTTAAGCCATCCACGCAAGATTTAAACTTTATTCTTGTTACCGAAACGTATGGCAGAATCTCCTGAAGCTCAAACATACAGCAGAATCTCCTGCAGCTCATTTGCAGGTAAGAACTATTACTAAAGTGCCTACAGAAAAGCCCCAAGACCTCTTTCTCTCTTACCAGAAGCTAGATGTAACAAATAAGAACCCTAGTCTGGGAAGTCAGAAAACCACTCCCCTGGCCTTGGGAAGTTACTCAACTTATCTGAGCCTAAGTCTCCTCATCTGTTAAATAGAGATGATAATAATGTTCTATTATAAGTCTTGGTAAATATTAAATAAGATAATTTACATACGTAAAGTGCGAAGCTTCAGACTGGTGATTTAGTAAGCTAATATTAATGATTATTTCTTTACATTCTTTTTGTACTCTTTCTCACTGCCCCTATTTCTCTTTCCTGTGTTTTTTTCCTCACTACAGAGTCCAATTGTAATGATTATTTGTAAATATTTACTGAGCATTAATCAGTTACCCTTAAATAATAGTTCAGAAGTGTCAATACACATATAAATATTGACTAAGCAATTACCGGAAGCAATGGGCTGAGAGAGACTGTGTACTTGGTCGTTGCCCAGTGGGTAAACAATCACACAGCCAGGCAATGTGGGCTATTATCCCACAGTCTGGGGCAACATTGCTATTGGATTGCTGATGGTGGCTGGCTTTAAGACCTGCAGTGTTTGGATTCTTAGGAAGCTTCCAAGTGGAAAAAAAGAAGTAAGCTCTCTCTTTCTCTCTTGCTCGGTGACCCACCCTTGCCCCATTGGGTCACACATTCTCTCTCTCACCTGGGAACACTCACAACTATGTGGGTCCAGTAGCCTTGTGGGCCAGCAGCAGACTGTGGAGGCTCCAAAGAACTAAGCTTTAATACAAAACAGAAACTCTGGACACTGGCCTTTTGGCCTTGTTGAAGACATGGCAGGGCAGAGGCAGAATGAAAATTGGAAACCCAGGGGCAGCCTTCTTGAAAAAGCCCTACCACACCACAGTCCCCCATGTATGGGTCCTTGGAATATTTTTCTCACAATCTCATGAAAGAACCTGATTTCCACCAGCAACAGTATGATTGCTGTGAAAAAATGTATGGACTTGGTGGTAACAGACCAAGTTGACCTCCTTCTCTCTCACTTAGTAGCTGTGTAATTTTGGGAAAATTATTTATCCCTACTATCTCTTATTTGGATTCCTGACAGCCTTATGATTTTATTGTTTATTCATTCAAGTAATTAATAAATGTTTACTTATTGAACAATTCCTAGAGACTAGATACTACCCTGAGTGATAGAAATTCAACAATGAAATACAATGATTTCCTTCAAGGATTTCATTGTCTAGGAGCAGAGACAGTTGAATAAATGAAATAACTGCAGTATAATAAGTGATAACTGCCTTGATCAGTTCAAGGTAGTACAATGGAGAAAGTGATCAATTCCTCTTAGGACAATCAAGGACGGCTTTGACGAAGAGATGAAGTTTAAACATCATTGTACATCTAACAGACGAGCAGAGGCAGTGAATAGAAAGATGTGAAAAAACAAAAGCAACAGAATTCTCAATGGCCTGATTTGAAAATTAGATCCTTGGCTCAGCATATCATTTTGAGTGAACACATAGACCATAGCAACACTTCTTAAGACCCCCACCACTTTTCCATTTATTTCCCTCTCATCACAAACTGCTCCTCCAGCCTTCCTACATGTCTGGAAAAGCCTGCCTCCAGTCTCAGCACCGCATTTCCTGTTGTTATCTCCCTTCCAATTCCTCCTTATTTTGTGCCACAATGTGGACAAAAAAGGGGCCACATACTAAATCTGACAAGCTCAGGGGAAGCCTGCATGGCAGGCCTGACAAACTCAGAGAGCTAAATTAACCACATGGGATGGTTTGAAATGAAGACTTTCTAACTAAAAGCAAGTCATGGTGGGTAGTTACATCCAAGGCCAGCGTCTTCCTTGACAATAGTCAATTTGAGCCTTAACTGAACCTGTCTATTTTCTTTTTGCATCTGTGATAACATACCTTTGGAATTTCAGGGTACTTTCCTTTTTTCTAAACCCCTCAGGGCACAATCTCCTACCAGAGCAAGAGACCACAGTATCCCTTATTGTTACCATGTTAACTTTTAACTATTAACTATCTTACATGCACCAAAGTAAAAGAGTATATGTCTGTTTAGTTTACTTTTTATCCAATCCCAGAGATCGGCTCACTTTATCTCTTCCTGCTTCCCTAATCTATGATGAATGGATTTCACATAATTCGCTTACATCATCTTTTGATTCTACTGTATAAAATAAAGTGCAAAATTGCCATTCACTGGAGCATTTTCTCAGTCCATTGAGGTTTTGCTCCCCAGCAATTGTCATCAGTTCTGCTCAAATAAACTCATAACACTTCTCCACAGGTCTGGATGTTTTCTTATATTGACAATAAAATCCCCAAAGGTGAATCTGGTAAGGGAGGAAGAGGCTTCTCTGGATGGTGGGAGAGGAGAAGAAATGAAACCTGCAAGTCAGGATCCTTTTAAAGGCCAGGTGGAAGGGAAAGGTTGGAAGGACTCCTGTGTTAATAATTTTGTTCTTGTTATAATGGACTGAAAACCCAGACTGATCATCTAAATAAGTCATGCATGCAAAGAGGCTTAGCAGAAAGTATGGATCCTTGTTGCAGAGAGTGGGATGGAAACAAAACAAGAGAAGAAGGTTCTAAGCAATGGATGAAAAGTGTTGCCTAGAGAAGTTCCCTGGGCTGTAGGAAATTGCTGCAGCAACTTGTACAGGTTTTAGTGGTCTCTGGTATGGGGAGAAAAGAGCCATTAAAGGTCCTGGTAAGGCATGGACATCATTGGAAGAAGGTATATTGTAAGAAGAAAACAAGAGTCAGGACAGAAGCTTAGGTAGCAGGTCAAAGGAGAAGAAAGTCAACGAAGGATTCTGATGAGAATCTGCCAGCAGGTGGAAGAGAACCAGGCACTGTCCTGAAAATCAGGAAGCATTTGTCTAGGAGACAGTGTCAAATGTCCCATAGAAATCAAATTGATAAGGAACGAAAAGTTTACATTTTTTGGTAATTAGAAGGTCACTGGTAATTTTAACAAAAGCATCTGTAGTGATATGGGCAAAAGCAAATTGCAGTGTGTTCAGAGAAAGTGAAAGAAGAGAAACTGGAGATGTGAGGACAACTGTCCTGAGAAGCCTGTCTGAGGGGGCAGTATGAAAACTTGCTCAAGTTTCTACATGGAGACTGCACACTAAATCAGAACAGATCATGGAGACAAGTAGACGCGCTCTGGCACCTTGAATCTGACACTAGCCCTGAGACTTGGGGAACTAGCTAAGTATTTTAGTATCTGGTGGTCAGTTTTATGTGTAACTGTAGGCTACAGTCTCTATTTAAAAATTTTTTTTATCCTCACCTGAGTATATATCTACTGATTTTAGAGATAGAGGAAGAGGGGCAGACAGAGAGAGAGAAACATTGACTGGTTGCCTCCCATATGTGTCCTGACTGATGATCAAATCTGCAACCTAGTTCTGAGCCCTGACTAGAGATAGCACCCACAGCCTTTCGGTGCATGAGACGATGCTCCAATCAACTGAGCCGCCAGACAGACCTAGGCTGTAGTCTCTAATTATTCAATCAGATACTATTCCAGGTTTTGCAGATGTGATTAAAGTCCATAATCAGTTGACTTTAAGTGAGTAGACTTGATAATCTGTGTGGGCCTGATTCAATCAGCTGAAAGTAGGGCTGAGGCTTCTTTGGCAAGGAAGAAATTCTGCGGACTGCAGCTTCATTCTGTGTCCCACATCCCAGCCCATCTTTCCCTACAGATTCAGAGTTTCCTGGTCAGCTCCCACAATAAATTGCATCAAATCTCTTAATATACTCATATGCCTCCTACTTGTTCTGCTTCTCAGAGGGAACCATGACGGTACCTCCCTCAGATGGTTGTGAATTTTAAGTGAAGCAGTAGATTACCAATGGGAAGCATCTGGTGCAAGGCCAGGAACACTTTTTAAAAGGGTTTGAAAAATGGTAGTTGTTATTATGATGACTTGGCAAACACCAGGTTGAGCCTACATCTTGCTGACTCTATCTAGTTGACCTATCTCTTCAACCAATGACCATTTACCATTCTGGGCTCTCTCACTAAATTAGGTGTGACCTTGAGTAGGTCATAACCTTGAAGTGCCTTTGTTTCCTTTCTGTAAAATGACAGGCTATGCAGCAAATGATTTTTTTATAAGCTCTGATGTTCTCTGGGACAGTTTTGACCTAATTTATTAGATTTTTTATTAGGCCTGGTCTGTTTCCTCCAGCCACCAGACAAGATCTATTCCATTACTGGTACATTCGAAGCTGCTCCTACACAAATGGCCCTGTAATGACTGTGTGGTTTATGGTCTGAGAATGCAAACTAAGTTTAATATTAACCTGAGCAAAGCATTCCTGTTATTTTAGTAAGTAGTTATAGAGCTTCTGCTCCACCTCAGACTACAGGCCATGGGAAATATAAAAAAGAGCATTAAAATTGGTCCCAGCCTTGAAGGAGCATAGGTAGACATCTGAAAAAAATTAGATACTACTATGAGGGATTATATAGTTAACTACAAGCACCACAGGACTTGAAAGAAAGGGAACAATAAGGATATTTTGGGCTGGAATGATCAGAAAGGTTTAATACAAGAGGCAGAGAGGGGTTTAGATAGAGGGGATAGAGGGGATGTCTATGTAAGAGATAAGAAAGAAGCCAAATCTTCTGCTCTTGCTGCTTATCATGTATTCCAAAATTAAATAGGTGAGGTGTGGGGGGCTATTTACAATGCTGTTTGCCTTTGTTGGCACAGAAGGTGGAAAAGTAGATGCTTCATAACTTCAGAATGTCCTTCCTATTCCCTCTGGAGTGTTCTGTGCAAGGATGAATGGACGACAGGTGCACTAGCTTGCACACATTTACACATGCATATCTGCAGACACCATGACAACCCCCACCATCCATGCATTTGGGGACTTCCCACAGGAGATTAAGTTCCATTAAGGTGGTGTCTCACTTCTCTTCTCCATTGTATAAATATTTATGAAATAAATCAAAGAAATCATTGCTCTCCAGAATATAGGAGACCTAAAGAGAAGTTTCCTTATCCAAAGCATTTGATGGCATTAAAATCTCAAAATGGTAATGGTTATATTTAAGAAATTCTTTGATTTTTAATGCCAGCTCAATCTGACTCCCTGATCCCATTCCCTGCAAAATATTGCTTCAGCCCTACTGGCAGCCTTCTTATCCAGAGAGCCATTGACAGAACTACTGCCAAAAACTTGCTGGAGCTGAACAAAAAACCACTGGGTGTGGGTAGAAGAAAAGTTATGGTTGAATGACAAGCAAACATCAGAAGGATTAATCTTACAAGCTCACCTTTGAGATCAGATAAAGACAGCTTGACTTTTTAAAGATAATATTCATTTGTATCAGTATAATGAGCTTTTCTTAGCAACACTGATAGTCATCTGTAATGAACAAAGACCAAAAAAGCCCTATTAACAGTAGAATTTAAATTATTCACTAATATTATTTCAGTTTACTGCCTCTTTCATAATGATCATTTGCTAAATGAGTCTAAAAAAATACTTGGTGATGTGTATAAACAAGCCAGAAATTCTCAAGACTGTGGTCTAATAAAAGCAAATAAACATGGTTTACAAAATAATTCAGTACACTGAAAGAGGCAGTGTTTGGGGCATAAATATAGGTTTCTACAAACAAGAAGTTAATAATCATAAGTCGAAACTCATAAGGATCACTATAAGGACTGGAAATGAAAAAGTATTCTGTAGATTCAGAAACATCTCCTAGTCTACTGCAAAACAATTCTGTCCATAAATTAATACCATTTGTATACCAACAAATTTTTGCAATGTTTATTGAGCTCTAACTATGTGCAATGAATAGTTCTCAAAACATACTGCATCCAATCAATGCAATCAGCTCTTACATATTTACCAAGGACTCGACTATGAGTAGTCTGGGTAGTGTAATATGTATGTGCTGTTGTTGCCTGTCCAGCCTCTATATAGTCCCCCTTCTTCTATAAACAACACCTGAATTTTCCTTCGGAGGGCCACTCTCCCCCACTTCATGCTGTATGTTTCTCGGGAATTAACACCACCCTCCTAGCTCCAACAGTATTCAGGTGACCATGACCAGTTTGATTGTCCATTGGCCACAAAGACTAATTTAGAGATGGGCATAAATATAAACCAAAACAGATTGGTTTGGTGTTATAAACCAATGAGACTAAATTCTGTATTTTTGTTAGAAAAACTTGGGCAAGAGAAGTCCTCTTTCTACAGATTGCAAATTGTAAGGGCCATGGGCCTGTTTAGGAAGACACCAACACAGAAGGTGGAGAGTGAGACCAAGTCTCAGTGATGGGGCTGGATATTTGCCCCTTGCCCTCAGGTCTTCCCTCTCCTCCTGTCTACCGGCTGACTAAAAATGGACTCTATTAACCTACCTTCCTCTCTGGCTTCCAGGTGGGAGTAATGTCAGATCAGACACATTAGATTACTTATTCCCAAATTCCTTTCTGTGGGGTCTCCTTCCGGCTGATTGTCTCTCTACTGAAGGCTACAGCTCCTATCAGGAGACTGTTGACACAACTTTCTGTCTTCAGGTTCCACTAACCACTCTTGCTTTACTCCTTCATGCCTAGAGATGGTGACAATGTCCCACTGTTACTTGCTCTGGTACTTCAATATCCCCTGTAATCTTCCTGAACTCTGCCCTTATCATAAGTAGTCCTCTTTAAAAAGCCTAATTAGGTGGAGCAATTCCATTTCCTGCCAGGACCCTAAGAGGTAAAATGACCTTACTTGAGTTCTGGATCCAGACATGCCTAAAAGTAGTGACACTTCCAACTTTTTCAGTTGCTTGAGCCAATAAATTGCCTTTTCCCTAAAGACTGTTTGAATTGGGTTTTCTGCCACTTACAACAGAGTTCTAATACAGTTTGTCAGGTTCTTTTGACTGCATAGGCTCACACAAGATGCCTTTAAAAAGGGAGGGGGCACTATTATAAACTGAATTGGCTCCCCACTCAAAGTCATGTGTTGAAGTCCTCACCCCCAACACATCAGAATTTGATTGTGTTTGGAGGTGGGTCTTTAAAGATGTAGTTAAATTAAAGGTAGCATGGAGCCTAATCCAATCTGACTGCCATCCTTACGGGAAGAGGAGATAAGGACACACACGCACAGAAGGAAGAGACTTGGTGAGAAGATGTTCAACGATGATCCAAGGAGAAACCAACCTTGCAAATACATTGATAGAAAATAAATGTCTGCTGTTTAAGCCACTTAATCTTTGATACTTTGTTGTGGGAGCCCCAGCAAACTAGTACAGCTATCTATAAGCTAGAACTGAGAAAGATACTTCTAGAGGCCAATGACTGTCTCCAGCTCCCTGAGCCAGCAGGGCCTCTTAACTATGGCATCTATGTCTCTCCGTAAATTGGTTTCATTTGCCTTTATTACTCACCGGCCAGTCCTTCCATATTTCTCAATGTGAACTAACCAGGCTAGCTAGCCACAATTGATACTATTGGGGTGAGACTTTTGCACTCCATCACCTCACGGGTTTCTGGCCAGCAATGGATAAGCTGCCTTTGGATCATATTCCTCGTCTGGTTCCAACAGCAGCTGTCATGTATAGGAAAAAATTACATGCTGGTTCTCTGCATAGAGAGTTGTAGGAGGGTCAGATTCAGGGAGAGAGAGAGGCTGGACAAAGCTAGCATTTGACAGGCTCAGCATTTAGTTTCCTGGGCTAGTGGCATTAATAATTTCATGAAAACATCAATACTAACACACACTGCTCAGATTTGGCTTCAATTTTTACTGCTGCAGCCAATCCTCATTTCAGTTATTTATAAGGCTCACTTTCTTGACCTTGAGTTTTATGAGCTATCCCAGAATTCTTACAATAACCACACTATTTTGTTTGAGTAAGTTTGATGTGTTTGTTACTTGAAAACAAGACAAAACAAAAAAGACTCGATTAAAATCTTTTAAAAATAGAACAGCAATTTTATCCCAGAAAGGTAGATCCATTTATGAGCAAACATGACTTTAATGGGCTTTTCTTAACATTGCCATCAGCTCTGTGACACTAGGGTCCGTGCACCTCTTCGTGTATAATAAGAAGCATGGAAGGAGTGCTGAAGAAGGTCTTCCACCTCCCAGCGATGCTGTCAGAGACTTTTATTTTCATTCTTTGCAGGACACCTCATTGCTTATTAGACAATATTTGTCAAGTGCCTATAATGTGCCAGGCACTGTGCTGCCACTGGAGATATCATGATAAATAAGGCAATTTATAGCTGTGTGTCTTTGGGCAAGTTACTGCTACTCACAAAGCCTCAGTCTCCCCCTCTGGAAAATTGGGATGATAACTGAAATTATACTTGTTTTCTCTTTTTTACTGTTCACATCCAATCAGTTGACAAGTTCTGTTGATTCTACCACCGAACTATTTATTTTCACTTCTTCCTCTGCAAACACCCTAGTCCAAGCCATCCTGGTTGTCCAATACCTTAATACATTCTCTGGGAGTAGGGAGGGGTTAGGACTGAAAGGCAGCAGTACCGGAGGTGACTCCAGACCTATTCCAAGGTCAAAGAAATGAACACTCCCCCTCTGCCCCTCCCACTACTCCTGTCCTTTCCTCTGCTTGCCCCACCCACACTGGCCTTCTGGCTGCTCCTTGAACACGGAAAGGTCAGTCATCACTTAGGGCCTTTGTGCCATTTGTTCCCTCTGCCTGAAAGGTTTTTTCCCCAGGTTGTCACTGGGCTGTCTCCCTCTAATCCTTTAGTTATCAACAGTACAGCTGCCTTTTTGTTATTTTTTTATTAAATTTATTGGGGTGACATTGGTTCACAAAATCATACAGGTTTCAGGTAACAGCTCAGCCAAATGTCATCTGCATGCTGCATGGCAGGCCTGTCACCCCCAGCAAAGTCTTTTTCCATCGCAGCTTCACTTTACCAGAAAATCTTAAGAAACTACTTCAGGAGGTCATCTACTCCTACCTCAGAAATCCTAAAGAAAAAAATTATTTCCAATTTCCTTAAATGTTGTTTTTCCTTCTCCACTGACTTTTCTTTCCTTGCTTAGTTCCTGATACCACAGAGACAGGATCTAGTGGGCGCAGGACTGAGGTTTCACAATTTGTGGGGCTAATGCCATGTGTCTAGCAGTTTGATTATATTTCTGTCGGTAGCCACTTCCCCTCTGGGGAGGTCTGGTGTGGTGCCAGAGGTGTGGGCCTGGGTGAGGCAATCTTGCAGGACACTTAGGCTTTCAGGCCTACTCTGCTGCCTACTAGGCCTGTCCAGCAGGCTGGGTAGGTCCATTTCCCTTGAATCTGGGAGCCTGGAGGCATGGGAGTCTGAATGGGTGGGGTAAACCTGCCCCTTTGCTAAACCTGAATAATTGGGGGCAAATGGAGACACACATGGAAAGCTACCTTTTATTTATTAGAGGCAAAGTATAAAAACATCTAGAGATTTAAGTCAAGAGAGCCACAAGATCAAATTTTCACCCTAGAAAGATCACTGTGGATCAATGTGAATGGAGAGTAGTTTGGAGGTGGGTAGGCTAGAGGTAGAGCCAGGCTTGGAAGCTGGCACAGAAAGCCAAGCTAGAGGTGATAATGCCCCAAGGAACTGGAGCTAGTGGGGATGAGGAAAGGAGGGCACTGAGGAAAATGTAGGGGTTACAAATGAGGCTAGGGCCTGCAGTTCAATAAATACCTCAGATGGAGTGGTGGGAAGGTACATCTAGGGTGCCATGACCCTTGGCCTTGATGTTGAGGGATGAGATGGGACTGTGCCTGAGCAACTCTGACTTCAGTTCTTCTCTCTGCCCAAGGCTAGGAAAGAACTTGGAGACCTAGCAGGAGATTGTAAATTCCTTAAAAAGGCAAAAGGATCACCCCCTCTCAGAAGAGAGCTATAAAAGAGAACTCTGGTCTGTAGCAGAAGCGGCAGGGCTGGAAAGAAATCTCTGGTGTGGGCGCAACTGGTGAAGAGCAAGACAGCAACTCATGGGGAGCGGTGAGGAGCATTCGGGAGTGAGGTTGATAGGTCTTTGCACTCTCCTCAGAAACTAGGTCTAGATGCAGCTCCAGCTCCTCAGAAACCTAGCACCAGCTGGTTTTTTTAAGGGAAAGAAGCTATTTAAGGGAAATGAAAGGCTTGAGAGGAGGGGTTAGAACTGTGAGTGGCAGCATATAAAAAATAATCGCCTAACCATACTTGCATTCCTCCGTTTCTACTCCCCCTACATTTTAGTGACCACCTAAATGATAAATAGTGGAGGGCAGCCCTTTGTCTGGTGAGATAAACGGTAGTATTGTCATGTATTTGCTCTCTTTTCTCCCTCCATTGACTTGGTCTGGCTGTGTGAGTGGCTTTGGCCAATAAAATGTGAGCAGAGGTTAAAATGTACTTGTGTGATTTGGCCTGGCCTTTTGCATTCCTGCTCTGTGCCATAAAAAGAGCCCCCCTCCATCAGCCCGGGCCTGGGGTTAGAGCAGAGAAGCAGACCTGACCCCCTGCAGGCTGGAGCAGAGCCACTGCAGGCAGCCTCAGAGCCATGAGCAAGGTGTCTTTGTTTCATTAGTTACAGAGATCTGGTGGTTGTTTATTACACAGCATTACTGAAGCAAAAGCTGCCTAATATAGTAATTCATTCTTCAAATGTGGTGCTGTTGTGATAAAAACTTAAAATATGTGTCCATGGTCTTGGAACTGAACAGCAGGCAGCAAGAAAGTGTTGAAGACTGGAAAAATGATGATTCATGTTATCTAGTAGCAAATATTTGGTAAAACTGTCATCTGTGATAACCTGAAGACAAAAATACACCCCTGAACATGTGGTTTTAGTGATGAGATTTCAAGAGAGACTTACGGGCATGAGTTGGTTACTGACTTTGTTAGGGTCTTTCAAAAAAGAATTGGCCTGCTTGAAAGGTAGGGGTGAAAGAGTAAAGTGACCCCAGGAATTCTGGGACTTGCAAATTTGAAAAATAGAACTGTTTCTTATCTTCAAATAGAAAAAGAGAAAAAAATCAAGATATGTTTAAGGACACAAAGGCTGGTTAAGATGCTAAATAAGACCCAATCTTAGGACAAAGATCGAGTAAAATACCCACCAGAATCTTTGGGTAGCCTTTGAATGGATTAAGGTGGCACCCAGTAAATCTTTTATCTGGACAAAATGTCAGAGGGAGAGAGAGAGAGAAAGGGAGAGAGAGGGAGAGAGAAGTAGGTTCAACAAGGCCTGATAAGCTCTATTTGTAATTAAATTTGGAAAAAGAGAGGCATGACTTGGAAATTATTGTGGATATGGCTCTTGTCTAAGGAGTTAATTGAATCACAAAAATACATAAAAATAGTTTTAAAAGAAATTTAAATCCCAAAGCATCTTGTCCTGGAGTAAAAAAGTTGTGATTTTTTTTTCTAAATGACACTGTGACTCTTTGTGCCATACAAAAAGATCTTAGGATATAATAATGTATTAATATTGGTTCATGAATTGTGACAAATGTACTACAATAATGTAAGATGCTAAGAGTAAAAGAAATTAGGTATTGGGTATATAAGAACACTTGTACTAACTAAGCAACTTTTGGGTAAATCTAAAATTATTCTCAATCAAAATTTTATTTAAACGAAGAAAGAAACCTTAGGGTCCCCAATATTCTGCATGCAGGTAGCAGGATGAGGAAGCTGCTCAGCTGCCAGGGAGAACATATTCTCCTTCAGATGTGGCCAAGAAAAATCATGGAAAATTATCACCCAGAAGGTAGAGTCAGTAGCCATGAGAACAATGGTAAGGGGAGGTATTCCCAGGGAATGGAAGTGTAGCCAAATCTATCTCCAGGTTGGATCCCTTTTGCAATGGACTGTTTATTTTTGTTTCTAGGTCTACTAGGGTATGTTGAGTGAGGTTACTATTTAACAAATACTGTCTTCCCTTCCTCACCTATATGAAGAGCTTCTTACCCTCTGCATTGTTGTTGGCTCTGGCTGTATGAGTTGTTTTGACCAAAGAATGTGAGCGAAAGCTTTGAATGTGTTTGCACCATTTGACTTGACCTCTCAGGCTTTTGCATTCCCACCTTCTACATTAAGAAGAGTTTGGCCCAGGAGCTACTGTTCTTTCAACTTGGGTCCCAGAATGAAAAGCTCATGGAACATGCCTGAACCTGACCCACAGCTAAGGGCAGGGCTGCTGCAGCTGCCCAGTCAACCCCACAGGCAAGATATAAATGTTTTGTTACTACAAACCACTGAGAGTTTTTGGCACACAGCCAAAGCTGATTAATACATCTGGCAAAGTTTCCCAAGGAACTGAGGAATGGCTCTCGATGGGATTTGAGGTGGGGGAGTGGGTGAAGGAGAAAGTTCCAGGGTCTCTCCAAATGATCAGCTCTATCTCCAAAATCAGGCTTGAGTATTTCAAACGTTGTATCTACAAGAGATGCCAGAAATGTTCTTTGATGACAAGAGTTCAGAATGTTAAATCAAACTTCAAAATTGGCAATAGTATTAAAACCCAGACAAAGTCCTGTAATAAACTCCTTGGGAATGAGATTTAGATATGGAATGCTAATGAATATTAGAACCTCTTAGATCATTTTTGTGCAGAATACACAAATCAGAATGACACAATCTCAACTGTGTTTTTCTGATAAAAATCTTGAAGGTAATTATTACAATAGGTATTTGAAATAAAAAATTAACTGCTGTATTTATAGAACAAGATTGAGAAAACACTTGTTCATTTTTTGAGCTTGTACCTTGTTAAGACAGATACAGGTAGAATTAGAACTCTTACTGCAAAATTATTGAGTTCACCAACAATGGCTTAATTAATAATAATAATGATATTTATTTTGTTCTTATATAGATTTTATATACTTAATTTCTTGCTAAGCAAGATTTGACATAAGAAGATTACCAACATAAGAAAAAATTCAGATTATCACAGAGTTTGTTTTAATGGGAATAGACCTATGTTCAATGACTGCAAACCACTTTAACAGGTTTTACTTGTTTATCTGAGAGAGATTTTTAGAAAGACATTTATTTTTTCATTTTTTCTGGCATTAAATAGGAACAATCTTGCCACAGTTCTACTTTACAAAACTACAAGGAAGGAACACTCAACTTGATGTTCATGTGAAATATAATTACCCATTTTTCCTCCTTTGCAACATGTACTCCATAGACAGGATGACAAGCCAAGAAGTACATAATACACTGCCTGTCAATAATAATAAGTATGTTTTTCTGGAATTCATTTCACAATAACACATTCAAAATATACTTTGCTTGCTTTTTAGACTGTCATGAATATTATAGCACCTCAACAAATATTGCCTGCTTCAAATTAAAGATATAAATAGAAATTTATTGAATGAATCAATTGACCAGATATAATCATAAATAAGTACTGTAACTTTTAACAAGTACAAAGTTTCATCTCTGCCCATGACCTTTAAGGTGGTTACGCTGGTAGACTCAGGGTTTCTATGCCAGGATTGTAGCCAGATACAGCTCATCCGTTTTGCCCTAAATAAATATCATGTATCCTGCAAGGCTGTGCACAAAGGCCACCTACTGAATGAAGGCTTTCTTGAGTATCCCAAGCATATGTCGTCTCTTCCTTTTTTAAATCCAGAGAGCTGATAGTCAAAAATCACACTGACATCATTGAGAATTTCCAATGTGCTTCAACTACACTAAACTCTACATTTATCATCTCATTTCTTCTTTGCAGTACTCCTGTAAAACAGGTATCATTATTTGTACTTTATAGATGAGGAAACTGGGGACGATTTGAACTCAGAATTTAACTCCAGAAATAGTAGCCTTAACAATTCTACTGGAAGACTTGGTTTGCATTTGAATTTTGTGGGATTTCTCTCTCCCTACTCCTGGGATGTTTGTTCAGGCGAAAAAATGAAAGGGGAGGTCATCAGTGAGAGCTTAGTAGAAATAAAAAGTTGTGAGTTCAGTGGTTTCAAGGAAACATACCATTACACCAAGACCTCATGAGGAAGGGAAACTGTTGACGGCTTACATCGTTATGGTGCCCAAGCCCAGGTAAGCCACAAACACAGCTGGTGGGTAACCAGGAGTCTAGGTCCATCCGACTCTAAACTGCATATACTCTATTCCCAGATGTCCTGGCAATGCCATGATTACAATAAAAATCACATAATAATACTGTAAACAGTGTAGTCTGTTTACTAGCTGTAGCTTGGAGGGAATCCTGGGAGTATTTGAAAGTGGTGTCATAAAGGGAGTCTAAAATACTATCAAGTCTGAGTATGTTTGTATCTTCCTTGTCTTGCTTTGGAGATGGGCATTGTGGCTTGAAAGAAAACATCATACATTATTCTTTCCAGTGGAAATGCTTGGCTTTGAAAAGGAGAAAGGAGAACTGAAAGTAGCTGTGCTGGGAGAGAGGTCTGGTGTTGAAGGAGGTTTTGTAATTTTATAAATAGAAAGGACTTGAGACTGTTTTAATGCTGAGAAGAGAGCGACTGTGGTAAAAAATTAGCTAAAGGGGATAGTTAGAAGAGCAAGTTCCTTAAAGTAGCAGTATTGAGTGGCGTTTGGGGCCCAAAGGGAGGTATTAGCTGAAGGAAGGAGTTAAGAGAGGGTATGAATGTGGATATGTTCAGAGGGCTGTGCGGCTGAAGTTGGGAAAAGTAATATTCAATGACTTCTGAGTTTGTTGTAGAGGAGATAACGCTCCTTGCCAAGAATTAGAGGGAAATAAGTTAAAGATAGGGCTTCAGGAGATTGGAGAAGGTTTATAGACTGTGCAGTGGACGAAAGGAGAACTGCCTTGCGTTAAGGGTATAATTGAAGTTGGAGACCATCTGCAGTGGAAGCACTCTGTACAGTGTTATGAGTTTCCTCAGCAACAATAACTATTTGGGGTAAAGAAAGTGGAGAAGAGGCAGATTTATTAAGGGCTCCGCTTTTGTTAGGATAGTTCAACAGGACGGTGGAACAAGCCATCTGAGGTGTGCCTGAGAGGGTGGCTGATAGGATGATGGCATCCTTAGCTAAACAGGGGAAATTGGAGAAATTGGTAGGGTCAATGGATTGCAGGGCTTTGTAAGGTTCAAAGAGCAGTTTACTAGGGGTTTAATAGGAAACGTTGGGTTTGGAAGGACAGGAAGAGATAGTCAGAACAACTGGAGTTAAAAATTTTAGAACTGGATGATATAATAAGATCTGGTGGATCTGGAGCCTGCAAAGCTGAGCTGAAGAACTCCGGACATTGAGGAGGATGGAGCTTGGCTGGATCTTATTGGACTGGATCATCCAAAAGATAATGGAAGCCACCTATGACAATAGCAGGCAGTAAGGTATTGAGGATGACTTTTCCTTAGTTTTAAAACAGGATTAACTGAAGTCAATGTAGCCTACCTTAATTTTTTAAAATAATAGAGTCTAATTTTTTTAGATCAGTTTTAGATTTATAAAAAAATTTGAGCAACAAGTTAGGAGTTCCCACATAATCTTTATTCTTAACTGTCTTATAATATGTGTGGTTTAATCATATGCTCTCTGAAAGCCTTTGGAGTAAATTACAATAAATGCATACCTTGATTGTATTTCATGGCACTAACATTTTGACTTGATTAAGATTATTATAATAGGTAAGTGTCAATTCAGCTGTGCCCAGAAATTCCTTCTCACCTCTCACTCTCATCTTCATCTCTGTCAAAAAAGCACCTATCCTTTTACTCATTTTATGTGCCTTCCACTTCATGAAGCTTCCTCTGATCACCACACTGAGATATCAGTTCTTTCTCCTTTGATCTCTCTTAGTGCTCTGATAATAATGCTCCTTATGTGCTCCTTTTATGATACATATACACTACCTTCTGATCGAGTTTTTTTGTAATTAATTTATACACCATTAGGCTCTAAGCTCTCTAAGGACAATGTCTTTGCTTAACACATCCCCTGTAGCACCTAGCATAGTGCCTTGCACATGGTAGGTTTATAATCAACATTTGTAGAAGTGAATGAATTATGAAATGAAAATTTCAACTTTACAAAAGAGGTAAGCTAGGATGTAAACATCCTTTCTTTATTAAATGGACAGGCTCCATGTTTTTGTTAAATACTTAGTTCCCTTGGTGTATTTAATATATAATTTATAAAATTTCAACTAAACTAGGAAGAGTTCAGTCCCAAAATTTTAATTGAACTAGGAACAGTTTCTTTGCAAAAAATAAGGTTATGCATGTAATCACTTACTTTGGATTATCTGAAGCAAATCTTGCTTTCATGTTCTTGTTTACAGGGAGAGTTGACACCAAAGACCTATGTTCAGACTTTCACTGGCTCTTGTTGATTTGTACTCCTCTCAGAAACTCTAGGCCAGGACTTCCAGCCAAGATGGAGGCATAGGTAGATACACTTTGCCTCCTTGCACAACCAAAAGAAGGACAATAAGAAATTTAAAAACAAAAAACAACCAGATCTGCCAGAAACTTGAACTGTATGGAATTCCAACAACCAAGGAGTTAAAGAAGAAACATTCATCCAGACTGGTAGGAGGGATGGAGACAGGTAGCCAGGGTGGAGAGAACTCACCACAAGGTGGCAGCTGGAGGACGAGGGGGCCCATATATGCATGTGGATAAATCGAGAGGAACAACTGGGGAGCAAGACAGACTGTGCAACCCTGGGTTCCAGTGCAGGGGGAAAAAAAGTCTCAAAACCTCTGGCTGTAAAAATCTGTAGGGGTAGTATTGGTGGGAGAGACTCCCAGACTCACAGGAGAGCTCACTGGAGAGACCCACTCATTTTGACTTGACTTGATTGTGTAAGTTCCAGGATCCTGGAACATACACAATCCCAGCTACCAAGGAATCAGCACCAGAAGGGCCCAATTTGCTTATGGGTAGTGGTAGAAGTGACTGAAGACTGGCAGAGAGCCAAGCAAGTGGCATTATTTCCTCTTAGACCCCTCCCCCACATACAGCACCACAATGCAGCCACTTGAGTTGCCCTGCTTTTGTGAATACCTAAGGTTCCACCCATTACTACGTAACAGGTGTGCCAAGACAAAGAAATATGGCCCAAATGAAAGAATAGAGCAAGGCTCCAAAAATAGGCAACCTATCAGATGCACAGTTCAAAACACTGGTAATCAGGATGTTCACAGAAATGGTTGACTACCATCACAAAATAGAGGAAGAAGTGAAGGTTATGCAAAGTGAAATAAAGCAAATATACAGGGAACCGACAGTGAGAGAAGGAAACCGGGAACCAAGTCAATGATTTGGAGCAGAAGGAAAAAAGAAACATTCTACCAGAACAGAATGAAGAAACAAGAATTTTAAAAAATTGAGGAGAGGCTTAGGAACCTCTGGGACAATTTTAAACATTCCAACATCCAAATCATAGGGGGGCCAGAAGGTGAAGAGGAAGAACAAGAAATCGAAAACTTATTTGAAAAAATAATGAAGAACTTCCCCAATCTGGCAAAGGAAACAGACTTCCAGGAAGTCCAGGAAGCTCAGAGAGTCCCAGAGAAGTTGGACCCAAGGAAGCATACACCAAGGCACATCATAATTATATTACCCAAGATTAAAGATAAGGAGAGAATCTGAAAAGCTGAAAGAGAATAGGAGACAGTTACCTACAAAGGAGTTTCCGTAAGACTATCAGCTGATTTCTCAAACCTTATAGGCAAGAAGGGGCTGGAAAGAAGTATGCAAAGTCATGAAAGGCAAGGAACTACATCCAAGATTACTCTATCCAGCAAAACCATCATTTATAATGGAAGGGCAGATAAAGTGCTTCTCAGATAAAGTCCAGGTAAAGGAGTTCATCATCACCAAGCCCTAATTATATGAAATGTTAAAGGGGCTTAAAGAAGATCAAAACTATGAACAGTAAAATGACAATAGACTTACAACTATCAACAACTGAACCTAAAAACAAAGACAAAAACAAACTAAGCAAACAACTAGAACAGGAACAGAATCACAGAAATGGAGATCACATGGAGGGTTATCAGCGTGGAGGGGGAGGGAGGAGATACGTGGGGGAAAACATACAGGGAATAAGAAGAGTAATTAGTACTCTTAAATCACACAAAATAGACAGAAAGGGGCTAAGAACTGTCTAGGAAATGGAGAAGCCGAAGAACTTATGTGTATGACACATGGACATGGTGGGCGGGGGGAAGCTGGTGAGAGGCGGTGCAGGATGGAGGGGATTAAAGAGAAAAAAAATGGGACAACTGTAATAGCATAATTGATAAAATATACTTAAAAAAAAGAAACCTAGCCCAGTTTTTAAGCCCAAATATATTACCTTCTCTGATGCAGGGGAAAGTTTAAGTTGTATAGCTCATGCTAGGATGATTCAGTCTGGGGGAGAGAGACACAACCTCTGGAGTCAGACCTTTCTCAGATTCAATCTTGTCTCCAACACTCACTGCTATAGAGCTCAAGGCTAATTTTACTTTTCTGCACTAAATCCCTATAGGTAAAATGGCATTAATAAGACACCTAATTCACAAGAGAGTGATGAGGACAAATATAATGCATGTTAAGTACCTAATCACAAAGCTCAATAAATATGTTCCCTTATTCCTGAGACATGATTGTGTCTGTGTCTGTCATTGGTGTAAGAACTAGGAAATTTTTCTCACAAGGTAGTTTGGTGGGAAAGTTAGACCAATATCAGCTCCAGTTGTCGGGAATGTAGATCTTCACAGTGCATCTTATATTCGGTTTAAAGCATGTCCAAAAGACTAGGAAGTCATGTTCAAATGGAATTATGCAAATTAACTATGAAGCCAAATATATGTTTTTATTTCCTAAAATGTTTGTGTAATCGGTCCTATGTTTAGCTTTCTGTTCTTCAGAGAGGAGCCATGTTGCACAGGCAGTCCTATAGGGATCACCTTACAGAATCTAAGTCAAGAAGTCCCTGAGACTTTAATTATGATACAGCGTAAAGTGTCTTTGCTAATGACTTGAGCATTCTGTTTCTTGAATCTGTGATCAGCTATTATTTTAACCTTTCAAAGCCAAATATGTTAAAGCATTCAACTTAAACTACTTTCATTGGGCTGGAAATGTTTTACTGCAGCTTAGCTGACATTTTACTAATGTCATTAGCACTGCTTAAAAATAAATTGTGCTCCAGTCTACAGAACCACCTTTGTTTCAATAAAATATTATCATTTTATGAGTACATGAAGTTCATCTCATGGGAACAAACATTAGTAACACATATCTTTCTGATTCTCCAGGCATGCCTACATTTTTATTAAGCAATATTCCAGAGGTGGCACATAAATGATTAAAATTTGGGAAATCCTCAACTACAACATTATTTTCTTGTAGAAATCTTCATCTACAACATTATACTTATACTTTCGTAAGTATAATCCATCTAACCACTCTTCTAATGTTGAGTTTTTAACTTGTTTTCTATTATAAACAATGCTTTGAAGAACCTCTCACAGCTAAATATTTTTCCTATTCTATGATGATTCCCTGAGAAAAATTCACAGATGTAGAACTCTCAGGTGGAAGGGCAATGGTTTTATTATTTTAAATTTTGAAATTAGTGTTTATTAACTATTTCTTTAAGTTTTTATGAAGACATTTAGGAGGTCAGTAAAGCAGTATTTATGACCCGTGGGAATAATTTCTCCTTTGTTACTCAAAGGGTTGCTTAATGTAATTGCCTTCAAGTGTGTTCTGGGACCAAACAGCAATTCCTCCCATCCCGGGGAAGCCCTGTGGTGGGGAAAATGCTTGGCTGGAAGATCAGGTTTGTTAATGTTACCCTTTCTGCTTAATTAGCTTTGTGATCATGTGCAAGTCACAAACTCTCTAAGCTATAATTTTCTCACACATAAAATTTTACTAAAAAAATAGTTTACCTCACTGAGCTGTGATGATTAAATGAAATGATATATGTAAATGTGGCTTGTAAATGCTAAAGCACGATATAAAATATTAGTTGTTGGTATCATAAAAGTGCAATATACACAAGGTCTGTCCAGAAGGTATCCAGCCATGTAATAAGAAAAATAGAGACAATCATTGAAGGATAATTGTCCTATGTACATTGTCCTGTACATAGGACAATGATGCCTTAGTCCCCTTCAAAGTATGCACCTTGGGACCTCACATAGTTCTTCCCATTGCCATCAGCTGTCCCATCATGTTTTCCTGGATCTCATCAAGGGTCTGAAATCTCTTACCTTTCAAAGGTAATTTTAGTTTTGGGAAAAGCCAGAGGTCACAGGGTGCCAAATCTGGGCTGAGTCACCTGGGTAATTTAATGTTTTACCAAAAAATCTGCACAAGATGTGATGCACGAGCAGTTGTGATGAAGCTGCCAATTGCCAATTTGCCCATAGCTATGGCTTTCTAAATTGAATAGTTTCTGAGGAGAAATGTTCACACTTACGCAAAATTTAATGCAGATTCATTGCTATACTTGATCAGTCATTTTGAATGTGAAGGCCACACAGTACACATGCTCACTCAATGGTGTCTACCGCCCCCATTGACTAATTCAGTGAAGTCTTCATTGTTCACACATGCACATTCCAGTCCACTCTCTTTGGCTGCCAGGCTACATCAATGTCATGCAAACCATTCTTGTTATGTTAACAATGGTTGGACTTTTTCCAGGCAGATCTTGTACTTCTCTTGATTCTGAAATCACAGTTCTCTGGCTTGACAGATACATGTCATCTCATGTGATGCAGATAATTTTTTACTACCATCTGGGGACAGTGTCTAGAAAAAGTGAAGGGTATGAAAGAAGAAGGAACTAAATTCCAGTGAGAATATTTCTTTACTGATTGTTCCTTTCCATCCCCTCCTTAATAAACTCTAGAACCTGACGTGGCACTGCAGTCAACATTAACCCTGGGCTTTTGAACTTTGTTCCTCACTGTCAAATCTCATTGAAAACATTGGTTGTGCAGAAGTCACATTACTTGTTAATCTATAATTGGTCTGGTGGCTCACAATTTCTGAGTTAGGGATAGGACTTGTGATTCCTGGCACCAACAGATTGTTGGAAAAACTAATGACCGTCACTGTGACTATTGTCTTCCCATAAGGCACTCTGAATGGTCTCTTGATCTAGGTGGATTCAAGTAAAAATCATCTCATCAGCTGCCTACCGGAAAATACTTATGTTAACAAAATCCAGAGCATATGCTCAAGCAGGACCCTAACACTAAGGGCACCAGGGTTTTAGATTTAGCTCTGCTACTTAATCACCTGGGGCCTCACTTTCCTCATCTGAGAAATAAGGGAGTTAGACTAGAAGCTAGTCACTACATCTCCACAGTAAGATTCTAGAATTCTGTGTGTCAGTGTTGAAATTAGGAGGTGGGCTTTCCAACCTCTCACCACGAACAGGGAGGGGTGCCGGAGCCAGAGGGTCTTAGCTGGCTCTTTGGGAGGAGCAAGGGTTATACTCTGTGACATCACAATATCCAGCCCAGGCTCAATCTGGCTACTGAGAAGAAGGTAACAGGAGTTGCAGCTACTGATATATTAGAGGTGGGACTCTCTACCTGACAGAGTTAGAAGGAAATCAGCCAGCCATGCCTCCAGTTCAGGTACGTGCCATTTGCTAAGCTCAGAACAGAAATAGCCGGTGTCTATAAAAGAACAAGAGACCTACAAAGGACTACAAAATTAGTGTGTCTTCAGGCTTAGGAATAACAGTATAAGCACAGAAGCTATCTACCAGATACTTTAGGATAACATAAACATTCCAAATAAACAGACCAAAGGTCATAGGCAGTCCACAAGAAGCAGAGCTGGGGCATGTCCTCCCAACAGCCAGAATTAACTGTCATGAAGCCAGACCACAGGATGTTTCCAGGACTGTTATCCCTTCACTATCCTCTCCCCAACCACTAGGAAAATGTAAAAGGCACAGGCACCTCAAAAGATTGGTTTAAAATTACTTTCTAAAGTAGTCCATGTTTATTGCCTAGGGATGTTTATTCCTTTATCTATATGACTTGATTTTAATAACTTCTCCCCAGAATGAAAGAGAATAATAAATTTAACAAAATCAAGTTAACTAAAAGAAGTATTTTAATAAAAGATAGAACCAAAAAGAAAATACAAACAAAAGTAATAAAAGAGGGACACAATGTTTATTACGGGTTAGCAACTGAGATTCATTCTAAAGTCTGGTTTTGAAATTTCAGGGCTTAAAAGGCAAAAGGCCACCCCCTGTAAACAGTGAAAGAGAAGGGCCTTATGGTTGAGAAATCAGTAAACCAGTTCAGCTGGAACAATCTCCTACTTCTCCTCCTCTAAGGAACTCAAACCAGTGAAATCATTGCTGGGGATGTGGACAGTTCTGTTTTCTTTACCTTGCCTTGGGATTTTGGCTTCTAAAGTATTTGTTTCTTCCTCAAGTCTTGGGGCCCTGAGAAGCTCCCAGTGACAGCAAATAGCTGTTCTGTTTACCAGGAGGGTGGAGCACGGGGTGGGTGCCAGGCCCTGACTCATCTCCACTGGCCTCCCTCTGGCCTCAGAATGCTGCGACCCCAGAGCTGAGTACTGGACTGCTCAGGAAATGCACTAAGATTCACTTGCAAGATCCGAGTTTATTGCTATGCTCCCTCAGTGGAAGCAGCAGTCCAATGTTCTGACAGGTAGATTAGTTAACCACGGAAGACCCCAGTAGGGATAGACAAGGGAGGGGAGAGCTAATCTCTAAGTACAGGACACAATGTTAGCATCCTTTGGCCTCTAGTACATCAGGAATAAATGTATCTCAGGAGTAAGCCAATACACTGTCACGTGCAAAAGTAGCAATAACCCAGAAGTGCGTAAATAAACCCAGAAGTCTAGACAAAAACAAAATGTACTTGCATGTGGGGGCAACTTTCCTCGCAAGTGCCCCCCAGGTGCCATGGATGAAAATGAATATGACATGAAGTGATCTGAAGTGAACACTTCAAGCAGACATGAAGTGATCTGCTTGGGGAGGAGGGGTGGCCATTTTCCCTGCTGGGAAAAAGCCGTGGGCAGGTAGCCAGTTTCTCAGGGGAGACAAAGGCCAGCAGCAGCCAGTTTCTCTGAGGAGAAAAAGGCCTCCAGCCCCCTCTTCCAGGGCCTTTTATTGAGTTGTAATACACAGGAATACATGGTGGCAAGGATCAAACAGTAGATAACATTTCACAGACATCTGAGGGCTTACTATGAGTCAGAGTCTGTCAGGAACAGAGTTTTAGGGTTTCTTGCTCAAACCTTTAACATATGAATGAAAGAACTCTTAGCAGAGCAGATTTCACAGGTTTATCAGGAAGTCTTTGTGATGCCAGATTTTTCCCCAGGACACGCTCTAGCAAGGCAAGGAGCTGCGCCTCTCCCCAACAGGTATTCAGGCTTAAGGGGATTAGAGCCAGGAAGCGCTTTTCCCAGAGAACGTGAAAACATGGGGACTCGGGCTTTGTCAAAGCTGGGGAGGGGGGCAGGTGAGAGTCCATTGCTCCCTCTTTGTTGCGGCCCCCAACCCCCGCCCCCCAGTCCTCCGATGAAGGCCTCCCAAGTGATCGAGTCTGGCTTAGGTTGCCCCCCACTGTGAGGGGTCTTACCCATCACTGACTTTCGACCAAGCTTTGGGGGCAGGGAGAGGAAACTGAGGCAGCCTTTGCTACCAGAGATAAGCTTTGTCTCCTGAGGCTTGCATTCCAGAGGTCATCCCTCGCCCTTAGCCACAACGGGTCGAGATACAATTCCTAAAACCAGGCAGAGCGGTCTACACTTGCACATTAACTCTAGCACATATTCAACTTCCATCTAAAAAAGCCTCTATGATTTTCACAATTAGATTATGATATAAACTCTTAAGTCCTTGAAAATTAACACCTCGTTGGTTTAGTTTTTAGACTTTGTTCATTTGATATTTTTAAAAACTAATTTTTGGTTCACCCTAAAATAATAAAATATGGACTGTCTTAATTCATCTACATTTATATTTACTGACTATAATGTTCTCCGACCATCGTGTTTGCCACACACCACCAAAGTTTAGAGTTGGAGGAGAACTTAGAGATCATCCATTCCAATGCCTCCATTTCCAGGAGGGGAACCAGCACGGAGAGGTTAAGTGTGTTAACAGGTCATTGAGCTAGCTAGTGCTGGTTTGGAGACTAAAGCTTAAGTACACTCACTCTTAGCCTGGTGGCCTCTCCAGTTCTCCCTGCCCCTAACTCATGCTGGATGAGATTACTGGTTCATATCTGAGCTATTTAATTTCTAAGTTGGACTATTCTAAGGTGAACAAAATCTCACTTTGTCACCTTGGTGTGGTTATTGTAAATTCAGATACTCTATGTAGGTGACACTGTTCACCAAAGCTCTCCTAGCCTTCACAGTTCCAAACAAACCAAACTTTGGTCCAGGCCAAGAAAAGGCACTCAAGACTCTATCCACAAGGCTGATACAACAATGAAAATAAATCCAGGGAAACTGACAGGCTACTATGACTTGAGGCCTGAATAGAAGTGGTCTAGTCAAGGGAAAAAGCATTTGTGTAATTAACAAGCTTTTGCTTTATCATAAATACACAGACTTCCCGATGGCCTTGCCTTTTCTGGTTTTGGTAGACAACTTGTTTATGTGTAAATGTGTGCATATTCTGTGATATGAATGTGTGTACTCTGTAAATGTAAATGCTCCATCCGGCAAGTATGGGGTCATTATAGCATCCACGGTAAATGACCAGTCCTACTATCTAATATGTTCTCTATTGAGCCTTCCATGATTTAATCCCATGAATTAATATTTCATTTGGAAATAACTTGATGATTCAGTAGCTGCCCTAGACGTATCCAGGGTTTGCTTTATGCAGAGCTATACATGTCTTGCATCTCCAGATAACCTGGGCCCTCCCTGGATACACATTCTCAGAGCTTTCTCTGTTTGAATTCATCTGAAAGAAAATTAAATGAAATTAATAATCATTAAATAAAGTATAGATCTTATTTTGATAGACATATATCTGTAGGCCACTAGATTAATTTTTTTAACCAACCGAAAAGTATGTATCCTGTAAAGATCTTCCATATGCTTCTGCTTTTCCGCACAGATTGTTCTTAATAAAAGAGATTTATGAAATGATTACCAACAGGAAAGAACATTCCATCAAGGCACAGGGTTTAAACAGGGCTGTGGCAATATCTTTCAGCTTCCATATTAATTTCAAAAGTTGTGTAATATATTGAGTAATTTTGTGCACAATACAACACAAAACTGCTGGAGACAGCTGGTTGTAAAAAAATGGAGGGATAAAATGAGCTTTAGTTTCAGATTCTTCATTGTGGGTTTTGAATTTTTAAATCTTTCCAGTAAACTGAACACAGGTATGCAAACGAACTTTTGAAATGTTTTCTATCAAATCATCTGATAAGTCACATCTTGACAAGTCTTATTTAATAACTCTGAAAGAACAAAAAATAAAAGAAAGCCACCTCTTCAGAGATTCTGAAATATTTGATTTTTTCTCTTGCTGCCAACACCTGAGTGTCTTGGCATCTGGCCACACCTGGATCTCTGACACATACACGACACTCCCCTTCATCCCAGCCCAGCCCCTATGCATAGTCTCCAAAGAATTGTGCAATGTGGTCTTTGTAACCCGAGGCCTAAGAAGTCTGTAAAGGAATGTGACCCAGAGCCAACATGCTACCAGAGCTGAGAAGGAACTCTCCTGCTGTTTACCCTGTGCCTGGGGAAGCTCAGAAGGGGAGAAGTATGCGCTAAAGGAAGCAGGAATTGAACCCTTGGCAGGATTGGGAAGCAAACACTCTAGTGCCTTTTCCTTGTTTTTGCCAATCTCCAGAGGCCTGCTTCATGATGCTCCCGACTCAGATCTACTTTTGAGCCACTTCCTCTCTTACTCCTAATTATATCCACTTTGAAACCTATGAGTTGTAGGTCCCATAATTCCAATGCCCCCTATAGGGTAAAGGGTGAACCTAATGCGGGGTTCCGTATTAAATAGTGCTGTTGATGGCACAGTGCCAGAAACTGGTAGCAGGACAGCCAGTGCGTTCTTTGTGATGATAGGTCTATTGGTAGTGTCAACTGAAAGCACAAAACCAGCTTCCTCCCTCTTCCCCCATCTCCCCCTCAGATTTCACAAGTGCACAGTCTGGCCACTGGCAATACTTGGGGTTGTCCTACCTCTTCTGCACAGGGAATTATGCCCAAACATCTGATGGCTATACAAATGGACCTCTGACTTAAAGAAATAACTAATAAGAAATGAAATACTAAACCCTCAGTCTTGCCATTTGAGCACTGTTTAGTACAACTGAGTATAATCAACTATAAATGACAACTCTTTATTTTATTTTACTAATGCTGTTTATTAAAAAAAGTGGTCCCAGGAAAACAGATTTCATAACTATTTGAGAGGACAGCTCACTTGACAATTAGAACTCCAGTATTCTCCTCCTTTCAAGCATATTTTAAAATGCAGAGTCATTATTATTAGAAGAGGGGGACAGCAGAAAGGAAGAAGGAGCTCCTACCCTTTGCAACAGCATTGATGGAACTGGAAAGCATTATGCTAAGTGAAATAAGCCAGGTGGTGAAAGACAAATATCATATGATCTCACCTTTAACAGGAACCAAACCAACAAAACAAACAAACAAGCAAAATATAACCAAAGACACTGAAATTGAGAACAGGCTGACAGTGATCAGAGGAGAGAGGGGAGGGAATTTCAGGGAAAAGGGGAAGGGTTTACAGGAACAAGTATAAAGGACACATGAACAATAACAAGCGGGGGTGGAAATGGGAGGGAAGTGGGGAGGGCTGGGAGGGGTGGGCTGGGATGGGAGTAAAAGACGGAAAACTGTACTTGAACAACAATTGAACAAAGGTAAATTTAAAAAAAGAAGAGGGGAAAAAGGACTTCTTATGGTCGAATGTGTTCCTCTGTATGTTACAAACTGATACCATCTCACCCCTTGTTAGACATACAACATCTCTTGTTGTGCCCTATTCTTTCAAAGAAGTTATTGACCTTTCTCCTGTTTCCCCCAAATGAATTCAGTGTTGGTTTCAATCCCCTTTATATTCTTTGAAAATGTAATATGTACCACACACTGTGGCAATAACAGAATAAAATGTTTGGTGTGAATTGGGCTCCTTAAAAATTAAGAATTTGGTTAGGAAGATAAGAAATATATCTGTGGAAAGAGGAACTCAAAGAGGCCCACTTCAAGACACATCATCATTAAAATGGCAAAATTCCAAGATAAAGAGAGAATCTTAAAGGCAGCAAGGGAGAAAAAGGAAGTAACATACAAGGGAGCCCCAATAAGGTTAGCTACTGCCTTCTCAATGGAAATGCTCCAAGCAAGAAGAGAATGGCAGGAAATATTCCAAGTAATGAGAACCAGAGGCCTACAACCAAGGCTACTTTACCCAGCAAGGCTCTCAATCAAGATAGAAGGCCAAATAAAAAGCTTCCAAGACAAAAGAAGTCTAAAAGAATATGCCTCCACAAAACCAGTTCTGCAAGAGATGCTAAAAGGACTGCTCTAAGGAAAAGAAGGAAAAGAGAGAGACAGAGAGGAACACAGGTACATAAATGGCAATGAATAAGTACCTATCAATAATAACATTAAATGTAAATGGATTAAATGCTCCAATCAAAAGATATAGAATAGCTGAATGGATAAGAAAGAATGACCCACACATATGCTGCCTACAAGAGACCCACCTCAGGACAAAAGACCTACAAAGACTAAAAGTGAAAGGATGGAAACAAATTGTCTAAGCAATCGGACAAGATAAAAAAACCGGTGTAGCAATACTCATATCAGACAAAACAGACTTCAAAAAAAAGGGCCATAAAGAGAGACCCAGAAGGTCACTTCATAATACTCAAGGAAAGAATCCACCAAGAAGACATTAACATCATAAATATATATGCATCCAACATAGGAGCACCCAAATATATAAAGAAAATCTTAGAGGATTTCAAGAAAGATATTGACAGCAACACAATTATAGTAGGGGATTTTAATACCCCACTGTCAAAAATGGACAGATCTTCCAAGCAAAATATCAACAAAGATATTGTGCCATTGAACAATGCCCTAGATGGAATGGACTTAACTGATATATATAGAGCCCTCCATCCCAAAGAAGCTAAATACACATTCTTTTCAAATGCAAATGGAATATTTTCAAAGATAGACCACATGATCGGGCAAAAACGAGCCTCAACAAATTCAAGAAAACTGAAATCATATCAAGCATTTTCTCTGACAACAAGGTACTGAAACTGGAAATCAACCCCAAAGGAAAAAACCCCAAACACCCAAAATCGTGGAGATTGAACGGCATGCTATTAAACAATGAATGGGTCAAGAATGAAATTAGGGAAGAAATAAAAAAAGTTTCTGGAAACAATGAAAATGAACTCACAACAACCCAAAACTTATGGGACATGGCCAAGGCAGTCCTGAGAGGGAAGTTCATAGCAATACAGGCTTACCTAAAGAAGATAGAAACATTTCAAACAAAAACTAACTTGACACCTCCAAGAACTCGGGGGACAACAACAAAGACAGCCCAGAGCAAGTAGAAGGAAGGAAATAACCAAGATCAGAGCAGAATTAAATGACATAGAGACAAAAAGCACAATTCCAAGGATCAATGAATCCAGGAGCTGTTTTTTTTAAAAAGATAAACAAAATAGACAAGCCTTTAAGTAGGCTCATCAAGAAAAGAAGAGAGAGGACCCAAATAAACACAATCAGAAATGAAAGAGGAGAGATTACAACTGATACCACAGAAATAGAAGGGATTGTAAGAAATTACTATGAAGAACTGTGTGCCAAGAAATTTGAAAACCTAGGTGAAATGGACAAATTTCTAGAAAAATATAATCTCCCAAAACTCAGTGAAGAGGAAAGAAGCAGAAAGCCTGAACAGACCAGTAACAGCACATGAAGTTGAAGAAGTAATCAAAAAACTCCAGTCACAAAAAAGCCCTGGACCAGATGGTTTCAAGAGAATTCTACAAAGCATTTAAGGAAGAGCTAAGCCCTATTCTTCACAGACTATTCCAAAAAATCCAAAATGATGGAAAACTCCCAAACTCTTTTTTATGAAGCCAGCATGATCCTAATTCCAAAACCAGATAAAGATACAACAAAGAAAGAAAACTTCAGGCCAATATTGCTGATCAACATAGATGCTAAAATCCTCAAAAAATATTGGCAAATCGCACCCAACAACACATTATAAAGATCATACACCATGACCATATGGGATTTATCCCAGGGATGCAAGGACGGTTCAATATTCATAAATCAGTAAATGCAATACATCACATGAATAAAAGCAGAGAGAAAAATCACATGATCATATCAATAGATTCAGAAAAAGCTTTTGATAAGATACAACACCCATTAATGATAAAGGCACTCAGCAAAGTGGGAATAGAGGGAGCATTCCTCAATATAATAAAGGCTATATATGAGAGATCTACAGCCAACATCATAGTCAATGGGCAAAAACTAAAATCTTTTTTACTAAGATCAGGAACAAGACAAGGTTGTCCACTTTCACCACTTCTATTCAATGTAGTATTGGAAGTTTTAGCCACAGAGATCAGACAAGAAAAGGAAATAAAAGGCATCCAAATCGGAAAGAAGGAAACAAAACTGTCATTGTTTGCAGATGACATGATAGTATATGGAAAATCCTATAGACTCTACCAAAAAACTGCTCGACCTAATAAATGAATTTGGCAAAACAGTGGGATACAAAGTCAATATTCAGAAATCAAAGGCATTTTTATATACTAACAATGAATCAGCAGAAGCAGAAGTCAAGAAAGGAATCCCATTTGATATAGCAAAAACAAAAATAAAATATCTGGGAATAAACCTAACCAAGGAGGTAAAAGACCTGTATGCAGAAAACTACACAACACTGAAGAAAGAAATCAAGGAAGACACAAACAAATGGAAACAAATACTGTGTTCATGGATTGGCAGAATCAACATCATCAAAATGTCCATACTATCCAAAGCAATTTACAGATTCAATGCAATACCTATTAAAATGCTAATGGCATATTTCACAGACATAGAACAAATACTTCAAATATTTATATGGAACCATAAATGACCCCAAATAACAGCTGCAATTTTGAGAAAGAAGGACAAAGTAGGAGGGAATCACAATACCTGATGTCAAACTGTATTACAAGGCCACTGTAATCAAAACAGCCTGGTACTGGCATAAAAACAGGCACATAGACCAATGGAACAGAACAGAGAGCCCAGAATGAAACCCAACTCTCCACAGTCAATTATATATTTGACAAAGGGGTCAATGACATAAAATGGAGTAAAAATAGCCTCTTCAACAAATGGTGCTGGGAGAACTGGACAGCTACGTGCAAAAAAAATGAAACTTGAACACCAACTTACACCATACACCAAAATAAATTCAAAATGGATAAAAGACTTAAATATAAGCCATGAAACCATTAAAGTCCTAGAGGAGAACATTGGCAGGAAAATCTCAGATATTTCACGCAGCAACATTTTTACCGATATGTCCCCTAGAGCAAGGAATATAAAGGAAAGAATAAACAAATGGGATCTCATCAAAATAAAAAGCTTCTGCACAGCTAAAGAAAACAGCATTAAGATAAAAAGAGAACCAACTGTTTGGGAAAACATATTTGCCAACGATACCTCAGACAAAGGTTTAATCTCCAAAATATACAAAGAACTTACTCTACTCCACTCAAAGAAGACAAGTAACCCAATTAAAAATGGGTAAAGGACTTGAACAGATACTTCTCCAAGGAGGACATACAGAGGATCCAGAGACACAGGAATAGATGCTCAATATTGCTGGCTATCAGAGAGATGCAAATTGAAACCACAATGAGATACCACCTTACACAGGTCAGAATGACCATCATAACAAAGCAACAAACAAGAAATGATGGCGAGGTTGTGGGGAAAAGGAGACCCTAGTTCACTGTTGGTGGGATTGCAGACTGGTACAACCACTATGGAAAACAGTATGGAATTTTCTCAGAAAACTAAAAATGGACCTGCCTTTTGATCCAGCAATTCCACTGCTGGGATTATATCCTAAGAATCCTAAAACACCAATCCAAAAGAACCTATCCACACCAATGTTCATAGCAGCACAATTTACAATAGCCAAGAGTTGGAAGCAACCTAGATGCCCATCGGTAAATGAATGGATCAAAAAACTCTGGTACATTTACCCAATGGAATTCTATGCAGCAGAAAGAAAGAAGGAGCTCCTACCCTTTGCAACAGCATAGATGGAACTGGAAAGCATTATGCTGAGTGAAATAAGCCAGGCGGTGAAAGACAAATACCATATGATCTCACCTTTAACAGGAATCTAAACAACAAAACAAACAAGCAAGCAAAATATGACCAAAGACACTGAAACTCAGAACAGGCTGACAGGGACCAGAGGGGAGAGGGGAGAGAATTTCAGGGGGAAAGGGGAAGGATCCACAGAAACTAGTATAAGGGACACATGGAGAACAACTAAGGGGGGTGGAAATGGGAGGGAGGTGGGAAGCATGGGGGGTGGCCTGGGATAGGAGTGGGGGATGGAAAACTGTACTTGAACAATAATTAAATAAAAATAATTAATCCCTCCAAAAGAAATATACCTGTGAAGAGTTCAAAAGCAAAGAAGAAATGCACAACTATGTGAAAACTATTTGCACTGTGTATTTCAAAGTATCCCCAGGGCTCAGTGCAGAACAGAGGCAAAACTGTCTCAAGTGCTCAGGTAGCTCATCATGGAAGAGATGGAACTTGAGAAGAATCTTGAAAGAAGAGAAACAGAATATTGACTGACACCAGCTTGGGAAGAAAACAGTTTTCTATTGCAAATTTTGGCCCCAGCTTAATAGGTCTTGTCCCATTCACAGATCCTCTGTCCACCCTCCCTGTGCTTTTACAACTTCTTCTTTGCATGCAAGGCAAACAATTCATACGGCCTCTTTGGGATATGGAAAATGGGTCATGTAAACATGCCACACCAGGAAGGAAGAAACCAGCTATAGCAGGTGGGTTCTGTGAAAGTCCCTGCACACTGTCACCAGGGTTGTATCTGATTTTAATTATGGACCTGGGGTTCCTGACCTGATACACTCAAGTCAACATGTTCTACACCTAATTAATTATCTTCCTCCAAACTTCCTCCCCTCTTGTGATTCCCATCCCAACCATGACCTCACCATACTCCCAGTTATACTAGCTAGAATCCTGAGTCCTCTCTGATCCCCAGGTCTCTCCTCTGCATTTGGTCATCATGCTCAGGAGGTTATATCTCCATATCTCTTTTGAATTTTTCCCTCCTTGCCAGGTCTGCCTGCTGCTGCCCTGGGTCAGGCTCTCCTCATCTCCCCAGCTACATCCTCTGCACTCTGTTGGTCACATCTTTCTAAAATAAACACGAGATTGTCACTCACCAGTTCAAAAACAGTTCCAGTTTTCTCATTGTTTCAAAAATGAGGACTGAATTCTTTATTTTGGCTTTTGAGTTCTTTCACCTTGTCTACCTTTGCTTGGCTGTTCTCTCCTCAGCTACTAATCCTTCCAGTCCTCCCTGTGCTTATGGACCAGATGGGTCCCTCTACTTTCCACTCTCCAGCCTGTTCAGCACTTCCTTGCCTCTATGGTCTTACTCATGTAGTTCTCTTCCTGCGTGATTCCTCCTCAAAGTGGAGAAGGCTTTCCTCCTCCATTATTTATGATTTTTTTCATCACGTTCTTATTATTCCTTATCCTTCTTGCTGAAGGAGTGAGCTAGGTGGGGTTGGAAGACCAGGAAGAAGGTAGTAGAAGAATAGCATGTGCAAAGTCTCAGAAGAAAGATGGGGTGTTGAGTGTATAGAGTGGAAGGAAATGTGAAGATATGAAACAGAAACAGAGGCAGAGGCTGGCCGTGCTGTGGAGTTGGGGTTTTTAGCTTAAGAGCACTAGGTAGATTTTTAAAGAGTTACACACAGGGGAGGGACAGTAAGTATACTATTTGCATGTAGTGTATGGAGAACAGATGGGAGTGGAGAAAGATGGAAGAAAGGAAGAAGTCAGTCAGGAGGCTGGCAGAGAAAACCAAGGCGATGATGAACTTAGTCTAAGGTGATGACGGGGAAGAAAAGAAGCCAAAGGACATCAGAGGGCTTTACAAAGAAGAACTGATTCAACCTGGTTGATTGATCAGGCATGGGTCAAGGAGAGAAGAAAGATCACCAGATTTCTGGCTGGGTCCAGAAATAGCCCAAGAATGATACTGTACTAGATGCCATATCACTTCCTGCTAATGCCCACTAAGGAAACTTGACTTAGACCTGTAGGAAACAGGAGGCAACAAGGACTTCTTGGCTTAGGTAAACCCAACTGTTGAACCAGCAAACTGAAAGTGGTGTAGAGAATGGCCCACAGGGGAAGACTGGCTGCAGACGGACAACAAGGCAATGCTGATGACGTGGGTGTTAAATGCTGACAGTACACAGCTGCTCAAAGCAGGGGACCCCTTGTAGCCCTGGAGATCCTGCCCCAAACACAGTTAATGAAAGGAGTGTTTTGATTGAAAAGTTGTACATGCGTGCTATAAAAAAAATGTAGACAGTATGAAATGTTATGTTCTGAAAACAATTTTCCCTCCTACCCCAGTCCCAGGCCTTTTCCTCCATGGAACTTCGCATTTTACATGTTCTCTAGAAATCTTCTATGTGCACACAAATGTGAGAACATGTATTATGCACACACTCTCTCTGTGTGTTTGTATATATACACCATAGATCCACATCCTTTTATTACCACTTCCTTTTATTACCACATATACCCTAATGCCTTGCTTTTTTTAACTATGAAACCATGTTAAACCATTTTTTATATCAGCTCATGTAGATCTGCTTCTTTGTCTTTGATATCTACAGTGGATTTACCCCAACAGTTATCTCATAAGCCCCTATTGATAAATATGTAAGTCAAACATGGTTTTAAAGTGCTATTGCCTCTTCTTGTCCACCATCCTTTAGTGCTTGCTGCTCTAAACCACTCATGGTCTCATCCTGGGTCAGTTTCTCCTTCTACCTTTTCACACAGCTCTCTTCAAATCAGAAATCAGAGCTCTGTCTCTCTGCAGCCTCAAGAATTTAGCACATCCTACTGCTTTTCCTTCACACTGGAGTCATCTGTGACAGGAGCGTCTATTTGGCTTATCAGATTCATGGCGCTTAAGCAAGAAATTAACCAATTTTCCCCCTAAATTTGTGAAATGAGCTTTGAAAGTCCTGTACTTATCCAGCCACACCAAGGATGATATGAATTCTGAAGTGTCACAGCCCCAGTCAATCAGTGATTAGCTCTTTGTGAATCAGAACTAAATTCAGATTTTTCTCACTTCTCAGAGATGAAACTGTCAGAGCTCCTCATTTTGGAGCTGGTGTGTCCATAAACTGGACACACCAGTTTATATGAGGCCTGAATCTTAGTCATCTGTTAAAGTCTCCAGGTACCTAGGTAGTCAATAAACCTTGGTGAATAGACATCTGTTGCTGTAAGTATTGTTCCTGATAGTTTTCTACTATCTTTTTCTAAGAATTGTTGGGCATTTTATCCTATATTGCCTTTCATAATATAAATTGTAATTGGGCCATTCTTTCTCTCAAACTAAGATTTTAGTTGAAAGCCTTGATTAGGAGATAAATCTCCTGCCTACCAGGCCATTAATGGCTCTCAAAGGCCTCATAGCATTCCTTGCAGGATGTCTCTTGTCTGGTAGCCAAGGTCTTCACTAGAAAATGAAATCATGTCCCAAGCTAGCAGTCTGCTTTCTTCATTTTCCTTTCTCAAAGTCTGTGCAAGAAGAGATAAAATATTCCCTAGGGCCCTATGTCCTTTTCACACCTGGAACAGAGGCACTAAAAATACAGTATCTTCTTACCATATGTTTCCTTTTCTTACAAATCATCTGAAGGCCCCTCATGTCATCAGGAAGTAGCACATCTCCAAAAGGACCATCCAAGACAGATTTGCTGTGTCCTCCCCGGCCACCACTGCCCTCCCCCAATGTCTGGGGGAGGTATAAGTTTATGTTACACTCTAGGATGTTTGTACACCAAGAAACTCACCTAATGATGCATTTCTCAGAATGTACCCCCGTTGGTAAGTGGTTCATGACTGTACTTGTAGGAGAGTTGGCTTTTTTGTTTTATTCAAGCCCTCAACTGATTAGGTGGGGCCAACTCACTTAGGAAGGGCAATCTGCTTTACTCAGTCTACTGATTCAAATATTAATCTCATTCCAAAACACCCTATAGACACGTCCAGAATAATGTTTGACCAAATATCTAGGTACCCCTTGCCTAGTCAAGTTGACACATGAAATTAACTGCCACACTGACTATGTCACCAGTAGGTTTAGTAATTATCTCTAATTGCAAGAAAGACCCATGTGGAAAGTAGTCTTAGTCCCATTTTCTCAATTAGATATTTATTTAACAACTGTTTGTATATTTTAGAGATGAAGAAATTGAGGTTCAGAGAGTTGAAGTAACTTGTCTAAGGTGGCACAGCTAGTAAATGGCAGAGCCAGGCTTCTGATCTAGGTTTAAATGACTTCACCTGATACTCTTAACCCGCGTGGTCACTGCCTTTCTGCACTGGTGCTGCATTCCCCACAGGTCCCGAGGCTCTATGCTTGAGGTAGGCTAGGTCTGAAGGCACTATCTGCTGGTCAAAGCTCAAGGGCACATTGGAGAGGCCTCTCATTTTTGTCTTCACCAGTCTGAACATGTTGAATGCAACTTAGAACTACTAGAAGGCTCTGTTTTCCTCTGCCTTTGAGGCAATCCACAGAACACAAATAGTTCCTACTCTTTATTGAAAGCTCTGTGCCTGCACTTTGCGTAGATCATATCACTTAAAGTTCACAGTGACCCTGTGTTCTTCCCACCATCCCACTCTGCCATGGGAGGGAGAGGATGGCAGAGACCCCACGGGCTGCCAAGGGTAGGTACTATGAGATAGCCCTCTTAAGCCACTGTCCTCGGAGCCACCAGTGGCACCCTACATTCTCTTAAATGCCCTTGTGGGCCACTCCAATCCTGTCCCATCCTCCCCCAAATCTGCCCACAAAACCAGTTTAAAATGTGCATGAATCAATAATTCTGCAGGTATGTGCTGTCTGCTGATTCACCTATGGAACAGGTCTAGACTTTCCTTCATTTGGTTTGCGCCTCATGACTGACATGCCCCTGCTCCTCACTATCCATCCTCACTAGCACTTTCTGGAAATGCTGTCCAGTTGGAAACTTATTTTAAGTCCCTAGATCTATCTTGTTTGAAGGAGACCCTTCTCACTGTCTCTCTACAGCACTCTCTGGGTTGCTCCCCAGAAACCCTCTTGGGACAATACAAGCAGTCTTTCCACTGTTGCTGAGTTGGCTTCAGCCACAGAAAATCTTTTGTCTCTAAAAGGAGGAATCTAAGTCTCAGGAGGGCATATCTTTCCCAACTTTACAGTTAAAAGCCAAGTCATTCATCTTCTGGTCCAGTGTTTTGGTGTACTGCACAGATATTGGTTCTAAAGGGGTGGGGTTGGGTGGGGCAGCCTCAGGTTCAACCCAGTGGAGTCAGGCCGAAGAGCAGCATGTCTCTAAGGTTGCTTTTGAGGGGCAGAGTGCACCAAATGACAAGGGAACTTAGCAGCTCTTTCACATGTCTGCCCCACATACGGTGATGTACAATGTTGTAGGTGTAGCACAAAGCAAAGGCAAGTATTAGTAGAGAAACTGGGATGGGAAGTCATTTTCTACTAACAGAAG
This sequence comes from Sturnira hondurensis, assembly GCF_014824575.4. Lineage (NCBI taxonomy): Eukaryota > Metazoa > Chordata > Mammalia > Chiroptera > Phyllostomidae > Sturnira > Sturnira hondurensis. Next base: position 33,144,317 of record NW_028082759.1, read on the forward strand.
TAGATTCCCTTTGGCCTGCAAGCTTCACCAGAAGGCCAGGGAGAGAGTGAAGATTCCCATCTGTCTGGAACTGCAGCAAGTGACTCACTACTGTCCCCATTCTCAACGGAAGTGGCTTTGGCTTGGTATCATTTGTTTACAGAAGATCAGCTTGTTTGTACATCCCTGTGGTGCCCTTGGACAAAGCATCTACTTCATTGCCTGACCTGAGTTTCCTGGATTTGGGAGATCTATGTTGCTACCCAGGCTCTACAGTGGATTCCCCATGGGACCTTTGCAAGCCAACAGGCACCAGTTTGGGCTCTATGGGATAATGTTTCTAGATCGGACCCCTGGTTTGGCTCCCCCGATCTCTCTTTGGTGGTGTTTCTGGAGCCTGTGAACCAGGTAACAGTACCTGAGGGTGAACAGCCTTGTTTCAGCCCAGGTTCTGAGAACACTTTATCACATAAACACTTACACGAGGGAAATAATGCAGCTTATTTCCCTGGGCTTTCAAGATCATTCTACTGTTTACTTTTTTAAACATAGAGGGCGAATGACCTTCAGGACCACTGTTGAGAAGACAGCACAACCTAGAGGTGGATAAAGACTAGAAAATACCCAGAGATACAGGTGCTAGTCCTGGCTGCTAAGGACTCACTGGTGTCCTTGGACAATGCTTCCATTTTATTGCTTGACCCGAGATTCCTGGAATCGGAAGATCTATGGTCCTACCCAGGCTCTGTTAATAACTGTCTGACACTGACATGAAACTCCACTGAGCCTCAGTATCTTTTGTAAAATGGGAATGACATTTTCTCTGCCTACCTGCCCCAGTTGTTGTGTAGACCATGAACTTGTGTGAAAACACATTGTTAACAACAGAGCACTCTATATCTTTTCCTGCGATGTAGGATGTAATGTCTTTTGCTGGAAGTGAGGCACAAGTTTGGGGGAGAGGGGTGGAGAATGGTAAAAGGACTAAGGTCTTTCTGGGACACGCAGCAAGATGCAAGACTGGGTTGCAGCTGGGGTTAGAAACCATGGGTCTGTGGTGGCAACATCCACCTCACCAGTGGATGCACAATTGAATGTTGGCTGGAGCAGTGGAAGGAATTAGGGGTATGGAAGGGAATAGTTACAATGGCAATGCTGAAGTCTAAGCTCAACAGAGAAATGGTTGAAGAAAGGGACACAGCTGACAGATGTGGGGAGCTGAGAAGTGTTAGTGAGGTGTAAATGCCACATGTGTCAGGGAGTTAGTTGGTGGGGCAAGTGATTCTGGGCAGAAAGAGCAAGGCTGGAGTTGAAGGTTTGAGGCTGGAGGACATCTGGGTACCTGAGTAGGACAAGGAGCGGAGGGAGAGGGAGGGAAGGAGAGGGTACTACCTGGGAGGAGTACCAGGGAGTCGAAGGGCCCCAGGTCAGTGACAGGACTTGGGGCAGAGAGAGTGAGAGCTGAGAGAGAATCTGGGTGAGTTGTCAGATGGCCATGGGGAGGACAAGGAACCTGTGGATGGAGGGGCAGCAAAGGTTGGGGGTAGGCAGAGTGCCTGGAGGGCTGGATGGAGGATAATGCTGATGCTGCTTCAGAGTAAGGGAGGCCCAGAAAACAGAATGGCCTGGAGGCATACTTAGATTTAAAACTTGATAAGAATTATATATAAAAGATAAGTCACTTTACATATAGATGATCAAACATTGCAGGGGCATCTTGGTCTCAACATGTAAATATAGAAACTTATAATGTATCTATTATAATGGCTCCTTTTAGCCACTGGCATTTTAAATATAATAATAGGTCCAATGGCATGCTGGAGCCAGTCAGTACTAGTGAATGAGGGCCACACATTTTCTAATTTTCTGGAATTTTGCAAGCTAGGTGTCATATCGGTAGGCTGAAATAGGCCTGGGAAGGAATAGTTTACACTGTGAAAAACTGCAAACACCACAGATTAGGGATTTTGAACCCTAATCCAATTTGACTGGTGTCTTTGTAAGAAGAGCAGACACAGAGACAGACACGCAGAGAGAGAACACCGTGTGAAAACGGTGGGAACGCCGTTCAAGGCACAGGGGAACGCCACGGTGATGGGGGCAGAAACCGAGGTCCACCGAGGGTTGCCGCAACACCCGCTAGGAGGAAGTTGTGAAACAGACTCTCCCTGGGACCTGCCAGAGGAAACAACACTGCTGACAGCTTGATTTCAGGCTTCAGCCCCCAAAGCTGAGAGAGAATACACTTCAGTTGTTTTAAGTCACCCAGTTTGTGCTGTCACCTTGTTACAGCAGTGCTAGGAAACAGGTACCCTGTGCTGCCCACGTCATGTTTGGGAACAATGCAAATGGAAGCTCCGCAGTGTGAACCGCCAAGGGGAGGCCCCTGTTCCCTGCACTCTGGCTCCCAGGGGGACCTTTTCTCCACCTCCTCTAACACATATTTTCTATACCATCACCTTTCTGTGACACCAGGGGAACCATTTCAGACTTATATAATAAGGTAGGGAAATAAAACACTTTCCCTCTCTTGCTGGCGGAGGAAAACCTAAGATCCGTCATTGTGGGACCTCTGCAATGTACCCAGAGATAAGGAATGTTTTTTTGGCCTTTGCCACACCCCAACAGCAGCTAACTGGCATTTACTCCTGTTGGTGAATTTGCTGTCTATATCTTGGGTCTTCTGTCCTGCCCAGCCAGTGAGTGAAAGGGTCTGAGACCCCAGACATCCAAAATTGAGCCCCCCAAAGTTTCTTTCTTCAGATAAGTTTCAAAACAGATTTTTGTAAGGTTATAATTTATATACCCCAACTGACTCGACACTATTGCAGAACTGCAGCTTCAGAAGGGCACAACAAGAGGGCGGTGCCCTTTGCAGGCATGGCCGGTCCCACCCTGATGTTTCCACGACTGTTTTTCTTGGTAATTCTTGGAATCTCAGGTGGCTGAGAGGCAGAGGCAGCAGGGATACTGGAGGGTGATTTGGGGTAATATTTAGAAGTCCCAACTCCTGCTTACAGTTCATTTCTTTTTGAACACCAGAGGGCAATGCAGTCCCACTGAATAAAAAAAGTATTTGTTACCTGGGCTGGGTGAAGCTTCCTTTGAAAGGGGGCTTATTTAGGGTTAAGATAAAATTGTATTTTTAGTCCAGTCCTACTACCACTTAAAAGCCAAATAAAAAGGAATGAGAACTATTTTGGTTTTTGGGCACTCGATAATTTGCAGGCTGTCTAGCTGTATTCAAATGATAATTTTGCAGGACAATCTATGCTTATATTGAAAACACTATTGAAAAGGAACTTTTGGGCAAAAGTTTCTGTCTCCTCCTGTCCTTTTTAGCTCATTAATATAAGATCCATTTTGAGCTAATGGGAAAACAGAATAACTATCGGCAAAATTAAGGATCAAGTTTCATACGTTTATAGACATTTTGTTAAATAAACACTTCTGTTGGACCCGAAGCCTCTTTGGTTTATTACAGCAATTGCTTATGGTGAGTAAGCAACAAGGTGTTTAAATTTCACATCTGTGAAATACGTATTACGTTTCCTAGCAGGGAACAAGACTCAGTCAATATTTTCTCAGTAACACAGGCCTCAGATTCAAAGCTTTACTTAACCAAGCAAGTATTATCTTTGACACTGAACTACCTGTTGGGCCTCATTAATGAATGTGCTTATTGGTAGTTCCTTGTTTAAAGCCATTACACCATTTTTTTCTTGAGCTTTAACACATACACCATCTGGCTCAGTCACAGATTGATAAGCAAGGGAATATAGTGAGCAGCAGCTTCCTGGAATCAAACTGTAAACTTCTGAAACAAAGCTAATGTAGTCTAAACTCACTGCCATTGTCAAGACTCCCATAGACATTCCCAACTGCTCTGTTCTGTTTCTTCCAGAATCTTCACTGAGCTGTATACAGTTTTCTGTATTGCTCCAGAAACAACGAAATCTGCCAGACGGTCCTCACTACCAGAAGGTGTATAGCCCTCCTTTGTAAAATCAGGATATGAAAGGACCAACCTTATATTTTTGTAGGATTTCAGTGAGATAATGTAGTTAACACATTACTTACCATTAGCACCATTACCACCACCTCTGAATCCCTCCCAATCCCCAGTATAGTGCCCTGCACTAGGATAACAGGGGAATAATGATCATTCACTGTATACCATTCACTGATGACTTACAGATTTGGGAAGAAATCTACCAGGACTGCACTTTCAAATTCTTAAAGCACTTCTAGCATACTGTTTCGATTTCGGTGGGGCATGGAGAGCGTAACTATATTTAACAATTGCTAAAAAACCAATCCTAGAGAACAATTGTTAGATCTGTGTTTATAAAAGTTTTAAGTATCGTTCTTGGCAAACTGTAGTAGACTTTGACAAAAGTTCTGAGAGATGAAAAGAGTTCCTATTTTATTATTGTTTTACAGAAAAATATACAAGTTTATAGTAACTTGCCTAGAGTCTAAGAAACAGGCATGTTGATATTTGGATATTCCTTCTTAAGTCAAAGCCAAATTTTTTTGTGTTTAGTCACATAGGAGGTATTATCTTCAGCAAATGTCTTCTTAGGACACCTAGGCAATGGAAAATTCCTCCAGAGAGCTGCTTGGTCAGTAGGTGTTTCCCATGTTACTTAACTGAAGAGCTCTCTGCTTGTGAGATTGAGTGAATAAGGGAAGTGGTTAAAAGTGGTTCTCAAACGGGTAACTCTTTAGAAACACCCAGGACCTAAAAGTACCTGAGCCTATCCCCACTCTGCAAGATTTTGCTTTGGGATAATCTGGGTGGGGCCAGGCATCAGAATCCTTAAAAAGTCTTTCCAAGTGACTAAAAAGAGTTCCTGCCTAGCTCTTTCCCCTTTGCCTCTGTGATTCTGTGCTTTCTCTATATTTATAGATACAAGCACACTAAAAGTCCGTTCCCTTTGTAACCTTCCTCAAAAGGAACATTTTTTAACTTTGGAAATTATGAAACAAAATAGGAATGAAGAAGTTTGCTCTTCTGAAACATAAACACTTGATTTTACAGAAGAATTGCCAGGATTGTTCTATAGTTACGTCTGGGGTGCTGCTGCAGGGGCAGCCAACAGCCCCTTCGTTTTACCCAATCAAAGCACCTCTTCTCCCTTCTCAGTTCACTTAACAGAATGGAGCTTTCCCAGGTGATTCTTCCCTTTGAAACCCACAAAGTGATGGCCTGAATCCTATAATTGTAATAATAGTAACACAAACAATGTGGAGCAGTAATAAGTTTAGTAACACTGACAGCAATAATAATATTTTTGTTCATCGTGTTAGGCTGTTTATTTTTTTTCAAAATTTTTATTTAATTATTTTTCAAGTACAGTTTTCTGTCTATTACTCCCATCCCATCCCACCCCCCATCCTCCCCCCTCCCTCCCATTTCCACCCTTCTCAGTTGTTGTCCATGTATCCTTTATATAGGTTCCTCTAAATCCCTCCCCTATTTCCCCTGAAATTCCCTCCCCTCTCCCCTCTGGTCCCTGTCAGCCTGTTCTCTATTTCAGTGTCTTTGGTTATATTTTGCTTGCTTGTTTGTTTTGTTGTTTAGCTTCCTGTTAGAGGTGAGATCATATGGTATTTGTCCTTCAACACCTGGCTTATTTCACTCAACATAATGCTTTCCAGTTCCATCCATGTTGTTGCAAAAGGTAGGAGCTCCTTCTTTCTTTCTGCAGCATAAAATTCCATTGTGTATATGTACCATAGTTTTTTGATCCATTCATTTACTGACGGGCACCTAGGTTGCTTCCAACTCTTGGCTATTGTAAATTGTGCTGCTATGAACATTGGGGTGCATA